>NC_046331.1:26314946-26996946 GCF_009819535.1 Lacerta agilis | reverse complement strand
TGTTAATCCATCCGGTCCTGGAGCCTTCCCCAGTTGCATGTTGTTTATTGCATCTTCTATTTCTTGTGTCGTTATTGGGTGGTTGAGAATTATTAGTTTTTCTTCTGGGACCTTTTGCAGTCCATTCTTCTCCAGGAATCGGTCTATCTCTGCGTCATCTATCTTCTCCTCCTTGTACAGTTGTTTATAGAATCTCTGGAAACACCATCTGATTTCCTCCGGTTTCTCTACATTTTTTCCATTTACTACCAATTTACTGATGACATTTGCCTTTTGTCTTTTCTTTAATTGCCAAGCTAGTAGTTTTCCACATTTATTTGCAGATTCAAATGTTCTTTGTTTCATCATTTTCACTTTCCATTCGATATCTTGATTCATAATATTAGCGTATTGGGATTGCAAGTATTTGATTTCTTTTTGAATTTTAACACATCTAGGATGTCCTCTTAGTTCTTTTTCCTTTTCTTTGATTAATTTCAACAGTCTCTCCATCTCTGCACTTTGTTGTTTCTTCTTTTTTGCCTTTTCACTAATGAGGAATCCTCTCATTACCGCCTTACTTGCATCCCAGGCAATCCTTTTCTCCACATCTGAGTTCCAATTGATTTGAAAATATTCTTTCATCTTTTTCGCCGCTCTTTCTACTAGCTTGGTATCTCTCATCAATGCATCATCCATTCTCCACCTAAAAGAATCCTTGGAAATCATTTTTAGGTTTACCTGTACCGGATTGTGGTCTGAAAGCGTTTTAGGACCGATTTCTGCTTTTTGTAGTTTTGGAGCCAATTCATTCGAGATCCAGATGTAATCTATCCTCGACCATGACTGCTGAGATTCGCTGAAGTACGTTGCCTCTGTTTCTGTGGGATTTTTTAATCTCCAAGAATCTACCAAGTTCAAATTGTCCACCATTTCAAAAAAGGTCTTTGGGAGTTTCCCGTCATTTGTTAATTTTGTTCTTTGAGATCTGTCCATTAATGTGGAAACTGCCCCATTAAAATCTCCAAGGCAAACTACCTTATAGTCCAAATAATCCAACAGCAAGTCATGGATTTTTTTGTAAAAAATCGACTTTCCATCATTTGGTGCATAGAGTCCCAGGATTAAAAATTTTTCGCCTTGTACATTAATTTCAATTGCGATGTATCTCCCTTCTTCATCTTTAAATAGCTGTCTTGGGCTATATTTCTCCTTTGCGTAAATCACTACTGTCGCGCCGTGTTTTAAAGCTGCAGGGAGCCAACAGCAGCACTCCTGTTCGCTCCCTGCAGCTTTAAAACGCGGTGCTGCGCCATTACAGGGAGCTGTAAAGGCTTACCTTTTTCTCCGGTCGGGAGGGGTGTTGTGCATCGCATCCATCTTGGATCGACTGTGCATGTCTGGAGATCGCAGACATGCACAGTCGATCCAAGATGGATCGGGTCCATCTTGGATCGACTGTGCATGTCTGGAGATTGCAGACATGCACAGTCGATCCAAGATGGACGCGATGCACAACACCCCTCCCAACCGGAGAAAAAGGTAAGCCTTTACAGCTCCCTGTAATGGCGCGGCACCGCGTTTTAAAGCTGCAGGGAGCGAACAGGAGTGCTGCTGTTGGCTCCCTGCAGCTTTAAAACATGGCGCGACGAGGCTCCGGTGCGCGGGGGGGCGGAGTGGGATCGCGCCGCCATTTTGGATGGCCGTGCGCGATCCGACGCCGCCCCCCGCGCACCGGAGCCTCATCGCGCCGCGTTTTAAAGCTGCAGGGAGCGAACAGCAGCACTCCCTGCAGCTTTAAAACACGGCGGGGCAAGGCTCCGGGGGGCGGGGGGGATCGCGCCGCCATTTTGGATGGCCGTGCGCGATCCGACGCCGCCCCCCCGCGCACCGGATCCGCGCCGCGCCGCGTTTTAAAGCTGCAAGGAGCGAACAGCAGCACTCCCTGCAGCTTTAAAACACGGCGGGGCAAGGCTCCGGGGGGCGGGGGGGATCGCGCCGCCATTTTGGATGGCCGTGCGCGATCCGACGACGCCCCCCGCGCACCGGATCCGCGTCGCGCAGCGTTTTAAAGCTGCAAGGAGCGAACAGCAGCACTCCCTGCAGCTTTAAAACACGGCGGGGCGAGGATCCGGTGCTTACAGTGGTACCTCGCCAGACGAATTCGTCTTGCGAAAAAGAGCCATAGACGAATTCGTCTCGCGAGTCAACTAAAAACTCGCAAAACCCTTTCGTTTTGCGAGTTTTTCGTTGTGCGAGGCATTCGTCTTGCGGGGTACCACTGTACTGGGAAAACCATAGCTTTAACTATATGGACCTTTGTCGGCAGGGTGATGTCTTTGCTTTTTAAGATGCTGTCTAGGTTTGTCATTACTTTTCTCCCAAGAAGCAGGGGTCTTCTAATTTCGTGACTGCTGTCACCATCTGCAGTGATCATGGAACCCAAGAAAGTGAAATCTCTCACTGCCTCCATTTCTTCCCCTTCTATTTTCCAGGAGGTGATGGGACCAGTGGCCATGATCTTAGTTTTTTTGATGTTGAGCTTCAGACCATAATTTGCACTCTCCTCTTTCACCCTCATTAAAAGGTTATTTAATTCCTCCTCACTTTCTGCCATCAAGGTTGTATCATCAGCGTATCTGAGGTTGTTGATATTTTTTCCGGCAATCGTAATTCCGGCTTGGGATTCATTCAGCCCAGCCTTTCGCATGATGAATTCTGCATATAAGTTAAATAAGCAGGGAGACAATATACAGCCTAGATGGAGTGGCTCAAAGGGACATTAACAGCAGAGCCACTTCTGAAGCATGGGAATGTATCAAGAGCAGCTCATGAGATGGTGCAAACCTTCAAACAAAAGGTTCAGCTGAGCACAGCTAAAGTAGTATATCAGCTACCAAGCCATGTTCAAGATCTTGTTGCTAAGATATAAAGCTCTGCACATATCTGTACCAGGTTACCTGAAACACCACCTGCCCCTCTACAGACCTGTAAGATCATTGGAGAAATTTTGCTCACAGCACCACATGCTGAAGAATATCATAGGGAAGTGACCTGAAAATGGCAGGACCATCTCTTGTCATTGCCCCTGTACTTTGTGATGCTATTCCTTCTTTCATACATGGAAAATCACCCACCAGTCACTTCAACTGTCTTGTGAAGACTTGTCTTCTTGCCCAGGCTTTCCATGACCTAAAACATTGGACTCTGTTATTACTGAATTCTTGTTTTTATCTGCTTTTATTAAACTGTTTTACTGCTGTTATTTTTTAAAATAATAATAATAATAATGCTGTATCTCTGTTTTTATTTTTCTGTTTTATTGTTTTTATATTGCATTTTATATGCTGCTTAGAGATTTTAAAGATATTAAGTTTAAAACAACAAGGCATGCTGTGGCACTTTAAAGGCTAACAAATTGGCACAAGTTTTCATGAGCTAAGATCCACTTTACTAGATGCATGCAGTGTAATCTTCAGCTGTGGGTATTTATAAAAATGGTTGTAAGCAGTGGAGTCAGAGGGAAATGAAATGCAAGAAGTATAGAAAGCAGCAATTCTGTTCAACAGATGCAAAGTTAGGGCTGCCATACAGCGTCTGCCGTTATAAAATAATGTTAATCATTAAGGTGCCACAAGACTCGGGGGAAGGAGGTTAGGGTGTGCTTATGCTGAGCTCTGCTGGGCATCGCCAACTGGGGCCCTCCTCCATTGCTATGTTTCTAGGCACAGGTCTATGTTTTAAGCGTTATGTCTGATTAAAGCTTTTAGCCATGTTTGTTCCAATTTAGGGGTAGAGAGTGGGTTTTCACGGAGAAAGCAGCAGGGGGGAAAAAGCGCTTTAAAGTACGGAACTCTGTCTAGAAAGCATGGGACAAAAAGTGTGGCTGAGCCCTCAGTTAATTTTTGCACAGTCATGGTGACCTTGACACCGTCTTGCATTAGACGCAGGTGGCAAGGTGAAACTAATTATGGAAATTTTCCTCAGTGGATGCTGTACCCAGGACTCTGGGTTAAAAAGCCATTTTACAATGATCCAGAAAGGAGGATTACTTTACAGGCATATATGATGAAATTAACAAATCCGGTGAAAGCAAGAGAGGGAAGGGAAGAAATGGTGTTTGTTCATTTCTTCTTGGAATAATCAAGTGCAAGCTTCAGTGAATTCATATTTTCTGCTGGGGAGGTTTGAAGTCGGGGAGGGCAGATCAGAGAGTACAAATTCAAGCAAACTGAGGGGCAGGGAAATACAGTCATTTTCTTTTTGAAAAGAAACAGTAAAATAAAGTGCTTGAAAATATTTATTGAAATATTAATATTCTATTCATGGTATTATATTATATTATATTATATTATATTATATTATATTATATTATATTATATTATATTATTATATTATATTATATTATATTATATTATATTATATTATATTATATTATATTATGGATCTTATTATACTAAACACGATTGCTTGTATACTAATTGTATTTATATTTAACCTTTTGTATACTTTTCACAATAGCAAACTCAACTAATACCAATACTCAAACAAATAAAGCGGGTTCTCCTTCATGGAGAGCACGTGTTGCGGTGGGGGCCAGCAAGTCACCCCTTTGTTGCTGGGTGGGATTATATAGATGGCCACTGCTGTGATTGGGCTCTGGGTGCCGTTGGGGAGATTTCTAAGTTGCAATTGTTGGGGGACAGCCCAGTGACTATATATTGCTTGGCTCACAGCGTGATATACTTCTTTGCTGCATGCATCGGATCACCCACCCGCCCCCTATTATTAGGCCTTTGCGTATGACCTTGCTATGCCTGTCATGGGGTCATCTGCTTTTGGGGCAGGGGCCTAGTAGGAATTTTTCCATTTGGCTGATTGGCTGGTGCCATTTGGTTTTCGCCTACTGTGTAGCAATTAGTCACAACTTGTAAGGTTGGCGGTTAGGCATTGGTTATTAATTGGTTGGTGGAGAGGCAAGGTTGGCTGTGGCTGCCCCTCCAATGCTGTGAAGAGGCAGGGTTGGCTGTGGCTGCCCCTTCAATGCTGCTGCTGCGCGGGGAATTCCATTAAAGAAATCCAGGGGCTTGCCATGCTTGTCCGTATCCCCCGGTCGGGGGCCAGGGCCCACGCAAGAGCCCCTGGGAGCATTAGGGGAGAGGCGAGGGTCAGACCCCCGGCTCCCATTCTTTCCCCAAAGTGTTTTCCCTTTACTGACTTCCACAGGCAGGTGGATGTCAGTTCTGTCCCCAGTGGGACAGATAGTCTGAACCAATGCCTAAGCAATCACTCACATATTTTGTTTTTTAATAAAATTGTGGCCAAAATTATGCTAAAAAACCTTAAATTTGCATTTCTGTGTGAAGTGTGTTTCATTTGAGGGGTGGTTTGGGGACCTCAACACGCAAGTACATTTAGGGGTAACAGGCTTGCTCTTGTTTCCATTCCCACCATGAAGTGCATTTCAGCACAGTGTTGCTTCCCATCTCTATTGTATTGCACTTATGACAGCGGGGCCTCTGGTTGGCTGAGCTTGCATGATGGCACAGAATGTTCAGGAGCTACCAGTAAGCATTCGGTGGTCCAACTCCAGTGAGGGAAGATGGAATTGTCAGTTTGATGGAGATTAAAATTCCATACACAGCTGGTAAGAGGCCTGGATATTAGAGAAACAAAAGAACAGATATCCCAGAGGATGAGGAGAGAGTGCTAAGTAGGCAATGGATCAATAAAGTGGAACCTGAAGGAAGGAAAAGTGAAGAATTAATACTTGAGGAAAAGGACATTTCTAATCAGAAAGGGTACTCTGATGAAACCTCTTGCCAAAATGAGGAGAAACTGAAAGGAGGAAAAAACAGAATTTCAAGGCACTGAGTGGCAAAGGGAAGTGCGACAAAATATGAAAAACCAGGAAGCTAAAGAAATCTGGAGTTGTGAAGACACAGGGGTTATATCCACACATACTTTTTGCCCTGCTTGTTCAGGCACAGGTCCACACTTTAAAGCTCTGTGTCCAAGCACCCTTTTCTTTGCTTCAGAGCATTCCCCATGAAAACCCCCTCTTTAAAGCTGAATCTGAACAAATGGCAATTTGAGTTTCCTGTAGATTGCCATTCGCTATGAATGAGCTTTAAAGAGCAGGCTCCAGGGCAAACCAAGAAAGGGTGTTCAGACACAGAGCTTTAAAGCACAGACCATGCCTAGAAAACACAGAGGAAAGATAAGTGTGGAGAAACCCAATATTGGCTAAAGAAAAGCCAAGGGAAATGTAGGATTGGGCCAAAACTATAAAAGGGTTCTGGGGAAAGGAACAGTTGTGAAACATTGATGGGGAAAGCATGGGCAGGCAAAGGAGGGAGTCAAGTATGAAAATAAATAAAAACATTGTGTGTGTGTGTGTGTGTGTGTGTGTGTGTGTGTGTGTAAGATTGCTAGGTGTAGAGCAGGGGAGGGGAACCTGAAGGTCAGTGGCTAATTATGACCCTCCTGACCTCTTGACCTGCTCTGTGCTCTCATTGTGTTCATGCTTTTGCCTGGCAGAAATGTGATAAAGTCTCTTGCTTACTTGCATGGAGGATGGAGAATGGAGATGTGTGGGTGTGTCTATAGAAACGATTAGCTTTCGCCTGGGCTGGAATGTACCCTACAGTACAAAGAGAAGAGTCTTGCCTGTTGTTCCACCCACATTTGTCTCTTCCCTGCCTATGTTTGCCTTTAGCCCCACCCATTACAGGCATGCGTACCCGAGCTGAAAAGATTCCCCACCCCTGATATAGATTGTATAGTTTCTGTTGCTACTGTACCATTGTGGCCCTAAAGGGGCAACTGGCTGGCATCCATCTGTCTCAGGAGACAGTGGAAGAGTGCACCTTCAGGGGTGCAGTTAAACATTTGGAGAGTTGCAGCACATGTTGTGGCTGTAGAAACTGATATTGGAAAGACATGTTTTGTTGCAGCTGCAACAGATGATGGCATCCGGTTGTGCTGATGCAAGTGTACCATTGCATTTCTTCTCTCTGTGCTCCTCCTAGCAGTCCTTTCTCCTCTGGTCACTGCTGTGGATACACAGCCTGACTAGGTGCTGCAGTCATTTGCAAGGGATTCCCACTCAGCAGGATTAATTTTCCAGCCTTCATGTCACATTTGCATTCCCAGCAATTGTCCTAGGAAAACCAGGACATCTCATTTTTTGTGTGCAAGAGCATGACAGCCATTTTGGGCACCGTGATCTTGCATGATCTTGCACAAACTCACTCTGCAATCTCGCACTGAAAAAGCACTTTTTTTCAGGGCCACAGGCAGGTACAGGTCATGTGACTCACCAAGAAGCACAGCCCAGAAGATGCATGCCACATTTTTTGGCCTGGACATGTTGGCATCTTTATAACACACATTTTGTCTGCCACCAGGTCTGATGCCTGATGCCCAGCAAATGCCTTCCTTGGAGATACTGCAACAGGAGTGTAAACATGCTGAGCATGTGGGAGAGCACATCTTTGGGCAACAAGCACTGAAGAACAGCAGAGGATAGTAGAGTGGCAGATCAGAGGTCACATCCACACATTTAAAACACATTTAAAGCACATGCCTTCCCTCAAATAATCCTAGTAACTGTAGTTTGTTAAAGGTAAGGGAATTATAATTTTATGAGGGCTAAGTAATGGTTCTCAGAAATCTTGGGGGGAAGTCACATGCTTTAAATTTGCCCTTTAATGCAAATGTGCACGCGACCTGAGTTTCACATTATTTTGAATTAACCAGTCAACTATTTGGTGGCAGGTTTTGATAGTTGACCAGGCACTTGTTTCTTAATTTCGCACGCTATTTTAAATCTATCCTTCCACTCTTAAGTATCACTATATTGTCCGATAAAAATGTTATTGTTCTTATTAAAAGAAAAATGTAATTGATAGGCATAAAACACACCATTGTTCCCTGTGCCCATTTTATTGTAATGAAGTCCCACTCTTAATACTCTGTGATCTTCAATGTCCTTTAAAGTACTGTAGTGTGTGTGTGTTTTAAAACATAATCTATAATAATCTAATTCAAGTCACCTAAAATGGATAACTCTGCTCCAATTATGATATTGGTAAAGGTTTTTACATAATGTGAGCTTTAATACAGACACTTAACACTAATACACTCGTTTACAACATACTGTATGAATAGCTAATTAAATGACTAAGTAGCAGTAATGGAAGTGCAACTATCAATATAGGCAAGGTATCAATGATGTAAGGCATTAATAAAACTTTATGGCACTATTTAATCTCCTTTTATAGCTACTACATTATACCACAAAGATGAACAGGCAGAACAACACACACACACACACACACACACACACACACACACGGACATCTAGAGGAAGATGAGACAACGGAAGTTCAGAATGGGTGGTGGTTTTTTCCACCTGCAAGGATGTCAACTTTGTGAGAACAGCTTTTAAACTACAGATTTAGGATTTTCTTTCCCACATCAAGGGATAAAGAGGAACAAATCAGTTACTTCTGCTTCCTCTCAATTTCTAATTTCTATTTTTTTTTCTATTTTTTAATTAAATTTAATTTCTAACACCCCCCCCCCATTTTTAACTCCCCTCCCATTTATCTTAAGTTCCATTCTCCACATTTCCACATCTATCCCTAGGGTCTTTAGGTATGTTCCACACCCTGTTTAACCAGCTTATCTTGACACCCCCCCCCCCCCAATTTATCCAGTTTGTCTCCCCATGACCATTTTTATAGCTGTATATTTGAAAACTAATAAAAAGGGTTTTAAAAAAATCCTCATGAAAATCCATCAGCATTTTAACACGCATTTCTCCTAATATATGCATTTTTGTATGCAATATTGTCAGATATGAATATTTTTGCAAACACATGCTTCGAGAGCGGTTGGATTCACTGGTGCATCTAAGTGAAATGGTATTATGTGGGAGAGTGGGGCAATTTCAATGAGAAATCTTAGAATACTGCTACCAGCCAGTGTGGTGTGGTGTAGTGGTGTAGTGGGAGCCAGTGTGGTGTAGTGGTTAAGAGTGGTAGACTTGTAATCTGGGGAACCGGGTTCGCGTCTCCGCTCCTCCACATGCAGCTGCTGGGTGACCTTGGGCTAGTCACATGTCTCTGGAGTCTCTCAGCCCCACTCACCTCACAGAGTGTTTGTTGTGGGGGAGGAAGGGAAAGGAGAATGTTAGCCGCTTTGAGACTCCTTCCGGTAGTGAAAAGCGGGGTATCAAATCCAAACTCTTCTTCTTCTACCAGTAAGGTTGGTATCTAATCCAGTAAAGGCCACACCCACAACATACCTTTAAATCACTGTTATTACACTCTAAGACATGTGACTTAAGTTATACCTGGAAATCAGTTGGATTACTTTCAAGTCAATATGGCATGACCTGCCTTTTAGGGAACTGTGTCATTATTTTGCTTGCCCATGGTTTAATTTCCTTCTAATTACACAGCCTTGAAACTTGCCTTGGTAGCCAGTCCAGTCAGTGAAAGTGGATTACATGGGCTCTTCCCAAAAAATGCCATTAAATTTGCACTGGTACTCCAAGCCTAGCAATCAATGTGGATAATATACTTTGCCAAAAACTCCATAATGGGGTTGTTGTTGTTGTGTGCATGTGTGTGTTTTACAGAACTCAATACATCTTAGCTTTCTCCACTGGATCTAATCATCATTATCTGTCTGTCATGTCTGTCTGTCTACTATGGGATTTTTAGCCCTCCCTTTCTAGCATGTACTGTTCAGCCTCAGTGACTCATCTGTAAAATGAAATTATACCTGTTTTGGAAACTTTTTATGAATGCAACAAGGACATGCTATGTACCAAACCAACTTGCCCCTACCCCAAAATAAATAAATAAAACATCCTGTTTCATCGTGATCCAGAATTTCTACATCACCAGCATATGTGATGCCTATGAATATCTGTTTAAGATCTTCAGTTGGTTCAGTTGGTGTTTAGACCCACTTTTGGCATGGAAACTGCCGTAGTCATTCTGTATGTTGACTTCAATTCCCCTTGATCTCAACAACAATAATACAAAGACTGGTTCCCAAGGACAAATATGCTGCCATATTAATACAGAACATTTGAACACAGTTTGCCCCATTCATTTAAATGGAGGGAGCAGGTCAACTTCCACAAATTAGCCCTTGAACATAAGAGAGATCCATGTGTAGATCTGAACAAGTGCTCTTGGGAAATCACAGGATGACAACATTCGCACATGATTAGAGGCTTCCCCGTTCACCCATAAGACAACTTCATTTGAACACCTTATTGCATATATGAAGGTTGCTGCTAATGCTAAGATAATTAGGATGCCCCTGCTTTTTCCAGTGCTTTGTCTGTGCACTGCAGTCCTATGGAGCTTTGAAGAGAGGCTCTTCAGTTTCTACAACAATATCACAAGCTTCAACTGTTGGTGGAATGGGGTGCGGTGCGGTGGGGTGGGATGGGATGGCATGGGATGGGATGGCATGGGGTGGGGTGGGATGGATGGCTGTTGCAGATTTTTTCAGAGCAGTCAGTGAAAGAAAAATGCCATCCTGATGTGCCTTTGCCATGGCTTGATGAAAAAACATGACCTTGGAGTGGTGCTGCATCAGGACAAATCCTGGGCTGATTGTGGCCAGGTGAAAGTATCTGATGTCCTCTGTGCTTCCAAAGGTAAATGTTATTTAAAGAACTGGCCAGATTATGAAATCTGCCAGAAGCAGCATAAACAGATGATACACTTAGTAATGCACTGATCACCTCGGGAACAGCTAAAGTGTTGTTCTCCAGTGACTGGCTAACCAAGATGACTAGCAAAGTAACTGTATAAACATTTATATTGGAAATTAGATCCATTAACAAAGGTATTTTATTTTTAAACCAAAACACAAACGTGGCTTTGACTGGGATCCAAAGGCTGTTTTAGGCTTCCATCCTGACAGGACATCTACACTGTGTTGCTTGGAAGGTGTCCAGTGTCCCCTGCAGGAAAGCAATATGCCAATTTGCATATCAAAGCAAAGAAAGAAGCCAACCCCAATAGACCTCAAAAGGGAAGTGAAACTACAGGGGAAAGCTCACTTTTGAGCAACTCTTGATTAAAAAAAATAACACCCATCTGCACCTCAGTGGCCACTTCCGTACTTTTAAAAATATATATAAATAATCCACTTTGCATAAATTATGCCAGTGGACTTCAGGCTTTCAATCCTTGTGGAACATATTCCACACCAAATTATTTCCTTCATTCGGTACCCCTGAAACTTCAGCAGTTAGGGAATGCTCTGAGAATGCTCATTCTGCTGACTTAGCAGTGCCAACTAGAACTCATGTTGCAACTTATAACAGAAATAGAGAAGCCCTTTCAGCCCAAGGGCCACACTTCCTTCTGGGCAACATTCTGAGGGCCACATGCAATGGTGGGTGGTGTACAGTCAGCTAGTTTTTACCCATGCTCTCTATTCTGCATCCAGACAAGCAAGAGGCATTAGCAGTGTTTAAATACACTTCCTAGGCAAGTAAAAACAGTCGTTGTGTGAAGCAAGAAATGGAAATCATGTACAGTCATGGAAAGCACCTTTCTGATTTGCCTGTATCTTTCTAAAAAGTATGGCAAATAACATTTTACTTAGGTGGAGGTGGAGAGGGAATCTAAAAGGTTCTCAACCCTAATGGAATGGTTGTAGGAGTTGGGTATGTTTAGCCTGGATAAGAGGAGACTGAGAGGAGATATATATATTTTCAAAAATGTAAGATGGAGCAAGCTTGAATTCTCCTGTTCTGGGGGATAGGACCGAACCTATGGATTCAAGTAACAAGAAACGACCTTTTGACTAAACATCAGGATAAATATTCTGATGGTAAATTTTTGACTGTGGAATGATGCTTTAGTTGAGATTCTTGCATTGCAGGGGGTTGGGCTGCATGACCCTCAGGGTCCCTTCCAATGCTACAACTCTATAATTCTATGATTAATGAAAGAGGTGAATACATTCATGTATCTCTGAATCAAGGTCCAGATCATCACTGGACTCCCACTGGAGTCTTGAAAACATGGTGAGTTGCCATTTGGAACCAATTCACATAACAAAATCCAGTTCAGTTTTGTTAAAACGATGATAAACACATTGAGTACTTTTCTGTCAAACTCTTGTTCCTGGATATCTATGGATATAAACATATTTGTTGAAGTGCTGTATGTATTTTGTGCTTTGTTCCTCAAAAAGAAACTGGCTACAAGAAGTCTGCCTCAAAATCACCACTATTTATAGAAGAAGATGAAGAAGAAGAAGAAGAAGAAGAAGAAGAAGAAGAAGAAGAAGAAGAAGAAGAAGAAGAAGAAGAAGAAGAAGAAGAACAAGAAGAAGAAGTCTTATTGCTTTCATGGCTCCATTTGGAGGCTAGGAAAGTTCATGGTAGGAGTCACACACAAAAACCAGCACTCCTTCCAATTCCTTGCTGCACATTTCAATCCCTAAAATGCTCTGTCATAAAGCTATACAGTATCCTTCCAAAGCATGCTTGAGATCTCAGCAGGCTGGTTGCAAGCGCAACAAGGGACTGGGAGAGCAGGGGTGACTTTTGTAGCCCACCCTCAAAAGTTGCTCATACTCCCTGAAATGTAAAGGAAGGTAGACAATTTTGTCCACCTCTTTTTCCATAAATAGGATAGTCCTGGTACAGTAATTCTAGAAAAGTTATATGTCATTACTCGTGAGCTCAGCAGTGATCAAGACACAAGTCAGAGGCTGCAGAGTAACCTAAGGAGCTTGTAATCTAAAATTTGTCACAGTGGAATCAAAAAGGTAAGTGGGGAGGAAATTGTGGTTGGAATTAACAGGGAAAGACTATACAGTCCTTTCAGTTTGACCTACTTGGGCTTGGCTACCATACCAAGTCAGATCAATGGTCCATCTACCTCAGTATTGTCTACAATGATAGGCAGAGGCTCTCTGGAGTTTCAGGCAGGTTCCTCCTGCCAGCCCTACCTGGAGAAACTGGGGGTGGAACTTGGAACCATTTGCATGCAAAGCATGTGCTTTTCCACTGAGCCCTTAAACGACTTGGCTGTTATATTGCAAACATTTTATATAGTCTAAGCCAAAGTCCAGTTTTAAAACTTTTGCAAGATTTTGAATTTGTGCTGAATTCTAGTGTAACTGTTGTGCAGGAGCTCCATGTACTCACTCAGAGCCAGCCCACCTGTTAGGTTAGTTGAAGCTGCCTCTCAGATGACAAAAGTGCAATAGGTTGCTCCCTACTCACTCGACATCTTCTGCCAGTGGCAGAATGCCACCCTCTCTCTGAGTTTCAGCAAGAAAGAGGCATTCTGGTATACAGCATCACTGCACGTCTTTCCTTTCCCTGAAGCAGAGAAGACAAGTGCCATGGCCTTGCAGAATGTCCCTCACTCTTGCCAAGTTAAGCAATGGTATGTGTTCCAATGCACGACACTGCCACTCAACAGGTGGCTCCCCCTGTACGCACTGGAGCATATGTGGAACTCAGGACTTGAGCAAGGGTGTGTATATTTGTGTGGCACTGCCTTTGCTCAAAGCCAAATGAATAGCCTTGTGGGCTTCTGCACCTTTATATTCCTTCCCTACATCCTATGTTAGTCAAACACTCTCCCTTCTGAAGGGCTGGCAATTCATCTGTAATACTGCATTTTTCTTCCCCCCAAATCTGAATGGACTAAAAAAAAAAAAGAAGAAGAAAACCCCTGATGCTAGCGCTACTTGTCCATTATAATAAAGGCTGATGAGAAACAGCAGAGGCGATCTTGGATAATGCATTCAAGTGGTGTGCTGTGGCTGGAGAAAGAGTGAGAGCTCTGTTAATGGTGTGAACACTTGATGTTGGATCAGCAAGATTATGTGTCTTTATTATGATTTCTAGCAAATTTAGTTACTGGAAGGTTTATTTATTTTTAATTAAAATAAAACTGATGAGGGCCAGTAAATTTGATACTGATTAACCGACCCCAGCAGCCAGTAATTCTTTCCTTTGGAGGTACTTTGGTTAATGACATCCAACTGCAGGCAGGAACTTTGCAGCTACAGAAAGGAGAGAAGAGGCACCTTTGATTTCATTTTGAAAATACACTCGTCAAACCGCCTCTGGTTGCTCTCCCTCTGAAGTCAATTAAATGTGACATTGGTATGGAGAACGTTGCTATTCTTGCCCCCATTTCCCCCGTGAAATAATAAAGAATTGCTACATCAGATTTTATTGGTGTGTTTTGCATGCTAAATAGCTACATTAAAAGCTTGACATTTTCTTGTTCTTTTATTTTTTTAAGTTCCTCGTTACTGGTTGTGATCATCACAAGGAGCCAGCCACAAGGACTAAACACAAATCCACAGGGTTTACACTACCTTTTTATTTCAAATGGATTTCTTGTTTTGTTTTGTTTTTTAAAAGGCAGCGTCCTTAAAAAAAAAAGACAACATATAAGAAGCACATGCAAGGTCACTTTTTGTATGGATTCATTGTCCACTAATGAACTTACCATGTGCATATTAAATATAGTGAAACATTGGTAAATATTCTCTCCACCACCAACTTTTAAATTTGCATATGCAAGTTTTGCAACTACGCTGGGGGTGGGACAAGAACTATCCTTTAGAAATTTGCTTCTGCAGAAGGCAGAGATGGCCACCAATTTGGATGGCTTTAAAATATGATTAGACAAATTAATTGAGTATAAGATTATCAATGGCAACCAGCCCAATGGCTGTGTTTTGCCCCTGCTGTCAGAGGCAGTATGCCTCTGAATGCCAGAGGCTATAGATCACAGGTGGGTGAGAGTGCTATTGTACTCAGGTTTTGCTTAGGGCTTCCCTTGGGCCTTTTGTGAGATCTGGATGCAGAACTAGATGGGTGGTTTCTGGGCTATTGGCCTGATATAGCAGTCTCCATTTTCAGTGTGTGTGTGTGTGTGTGTGTGTGTGTGTGTGTAATTAAAAACAAATATTTAAAACAGTGATGTGGAAATTGGGTGATGTCAAAACATGCACACCCCCTCACTGCCCATCTCCCTTAGTGTTCCAAGGCCCTAGACCACAGAGGGCATGCCATGGAATGTGAAGCATAAAAGAAGAAGCAGCCACAGCTGGGATGATGCTGTGTGCCCATTACATCCAGGAAAAGCTCTTCAGACATCTCAGGTACATTTTCTGGATGGCGGATAACTTGGAGAGGCTGTTATGTGACAGAGTTCAGCTTTATTTGTCTGCTACCTGCTGGGCAAGCGATAAGCACCAGTGAGAGACTGAGGAGTTCATTCTCTCCAGCAAGGTTACTTCTTCTTGATGAGCATAAAAAAGATAGCTTTAAGCCATTCACAATTATGACCTTGACTAGGAAAATGTAAGTTAATAAGGCTTCAACAAATTATGGTCTTTTTGGTCGATTTGCCTAGTGAACTGTTAATTGTAAAACTGAAAGACATTATGTTCAGCTTTCTCTATCACATCTTTTGTGTTTTAACAGTGACACTTCATTGAGTGCAATTAACAAAGCCTGGGAGATTTATTAACACACTTCTTCATGGCCAATGATCCATTCCACTTAAGACATAACACTGTAAAATGCACATTATCTCCTTTTGGCACTTACAATAATGCTTCATGAACTAGGAAGGCATATGTTAAAGCAGATAAAATAGCATTATTAGCTGACAAATCTTACAATTTATTAGACAGTTAATTTATCAGCTTAAAAGACACTTAAAACAGCTGTGCATTTAATGTCTTTTTAATGTATCCAGTAAAACTTGCATAATTGCCAGTAGTGCCATTTATTTTTAGCTATGTTGCAAAATGTCTGCATTTGCTGTTTACATCTTCTTTTAATTTTTCCTGCAAGGCTCATCATGCCAAAGGAGTGAGTCCCACCAACACAAGGGCAGGTCATCAGCTCAAAAAGGCTTTCCAGTACAGATACTAGTTGCCCACCAATAAGCTCTTCATTATTATTTGTGTGCTGAGCTGGACTGAAGAGGTCTTGCATTTTATCCTTACTCCAAGGGCAAGGAGGTGGGCGAGTGGTTCATACAGAAATGCCACTCTGCATCAGAGACCAACAATGTCTGCCTTTGCATTTCAAGCTCATCCTTAGTCACATGCCTGGGGTATAAACTAACAAGGTTCTGAGGCTACATTAGCAGAGGTGTTTCATTTCATAATTAAGGCAACTGCTCCCCAAGGATCAATTGTATCAGACCTAAGTACTATCTGTGTGGAAAGTGGGGGTGAGGATTCACATTTAATGACTCTGATGCATAAATTGGTTGTGTTTGTTTGTTACTCCCTAATTTAATGGAACCTTTGTTAGCTCTTTCCAGCCCTTATCTTATTTTTACTTATTTATTTCCCCTTTTTATTTTCCTTTTATATATTTTCCTTTTCATCTATCATCTATCCATCATCTATCTATCTATCTATATGGGAAAGTATGCCAATTAATAATAAAAAAGCAGACATTGTGGTTTTCATTAATTGTCAGATTAGTTTTACTCATTGTATAAATATTTTATCTCTCTGCTAGCAGAGCAAATGAGAAGGGGTCCCAAAGCTACAGAGAGAAATGCTTTTGGGTTGTGGAGATTGGCCACAATCCAGTGTTCGGCCTGGCACGTTCCAGCTCATTGATTTAAATAGACTTAATGTGACCACTCTGTTTTAACCAAAAAAAGTCTACACTTTGCAGACCTTTGGTTCTCACAGTAACTGGGCACATGAAGTTCTCAGTAATGCTGACCCATAAGCTGTCTGCATCAATAGTGTGTCTTCTAATGGTTTGAAATGTTAAAATCAGGCTTAGGCCACCATCCATGTCCTGTTTGAAGCACTATTATAGTTTGTTAAGCATGCTGAGAGTTGTTAGAAGACCCCTATTCCCTTCACAGAGCTACAGTGCTCAGAGTAGTTTGATGACAATCAATCTCTCTTGCCAGGAAACTCAGGAGATTGTAGTTCTGTGAGAATAATGGGGTTCTCCTAAAAGCTATCAGCACTCTTAACCACCTACAATCCCTTTTGGGAAACCACAAATGTTAAAGTGGTATGGTAGCGCTTTAAATGTATGGGGCATTCAGAATTCTAGCATCCTTCAAGAGATCTTTTGGGTGCAGAATAAAATTGCAGGGTGATGGAAGAAGGAAATGCTAAGATCATCACACCCAACCTCGAAAGTCAACCTTTTTGCCTGACTCACTAAATTCCATAAAGTTCAACCCTATTCCACCAGGCTCTACCCATTGCCCTCTAAGGCACCACCCCTAGCTCCAAGCTGCATCCTCTGGGTCTATGTTAATAGACAGAGCAACATTTTCTCTCATGCACCAAGCTCCTCTACTCTCCACTCATCCCTCAAAGCTCTAACCGCTGTTTTTATAGAGCACCTATCCCGCTCTACTCTCAATTCTCAGGATCTGAATCCCAACAGACCTAGTAGCCCTAAGAGAGGGAAATGAGGATCCTGCAGAAGGTTTAAGTAGCTCACCCACACAGTGCTTCCCTCCAGGGGGTACTCACAGTAATGGTACCACTTTTTGTTGTTGTTACAAAGTGTGGCACTTACTGTAACAACTTCATGGTGAGTACCGGCACCTATTTTTCTAGAAAAAAAAGCACTGCACCCACCCTTGTTACACTGTGTGCACTGGTTGTTGGGAAAGGCATGTAGCTCAGGAGTACAGCACATGCACTGCATGCAATAGGTGCCAGGTTCAGTCACTGGTATCTCCAGTTAAAAGAATCAGGTAAGACCAGTTGTTGGGAAAGACCTATTTCTTCCTGTAACCCTGGAGAACCATGGTCTTCCACAGACACTGCTGGTAGCACAAACAAATAAGTTTGTTCTTGGTATGAGCTTTCATGTGCATGCACACTTCTTAAGATATGTATCTGAAGAAGTGTGCAGGCACATGACAGCTCATACCCAGAACAAACTTAGTTGGTCTCTAACGTGCTACTGGACAATTTTTTTATTTTTTATATATTTCTACTGTGACAGACCACCATGGCTACCTACCTGAATCTAGACACTACTGGGTTAGATAGACAAATGGTCTGAACTGGCATTATAAGGTACCCAGTCAACCAATACTCAGTTCAAGTTCTTGTTACTCTAAGGCTGCAATCCTAACCCCACTTACTTGGAAGGAGGCCCAACCAAATTCAATATGACTTACTTCTGAGTAGGCATAGTTAAGATTGCAGCTTTTTAGGTCACATCCATACCATATATTTAAAGTACATAGCTCCCCCTCCCAAACCCTGGGAACTGTACTTTACTCCTCACAAAACTATGGTTCCTTGCACCCTAGTTCCGGGGATTCAAGGGGGGAGCCATGTACTTTATATGTATGGTTATGATTAAGGAGAGTGAGGTTGCTGAAGGTTGCCAATTTTTGCCATTATGTGACCTTGGGCAAGCTATTCTCAGTCTGTCTTCTATCTGTAAAAACTGCCTGTCGCACAGGTTTTTGGGAAGGATGCAGGTAACACTGGCAATTATAACTGCTCCAGAAATTGCAAGTTGACAGTCAAACTCATGATATATTGTTAACCATCTTGTTGAGTAGGGGCGGGCATGGGAAAAGAGAGCATGAATCATCAAAGTTAAGAAGAATGATATTGACATATGCATACCTATATTCATTAAAGCAAGGTCTCATCAATTACCTTTCTAATTAAACACAGCCACTTAATAGTGCGTTACTGAAGGAGAGGTAGTCATCTAATGAAAAGTGCTTTATTGTTTGATTAGCACAGCACCGTTGATGAGTTTATTGTTATGCTGTCAATTGTTGGAGAGTAATCTTTATTCCAAGTACAGTGTGTTAGCCTAATTTGTATGGCGTTGTGTGTGTGTGTGTGTGTGTGTGTGTGTGTACTCAGGTAATAATCAAGCTGCCAGACAACTATCAAGCAGATATGTCTTCATAGGAAGTTCTGTTTATGGAAAAGGAAAGGAAAATCTACTTTCAAGTTGATAATGGCTGTGCCACCGTTCTGCTTCCCAAAGACCTATGGCCCTCCAGATGTTGTGGGACTCCAAAGCTCATCAGCCACAGCCAGCACAGCCAGTGGTCAGGGATGATGACAGCTACCACCCTGGTCTTAGGCTGAGTTAGAATATTGCTACCTGTAGCTTATCTGTTTCTTCTCTGTTGGGCTAAAAGAGAAGAAACAGGAAAACTACAGGAAGCAGTAGTAGTAGAACTATTATATTTTAAAGAGTGCCTTCTTGAATTGTGTTTACAGTATTGCTGTGGTTATCATGAAGTACACAGAAACAATAGCTCATATATCCTTCCCTTAATATTTACCAAGTTCAGCAGGATGTCTGCAAAAGAGCACCTGTGCAGCTATACCTATATGCATGTAGATGCTCCACGTGATCTAAAGTCCTGATTGGGAATTGAGGACCATTCCGCTTTTTAAGGAAGATTGGGGAACCTGTGTTCTGCTAGATGTTGCTGGAATATAATTCCCATTGCCCCTGATGCTTCGACAACAACATCCCAAGGGTCCATATCCAACCTTGATATAAGGCTTGTACACACACATGACACAGCGCATAAGCAGCACACAACATACACACTACACCAGAGCCTTCTAAACTGTGGTAATGCGTATGGCAATAGCAGCATCCGGCCAGCAGGCCACTGAATTCGCACCTCATTCCTTCCGCATTGGGGCAGCTACCACCACTGCGCATTTGGGCATGTCAGTAGACAGGATCAAGGACTTGGGTCGTTGGAAATCTGATGCTTACAAAGGGTATGTTCAGAAACAGCGCTGAGATGCAGTCAGTAGTTGTGTTTTGTTCATTTGTAGGTCTCCCTCCTGTGCACATTTGGATAGTCGGACACAGCATTGTCCACTGGGCCAGCAGGAGGGAGGCAGAGTCTGGAATTGGACACCAGCTCGGGCTGCCTGAGCATGTGTGCTTGTCCTGGATTTCCAGATGTGGGATGCTTTGGGATGTGCTTCTCCCAATGATCCAGAGCAGGCTGTCCATTGCTAACATGCCTACAGCAATGGTGCTCCAACTAGGCAAGAACAACCTGCTGGATCTTCCCGGCCTGAGCCTGCGGACCCGCATGCAAGAGGACTTTGAAGAGTTGGCGGCAACCATTCCTGGACTCAAAATATTTTGGTCGCAACTCTTGTGGAGGTGCGCATGGAGAGGGAGTTGTAGCCCAGCTGCCACCGAGAGGGCCAGGAAGTGCGTCCAGAGCATAGTGGCCAGAAAGGTTTTGTCCATGGGGGGCACTCATATGCCACCCAGGCATCACCTATTGCAACGCATCCCTTTACAGGCCCGGTGGTGTTCACCTGTCTGTATTTGGGAATGATTTATGGTTGACCTCCATGTCAGCGGGGTTAAGGGATTGGTTACAAGGGTGAGTGGTTGGCAGTGAGCGCTTGCGCTCTTGGTAGTGGATAGGCTCTGGTTCAGGTGATAGGTGTGGCACGTGATGTGGCCACGCCTATGCAAATGTAGGATATTCTGGTAAAGGAATCCAGGGACTCACTGGTTTGGCGTTCCCTGAAAGGGGTTCGGCCCGCGCCCAATTCCAGGGGACATCAGGTCACCTGTTTGGTGGTCCTTCCATCAGCTGTCCCTGGTGTTCATCCTTGGCTGTCCTATGAACATGGCTCTGGGACAGCGCTGCCTGCAAGGGTGCAGGGAGATAGTCGAACCAGAACCTATACAACCACTCACTTGATTGTAATCAATAAAGTTGTGGCCTAAATTCTGCCAAAAACCAAACCAAACCAAATATCTGTGTGAATTTATTTTGGGGAAAGGTAAAAAGGTCGAAACACGCAAAGCAAAACTGAGAGTTAATCTACACCACACACATTTATAGTGGAACTGTCTATTATATATATTGGAAAATGCCTTGTCCGTTTGTTTTCTGGGTTTGGCCACCTATCAATACATCATTGCCAAATTTTGGCATGAGGGTTCTTGAGGTGGGGAGAGGGGTAACCTTCATTGACGTTTGCAGAAATACTTCTAAAAAGCCATTCTAAGGCTATTGAGCCAGTCAGCCAAGATGACAAGATCCTCAAATACAGTCACCACCAACCTAGGATAATGAATGCCACATGATCCTTTTGTCTAAAGCTTGAAACTGTGAGTTTGCAAACCAGCAATCAGGATGTTTTCACAGTGTACGGAAAACCAGATATCTTTCCCCTCTCCTCTCCCCCAAAATGAAAGAAACACTGATTATTTTTTTGTTTTATTTATTTTTTAATGAAAGAGAAGAAAGAAAGAATGCTGCTTGTTTTTTTTTGTTTTTCTTTTAAATTGCAGATTCAGGCAGGTGTTTTATAGTTTTCCCTTTGACCTCAGTTTCATGTGATCAGGACCAATGTGTCAGCCTGGATTTTCAGCACACTTTATCATTCACCTCTCTGCTTGTCCCCTCATTTCTCTACTCAGAGAAAGCCACATCTGAAATGTTATTGAGTAAAGCAGGACTCTACACTGCTGAGGGCTCTCCCTCAATGGTAATAAAATGGTGATAAAAACCAGAGCTGACACTTCAAACAGAACACGAGTCAGAGCTGGACCAGGGGAGGGCTGTTTGCATTTTCTGTTCTCTTTTCTAAAATGTAACACTTTGGGTTTGCCAGGTAGAAAAGGGAGGTGGTTTATTTTACTCTTCATTTTCATTAATGAATAAAAGTTATCTTTTGACAGAGAAGACATTTTCATCAGCAGTATAGTACAGAGGTTGGCAACCATGAGTTGTGAGCCAAATTCACATTGTACAAACTACCATTTCCATCAGGCTAAGCCTGAGTGGAAATGGTAAAAGGGGAGTAATTCTGACACGGGTTTAATCCGCCAGTCTGATTGTGTGTATATACTATATACAGTGTATCTGTAGATCATTACACAAATATAACATGCATACCAAAAACGATTCCCATATTCCTTTATTGACTCAAAGTGTTTATAAATATTCTTCAGCCAGATTGCTATGCATTGTTATGGTGGCAACCCAAAATTACCTGGGATATTCCCTTCTCCCCAGTAATAAAAGTTGTGATATATGCTAATTGGAAATTGGTATAAAACATGAATCCTTTCCTAGATAAGATTCAATCTGTGCACAAAAAAGTGCTTTTCATGGGGCATTATAAAAATCACATTGGAGAAAAAATATGAATCAAATTTTCTACTCTCTAAAACCCACACAGACAGGGATTACTGTCATACGACTTGTCAATAGAGCACAAGGCAAGACATTAAATCAGGTGTGAGGAACCTTTGGCTGTCCAGATGTTTTGAACTACAATTTCAATCAGCCCCAGCAAGCATGGCCATTCGCAGGGGATGATGGGAATTGTAGTTCAGCAATATATGGCTTCCCACACCTGCATTAAATAAAATGAGTGAAAAGGGTTGCCTAAATCAGACCATTATCATGTTTAGTAAATAAAGTATTGGGGACAAGGAAGGCAAAATAAAAGGACATGCAGAGAGAGAAAAGCAACACTAGCTAACTAATGCCCTATGATGATGCATGAATGTCATTACCGAGGAGGCAGGTTTAGTCGTTGTTTGAGGACTATCCCTGTCTCTGGGTCTGGTCTTGACAAGATGGATACTGGAGGTGCTGCTGTGCAATGCCAGGTCAATGATTCATAAGACCACTGCCATCTATGACTTGATCGTGGATGAAGGACTTGGCCTGGCATGTGTAACAGAGACTTGGTTGGATGAAGCAGATGGGCCTGTCCTTGCCGCTGCTTGTCCACCAGGTTTCTCTTAAGCACAGCAACCCAGGCCTTGTGGGGGGGAGGAGGTTGCAGTGTTTTTTTAGGAAGTCATTAGTTTGCACCAGGCGTCCTATTGGGTAGACCCAATTCTCTGAGTTCATGTTCTAGAAGTTGGGCAATAGGGGCAGTACAGGATTCCTTTTGGTGTACCGAACTCCTTGCTGCACCAAGGATTCCCTGCCCAAGCTGCTTCAGGTCGTGGTGGATGTTCTCCTGGAGACACCTAGTTTGGTTGTCCTAGGGGATTTTAACACCCATGTCGACACAACCTTACAAGGGGCTGCTCGGGACTTCGTGGAAAGCATGGCCTCCATGGGGCTGTCCCTGAATAAGTCTGGCCCAACTCATAGCCGCGGACATGCCTTAGACCTGGTGTTCACCTCTATAGATGTTGGTGATCTGACACTAAGTAAAAGCGAAACTAAAGAAGTGCCATGGTCAGATCACTTCCTGCTACAACTGGATTCTCCGCCACCCTTCCTCTCTGCAGGGAGGTGGGACTGATTCAGATGGTCCACCCCCTCCACTTAAAGGATCCAAATGGTTTCCAGAAAGTGGTAGGGGATACTTTATCCCATGTTGATGGCCTTTCAGCTGATTCCCTGGTGGCCCGCTGGAAGGTGGAGTTAACCAGGGCTATTGACTGTTTGGCTCTGAAGCGCCCTCTCCGATTGCATGGAGCCCAGACAGCCCCATGGTTTTCCATGGATCTGAGGGCAATGAAACAATCGCTGAGATGGCTAGAGCGCCGGTGGTGGATAACTCATTCTGAAGCTGGCCGGACATGGCTTAGAGCTCAATGTCAAGCCTACTAAGTGGCGGTAGCGATGGTGAGGAAGACTTTCTTCACCGCCTCTATTGCATCTGCAGAAAACAGCAGCAGGAGACTATTTCAGGTGGTTCACAATTTAGCGGAACCACCTGCTCCATCGGGGCCCAGTACGGGCCACATGATCTCCTGCAATAATTTTGCAAAGTTTTTTGCAGGTAAAGTCACTCAGATTCGGGAAGAGGTAGACTCTACCGTGGGAGCAGGGCTTTTCAATATCTACATGCAGCTAGACTCCTGTCTAGTCCAGTTGTGTGGGATCAATTCCAATCTGTTACCTCCGAGGATGTGGACAGGCTGCTTGGACAAGTGAAACCAACCAGCTGTCTCCTTAATCCTTGCCCATCCTGGCTTATAAAAGCTAGTCTGGAAGGGCTGGGTAGGGTGGTGAATGCTTCTCTCTGTGAGGGAACTTTCGGAGACCCACTGAAAGAGGCAGTTATTAAACCAATATGGCCAACTATCGCTGAGTCTCAAATCTTCCATTCTTGGGCAAGGTGATTGAGCAAGTGGTTGCTGAACTCCAGGCACGCCTGGAAGAAGCGGACCATTTAGATCCATTCCAGTCAGGATTCAGACCTCATCATGGGACTGAAACTGCCTTGGTCGCACTGGTCGATGATCTCCGACGAGCTAGGGACAAAGGCGAGAGCAGTTTCCTAGTTCTGCTGGATCTCTCAGCGGCTTTTGACACCATCAACCATAACATCCTTCTGGACCATCTAGAGGGGTTGGGAGCTGGGGGCACTGTTATACAGTGGTTCCGCTTCTTCCTACTTGTCCATGTTCAGAAAGTTGCGGTAGGGAATGAGTGTTCAGACCCCTGGTTCTGTCCTCTCCCCCATGTTTTTCAATATCTACATGTAGTCGATGGAAGAGATCATCAGGGGGTTTGGACTGGGTGTTCATCAGTATGCGGATGATACCTAGCTCTACCTCTCTTTCAAATCAGAACCAGTGAAGGCAGTGAAAGTCCTGTGTGAGTGTCTGAAGGTGGTTGGAGGATGGATGGCGGCTAACAGATTGAGGTTGAATCCTGACAAGACAAAAATACTGTTTTTGAGGGACAGGAGGCAGGCAGATGTGGAGGACTCCCTGGTACTGAATGGGGTAACAGTGCATCTGAAGGACCAGGTGCACAGCCTGGGAGTCATTTTGGACTCACAGCTGTCCATGGAGGCACAGGTAAATTCTGTGTCCAGGGCAGCTCAGCTCCATCTGGTACACAGGCTGAGACCCTACCTGCTCACAGACTGTCTCGCCAGAGTGGTGCATGCTCTAGTTATCTCACTTGGATTACTGCAATGCGCTCTATGTGGGGCTACCTTTGAAGGTGACCCGGAAACTACAACTAATCCAGAATGTGGCAGCTAGACTGGTGACTGGGAGCAGCTGCCGAGACCACATAACACCATTCTTGAAAGACCTACATTGGCTCCCAGTACGTTTCTGAGCACAATTCAAAGTGTTGGTGCTGACCTTTAAAGCCCTAAACGGCCTCGGTCCAGTATATCTGAAGGAGCGTATCCACCCCCATCATTCTGCCCGGACACTGAGGTCCAGTGCCGAGGGCCTTCTGGCGGTTTCCTCACTGCGAGAAGCCAAGTTACAGGGCCTTCTTGGTAGTGGCACCCGCCCTGTGGAACTCCCTCCCACCAGATGTCAAAGAGAAAAACAACTACCAGACTTTTAGAAGACATCTGAAGGCAGCCCTGTTTAGGGAAGCTTTTAATGTTTAATAGACTATTGTATTTTAATTTTCTGTTGGAAGCCACCCAGAGTGGCTGGGGAAACCCAGCCAGATGGGTGGGGTATTATTATTATTATTATTATTATTATTATTATTATTATTATTATTATGCAATCTATTCCCCAGCTTTCTCCAACCTGGTGCCCTCCAGATGTTTCAGATCAGCTGATGGGAGTTGCAATCCGATATATTTGGAGGGCACAAAGCTGGGGACAGTTGCTGTGTCAATAAGTCTTTGCTTCAAGCATATTTTGGTTTTAGAGTACCCTGGAATAATGATTAATTCCCAAGGAGGCTAATAGTAGCCAATTTAGATTGTCAAGTCTTCAAGAGAGAACACGTCTCTTTTATTTATTTCCAGTAGCTTTCAACAAGAAATTGCAATTTACTGGGCATTGAGCATATAACATCTTAAAAGTTTTTCAAATGCCAAAACAGGTGCATTTACACTTCACTTCCCTAACTGCAAATTCCCTGTGATTTGAAAAGTGGATTTGTTGCACTAGGCCAACAGAGCACTTTAATCCACTTTAATTGTGTAAAGCTAACGTTCTAGTATGCACTTGAATCCCTCCTGCAAAATAGTGACAGGCTGGAGGCACCCTTTGACACCCACATATTTCCTGCTTTTTTCTTTCTCTCCCTCCTGCTATCCTGTCTAAAATACAAAGCATTGCCTAAGGCAGGCTTCCGACTATGAGTCAACTAGTCTTGTGAAATGAATAAAGACATGTCAGCAGAAGTGAGATGGACTCTCATTCCTATGTGTTGGCTTAGATTGGTTCACCAGCCAACCACTGCTGTTTGGTATGTGATCCTAGGAATATGCACAGGTCTGAAGATCAGCAGCAGCAAAATATATACAGTTTATATTGGAAAGCAGATAAAGGGAGAGGAAACTAGTACATTACAGTTGTTTTAGATTTGAACTACAATGGTATGCACTTCCTTCCCTGGGAGTATTGAGCATAGTGACACTTAATTCCAACCTGCATGGGATTGCAGTGTAAACCTGTCAATGGCAAGTTTAAACATGGTTTCCATAATCACATTTGCACATAAAATGACTGACAATATTTCCAGATTCAACACACATGAACACTTGACACCTTAAACCCAGTAGCCTCAATTCAGACAAAGTTAATCACACCTAAGTTCTCTCGAAATCAACAAGATAAATTTGGTCACAGTGATACAGTTACGATCTACTGATTTCACACAAAATACATTTTGGATTAGGGCAACTTACTTGGAGGTCACACTCAATAACACAGTAGTCCTCACTTCCAAGTTCTTCTGTTTGGGAGAGCTGATTAATTCTTGATACTCTTCTTTTCTCTGCTAGTACTGCAAACCTCTCTCTTTCCTAGTAAAATGATCATTAAATTAGGGCATTAAATTAGAAACTTATTTCAGCCCAAGGGCCACATTCCCTTCTAGGCAACCTTCCAGGGGTCACATGCCAAGGGTGGGCAGGGTCATGTGCAAAAGTGGATGCAGCAACAGGTGTAAATTTTATCTTTGTACAATAGGCTGCTTTCTGCACATGCACACACATCTCCCTGCATTCTCCACTGAGAATCAAGAAAGAAGCACTATCAAAGCTGAAGGACACATTTCGGTTGACATTTTCACCGCTCCCATTGCAAGAATCTGCTGATCTTATGTTATGAGAAAGGAGGGGGGAACTGCTCTTCTGTTCTTCCGTCCCTTACACAGAGGAAAAAAGTTTTCACTCTTATCTATATAGAGATAAGATAAGAGGAGAGTTGCTTCTCTCATGTATGTCTGTAGTTTGTAGTAGCCATTGGAAATAAAGTAGGCATGCTTCAAAACCTCCACTGCGTGCTTCCACATTATTTACTCTGCTGAATCTGGTGCTCACAATGAGCAGTTGTGAGTCCACTGCACAGAGACCTGTTCTCTGAGAATGTCCCTGTGATCGGAAGGTCGGTGAAAATGCTCCAGTCACCTGGCCCACATAGGAGCTTAAGATGTGGGCAGAACCTGGCATACTCACAATTTCAGCCATCCAGATAGATTCAGGATATTAAGCAGTGCCAGGGAGGGATGTGAGCTGTGGAGAGTTCCAAGAGCCTGAGAGGTCTGGAGCATTGAGTCCCTGGACCTTAGGTCCCCCACATCTGCATCTGTAGCAGCTGGTAGCGTGGCACTTCTCACCTAGCTTCCAGTTGTGTCTCTTGCTGCCAGTTGTTGTGTGAGAGAATCCCTTTTCTTCCTTCAGTTTTCCCTCACCTGCTCTTTGAGTCTCTTGAAGCACTGCAATATCAATGTTAAAACATCGCAGCTCTCTTGCAATGATGGCAGTTCTGCGTTCAGGATGCTCGCTGTCTGTGTTATCTGACAAAGTCTGTATATTCCATGTTCCAAAGTTCAATTGTCTTTTACGACCGCTAGGTGGTTACCCCACTGGGCACAGTAATCCAGTCAAGGAAAAAGGGACCAACCTTACTGTATGCTTGTGAAACATGGACCACTTACAAATGCCATCTCGAACTCCTCGAAAGATTCCATCACCTGTGTCTCTGAAAAATCTTACACATCACTTGGGAAGACAGGCAAACTAATATCAGTGTACTGGATGAAGCAAAGATCACCAGTGTTGAAGCAATGATTCTTCAACATCAACTTTGTTGGACTGGACATGTTGTGGGGATGCCTGATTATTGTCTTCCAAAGCAACTACTCTATTCCAAACTTAAAAATGGAAAGTGTAATGCTGTTGGGCAACAAAAGAGGTTTAAAGACTGTCTCAAGGCAATTAAAAAAAAAAGTAGTATAAATACCGACAACTGGGAAACACTGGCCTGCGAACGCTCCAGTTGGAGAACAGCCTTTACCAAAGGTGTCATGGACTTTGAAGACACTTAAACTCAGAACGCAAGGGAGAAATGTGCTAAGAGGAAGGCACACTTGGCAAAGCCACACTGTGATCAACTCCCACCTAGGAACCAATGTCCCCACTGTGGAAGGACGTGTGGGTCCAGAATTGGCTTCCACAGTCACTTATGGACTCATTGTTAAAACTGTGTTTATGGAAGACAATCTTACTTGGCTACGAGTGATCACCAAAGAAGAAGAAGAAAGAAGAGATGGGAAATGGTGTCTGCCACATAAAACAGTAGAAAATGTTTGGGGGGAATTCTACAATGTGGTTTCCTTTTCCTATGGGTGTGAGTAAAAGAAAAATCTCAGACATGTTCTCAAAAGAAAAATGTCTTCTAAAAAACTCAACTCAGCTGTCTTTGCAATAGGACTCTCCCTCTCTCTGGTATATTTTCCAGACAGGATTGCTGATTTTATCTGTGAAAATCTCGTTATTGCAGTTGCTTCCCTCTAAGAGTGCTTTATGGTGAATCTGACATGCTTGAGGTAGCATTAGGACCTCTTTGCACTGATGTGTTAGACCTCCAGGTAAATCCCTGATATGATCTCAAAGAAGTTTAACACATCATTTGTTAAGGCTTCTTTACCTAATGAGATGCCGAAAGTGGTTGACTGGTTCAGGGTTGCTATTGTGAGTCAATAAACATTGGTAATTTGGCATTGGTTATATTCGCCTGTGCTCATTATACTGGCTCCCTCTAATTTCACTGTGAACTTACTCTGAATTCTGTTCTTTTTCCCCCTTTTTCTTTTGTCTTTTTTGCATGCCAGATCGTATGCACAGCCATTCATTCTGAAGTGAAACAGAGGAAGAAGATTGAAGAGACCCTAGTTAACAAGGGGCACTTGCCTTCTTTTAAACTGCCTTCAGCTTTCGATTAACCCCATGAAGATGTAATCAGATCAGATCTTAAAACAATTTAAAGGTTTGTTATGTTGGTATAAATCAGTTTTCACCCCTTTGAAGAAAGTCTATGTTGATTGGGACTTTCTGGTTCAGAACAAAAAGGCAAGCAAGAGGTGAAATGATCCAGGTTTATGACATTTTGCATTAAATAGAGAAAGCCAACAGACGGGTGTTTTTCTCCCTCTCTCATAGTAATAGAACCTGGAGACACATGCCGGTAAATAGATGAACTGTAGCTCAGTGGCAGAGCATCTGCAGTCTGTGCAGAAGGTCCCAGGTTCAGTCCCCAGCATCTCCTGATAGGAATGGGAATGTCCACTAGCAGAAATCCTGGAGAGCCACTGTCAGTCAGTGGAGACAACACTTAGCTAGATGGACCTGGCTCAGTAAAAGGAAGCTTCCTATGTTCCCAAGGTGGAAGAGATTCAGGACAGACAAAGGGGAGCACATAGCACATAATTAATCCATGGAATTGTCTACTTCAGGATGTGGTGGCAGCCACCATCTTAGATGGCTTTAAAAGAGGATTAAACAAACACACAGAGGAAAGATTTAGCAGAGGTTACGAGTCATGATGGCTCTACACACAGCCTCTAGGTTTCAGAGGCAATGGAAAAGGAATAATGTCTCCATGCACTGATTGTAGGCTTCTCAGAAGCATCTGGCTGGCCAATGTAATACTGAATGGGATCTACCAAGGTAAGAGTCCTATTTTGCCCACTTTTGCCTCTGGCACCACCCATAGATGGCATGCAGAAATTTCCAGAACGTAAGGTGACTCTCAGAATGAAAATAGTTTCTCCTCCCCTGTTTTAAAGGCTGCCCTTGCAGGAAAATTCAGCAGGACTCAATCAATCAATCAATTTATTTATTGCATTAGCCCTATGGCCATGGCACATAGTAAAAGACCAGGCAGTAGCCTGACACGATTATACAGAGAATACAACAGTTAAAACAATTGGGAGTAAAATCGAACACGTTAAAACAAATAAAATAAAATAAAAATAAAAATAAAAAGCACTAGCAGGCGTGACGACAGTCTCCATGTTGGGAATATACATAAGACTAAGGCTAGGGGAAGTTGGCCAAAAAGGTGGTCCTGAGTTTCAGGGCCTGTAATATGTAGATGGCCACTCCACGTGAAACCAAGGGGTTGGCATCCACCAGTAGATATTTCATGCGGTCAACGTCCCTGGCGATAGTCAGCGGGATTAGAGAGAGAAGCCTGGATCTTATTGAGGCATAAAGTGGGCAGTAGAGGAAGAAGTGAATAAAGTCCTCAGCAGGACTCATCACTTTAGAAGGGCTCCCACTGAACAGTCTGCCATTTTTGCTAACATAGCAAATAAAAATATATAGACAGGTGATGCCTGTAAATATATATATCAAACTTTGAAGGTGACTAGCACAAAAAACCCTGGACCTATTTGTCTAGACTATAGCAGGCTTTAATCATTCATAACAGATGACTCATGATCCCTAGCATGAGTTTAGCCATTTCCCCCACAACAACCATAGAATGGGGTGCTGCTGCCAGTCATTGTAGACTATACTGAACTCAACAGACCAATGTGACAGCTTCCTACATTTTATTTCTGATCTTCATCCAATGCATGCAGGTCAGAGGGGTGGAACTGCTCAGGGGTATGATGTTGGAGGCTGGGCCAGGTGGTGTATTCCTGCCCCCTCTCTATATGTTAACTGAAATAGGCTTTTCTAGTCTTTTGATCCCTGCTTTTCCAAAGTTTACACTTTAGTACAAATTCACAATAAGAGATGTACAGTAAGGAGTAAAAAGAAGAAAAGGAGAAGATGAAAGCATGTCTAAGCATACACCCATAAAAAAAAACCTAGTGAGAGAGAGACAGAAAATTAACTTCATTAATGTGTAAATCCCACAGAATTGCCCAAAGATTTTCTTTTTTATGTATGAGGCTCTTAATGAACATGATTGCCCATGGCAAGTTAAATATCAAATAATTCTTTAAAGTGCTAAGAGACATTCATAAGTGTGGTAATTGATATCTAACTAGCTAAAGCTCTCTTAATAAACGCCTAGACATTCTTTAAGATTTCAAAGTATTAATTATAGAGGCGCATTTGCTATGATTTATTGTGGTTGTGGCTCTGTAACTGTTTCTATTATAAGGCTATATATGTGTAATAATAACTGAAGAGTACTGATTCAGCTCATGATGAAAGGGGGTTTTCACAGAAGACCAAAACAAAATATGCATGCATATGGCAGAAGGAAATGAGATGCCAACAGATATCTGAACCAATGCAAACCACCAGTTCAGTGTCTTAATCATGAGAGAGAGAGAGAGAGAGAATGAGAATCAGGGGTTGCATCAACCACAACATTTAGTTTGGACCACAGTCTGACACTTTGAAAAAGATCAGACCACTTTGAAGGTTACCTGCTTTGGCTCAGGACCAAATCAGAACCTCGTTTCATTCAAAGGAGGGATGGTACCCCAAATATTCAGCTGAACTTTGAATCTACAAGTATTTTACCATTTATGCTCATTTAACTTGAACACATTCAGCTTTAAGCAGTTGGCTATAGATAGATAGTTATTTAAAGGGGCTGAAAGGGGACAGGCATCCAGGAAAAAAACATCTATTGGACCCAATGTGTTTTGACTGTACTTGAGCTTGGCTTTATGCAATATTCCTGGAATATAACCTCTGCATACGCTTAGAATTGCCTGTATTCAGGCCTTCTCCAAGGAGAAGCGGTTCTTGGTCAAAGCAACTGAATGCAAAATGGCCTTCCCCCAAAGCTTTTGGACTCAGTTTTGAAACTTTAGTGTGTCCATATCCTCATCAAACTCTAATCTCTACACACCTTCCCAACCAGTTCACTTGGTGTCAAGGTTGGTGGGCAAGACAGGTGTTCCCAGGAAAACCATGGCTAGGTCCTCCCACACCAGGCTGGGTTTCAAGAAAATATCTTCCTCCTCCTCTGCTGGACAAGTAGTCATGAAAGCCATATTGAATGTCTATAGACCTTTCAGGTCAGAAGAGGAAGTGTGGTAGCAGGGGCTGGGGAACAGGATGCAAGCTGGGGAACAGTGGTTCCACTGAGCTTCTCTGCCCTGAAACGAAGAGTGAGGCACAGACAACCACAGGGACTGCCTCTGCCTGGTAAGGAAAAGTGTTGGTGGTGCTGTGAACAAAAGAGGTTTTATTGTCGGCACCAAGCTCTGTTAGGGATGGACAGATCAGTCTAAATTTGGCTTGTGCCAATTTCATGTGTGTCCAGTTGTAGATTAAATCAAATCTTTATTGTTACAGTCTAAGACCAGGATTAAGGATGAGAGGCACATGGAACACCTTATGTTTTCAGGCTTCATGGAATCCGATCCCTCCCACGGTGGCAGCCAAGAATTAGATAAAAAGAAGAGTTATTACCAAGTCTTTTATTCACAGAGAGAGACTTAGAAAAGGCGCCTCTCTTGCAGTAATGGCATTGCTCCAAGTGAAACCCCACCTGCTCTGTCTCTCCTACTATACACCATCCCTACGTTGGCTGATCTGTGCTTTCTGCCTCTGAGCTCTTTGCTCTCCTACTTTCCATGCCCGCTGGGTCCTGGGAGGGGGGATCTGGGATGCTTTCTAAAGACACTGAGTCTGTCAGCTGTCTCTCCCCCGGTGCTTCTTCTTCTTCCTGCTCCTCTCCCAATATTTCCCAGCTTCTTCCCTCTGCAGCCTCTGAGCTGTGACCTTCCACAAACCACTGTTGTAAATCTATACTGTCTCCCTTTGCTCTGGCAGGTTCAGGCTCAGGAGGCAGTATCCATCATTCCTCCCCCTCCTCTGCCCAGTCCCTGAAGAAGAAAACCAAGTAAATAAAAGTAGCCCAGAGTAAAGTAAAACAGTAAATCTACTTGGAATGGCAAATCAATTAAAACTGTTCCATCCGTTTCAACTGTGCTGTGCAACATGATCTTCTCCGAAGTGGTCTGAGGCAAAGCAACCCACCATCTAAAGCACCAAAGCAGGGTTGTGTTTTTTCCCCATTATGCACACACCCATTTTTTTTCTGATGTGGGAAGCACTCGCAGTGTTATTCCTCCCCTGCTGTCTGAAGTAGCACACTACAACATGTGCTATTTGTAAGTACATTGTTTGGCACACGTATTTGTTGAGATGTTCACAGGAAGGTAATGAATGGGTGGACTTCCCAGTTTGCTTTCAGGGTTAGTAGTGAGTTTCAAATGGACATCTCTTGACCTGCCCCTTCTATTGGATATGTAGGTGCGGCAGCAGGTATATACATATCAGAGTGCCTGTGCCTGCACAGAATAACTCAATCATGATGTTGGTAGAATCCACTGGGAAGTTCTGTGAACACACATCATTCCTTCAGGGCCTATGCCAAATTCTTGCTCAAGCAAAATGCTGCACAATATGACACTTCATCCACATCAGCTTCAAAATTCACCACACTTTGAGTATTGGACATACATTGAGAAGTATTGGACTCCATATTTGATGCTGCAAGCCCTTTGAAGTAGGACTGGGATATTCATATAATAAATGAATAGCTAGCCTTATGCTAATCCAGCATGGTCCCTTTTTACTGGCATGCATCCTTTCTTTTTAGTTCACCTTGCCATATCTAATTGGATTACTGAATAGCTAGAGGTGAAGGCAGAAAGCACAAAAGTGCATCATAATGCTAGCTCATGTCACAACCTTGCTAGTGCTTTTTTTTTAAGGCTTTTGATTCCACTCTGCTGCTTTCCCCACCCCGAAAGAGGTAATTGCATGACAATTAGATTAATATCTCTTACATACTTATTAAACTCAATAAGTGGTCCCATGCAAACAATTGATATTTAATTAACATCATCATCCTACTAAGTTTAAATTAAAAGTTCATTTAAAAACACCTCCCATGTTATTGCTCACATTAATGTGAGTTTGGTCTCTCCACCACCCCCTCAAATGTGTTTCATGTTGTGCTATTTGTCAATTCAAGCTACGCAGATTGCTTTAGGCTAGTTCACATGCAGAGATTTGCTACCCGGCTGCCACTTCTGGGTAGGAAACCCATGCATGCATGCAGCATCATGTTGCAATGTGGTGGAGTGAGGGGAGCCTATTTAACCATTAAAAGACAAAGGCAGCTAATTGGGTCCTTAAGAAGAACTCCAGCTCCAACAGTTGAGCAAAACCTTTATTAGGACCAACCAAAAAGTCACAAAACCAGGGGCAGTCCTTTAATAAGCTGTAGTAAGCCATGTGCCTCAGGCAGTGCATGAGAAAGGACCAGAACAGCAATAGATTGTGCCCCCATCTGTTGCCCATGGGCTGGTCTGCTGTCAACACTACTGCAGCTAATAGCCATCCTGCCATCTGTGCACTGCAGCTGTGCAAGCTGCTGTAGCAGCAGCAGCTGCTGCTGCTACTACTACTTCTCCTTCCCAGTGAAACAGAGAAACAGCCAATGACACTTCAGCAGGGTTCTCTGGGCCCATCATTCCTCAGTGTAAGAAAGGGGTCCTTCCTTGAGTGAGGCATTGTGTTTCAGGTGGCCATGGAGAGCACATGCACTGTTGCGATTTTGCCACGACTGTTGTGGGAAAGTGGTGGTGGTGTAGACACTGTCCATGACAACCTCAACTGGGGCTGTGCACCAAAACCCTGACTGGCTCCATGGTGTTGATCCCGGGCCAACCAACACTTGGCCAACCTGCCCTACCAAATTAGTTTGTGGCAGGTTTTACTTTAAAAAATAAATAAATCCTAAGCATATGACCTGGATGGTGTGGGGGAAACTGCATCTCCTCCCCTGCCCACATTCAATTCTGAGGGTTGATTCTGTGCAAGCAGATTTTCAGCAGGGAAACCTGTTGCAAAGGAGCACCTTACCATGCAGGATCCATGTCTCCATTGCATAGCAATTGCACAGAGGAATCAATCCTTCAGGCTGCTACTTCAGGGTCAAGGCATGAGGCAGGCAGCAGAGTCAGGCAGCTCCTAACTTCTTCCAAGAAGACACAGTCAACAGTCATGAAGGTCTTGGCAGTGTTTTCCTGCCTGATGTCTGACTCTCTTTTCTGCCTGATGCTCTGCTCCCAACAGTTCCAGATTGCCTTAGGCCATCCTATTTGACCTGCAGCAATATGTGGCTGTCTCAGCCTGACTTGGCCAACACCCAAATTCCTCCAAATAGGTCTAATTTTGCCCGGGTCTTGGCTAGAATTCAGTGCACAGCCCTAACCGTAAGTACAATGCCTCACTCTGGCTCCCTGCTCATCTCCAACAGCTTATGTGGGAAACTAAACTTGGAGACAAAAGATGTGATGACGTTTCCCTCCAGTTTAAGAGATTGAGTGTGAGTTGCAATGTGTATCTGCACAGAGGACCCCAGAGATATTTGCATTGTGCAAGCCTTACACACACACACACACACACACACACACACACCATAACAACAGGCATTTTGCTAGTATTAAATAACAGTAGGTTATTACTTTTAATTGCAGATAGGATATAGCTTAATACCCAGGAGGCTAATTTGTTTATATTAGCTGGATGGGTCAACTGCTTCAAACACACAGACTGCAGAACTACTAGTAGATTGCATTACACCATTTAAATAAATAGTAGCAATTTGTCAATGTCATCTTAGCTTCAATATTTTACTTTTCATTTCCAGGAAACAGTACTCCCAATTAAGATGACCTCTCCTTTCTTTCCCCAAATCTTGTTAGTGGTAGATAATTCTCTATGGTCATTTGGTTCATAAATAGAACAGCAAGCTCTTTTCAAAGAATGATTGTCAAAATTTCAACTCAAATCAGCCTTATCGTCACGTACAGGGAACTTCACATATATAGTAATGTTTTTGCTTTGTTTAGGGGAGAAGTCAGGAATAGATGAACGTTCACAACAAAACAAAATAAAAAAATTCCTTGCAGTAGCACCTTAGAGACCAACTAAGTTTGTTCTTGGTATGAGCTTTTGTGTGCATGCACACGAAAGCTCATACCAAGAACAAACTTAGTTGGTCTCTAAGGTGCTAATGGAAGGAATTTTTTATTTTTTATTTTGTTTTGACTATGGCAGACCAACATGGCTACCTACCTGTAACTGATCACAACAAAGATGCAGCAGGTTTCAGGATTATGGAACAAGATTTGGCCAAATATACTTTGGGTATATTTAGCATGCCAAAATGCCTGTTGGATCCCATTGAGCACTGGAATAGCAAGAATCATGTATAAGGATAATATAGGATAATATAGGAGAGATTGGGAGGGGGTGTGTTATATAGCCACAATTTACAGGTACATTTCATCCAGTAAAGCGAGATGAGCGCCGCAACCCCAGAGTCGTCCACGACTGGACCTAATGGTCAGGGGTCCCTTTACCTTTACCTTTAAGAACATGAAACGCCTGCTGGATCAGGCAACTGGCTCATGTAGTCTTCTTTGGCGATCACTTGTTGTTGTTGTTGTTGTTGTTGTTGTTGTTGTTGTTCAGTCGTTCAGTCGTGTCCGACTCTTCGTGACCCCATGGACCAGAGCACGCCAGGCACGCCTATCCTTCACCGCCTCCCGCAGTTTGGCCAAACTCATGTTAGTAGCTTCGAGAACACTGTCCAACCATCTCATCCTTTGTCGTCCCCTTCTCCTTGTGCCCTCCATCTTTCCCAACATCAGGGTCTTTTCCAGGGAGTCTTCTCTTCTCATGAGGTGGCCAAAGTACTGGAGCCTCAACTTCAGGATCTGTCCTTCTAGTGAGCACTCAGGGCCGATTTCCTTGAGAATGGATAGGTTTGATCTTCTTGCAGTCCATGGGACTCTCAAGAGTCTCCTCCAGCACCATAATTCAAAAGCATCAATTCTTCGGCGATCAGCCTTCTTGATGGTCCAGCTCTCACTTCCGTACATTACTACTGGAAAAACCATAGCTTTAACTATACGGACCTTTGTTGGCAAGGTGATGTCTTTGCTTTTTAAGATGCTGTCTAGGTTTGTCATTGCTTTTCTCCCAAGAAGCAGGCGTCTTCTAATTTCGTGACTGCTGTCACCATCTGCAGTGATCATGGAACCCAAGAAAGTGAAATCTCTCACTGCCTCCATCTCTTCCCCTTCCACTTGCCAGGAGGTGATGGGACCAGTGGCCATGATCTTAGTTTTTTTGATGTTGAGCTTCAGACCATATTTTGTGCTTTCCTCTTTCACCCTCATTAAAAGGTTCTTCAATTCCTCCTCACTTTCTGCCATCAAGGTTGTATCATCAGCATATCTGAGGTTGTTGATATTTTTTCCAGCAATCTTAATTCCGGTTTGGGATTCATCCAGCCCAGCCTTTCGCATGATGAATTCTGCATATAAGTTAAATAAGCAGGGAGACAATATACAGCCTTGTCGTACTCCTTTCCCAATTTTGAACCAATCAGTTATTCCATATCCAGTTCTAACTGTAGCTTCTTGTCCCACATACAGATTTCTCAGGAGACGGATGAGGTGATCAGGCACTCCCATTTCTTTAAGAACTTTCCATAGTTTGCTGTGGTCGACACAGTCAAATGCTTTTGCGTAGTCAATGAAGCAGAAGTAGATGTTTTTCTGGAACTCTCTAGCTTTCTCCATAATCCAGCGCATGTTTGCAATTTGGTCTCTGGTTCCTCTGCCCCTTCGAAATCCAGCTTGCACTTCTGGGAGTTCTCGGTCCACGTACTGCTTAAGCCTGCCTTGTAGAATTTTAAGCATAACCTTGCTAGCGTGTGAAATGAGTGCAATTGTGCGGTAGTTAGAGCATTCTTTGGCACTGCCCTTCTTTGGGATTGGGATGTAAACTGATCTTCTCCAATCCTCTGGCCACTGCTGAGTTTTCCAAACTTGTTGGCATATTGAGTGTAGCACCTTAACAGCATCATCTTTTAGGATTTTAAATAGTTCAGCTGGAATATCATCACTTCCACTGGCCTTGTTGTTAGCAAGGCTTTCTAAGGCCCATTTGACTTCACTCTCCAGGATGTCTGGCTCAAGGTCAGCAACCACACTACCTGGGGTGTATGAGACCTCTATATCTTTCTGGTATAGTTCCTCTGTGTATTCTTGCCACCTCTTCTTGATGTCTTCTGCTTCTGTTAGGTCCTTTCCACTTTTGTCCTTAATTGTGGTAATCTTTGTACGAAATGTTCCTTTCATATCTCCAATTTTCTTGAACAGATCTCTGGTTTTTCCCATTCTGTTATTTTCCTCTATTTCTTTGCATTGCTCGTTTAGAAAGGCCCTCTTGTCTCTCCTTGCTATTCTTTGGAAATCTGCATTCAATTTCCTGTATCTTTCACGATCTCCCTCGCATTTTGCTTGCCTTCTCTCCCCTGCTATTTTTAAGGCCTCATTGGACAGCCACTTTGCTTTCTTGCATTTCTTTTTCATTGGGATGGTTTTCGTTGCTGCCTCCTGTATAATGTTACGAGCCTCCATCCACAGTTCTTCAGAAACTCTATCCACCAAATCTAAGTCCTTAAACCTGTTTTTCACTTCAACTGTGTATTCATAAGGAATTTGATTTAGATTGTATCTTACTGGCCCAGTGGTTTTTCCTACTTTCTTCAGTTTAAGCTGGAATTTTGCTATAAGAAGCTGATGATCAGAGCCACAGTCACTTGTAGCTGAGTAAGATTGTCTTCCATGAATATGGTCTTAACAGTGTGTCTGTATGTGACTGTGGAGGCACCAGTTTGGCTGCAGCAGTTGACAGAAGGAGATGTACAATAAGACACCCAACCATCTTATGGATTCCTGTTTCTCTCTCTCTCTCTCTCTCTCTCTCTCTCTCTCTCTCTCTCTCTCTCTCTGCATAATATGTAACAACTGCTCAATATGGCTATGCACATTATTCCTGAGTCAAATGTTTCTGCAGGCATCAGAAGCAAGTGCCCTACACTAATGGAATTATGAGGTCCTTAAGCTCAGTAGCCTGTCTTTGCTATTGATCTAAAGTCTCTAAAGACCATCATTTGAACTTTAATAGAATTGTATTTTCCCTCTCCTATTATTGCAATTTTTCTTTCAATAGATAAGTGGTTCTGATTTCCATCTTTGGCTGGGAAGCACTAATCCAAGAAAGAAAAGGAAAGGGTAAAGGAACTGTAAAAACTGTCTGGTGAATGGAGGTCACAATGGTTATGTGTATATTAAAAAATCAAGGTGGAAAAGATGGGCATCTTTGTACTTAAGTCTCTACAGAGGGAAGAGGGAATATGTCAATTTCTATTTCTCTCGGTTTTTCATTTTTTTTCAATCTTCAGTTCTCCACATTTCCACATCAGTTTGCAATTTTATTCATTCATTCATTTGTTTTATTATATTTGTTAGTCACTTTTATCACAAAGTGACCCTAAGTAACTTGACATTAAAACTAATTAAGAACGTGCAATTAAAAAATCTAAAAACACAGCTATAAAGATAAAAGAGGTTGCAATGCCACCCTTCAAATTATGGGCCAAAAGGCCATGTAAAGATAGAAGTCCTTGCCTGGTACCTTAAAGTAGATAAAGAGCACCAGTCATGCCTCCCCGAGGAGAGCATTCTGTAAGTGAGAGAGGAGAACCACTGGAAAAAGGCATTTTTAAAAGAAGTCCTCATAAAAACCAGCATTTTAGTGTATTTTCCCCCAATATACACATTTCTGTATGCAATTTTGCCTAGTGTCAGATCTACCAAGAAGTGGGAGAGCCTGGCTATGAGAACTTGCTGTGAGATCTTTGCTCTTGCCTGGTCTGCTCTCCCAACCAGCACATAAGTGTGTGTTTTCACTGCAACTCTTAGTTTGAACTGAGAGACATCTTCCTGCAGGTAGGAGTGTTTGCACACACACCCAGGGCTTCGAACATCCACTCTGGGGCCATATCCTGCCCTGGCAACCCCTTAAACAACCCATCCAGGCCTTCTCCCACCCCTCCAGACCTGATGGCCTATCCTGCCCCTCCACACCTACCAGGACCTGCAAACAGCCACTCTTGGCCTTACAAGCTCCCTTACAAGGCCTGCACCCTCCCAACTTCCTCCACCAAACCACAAATCAAAAAGTGGTGGGAGTGGGTTGTAATCTCCTCACCACAGTGAGGGCCTTCTCTTTCCCTCCTCCTCAACCAACTTCAAAGATAGAAGGAGGACAAAGGAGCAAGCTGCCCCTTTTATCATCCTCTCCTCAAGTGCTGGAAATGCCCACAGTCAGGAAAGAAAGCGGCTTCTTGCCCCACTTCTGCTCTGCCCATGGCCCACCTGGACCACAAGGAGCGATATTCCTAAAATTTTCTACTCTACATTCAAATCAGCTACATTTTCTTCCTATACGTTCCAGTCAGCTGAAGGATTCTTCTCTCTGTAGCATGCTCTGCTCTGTGCTGAACTGCAACCCAAAACTTTCTGGCAGGCAAAGTGGGCTGGCTGCAAGGTGGGGAGGAGCTGGCTTCTTTGCCTCTTTCTACTTTCCTGTATTAGAAACTCTCCCTCATTTTTGGTCTGGATCTCCTCACCTGCCAATGAGGTGACATTCTCATTAACTTCTCCCTTGGCCTTCCTGCAGAGCATCATCTGCCTGATGTCCAGTGGCATTTCCTCAGTTTCTGGGAAACCTACAGCTTCCTCAAGGACAAAAGGCCCACCAAGCAAAGACCTGATGATCCCACTTCTCTCACTCTTCCTGCTTCTGTAGGAAATGCTGTCCAAGGTCACTGCCTGAACACAGGTCTTTGGGTGATGTTCTTGAACCCAGTCCTGCATTTCCTCTAGCAGGATGATCAGCAACTGCTGCAGGATCAAATGCTCTACAATCTGCTCCTTGGTACAGCTTTCTGGCTCAGGTCAGCAATGGTAGAGGCCCCGCGGTCAAGCACAAACCTAACAACAGGCCTTGGCCTCCTGGTAGCGGAAATGCCTGAAGTTTTATTCAATTTACCTCATTCATGATGCCAGTTATTGGACCCAGAAACATTGCTTTCCTTATTACAGTGTTTAGGACTTATGGAAAAGCAAGGAGCCAAGGTGAAGGAGGGCCCTGCAAAAGGAATCAGGCTGTATTCATGTCAGAATGCAATTTATTTTACAAACACATGTACTCTTGTAGCAGTACAGTACATAACTCAAGAGTATAGTTTATCATGTTCAGGAGACTAATTTGGGAGCTGTTATTTGCAGGGTTGACTCGATGAATTATTTCTCTGACCTGTGACTAGATAAGGGCTGGATTGGGGGCATTGGGGTATTTCCAGACATGACAGCAGCATGATCACATCTGAGTGTTCCCAAATTCCTACAAAGCAGAGTAGAAGATGGAAGACTGAAAGTGTCCCATGGGTAGGCAGGAGACTTCTCCTCCCTTTCCTTGTTTCCTCAAAAATAATTCCCTGGAACTGATGAGAACTGATGGAACTGACCCTCCTTGACCCCCCCTCCCCATTTTTGTCTCCACCCTGCAGAACATTTCCAATCAGAAGAAGGGTGAGTGCCACCATCAATACCCCAATGGGACATAGCACACATGCCCTTTACCATCCTGAGAAAACCCCTTAATCCTGATTTTATTTTATTCTTTGGTAGATTTACAAAAAGAAAAACACACACCAATAGATAAATTTTAGAAAGGGGCAAGATTAGATGCGGATGCACAAAGCAATTATTATTATTATTATTATTATTATTATTATTATTATTATTATTATTATTATTAAAGACTGCTTGTGCTCTGCTCCGCTTCTCCTTTCTTCCCACCCAGGGCGGTCCTGCCCTCTGCCTGCACATCAGAGCCAGTGTGTCACATGAGCTTGGGTCTCGGTGGTGGTGGTCCCCTCTTCCTTCCTGCCCAGTCTCCAACAGCTGCTACAAGCTGCTCAAGGGAGGAGGCTGTCAGCAATGGCCATGCAGAGGCCATGGAGTGGCAATAGGATGCTTCCTCACAGCCACCATTGCCACCTCTGCAGTCACTCAGGACAAGTGCCGGCTCATCCTCCTCCCAGACCTCGGCACTGGTGGCACTAGTGGTAGAAATAGGGACATTCCAGGATCAAATTAGAAGCTGGGGTTGCTTTCATAATTCTAGGATTGTCCCTGATTTTGTGGAAATTGTAAGTAGCCCTCACGCTTGTGTTTACCATTGCAAAACCATCCTTTTGGACACTGTCCACGGAATATTATAAATATATAGTCAATTTTCTCATTAGAGGCAAAGTCTGGCCTTCTTGGTGTGACTCTTACAATTGATCATTATCATCCAAAATAAATAAAATGAGAGGGACTTCAAACGCTGTCGCAGAAAGTCTTCAGTGTGTCTAACAGGCCTTTGCTATTGTAGCGAAATGACTAGGCCCATTAGGTTTCCCCTGAAAGGACTGGGGGAATCTATTCATTGTGTATAAAACCTTTTGCACTTTGACATAAAGTTCTTTCAGCAAAACCTTTCCTTTCTTGCTTTTTTTCCTTCCCCTGATTGAAGCAAAACTTAAACCATATTCCGTTTCACAAAAGCAAAATGTGCTGAACATGTGCCTTTGGCCGGAGGGAGGGGGGGAACGAAGCCTGTGTGACGACCTCTTCGACAAGAAGATTCTTTCTAAGCAAAATCTCCTGGGAAGGACCATTACTCCAAAAGCTGAGGAGCACAGGAAAAGGGTGAAGCGGCATTAGATCAAGCATCAGCAAACTGGAGAGTCCAGGCTGTGGAATAAGTGATATTTAATATGTGCACTCTGAGGCTCCCATTGAGTGCCCTGTTAGGTAACCCGGATCAGGATGCTTGTTTAGTGGATAAAAGTGTAACTTTAGAAATTGGCAGGAACTCTGTTCCTCTGTGCCTGGCCACCTGTATGCTCAGCCAGAGATGGTAAAGAATCTCGGACAAGCACACTTTAAAATAAAAAAAGTTTGTTCTCTTTCACTTCCTTAAAACTGCCAGGTTCAAAAGAACCATTTGTGTTTTTTAAGAAAAGTAGAAGGAAAAAACCCCAGCCTTCTTAGTTCCAAGATGAATTTATTAAGCTCACTGATAAAGCTCATACTTTGTCTTCCTATTACTGAAATAACATCTTGATTCTTCTTTTTCCCTCCCTCACTTCTCTTGGCTGTGAAAACAAAGCTAAACAGAAAGGGATTGAGGAATTTTATTTTTCAAGAAAGGCATGGCCCAGCAATAAGTCCTTGTATCAACAAAAGTGTTTGGTTGCCATGTACTTCTGCTATCAATAATAATAGAATACGTCTGGAGAGAAAAAAGGAACAAGAAATCACCCCTAACGGCCCAGATAGTATATTAATATAAAGCATTAACACTTCCGTCACCAAAAACAGGACTTGATAGGAGAGATTGAACTGAACAGAAGAATATAACATCTTCCAAGATCTCATTACGCTCATGCCCATCTGGGGTCCAGAATAATGAAAGAATGGCATGAATTTATGGCCCCATAGATTCAGCATTAGCCCCTTGGATATTGTGTTGGATTAGCAGATTTATGGCTAATCCAAACACTACGGGCAAAATGATGTCTTTTTACATCCTCACTGCAGATCTCTGAAAAGCAGCAATAAGTTAAGGGGCTGAAGAGTTGACAGGCACTCAGGCATTTGGCCAAACAGGGTGACATTCTGCCACCCTCCAAAAACAACAATTCATTTCTGGCAGCACGAACCCCACACTTCCAGATATGAAGAAAAGGGATGGAGGAAGAATTCATTTAAAAAATTGATTTATGTATAAAAGTTGGTGGTTCCAACCCGATCCAGCTTTGCCAAATTTGACTGCCTCTTGATCACTCTCTTATGTCTGTTTTTAATGCCACCAGCAAATGTGTGTGAATAATCTCAACATCGAGATCTAGACCCTATTGGAGAGTCTAGAGTTTTTGTTTGTTTCTTTGTTTGTTTGTTTGTTTGTTTTAAGTAATAAGAAGTGAGGGTCCTGTAGAGGTGAAGAAACATAAAGTGAAAACCTCAAATGCCAATTGTTTGTAAAAGATGTTGGCCCAGTATGACTTAGGAGGATATAGCACTGGAAGGAGCAGCGTAGATAATTGAGAATGAGTGCATTTGGCTCCTTTTTAAGGTGGTTAGGTGTGCTACTGTACAGAGGGTATCACTTTATTTGAAGGAATGCTCGATTTGATAGCCTGTCTAGGGCAAGTCTAGTTTAATTTTAAAGATCTCTATGAACTGTTAGCCCAGACCGAGCAAGCACACAGATCACCTGGTCACAATCTTCCCATTCTTGCTATTTAAATCACAGAAATTTAGTAGGTGCTCCTGCCCACCTAGTAGTTTGAAAGCACGTCAAAGTGCATGTAGATAAATAGGTACTGCTCTGGCGGGAAGGTAAACAGCGTTTCCGTGCGCTGCTCTGGTTCGCCAGAAGCGGCTTTGTCATGCTGGCCACATGACCCAGAAGCTGTACGCCGGCTCCCTTGGCCAGTAACGCGAGATGAGCACCGCAACCTCAGAGTCGTCCACGACTGGACCTAACGGTCGGGGTCCTTTTGCATTTTGATTTAGTAGGTGATGCCTGCATACCATCTCTGAACTTATATTTTAAACTATTTTAGTTGTGGTTAATTCGTCTGCAAGACTGGAATCTGGATTAAGATTTTTTTAAAAAAAGATAGTTCTTACCTGATCTCACTTACATGATGCCTCCCGAAAACCTTCTGTGGCTACAAAGCTGAAACAGAAATACATAACAGATTGCTATGAGTCAGTATCTGGAATGAGGCTGGTGAAGGTGGCTGTTAATCAATGACAGCAAGTCATGGAAAATATTTCTTCTGTTATTAGCCCTGCTCCTCTGCTTGTCAAATCTGCGACTGAAGTTTCAGAGGATGCCTTTCCTTTTGTAGAAGGCCTGGCCAAACACCTTTCCTTTTTGGCACATTGGTTAAAGCACAGAGCCTAGGGCTTGCTGATCAGAAGGTCGGCAGTTCGAATCCCCGCGACAGGGTGAGCTCCCGTTGCTCAGTCCCTGCTCCTGCCAACCTAGCAGTTTGAAAGCACATCAAAGTGCAAGTAGATAAATAGGTACTGCTCTGGTGGGAAGGTAAACGGCATTTCCGTGTGCTGCTCTGGTTCGCCAGAGCTGGCCACATGACACGGAAGCTGTATGCCGGCTCCCTTGGCCAGTAATCCAAGATGAGCGCCACAACCCCAGAGTCAGACACAACTGGACCTAATGGTCAGGGGTCCCTTTACCTTTACCTATTCTTGGCAGTCTCAATTGCTAGCTCCTTTTCTGTGGTGGCTCCCTGTTTGTAGAATGTTCATCCCAGAGAGGCTTGCCTGGCACCATCATTACATATCTTTAGGCGCTAGGAAAAAACATTTTCTTTACCCAGGCCTTTGGCCATTAAACAATTTCTGGCTGTTTTTCTGTGATTTTGTTTTTTTATTGTTATGCTTTGTAAATTATGTTTTTAATGTACACTACTCTTTATCTTATGATAAAGGGTGGTATATAAATTGAATAAATAATAATTATAATTTCTAAATGTGCAAATAAATTAGCAGTTGCAGTGTTTATGCAAATCTGTGCCCTCTTTTGTCCTCTCTTCTTAAGTGAGGCATTTTTTCTCTGGCAGCAATGCGTAAGTGGTTACCCTACCTATTCCTTTATCTGTTGCTTTGAAGGGCCAGATCAAGTACTGTTTGCAAATAAGAAAGACATCAAACAAAATCAAAAGGGGAGCAGAAATCTCACCAAACTTTCCCACTTAGCTGGAAAATAAAATACTGACCTAGGGATAACTAGTGCTTCAGTGACTCAATCCAGTCTTCAGGGGCTCATCATAATGATCCTTCATCATTAGCTAAAATCCATGGATGCTCTTTGTAAGGCATGTGAGCATTCTCTAAGTCACAGCTATGCTCCCAAACAGCAATACAGTAGTTTATACCAACAATCATGTTGGTAGTGCATTATGGATTGTACCCAATGCTAGTCCTACTCAGAGTAGACCTATTGAAATCAATGAACTTAAGTCCATAAATTTTAAACTGGATTACTCATAATAAAGCTTTGTTGGATACAACCCTCTAGGCTGTTTTCACTGCCACTACAGTGAAGAGCAAACATCTAGTAACGATACAAAGACTGAAATTACGTCGTTGGATAGATGGATTCAACCAGATTGTAATGCACAGCAGTACTGCAAATCAAGCACAATTTCCCCCAGAAGTTCTTCTCTGTGTTGTAATGTTAAAGGAGATTCTGTTAAGCATTGATTTTGAATGAAACTCCCCAAGATTGCTGAAAATAATCTGACCCTGTTGTTATATCAGTATCTTCTGTATTTGTGTCAGATTCAGATTTTTTTTATTTGTTTATACTCATGAGACCATTACAAAACAAAGCTTTAAACGAATGAATGTAACACTAGACAATATCAATAGAAGTTTGGGTCAATTCTATTGATTGCTTGTTGTAAGAAAAAGTGTGATTGTTGTCCCTCATCCAAATCTAATATACTTGTTTTCCATAGCTGGTGTTCTGGAGTGGAGCAGATGAAACCATACTATAATTTAAAATGAGCAATATAGTAATGCTCATCTATACAACACATCCCATTATGACCAACTTCATCAACATGGTGCCCTCCAGATTTGTTGGGCCACAGCTCCCATCAGCCCAGCCAACACAGCTATTGTGACTAGGGCTGATGGGAGTTGTAGTCCAAAACCTCTAGAGGTCACAGTGAAGACTGGTAGAGGTTCTTTGGAAGACAGAATGCTTTGGAAGATTCACCCACCCAAATTCTTGATACCACAGCCAGTATCAAGCTGATTCCACAATAGGTACTGGATACTTGCCCAACACTATTCCTGTTTCCTTCCTTGCATCCACATACACCAATATTTTAGAGGATGTAAGCAACTGCTATTAGAGAAGATAGATCAAATGCACCCTTAAATATATTTGACTGTGAATTGTAGTAAGAAATTGCGATCCATAAGAAAAAAATAAGTAGCCTGCTGGGTCAGACTAAATACCATCTTGTTCTGCAAACTGTGGCCATCCAGATGAGATTCCTAAAAGAACAATAGCCCTCTTTGTTGATCCACAGTGACACTGGTAGTCATTTACTCCAATAATTTGTCAAATCCCATTTTAATGCCATTCAGTTTGGTGGCCATCACAGCATCTTGTGGGGCAAATTCCACACAATTCACTGTGTGAATAAGTTCTTTCTTTTTGTCTGTCCTGAACCTTCCAACTTTCAACTTCATTGGATTTTGACACGGAGAAAAAACACATCTCTCTATCCACATTTTCCACACCATATGTGATTTAAGACACCTCTGTTGGGTCCCGTCCAACTCACCTATTTTTTCTGCCCATACTTAGGATTAGTCCATCAACATTTCATCATAGCTCTACTCAAAATGCCCAAGACCAATAGTGGACTGTGTTGTGGGGCTGAGCTGTATGGCTGTCCTCCTGGCCTTGGTGTCAGTGCATCTTACCTGGATGATGGGGTGGGAAAGGGCAGCAGTGAGGTTAAAGTCATCAAGGTGTCCCACATGCAAATGGTGTGGGTTCCTGTGGAGATGAAGTAGTCAAAACTTTGGGTCGTGTCTTCTTAGAATGTACTGTAATCTTCATTGAGAGGAACCTAATAGACTACTTTGTTCCCTTATGAGGAAACACCCTATAAAGACACTGGACATTGTCTCAGGAGACAATGGAGGAGTACGCCTTCAGGGATAAAGTGAAACCATTGGAAAGTTACAGCTTCTAAAGTGGCTGTAGAGACCAAAATGGGAGACAAATGTTTTATTGCAGGTGGTGCAGATGATGGCATCCAGTTTGCAGCTATGGGTGCACCATTGCGTTTCATTGCAGTCATTCCTCCTCTGGTCACAGCTGCAGATACCAAACCTGACTGTCTCCAGGCACATCAATCATCTGCAAGGGATTATGAATAAATTAATAACAGACTTAGTGGCTAAATTCCTCTTCTCCAATTGAAGGTCTCGTAAGATGATACCCTCGTTTTAATTGCAATTTGTATCTTCATGTTTTGGGGGGTTTTTTGGTATTTTTTTGTTCTGTGAACCGCCCTGAGGCCTCAGGGTACAGGGCAGAATAATACTACTACTAATAATAATAATAATAATAGTATTCTAAATATGTCTATGTTGTATCCTTTGTATCATACTGTGTTTGAAACAAGTGCATGTTTTAATGCTCATTTTTTATACTTTGTTTGCTCTGTTTTTGTGGATCTGTTACCATATCATAGATGAAGGGATAGGTCAGTCAGTAGAGCATGAGACTGTTAATCTTAGGGTTGTAGGTTGAAGCCTCATGTTGAGCAAAAGATTCCTGCATTCCAGGGGGTTGGACTAGATGGCCATCGTGGTCCCAGTTCTACAATTCTTTGATTCTATTAATGATCACAGCAGTATGGTTGGGGCTGCACAGATGTACTGGTGGAAGTGCTGCATTGACTCCACTGGTGCACCCATATGGCCTCAAACTTGCTGAAACCTAGCTCATCGTGTCTTTCTTTCTTTCTTTCTTTCTTTCTTTCTTTCTTTCTTTCTTTCTTTCTTTCTTTCTTTCTTCCATTTCTATGCCACTTAATATAGAAGACTATCCTTATGCAAAGTACAGCAAACTTAAAACAACAACAACAAATGTTACAGAAATACACCAATTAATACAGAAATACACCAACAAGCCAATTAAAACAAATTCCTAATAAATGCATACTGACATAAATTCCTTCTTCTTCTGACACACCTCTTCACTCGGCACCTCACAACCTGCGGGCTCTCATCATGGACTTCACCCATCCACCCTGACTCTCATCCAGGACCCATACAAACACACAGCTCACTCACAGTCTCATAAGGAAGAGGGTTCCTGGAACATGCTAGCATCACCCATCTCTCACTCCAGAGCTTATGTGGAGATCGAGCTTCCTTAGGCTGCTCCAATTGAGCCCTCAGTCAGCTTTGCTGCATACACTCAGTTCCAGACAACAACAGATTTGGTTTGATGAATTTCCCAAGGTGTATCAAGGATGGAAAATAGGACACCCCTCCATTCACAGTTTTCTTTCTTTGGCCTCTGCATACCTCTCCTCCTGCAGCTACCAGTTCTGCCCTACTACACAGGCTGTTATCGCTCATGATTTGCTTGGATCTTGTTCCCTGTATTGTCTTTCACCACTGCAACATAGGAATTTGTCCACAAACATAGTTTTTTAAACAACCACCACCAGCACCTATTAAATGTTCATTTTAATTCAGCAAAAAGATCTGGCAAAACATACCTATTCTGGCATACGAATTAGGCCACCTACTGCTTAAAGCCTCATATGAGCCTCAGCCACTCTCCATATTATGGAATTACATGGGAATGAGTCTCCAGAAACTGAAAAGGAGGAAATAAACACCCATCTTTATTTTCGAATTAGGTTGTTTGGATTCTTGCCTGCGAGAAATGCATACGGGCATCAGTGGAAACCCTGTAGCTACAAAACAACTTCAGCAACACAGTTAGGGCCAGGAAATTATTATACCGATTGCCAAACAACACTTTACATCTCCCTATTCTAAGCTCTGAGCATTTAGAAACACTGTTTCATGAAGATCCAGCATTTGGGGGTATAGACAGTTTGGCAAGAATCACAAATGCATTCATTAACTCTTGAGAATAAGCGAAGAAGTATTTTCTGAACCCAGAATAAACTGTAAAGAAATGAAAACGCTAAAGAGTCTTGTGGCACCTGATTAACAGCTTTGTTGTGGCATAGATGCCAACACCATCTTTATCAGATGCATGCATGGATACTTAAGCAGGTACATATGTGTGTGTAAGAGGACAGAGAGATGAAAAAAGAATTATACCAAAAAACACTGGAACCCCCTCCATATATTATTTTTTTGCACTTTCTGTCCTGATCCCATCCAGGCATTATGCTTCCCCTCTAGCTTTTACCTGATGTCAACAATAAGTGTATTGACCAGGGAAGGGGAAGAAATTTGGTTTGGTTTGCATTCTAATGTGAACCTACCTAATTCTCACTTCCCAGAACAACATGTAAACGAGAACACAGTTATCTATTTAAATTCGCACTTCTCTGAATTTTGCATCACAGTTCTCTAGCCGCATACAAAAATGCACATATTAAGGGCAAATGTGCATTAAGAAATGCACGTTAGCAAATGTAACATGCAAAAATGCATCATATGAGGGAAAATTGCATGCAAAAATGTGTGCATTAGTCAAGATAGCAAAAAGGAAGAAGAAGTGTGTATCAGAGAAATGCCCACTAAAATGCTGACACATTTACAGGAAGACTTAAAAAAACAAAGTTTTCAGACTGGTGCAGAAATGTGGATAACAGTATTTAAGATTATAAAAATGAGAAACTGGGAAAGGCCAACATTGCCAGATTTGTCTATCCCTAATTCACATAAAAATGCCTCAATGAATATGTAAGGGGGAGTAGAACAATGCCTCCTGCAAGCTACACCCCCTGTATGCCTCCATATGTACATGCACATGTCCCTCCCACCCACCAGCCACTAGTCCCACTTTCAGTTTTAGTGTGAAGGGGCTCTACATATGAACAGATGGATGCACATAGGGGCTTCTCCATGGAAGCAGAAACTCTGGCTATTCAAGAGTTCCCACTGGTGCAGAGGAGCAAACATGAGTACAGTATACTCTACATGAGTATATATAGTCCTTGACATTGTGTGACCAGGCATGACAGCCCCAGCCCCCAGGGAACGTGGGAAAGGAAATAAAGACTCTGACAACATTATGGAATTGAAATTAGGCCACAACTTTATTAAACTTCTGAATGTAGGAAGACCTTGGCTTAGGCCTTGGGCATGTTTCCCAGTTGGGGAACTGGGGCACATCAGGGTAAGTGTAGACAGGCAGCCGAGCCCATATCCCTGCACACTAGGTAGTTCACTGACAACTTTTCAGTGTATGGCCAGTGACACCCATTTATGTAAACCCTTTAAGAGGGGACCCTGGAATCGTCCCCGCAGGGGGGTGAGTCACCACTTCACACACACACACACCATTATAGGGGAGGAGGAGGGTCAAGATATTTGCGTGCTGAGGTCCCCAACCACCCTCCAGTAAAATAACTCACACCAGAAACATTAATTTTGGTTTGGTTTTTGGGATAAATTTTGGCCACAACTTTATTAAAATACAAGATATGTGAGTGGTTGCGTAGGCATTGGTTTAGACTATCTGACCCACTGGGGACAGAACTGACGACAGTCAGTAAGGGAAAGCATTTTGGGGAGAGAATAGGAGCTGGGGGGTCAGACACAACGACTCTTCCCAAATGCTCCCAGGGGCTCTTGCGTGGCCCTGGCCCCCGACCGGGGGATACGGACAAAAGCATTGCGAGCCCCTGGATTCCTTTAACGGAATTCCCACGCAGCAGCAGCAGCATTGGAGGGGCAGACACAGCCAATCATAACCCCTCCAGCAACGAACACGAAACCAATGCCTAACCGCCAACCTTACAAGTTGTGACTAATTGCTACGCAGTAGGCGAAAACCAGAAGGCACCAGCCAATCAGCCAACTGGAAAAATTCCTACCAGGCCCCTGCACCAACGGCAGACGACCCCATGACAGGCATAGCAAGGTCAACGCAGAGGCCTAAAACGAGGGAGGGGAGGGCGGGCGATCCGTTGCAAGCAGCAAAGAGAAATAATACAGGGCGTGCCAAGGATTTTAATCCAGTAACTGTCCATCAACCAAAATTGCAACGTTAATTTCTCCCCAACAACAAGTAATGCCCCAATCAAAACAGCGACTAACTCAGAACCAACCCACACTGGAAGGGTGGATTTTCTGGCCCCCACCGCAACCCGTGCTCTCTAGGATGGAGAACACGCATTGCGTGCTGAGGTCCCCAACCACCCTCCAGTAAAATAACTCACACCAGAAACATTAATTTTGGTTTGGTTTTTGGGATAAATTTTGGCCACAACTTTATTAAAATACAAGATATGTGAGTGGTTGTGTAGGCATTGGTTTAGACTATCTGACCCACTGGGGACAGAACTGACGACAGTCAGTAAGGGAAAGCATTTTGGGGAGAGAATAGGAGCTGGGGGGTCAGACACAACGACTCTTCCCAAATGCTCCCAGGGGCTCTTGCGTGGCCCTGGCCCCCGACCGGGGGATACGGACAAAAGCATTGCGAGCCCCTGGATTCCTTTAACGGAATTCCCACGCAGCAGCAGCAGCATTGGAGGGGCAGACACAGCCAATCATAACCCCTCCAGCAACGAACACGAAACCAATGCCTAACCGCCACCAGAGCCGACCGGCTCGCCGCCAAACCACTCACATACCTAACCAACCCTTCAGCCCATCCGCAATAGCTTTCAGCCAAGTGTCATTTCCAGAGGAGGAAAGATGCACCCCATCATGGTGGAAAAGGGGAATTGCTCTAAACGTGATAGCAGGATGAGCGATCACTGACCCCCCCCCCCCCAATTCAAGAACTGTTTTTATCGCGGCGCCATTAGTACGTTTTCTAGCCTTCTCAGTGGCCACTAGAGAATGACTTCCACGCCAGACTTGCCTTTGCAAAAGATGCAACCAAAAATTCTTCACTGCCGGTAAGAGGGACGCCAATTCATACAAATCAGATTGGATAGCAGAACGCAATGCTCGACAGTCAGTAGCAGGTAAGTCATTCTCGCCTAGTTGGACTACAATTGCTGAGGGAGGGCCTTCCCTGGACTCACGATTACGAATCAAAGGGAGAAATTCTCCCCCCCCCCAACATTCCCCGTCTAGACAACCAGGACACCTGCACATGCTGGGGGAAGGTACTCCTCCCAAAGCATTTGCCATCTGGACCTCCAAGACACGTGCACATGGGCAGGACGGTTGAGATGGCGCCCCAGTGCAGACTCATCAGCGCACTTGCCAGCCCAGTGAATGATGCTGCAGCCAACAAACCAGATGTGCACAGCTGCTCCTAGGAAAAAAGAAATAACAGACAGGCATCAACACAGGCATCGCTGGCAACGCTTCCTGATGTAACCCTTGTCAGTGTCAGATGACACACATTCACAATCCTGTCCCCTGACCGGCCCCAGTATGCAGCCTTTGTAACAGCATCTATACGGATGGAATGAAGCGTGTTCAGCAGTGGGCAAGCTGCAGGCTGTAATACGTGGTGCTCGACATGAGCAAATAGATGCCTGGCTATTAGGAACCCATATTCATGCACTAGGAGCGGACCAGCCCCCAGGAGGACGAAGAGCCAAATATTACAGGTATCCAATAACTGAGCAAGGGCCCGTCACACCTGTGACCAGAAGCCTGATGATGGCACCCCCCTTGCATACTATGTCAGTCTTAGAGCTGCTGACTCTAACGACAAATTCCAAGGCAAATAAGGAAAAGTCCAGCAGCAATAAGTGTCTAGCCTCTCAGCCCCGTGCTGGCTCCAACGCAATTTTCTCAACCCTCAGTGCACAAAATTGCCATGGAGTTTCACCTCAATCTTTGACCAGCAGACAAGTCTTGGCTTGCTGTAGATAATGCATAGAAGGTCAAAGTGCCCTGCTCACTGGCCAGTGTCCTCAGAGATTGGAGCCAACTCCAACTTTCCAAGACCCTGTACATGGCATCCTTTGAGCAAAGGTCTCCGGAAATTATTGTTATTTTTTTTTTTTTTTAAAGGGAAATTGCAGCAGACTGGATCCTGATGATTTTAGTGGCACATCCAAACTGGAGCAAGCAAGCCAAGTACTGCAACACCTGCTCAGAGGATGGGGGAAAGTCCCTCTGAATGGCTGATGACTGCCAGCAAAAGGCAAAGAAAGCAGTCCAGACCTTCTCATAAAACCTAAAGTGGAAGAGGGAACGGAAGCTGCTACTCCCCATAATAATTAATTGTTGCTAAAGTGCTCCAGGAGCTCCAGAAAAGTCCGGCTATCGCTGGGCATCCAGAGCCCAGGATCTGAAGCTCTCCACCTGAAAATATGGGATAGAGCATCAGCAAAACCCTACACGATCCTATAATAAAGTGAGCAGTAAAACACAATATTAAACCTAAAGCAGTGCAGCTGAAAAATGCGTAAAAGGGCCTGAGACTCTACCGGAGCGCGAGGACCATTTTGCCAGGACGCTCACCACTGCCTGGTCGCCGGACCAAACGCCCATCCGACGGTCACTGAACTCCTCAGACCAAATGCACACTGCTACTACAATGAGGGAAACTCAAGAAAGGTTAGGTCACATGATTGCCTTGCCACACCAGACTCGAGGCCATGGCTTTGAACACCAGCAGTCCCTGAAATAAAAGCCAAGGGCAAGATACAGTAGTATCAGAATGAACCCGAAACACTGTGCAGGTTCAAGGTATCCTGCCATGGTGAACACTATTGCATGTGCTTAAGAGTTGCAACCAGCACATGAGATCCGTCTTCACCTCACTTGGTAAGCGAACACAAAGGTAAGGGGACCTCGGGCCGCAGGCAGCACGGACAAGTGGAGTGGAGGGGATGCCTGGGGCAACCACTTTGCCTGCAAAATTAAATTAAAATGACCTGACAAGATTGAAACTGATGAAGCATCACTTGCTTCAGAGGAAGTATTACAAAATAACTTCATTCAAGGCAGACAACTTCTCCATAGGCAAGCAGTAAGTTCGAAGAACGATAACCAACAGTATCCCTAACTACATTAAAAGAGGGGGAGGCAATAGAGCCCTCTGTCTAATGCTCTGCCAACAGGACACACAGCTCCTCAGTGAAGGAATAAAGGTGTCCAGTAAAACTACGCCATCGCTGGGGTCCCAAGGTCCAGCCAGGGAAATGATCATATTAATGGGTCATCATTAACTAACTCACCAAGCCCAATCAAGGAAGGTACTAAAGGACATAAAGCCCATTGGCGTTGCCTTAACAATATAATAAGCTCCATCTAAATGAAAGCCCAACCACTTTATGATGAATAGAGTATTGCATTTTAATGTTCTGATGGAAGCCTCCCAGAATGGCTGGGGAAACCCGGCCAGATGGGTGGGGTATAAATTATTATTATTATTATTATTATGATTATTATTATAAAAAATCTTGAGGGTGAACTGGCAATAACCTCAAAGTCAATTCAATAACGCCTTTTTGACCACAAGGCCCCTCTTCCCGTTTGCTTATTTGATTGTTCGTGTATTTTTTGATAAGCTTAACCGCCTGACCCCAGGACTGTATTTCATGGGATAAAATAACGACGGGATGGCATTGTTCACGGGGGGCCTTTGGGATGCAAAATTATGGATCAGACAGAAATCACATGGGGCTTGCTTAGGGACAAATCCCCAATGGGGATAAATGCAAGTCAGGAACAAAATGAGAATCAAAGGGGTCCTGCCATGCAACTCAATGCAAGCTCCTTCCTCACCCTACTTTCTGGCTACCTCAGGCGGTTCTCTAACTGACTTTTGATTTGCTGTATTCCGAGCCACAGGCTGGAAAGCCACAGGAATCCTAAAATATTGGGTAAACCCTTCCCACAAGTACAAAACAGCTGACCAATCAGCATAACCTTCCAGCCAGGTTTCAATGGAGATAATCTTATGGGAGTATGGGTGAGAGGTATAGAATTATTGCTGGTCAGCCCCAACCCTGCTTGGACAGGGGGCGTTTTGGGTTGCTGCTGTGGCCCCCCTTCTTTTTCAAAAAAAAAGGGAGGGTGCCTGCCTAAGCAGCAAGCAGCGAAAAATTTGTGCACCTATTTACAAGGTGTCATGGAATCAAACAATTGACACTCTGAGGGTCAGTTTGACCAACTTCCACGCATCGCAACAGGTGGTTCCCATCCAATTTGAACCACACCAGAGCCTGCTTAGCCTTGGCAAGCATGCCAGCAATTTTTGCTGTACCACCAAGAGGTGCTCCCGTCATGGCAATCGCCCCTTGGACCAAGGTACCTGGGAAAGGCCATTGCAGAAGAAGTGTCTCCCCGGCTCCTTTCGGCCAGCTTTCTGGAACGTCTCTTGTTGGTGACGCTTTCCGCCTGAAGACGTGCGTACTGGCACTGGCAGGCTGACCTCCGCAGAGGACTCAGGCGCAGGATCCTGCAGCAAAGTACCTGGGAGAGGCTGAGGAAAGGAAACAGGTGAGATACCAACCCAAGAAGAAGGTCCGGGCAAGGACTGAGAAGACCTTCTGGACTGGGAGGGGGCCTTTTGCTGCCCCCCCCTCCTAGCTGCCCGCCGAGCTGATGCTCCCACCAACTGCACCAGGGCCTGCGGAGAGGAAGGAACTGGATTACGTGAAAATTGGGAATCAGAAATTAAAAACCCCCGATGCTGGGAGCTCCTCTCCCTCCTCGCACTGGTTTGACGGGCAGAGCGTTGAAGGAGACCATCCATTCCGGATGCAAAGCGGGCCAACAATTCTGGATCACCAGCCAAACTTGCTAAGAAGGATTTAATACGGCCCACAGCACAACTAGAATTGGGTGAACGAAGTGACTGGGATGGCCCCTTAATAGCCTTCATTGTTGGGATAGAGGAAGCAGGCTGCGCAGAAGCCATCTTTGGAGCCATTCTAGCTGTGTACAGATAAAAGGAATCAAGAAAACAATCCCAGACCAAGTGGCTGAACTATTAAACCCTTGGAATATCAGATCCTGTCTGAATAGCCTTGTTTATTCAAATTTAATTATGGAACAATAAGCCCCCCAACCACTAAGGCTGTAATGGTGAAACAGCCCAGCCGTTTGCAGTATTCCATGGACCACTAGGCCTATTAAGGCAAAGCCCTATTCCAGTGAAATAACACACTCGAGGTGGCCTGTTGCCTGTCCAGGTACCTCTACTTGCCCTTTTTGAGGGAAGCACCCCCTCAGGAAACCCAAAGTTCTTTTTTTTTGGGGGGGGGGTCAATAATAACGCAAATGGGCTGCCCTCAAGCAGGAGATATAGAAACATGATAAGCCGCACCAACAGGTTAAAGAACAGTTTATACCCATGGGCCATGAGGGATAGGGGAAAGTGGGGCTCGTTTAATCTCACTGTAAACGTGTGGTACAGTGACAAAAAAGTATTTCTATTTCTATTCCTATTCTACTTACCCAGCAATAGAATAGCCCCAGTAAGGAATACTAAGTAAAATAGACATCCAAAATGGTGACCGTCACTATCAGGGCAAAACATACTTGAAGAAAATAGACTTGTTCAGAAAACAGCATAGCTAAAGAGCATACGCAGAGTGCTCGGTCATAGGAGCACAGAGAATCAATGACTCCACTCTGTCTGCCTCAGAGATGCATTAGCAACAGCAGCACAGACATTCAGGCAGTCACACCCACACTGAGCTTGCAAACAAACTGATACATTTTTATAGAGAGAATGAGTCACATGTCCCAGAGACTCAGCCATTTTCTGCTAACAGTAGCAGGCTTAGGCTTGATGCAGGCCGTGTAGGCCTCAATTATTCTGCTCTTAAGGATCTTTGTCATGATGAGGCCCACACAAAATGAAAAAGAAGCAGCCCAAAACAGTGCTCGCAGCAACGCTAGGAAAGCATGCTTGCAATAGCAACAGCTGCAATATAAAACGAATCTCCCAATAGCTCTGCCACCCAAGGCTAGATTAGAATTCGGCCAACAGCGCTGCACACCCCCAAAATAAAGCCAGCCTTCAGGAATGCTAATGAAAGTGATTCCAGCCAAATAGGAATAGCCCTGACTAACCCGACAATTATAAAATGGGAGAAATGGGGGGGAACCTTTTGTGCAAAGGAAAGCCCCCAGTGGGGGCCCTCACTATTGGGAAAGGCAAACCAGGAGGATTATGCACAGGCAGAGCTCATGGGCACAGGGAGAATCTTCCCAAAGAGCAGGGGGAAGAGCCCAAACAGGCAAGCCCTTGCCAGGGGTGGGATGGGAAATCAAACAGGAAAAGGGGGAATTAAAGCAATTAAGGGATTGGAAAGGATTGGAAAGAAGGGGGGAAACAAAGAAATTTAACCAGACAATGAGAAGATCACTCCACTGATCCGTTGCAAGCAGCAAAGAGAAATAATACAGGGCGTGCCAAGGATTTTAATCCAGTAACTGTCCATCAACCAAAATTGCAACGTTAATTTCTCCCCAACAACAAGTAATGCCCCAATCAAAACAGCGACTAACTCAGAACCAACCCACACTGGAAGGGTGGATTTTCTGGCCCCCACCGCAACCCGTGCTCTCTAGGATGGAGAACACGCATAACCAATATGCATGAAATTTCATATATACCGTATTTTTCGCTCCATAGAACGCACCGGACCATAGGGCGCACCTCATTTTAAGAGGAAACAAGGGAAAAAAATATTTTTCTGGTTTTCCTCCTCTAAAAGCCCTTTTTGTGTTGTGTTTTTTTTTTTTTTTTTTTTTTTTTGAGGATCAGCTAAAAGTTTTGCAGCTTTTTTGCAAAGGGAAAGGCCCTGGCTTTTTTGAGGATCAGCTAAAAGTTTTGCAGCTCTTTTTGCAAAGGCAAAAGGCTTTTTTTAGGATCAGCTAAAAGTTTTGCAGCTTTTTTTGCAAAGGGGGAAAAGCAAAGCTCCTTTTGCAAAGGGGGAAAAGCAAAGAGGAAAAGCCCCATTTTTATGAGGTTTAACTCACATTTCTGAAAAATCTTAAGGAAAGGGAGCCATTTCTACAGTTTCCAGACAGATAATCTAATCAGCCAGTCACATGTCCTGGGGAAACAAACAACCTCCCTCTGCAGCACATTCAACAATGGAGGGCGGGGCTGAAAGGGAGCTGGGACTCTTATCTCTCTCCCGATCTCTTGCTGATCAGCTGCTGAGCGGGGTCCTTTCAACACTCCCTTTTCTCTTTGTAAAATAAAAAGCATGATCCTCTTTTGGCCCCTGGGCAATTCAGCTCCAGGGACCACCATTCGCTCCATAAGACGCACAGGCATTTCCCCTTACTTTTTAGGAGGAAAAAAGTGCGTCTTATGGAGCAAAAAATACGGTAGCTATATAATCCCTAGTATAGTAAGATAAGACCTTTGGAGCAGGCATTTTTTTAATAATAAAAAAGTTTTTTATTAACTGCCCTAGTAGGGCAGTAATTGTTCCTTGATAATTTGTCACCCCCTCTATTATGGAACATGGGGCGGTCCACCCCCTATGCCCCCACTTGCTACGCCCCTGCCTGGAAACTGTAGCACTGCACACAATCCTGCAAAAGGCACCCACAATATAGCTACATGTGCAATTATTAAAGGACATGGCCACCATGCACACCAGCACACAGAGGGGTGTCCCCTCACATGTTCAGCAAGGGTGTATTTAATGGACACCTCTGCTGTGAGGCCAAGGCTAATAAGCAAGACAAGAGACATCTTTAGAAATGGCCTGTATGCGTAGTTTGCAAAAGCTTCTGTCAGAATTGTTTCAACTAATTTTTATATTGCCTTCTTCCCTCTCTCATAGGCCTAGAACTATGAAAATGTTGGAAGATTCAAAGAGAAGACAGTACTTCTTCACCCAGGACATAGTTAAACTATGGAATTTGCTCTCGCAAGATGTAGTGATAGCCACTAATTTGTATGGCTTTAAAAGAAAATTTGAGAAATTCATTGCAGAGGGGTTGGGCTAGATGACCCTTGTGGTCCCTTCCAGCTCTACAATTCTATTATTCTTTTCTCATTCTTCCACCCCACCTTCTGAAAAGAAAAGAAAAGGGGGAACGGGGGGAAATCAAATTAATTATTGGAATTCCTCCACTTGCATGCATATTTCAATATCAATTGCCCCAGATACACAAAAGGCAAATGATGAACCCAGTACAGCTTCCCTATTTGAGAATGTTCCAGCCTTACCTTTCCTGGATAACACAGGGGGCACCCAAATGAACCAGCTAGTTATACATGCACACAAAGTCGCTGGCTGAAAGTAATTCTGTATTCAGTTTTAATAGAGCTGAATCTCCTGCTGAGATTTCAATATCTGACAGCCTTGCTTTTCGTGCCCCAAATGCCCAACCTCCCCCACCCTCAATGTTTGACCTTGGGTATGATTATATTCTTGTACATATCTCATGCAATGGGAAACCATTTGCCTGTATCACTCATCTCTCTCTCTCTCTCTCTCTCTCTCTCTCTCTCTCTCTCTCTCTCTCTCTCTCTCTCTGTCAATCCTGTGCAACTGAGATGGTCTGGTGCACTCAACAACAGTTAAAATTAACATTGAAAGGTGGTTTCTTTCCTCTTTTCCCTGAATACTGTGAAAAGGGGGGGGGCGAGTAAGAGCCAAAATTGCCTGCATTTTTAAACTATTATTTAACTGTGGATTTCGTTGCACTTTTATTTTAAAAGCTGCAATCTCTGTATGCATACCTTCCAACATTTATCCGATGAAAATAGGGTTGTCCCATTCCATAATGATAATTTTACTATTTATACCCCGCACATTTTACTGGGTTGTGCCCAGCCACTCTGGCCAGCTTGCAACATATATAAAAACATAATAAAACATTAAACATTAATTTAAAAAAAAACACTTCCCTATACCAGGTTGCCTTTAGACTGCTCAGGGGTCAGATAATTCCAAAACCTCCAACATTTCTCCAATGAAAATAGAGACATCCTAAGGAAAAGTGGGACATTCTGGGATCAAATCAGAAACTGGGACAGCTTCTCTGTATCAGGGGCGTCCCTGGAAAATAGGGGCACTTAGAGGGTCTGTGTACATGCATGTTGTGTTGTTCTTCCTCTCTGCACTGTATTTTTATGGTTTGTAGACCAAGGAAACTAAACTACAAAAATTAGGGGGTTACCTTTTAAAAAACGCTCATTTAATGAAGCAACAAAACAACTGTCATTGGGGAGGATGGTATAGGGGGCCTGTTTTTTATGCTGAGCCTCAGATATCCTGCCTTAAAAAGAAAAGAAAAAAACTTAATTCCCTTCCTCTGTTTGCTTACAGGATGGCTTAGTGCGCTGCAAAGCAGAGTGTCTGTGCTACAAGTCATTAATCAACCAGAGTTGCATCCAGGGTCAGTCCTGCTCAGGGTACTGAACTTAATGAGCATGGCTAACTTAGGTCCTTTAATTTCAATGACCCTACTCTGAGTAAAACATAGTTGGATATCACACTTAGTAACAACTCTAGATGAAAGGTGTCAAATCTCTTTCGAGCTTTAGGTGGTCACTGACAAAGTTGCACCTCTTCTCCTGAGTGAATAGTTGTTGTGAATAGTTTCTCCCTATACAGTGGTACCTCGGTTTTCGAACATCTCGGAAGTCAAACGTTCTGGTTTTCGAATGCTGAAAACCCGCAAGTAACTGCTTTGGTTTTTGAATGCACTTCGGATGTCGAACAGGAAATGCAGCATCCATTTTATGTTTTCTGGAAGTAAATGCTTCCTGAAGTATATGTTTCCGTTTTTGAACATTTCAGAAGTCGAACAGTCTTCTGGAATGGATTAGATTCAAGAACCGAGGTACCATTGTATATCATTTGACTTGTGGATACATATGCATTGTGTTGTATGGATTTTGGAGCAGGGTTGTTTGTTTTGTTGTTTTGATTTTTTTTTTTTTTATATGTAGCATGAGTTGGGGAGGGGGGTTGGCCATATGCCTGGCCCCCTTCTAATTCCTGGATCCAGCTGGAATTCAGTTCTTGAAATAGCCAGGCTAGCTTCCTGGTGAGAAAATGGCCTATGTATGGGTAGTTAAGGTAACAAAGGAAGTAGTTTGGTACTAGAGGGCACATGGGTGGGGGGCCCTCCCTCATAGTTAGAAAGATGAAGGCCAGAGCTGAGAACCTAGAAGCAAGGCTGCAGGCTGGGCAGCTGGGAGACAGAGCCATGCCTGATTTCTACTGGCATCCAAGGCTGTGGCTATGGGAGAAGCAAGCCCCCATTGAGATGTTAATGCTGTGAGCCCCTCTGTCATAGGCTCAAGCTTCATATACAGTGGACGCTCGGGTTGCGAACGTGATCCGTGCGGGAGGCGCGTTCGCAACCAACAGTGTCCACATGTGCAAGCTCCGAAACCCGGAAGTAACCCGTTCCGCTACTTCCGGGTTCGGCATGGTGCACAACCCGAAAACTCACAACCTGAAGCGGCTGTAACCCGAGGTATGACTGTATGTGTAGATAAACCATATTTCATAGACCCACAGTCTGCACTGTCCCTTATTCCAAAGGAGGCACAAACCCTGGGTTTTTTGTTTCTTCATTTATGTGTTAGGGAAAAGCAAGAGGATATTCGTCAAGTTGATTATAGTAGCAGGCTGGAAGAGGTGAAGGAAGCTGGGAGAAATAACTGAGGGTTTCAGCTGCATGCAGGAAGACATTGTCTAGATGCCAGGTTCATTTACAGATGACCATCAGGCATACCTGATGATAAAAACAGACCAGTTCTCTAATGCTGGTTATGTATGTATGTATGTATGTATGTATGGAAAATTTACTTCCCCACTGGGGAGAAATCATGTGCATGTCCATTCTAGCACCTATTTTGATGCTATCATTCCAACATAGGACAAGGACCCTTTTACAAACCTTAGAAGGGTAGCTACGTCTTTAGCTGCTGCATTCTTGTTGTATTATTATTTTATTTATCTCATAGTTAATCTGTTTCATGCTTGCTTCTTCATTTTTAACACAAGTCAGCTTGAGATCACAGCTGAGCTGAAGAAGAGGAGGCACAAAAGTTTAGCAAATGCACACACATACACACAACCTTAGGTGGGTTTGATCAACCAGTTTATTTCCAATAAGAGCTGGATATTATTGCCATCTGGTGGTGGGAATCCAACGACACTAAGATGTTTGGAAGGATCTCATGAGCAATTCAGCTGTGCCAGCATTCCCCAATCAAGCACTCTCCAGATTTTGGGACTACAACTCCCACCATCCCTGACTATTGGCTGGGGCTATTGGGAATTGTAGTCCAAAATACCAAGAGGACACCAGGTTGTAGAAGGCTGAGCTATGCAATCGCCACTTCACCACCAAGCTATGTTTTTTTCCTGGTTTATTCAATGATAGGAAAAGTTGTCATTCATATATTTGAGGTGGGCGGGGGGAGGATTTGGTTCTCTGCAAGATAGAAGAATCAATGGAATGGCAAAATCCACCTGGTATGGCTGACAATAAACCCTCTTTTTTGGGGGGGATCCTTGGGGCTCCTTAAAACAGGGATGGGAAATTTGTGGCTGCACCTGGAATCCAACAACATTTAACAGTAAATATAATAATACTATCAAATATAGATAAAAACGACATAATCTTTTTTTAAAAGTATAATTACATGCCTAGGTTAATCTACCAAACAAATTTTAAAAACAAAACAAAACATGAAGGTGCCTGCTGGATATTAAGAAAAAGGAAGTTTGAGGGCATTGGTGCTGCCACACTAAAAGACTGAGTTCTCTTATTTTCTCAATCCTCATAAGACACTTTTAATGGAATTTTGAGATACTGTATGTACATTTATAAAAATGTACTCAAATAGTTGGTTGCAAGTCAGGATGGGAGAATCTGAAAATTTCAATTCTCTCACTTCCTCATTTTCCCCATCTTAAGGTCAGTTCTCCACATTTCCAACTCATTTTGCAATTCTTTTAAACAAAGTTTGAAAATTCGTTAGCATGCTAGTGTGAATTTTTCCTAATATATACATTTGTAATGCAACTTTCCATATTACCTTTTGGTATGTTATTTCCACTTATATATGCATTTTATGCACAATTTAGCCCAGTATGCATTTTTTTGCATAGCTTACTTGGCTGGAGAATTGTGCTGCAGAATTCAGGAAAGTGTGAATTTTGAAAGATGCCTGTGTTTTGGTTTGTGTATTGTTTTGGAAAGTACAAATTAGGTAAGTTTGCTTTTCAGCTTGAACTGAATTGAATTTCTGTTCCATCCTGCAAATCAAGGACCTGAGGCTGGGAGTTCTCTAGGCATAAGAAATCCAAAGGGGAAAAGGAAAGAGGAAAGTGCCATATTGAGTTTGTCGCAGCAGAAATTGTTGTAGTACTCACCCACCCCACATTCATCTCCATCAATAATGTTTGGTTAAATGACACTCTAATATGTGTGTTGAAACATTCTGGAATAATTAAAATTGCAAAGGAAATGTGTTGGTTTCGGGGGGAGGGAAATAAGATTTTCTAGCATTCTAAAATGTTTTGAAGTCAGTGCTTTCAATTAACTTGGTATCAATAAATTGATTGATTATCAACACCTTGCTTTCAGGTTCCCATTACTGCTTGTTCTTGTTTCCTTTGATGTTGTGCATTAAATGTACTGTGTAGGTGTTCATTTGGGTATGTTAAAAGTTATTGGGGTTGCTTAAACTTGCTGTATGAAAGTCAGTCTATTCTCATTAAGTATAGGCAATGCTGAAGGAGAAAGAAGACCTCATTCATTCTCTTCTGTCCAGGTTTTCTTTTGCTATTCTGCTGGTTGTGTTCCATTCCATTTGCAGCCAGCAGGAATTTTTTTTTTATAAGGGTGGAGCACAGCACTGAATGCAGCACATTTCTACAATGTAGACCCCAGATCCACACTATGCCCCAGATATCCATGGCTTCTCGGAGATCTGCATAGGCCCAGGTCATTTCTGGTTTTTAAAGCCCTTACCCATTAAAAAAAAAACTAATGAGAAAACAAGAATACGAAATAACCAACAGCTGCTTCCTTGCTTGTTTCAGGCTCAGAGTAAGAAATGAAGAACTATCTGCATACAAGGAAGTCTGAATACTAAACACATTGACTGAATGGGAGAATTTTGCACAGTCGAAACTCCCTGGATTCTCATATCTCCAGGCTGCAATTCTAAGCCCATTTCAGTGAGAAAACCCCATGAAGTACAGTGGCCAAGTCATTTCTGTCCAAGAGGAGTTGTAGTTGGCAAACCACCCAGAGCTGAAAAAGGCCCTCATTGCCACTGATACCACCACTAGGCTATACCAGCTACTGTAGGTAAAGGCGAAGCAATTAATTTCAAGCCACATGGTCTTCTAGATCACAATAAGAATCAGTGTTTCAGTGCTGCCTGCTTTATCATGTTTGCCAACATATATACCATGCACGAGTAATTTTTTAATGCATGCCTTGAGATAATCAACGCCAAGTGTTGGATAAGACTATGCAAGAACATAACATGAGCAGATGGAATCCAATGGCCCTTGATAGTTATCAAGGAAATCTCATCGTGTACAATCATATCATGCCATGATTGTGTTGTCTTGAGTTATGACAGGCTGCAGACAACTTGGGGTAGCTTTTTTTCTTTTTTTAGAGAGCCTCATACTTCCTGAGCCAAAAAAACTGAAATTAAACTTGTGCAATCAAACATAATGCATAAAATTACTGATATAGACTGGAAAATAAAGTACTTCCTGAAAAATATATGCACTGAATTGTTGGGAGTGGGGAGAGAAAGATAATCTATATAAATCAATCCATTTGCCAAATGTTTACTCAGTCAGAACTGAGATGCTGAGTATATGCTAATCTGTTAAGAAACTGACATTTAAGGTTTGTGGCATCAAGTAAATCACTTCTAGTGTGGGGATCTGGTGAACCTATGGGGAACTGGTCCCATAGTTGGTGACCATATGTTCTGCTCTACACAGCTCAGTCCTATATCTGTAAGCAATTCCTGATCCAAGTTCTGATTAAAGAACTATAAGAAGAGAGAGTAGGACCCTCGAAGCAGCCTATCATATCTGAACAACAGGCTGAGCTGGCAAATCAGTTCACCTGGCCACATGCTGAGATTACTGTATTTCTATTTAAATCAAGAGGTCTCACCCATGAGACAAGCTCAGGAAACTTCCTGGCAGAAGCCCCAGAGGGGACACCCCTGTGGCCACCCCACTGCCTTCACTGCTGGTGGAGAGGCAGCTGCAGCAGCAGCTTTCAGTGAGATCTTGCAAGATCCCATGCACTCCACCAGATCTTGCTACAATCTCATGACATCTCATGCACATCACACCAAGGTAAAGGAAGCTTTGGGGTGGGGGCTTTGGTGGCACCATTCCTGTTTTGCCTTACGTGGCCAAATGGGATTTGTCATCCCTGATTTAAATTATAGTCATTTTTTTCCTAACTTTGCATTTCTGCATATAAATTGACAAACATTATGCAAATCAGTGTCCTTTCTGGACAGATAAGTCACTGAAACATGCGTGTGCCTCCTCCTTCTAAATATCATCATGAGTTGTAAATCAAGAGCCCATTCTCCTTTGATTCTTGGAAATTAAGGAGGTTAGAACTGATAAGGCATTTCTTTGGTGTTGCTGTGCTATGTCCAAATACCACCATAATTCAACAGGAGAATATAGAGGACTCCCCAGAAGCCCTTTGAAGTAGACCAAAATCGAACTTTATTCTTGATGTTCAAAAACATAATTTTATGTAACTGTGATATTTAGGGGGTTTGGGAGGGGGTTACTTCTTCTGTCCGTTGATATGGTTTGTATATATTTATAGTTTTCTTGGTGTTTTAAATTTTTAAAAAAATACTTGTTTTTAGCAAAATACAATTGACACAATTCTGTCTCCACTTGCCAAGTAACACATAGGTGAATATCTCCTACGAATGGGCTCAATGTCAGAGCTGGTGGATGGAAAGCAAACTTGTCTCAACCCATCTGCATTTGGTCCAGAAATTCCACTGGCAGATCCCAATGGGCCACATGGACCAATATAGAAGACACCAGGAAGTCCTGCGAGAGATGTGTAGTATTGGAGGCAGGGCTCATTATGGTTTTAATAGCTACAGGGTGGTGGCAGAATGAAGTAGAGATTGGGGCCTTGGGAAAATGGCAGGAAACTGGTACTCTGGCCTGCTTAGCTAAGAGATACCTTGATGGAAATAGTATTGGATACATAGTTTTGTTGGAGGCTAGACTAACTTTTAGACTACTAAGGCTTGCTGGCTGGAGGCTGATGTGAGCTGTAGTCCAACAATACCTAGAGGAAACCAGGATTAGCCCTCTTTTTATGCTCTCAATTTCCCAGCTCAGCCAAGAAACTTATTGGGTGACTTTAAGCATCACGCTTGCTTAGCATTATTTACCTTGCAGGGCAGTTTTTGTTGTGGAGCGGATCCATCTATCTGTGCCACCTCAAACCCTTGGAGGAATGACATTGCTACAGGCATAGCCAGGAAAAATAAGCATTTTTAAAGGAATCTGCATGGTGCATGATTCATGTTTTGTCAATATTCTTTTTACTTTTAATACAGTTGTGAATTTTAGATAATTTATGTCATTAATTTCTGAAATTAGCCTTAGGCCCCTCATAATACCACTAATCCAGATCTGGAGAAGGACAGAAGTGATGGGGTCACCCAGGCCTGTGCAGAGTTTGTCTGAGGCCCAGGGAGGGAGCCTTGTTAGAATAAAGTTATAAACTCAAAAGGGGAAAAAAGAGCCAGTCCCTGGTGCCCCATCCCCACACCAGCTTAGTTAGCCCTCCAAGGCCAACTACTAGTGAGCAGGCCAATAAGAAGAAGCATGACTTTACTCTTCTACTTACCTGTTCCAGTAGCTCTTTGGTGGGTTTATTGTGAGCTAGACCGGCAAGACCCTCCATCACAGGTACTAAAATTATCTTTGGAAAGAATATTGCCGTCTTACGTATGCACACATCCTTGAATCAATTTTATCAAAACATAAGAAACTGCCTTATACTGAGTCAAACTGTTAGCCCCTTTGGCTCTACACTGACTGGCAGCAGCTGTCCTTCAGGCAGGGTTCTATCCCAATCTTTCCTGGAGATGCTGAAGATTGAGCCCAGGATCTTTTGCATGGAAACCATATGTCCTACCACTGAGCCACAGTCCCTTCTAAGGGGACATGTGAAGCTGCCTTATACATTGTAATATGTAATGTGCAGAAATGCTTTATATTAGATAAGATGCTTTGCAGAATTGTGACTATGTGCATACACAGGAACACGGAAAACTACTGATCCAACTAATCTCAGTATTGTCTATACTGACTCAGCAGCTCTTCAAGATTTTCAGGCAGGGTTTTCTCTCACCTCCACCTGGAGATGCCAGGGATTTAACGTAGGATCTTCTGCATGAAAAGCAGGTGTTCTGCCAATGTGCTATGTCTTTTCTGCATTTCTGTAGAATGCAGTCTTCTTCATATCAAACTCTCCATGTTCCATTTCAAGCATCCCATGCCCTCTATTTGTTTCTAGTTTCCCAACTCCAGGCTGCCTCCAAAGAGTCTTCATTCTGCAGCATGCCTCTGCATAAATATCCTCCTTTTACCTCTGAAGTTCTCCATGTTTCCTGCAGCATCGCTAGGGGTCAGAGACACAAAGGTGCTATCCCCTGACTGTGGCAAATACTGCCATGTGTTGTATGTTTGATGAATTAAAAGGATGCTGCCAACTTAATTACACTGTAACCCTTCAATAAAGGAAGGGCAGAGCTGATTAACTAGTGAATAATTGGGGGCTGATTGATGGCTTTCTCCCTCACTGCTAAAGGCTGTATATGTAATTATTTTGCCTCTGGGCCTAATTTTCCACTGTTAGCTTCCACTTTTGTCGTCAGCTGTAATTTATGTATAGGGCCCCCCCTAGAAAATGAAGTAGCCCCCCAACTCCCAAGCCATGTCACCTACAAATGGCCACCAGGCTACCCCAGACACTCATCTTTCTAGCCATTTAGTAGCATTAGCAACCACATTCTCCACAGGAAAGAATACAGCCATTTGTCAACAACTATCATAATATAGATTTTTTCCCCCTCCACTTCTTCTTGTCACATAATAATGTTTGGGCATCCAAACCATAGGTTTTATGTTTGGCGTAAGTGCCAAATCAATGTACAGCAGCTGAGAAAGGCTCTTTAGGAAAGCACCTTTAAAAGCTAAAATAATTTTAGCCAAAAAGAAAGAGAAAAGCACCAATACTATAATTGTTAGGCAGGATATACAACTGATCCTTAAGAATCAAAGCCAAAGCTTGTTTGAGAAGCCACATTGATTCTGGAAAAACAGGAGTAGTGTTGTGCTACAATCCTGTACTGATGTTATACAAGTTTGAAATCTGGTTCCTGGATGCAAAATTCAGGATTCTAGGCATTTAAAAAAAAAAAAAGCTTTATAGCCCTTAAGGCTGCGAAAAAAGGCTAGAAAATATGCACTCAGTGCCTTGCGATATCTCAAAAGAGTGGGTGGCGGCAGTGGCAATGGCACTGAATGAGCAGTGGTGAGACAGTTGTGTATTTTTATGCAGACCACAGCAAAGTATGCAGGATATATATGGAAATGTGCTAACTTTTCAGGATGGATGCCCATCACAGAATCCAGCTTTCTTGGCCTAGAAGAGTTTGCACTGGTGCAAAATGTTGACTTTCTGTCTCTGTGTGCAAAAGTACACAGAACTCTCAATGTTTAAATTCCTATCAGTTGACAAAAATAACATGCAATTTGTACACCCTGATCAATGTTGATCTGTTTTGAAAGCCTGAATTCATTTCACTGCATAAAATGTAAAAACAGCAATGGCTGGAATAATGAGGGTGATACATGGAATAGAAGGGGCAATGGCTTTAGCAGCCATAGGCAAAATACCACTGTCTCATCCCCTGTCCTGTGATGTGCAACTATTAATAAAGAAATACACATTTAAGCAGATTGAAAACATTTATATTAGCTCACAATGTAATCATTTGCTAAACAAAAGACTCTGGTCTATTAAAAAGATGGGACAGCTCTCAAATTTTGTCTCCTTATTCTGTCTTCACAGACTATCCCTTTGCCTGCAAACCGCATCAGGACTTCAAGACACCTTTCCCTCAGACCTCAGGTGGGTACTGGCACGAAAGGAGGTAGTGGGCTGGATAGAGAGGGAGGGAAAAGATTGATATTTGCCCTCTCTTCTTATCTGCACTTGATTTATAAGTCAGTGCAAGTATGCAGGAGAAATAAAGGCAAAGACCTTGATGCTTCCCTGTGGAGAATATGCACCATTTGGATTGTAGGCATGAAAGGCAAGAAATTAATGTTAAGCTGATCATCTGTCACTACTGCCAGCCTGATGGTTTTGCAAAGAACGGGGGAACTGGATGACATGCCCTCCAGTCAAGGGCACGACTGCCCGCTGTTCGCATATTATAAACACAAAGCTTTGGGTTTGGAAGGGATTTAAATTTAAATTATACTGTACTTGGGGGAAGGCAAATCTTTTACACAAGTTTATTTTCCTGAAGTATTAACATGCAGATTTTTTTTTTCTTTGGGCTGGCTTTATGAAAAGAAGAAGAAAATAGCTTGCCTTTCCACCTTTTTATCCCTTAATAGGTATCCCTAGTTTTAAAGTGGTCTGTTCTCTGATGTAATAACGCTTTAAGACTTTCTTTAAGCAACCAGAGGGTGAGACACATTGCATTAAAAAAACAAGCTATTCTTATTTCAATGGATGAAAGATGGAGAAGGCCAAAATAAGGCCTTGACTTGGGGTGTGAGGTTATTTGTTTACTTATTTTTCTTTTCAAAATAATCACACTTCCATTGTGGCTAGAGCTATCACAAATATGCCTATGGGATAAGGAGAAACATAAAATTTGTGTTACTGTGTTCAAAGATGAGCTTCAAAGAGGTAAATGAAGCGCTTTGTGTAATTGCAAATACCTTATACGATGTTGGGGGAAATAGAAGCCCTTGAAACAAGCAAAGATTGACTTCCATGTGTTTGGTCCCTTGGTTTACAACTAAGAACCTTTGTAACATTTAGCTCACTTGATGGCCTTTGCACTTGAATGATTGCAATGCTCTAGACTAACCTTTATCAAGCTGATGCCCCCCAGAAGTCATTGGATTGAAATTCCCATCAGCATACAGATGATTTGGACCACAACTTCCATCATTCCTGACCATTGACCATGCTGACTGGGGCTGGTGGGAGTTGTAGTCCAACAGTATCTGGAGAGCAGCAGGTTTGCAAAGACTGTTCTAGATTGCAGATTCCCCCTCCCCCCTTTTTTAATCAGTCTCCAATGTAATGAATGAGGAACGTGCTCGCAAGCACAGCCTCAGGATTTTTTCCACAGCAGGTGCAATGACATCAGGGCAGGAGAATTGTCAGACTCTTCCTGCTTTGGGAAGTGAATGAGGTAGTAAGTTGACTATTGTTTGTGATAGACTGGCACAAAGGAAGTCAGAGCATCTATTACAGTTGAAAAGCAGCTGGAAGAGGAGAAGTGTGCAGAGGCCAGAAAAATAATTATGAGGCTGGAGGATGTATGGGAAAGTGACTGTTGCTGCTGCACTACCCCACATGTCAGCTGTTAGGTGGGGAGGCTGAGCAGCCTAAACAAAGCCCCATTGCACCTCAGTTCTCTTTGGGACTTTCTCTGCCCTCACTGACGTCCTCTTCAAGGTCTGGGGAAGGTCCACGAGGACTCCCCAGCTCTCTCCTGCCATTTCCTGGTATGCTTCTGTTTGTTTGTTTGTTTGTTTGTTTGTTTCCCACATATACGTGGTCACATGAATTAAAAGCACATAAGTGAGGGGATGCTTTACAGCACTTCTAGTCTAAATGTCATTGCCCGAGGTACCCAAATGCTGGGAACTACCCAGCTGACATATAGGGGATGGATGGATGAGAGAGTATTTTTCCCCCAGTCAATAACCAGTTGAGAGGGAGGATGCAGCTGGTGGAGGCTCAACATATGACTCAGAGCAATTGACCTTAAAACTGACAGACATTAAGGCATTGCCATATACCAGATCCATGAACGAAACCTGACTGAAATCAACTCCATGAATAGGGCATAATTGTGAGGGGTTCTGTATCTAAAGAGGGACAGGTAAACAATATGCTTGATAAGTGTGGTTGCCCTGAGATGAGTCCTGGGCCTTCTCTTGTAGGAAGAAAATACTCACCATAACCCTCAGTGAATGAGAAGAGTGTTTTCACGCTCTGATGGCACATTGAATATAAACAAAACCTCATTCTGCGCAATCACACATTCAAGTTTTCTCAAGGCACAGCTACTTCATCCTAGATTTGTCCTCATCCTCCTTACTAGGGCTAAACACTGAGACTAAGGAATAGGAAGATGACAGGTTATACCAATACCCCTCGATCTGGTTGTAAGAAAGAAGGCAGACAGGTGGGGATGGAATGAGGGGAGACTGAGGTCCCACCTGAGAGCTTTCCTCTCCTCTCCCAGTCTCTTGCCCTGGGAGATCTTCACTTCCCTACCTCTCACTCAGGATCTTTCTATCAACTATCTACAATTTTCATGTGGGTGAAGCCCTGGGCCCCCAATGGTGGCCCAGAGCAGAAGACACCACTGGGGTCTAGGTGACTCCCACTGACATTGCCCATCATGGAGCAGCCCACTGACTGAAGCATGATGGGCTTCCCCCTCTGCCTCCTGAAACATCTTCAGGGTTGGTTGAGTCCCCTCAGTTCATACGTAAGTTCCAGTACATCTGCAGAGCAGGTTCAGCCATTCAGCAGACCGAGGCTGCTGCCTCAGGCAGCAGAAGCCTCCAGGGCAGGGCAGAAGTGATGCTGGTATCAGCACTGAATGCTGCAAGATCTTGCCCAAAACTTGCACTGACGCTGGTGCTGCTTCTCCGCCAGTGGTGGAGGCAGCAGGACAGGCAGAGAAGTGGCAGCAGCCAAGTATGGTGCCAGTGGTGACAGCAGGGCAGGACAAGGCAGCACTTGCCATTTCCCCAGCTTCAGCATACATAGAATGAGCCTGTCCCCACAGGCAGAATGCATCAAATGGTGTTGCTCTGATCACCCTAACATCTTGTGGTTTGAAAGCTGATAACAAAAGAAGAAAATGTGATCTTTTGCATAATTATTTTTCAATAATAGCTGGCCTACGTTGCCTAATTCTCAAAAGCTTCTTTTCTCATCCCTTTCACTCTGCCCTTGATGATTAAAATGTACACAATACGCTCAATTTTTTTTAAAAAAAGATTTATCTTCTAAATATGATTACAAATGACCTTTGATAAAGAGTTAGTGAAGAATACCAGGAAAATAAGAGCTTCAAAAAGGGGAAAAGATTAAAAGCAAACATTCTAGAGAGGTGGTTAATTTCAGCTTCCTTTATATGCTCCATTATTATTATTATTTTTAAACCATCACACCATTACTAACTTTTATCAGTAAGGTCTCCTTTGTTTTGCTCTGCCACCTAATTCTTTTGATGACAATGAGTCCACAGTTTTCCAGTCAGTGATTTTGATCTGCATGTTATTGTCAACCTTTTTTTTATCATTTCACTGCTCTGGCTTATATGCAGATCCTCGCATCAGAAGGCAGGGGCAGACTCGGTGTAACAGCTGGCTGGTTTTGCATAAGAATGGACTGCCCTTTCCCTGTTGTTTGCTCTTTGAAAATTACAGTAGGTGGGTGTCTGACTCACATTCCCCCCCCCTCCAAACAAATACAGATGAAACTTCATAGGGGTGGGTGGGTGGGTGTGGGTGTGTGTACACATACACATAGATATTTTATTTTTATTATTAAATTAATACTCTACCCTTCCTCCCAAATGAGCACAGGCCAGCAAGCAGAAAGCAATAAAAAGTCATCTTAAAAACAATTCTAACACAGATGCATACTAGCATAAAGATCTGTACTTAAAAGGTTTGTTGAAAGTGGAAGGTCTCCAGGAGGACCTGAAAAGAGAACAAAGATAGCACCTGTCTAGGATTGCTATACACCCAGAATTTCCCAGACATACCTGGAATACAGCCGTTGGGAACAGCATCCAGGCGGAAATCACTGGAATGTCTCATATTGGAAGTGGCGACTTTGGCAATTTCTGGAAAAAATAGCTCTAAAACCTCAACTTTTGTGTCTGGATTTTCACTTTCTGAAATATGGCAACCCTACACCTGTCTAATATTTAATGTGTGGGAATTCAAGGGGTAGGTTCCATGGCACAATATATTGTGCAGAATTGACTCCTGATCAGATATCAGCAGGAGCAGTGGCGAAGCTGCAAGCTCTGGCACTAGGGGCGGAGAGCAGGCGGGGGCGTGGCTGGTGTGTGTCCTGGGGGCATGGCAGGCGGCCACAATGGTGCCAGGGATGATGCGCTCCCCCAGGTGCCCCCCATTCCTCCGCCAGTGAGCAGGAGGCCCTTTCTGTGAGATAACTAGCCTCATAGAGCCAAAATGCTTAAGTCTAATTAATGCATGAAAGTTTTAATACCATAGAGTAAGCTCTCCTGTCAGGCTTATCTATGTCAATTCTCTTCCTTTGAGAAGCTCAGCATGTGAAGAGAGTTGAACTGGTTGCTCTAGCACAACTGCATGACTCTCAACTACTACTCTTGAGTTCCTACAGCAGTAATTTAGGAACTTTAATCACTTTGTAACTAAGCTCAGTTTTATTGCCTGGGCAACTATTCTGAAGCACATGAATCTGACCTTTGGAGGCTTTGTAAGTAAACAATTTTCAAACTTAGCAAACGTGAAGTCTTTTTCTATGTTGAGGGAAACTTTGGAAATAAACTTTTTAAGGGGACATTTTGGAAACTACTTTAAGGATCATATTTTAAAGGTCTAACAGCCTATATTTATATGCTTCACTTTGCTGCATATTATGTGATTTTAAATATCTGCTGGGGTTCTCTCACCAAAGAGTACTATGTTATTTGAACTGACATAATATGCATTTTTCTCCACATTTTATCCAAGTATGTGCTATTTTACAAACATTACTAGGCTGAAAAACTACATTGCAAAATTCAGAGAAGGGCAAACTGATAAGGATGACTGTGTTTCAGTTCCCATATATTTTGCAACCTACCTTCAAAGAAATAGAATGAGCGGCCAGTACTGATCAGAGTGTATCTCAGTCATATTTGTATGGTTGTAAATTCATTTGTATTCTAGATCAGCAGTCATCAGGCTTTTGAGAACCCAAACCAGCATGCATTTGGAGATCCATTTCTTTCTTTCTTTCTTTCTTTCTTTCTTTCTTTCTTTCTTTCTTTCTTTCTTTCTTATGGCAATACTGCCTGCTGGTGCAACCCACTTTAGATCAGGTCATGACCCAGTAGTGGATCCCAATCCTCGAGCTGAAGTCCAATGCTCTGGATAATCGATTTCAAATAACATTGGTTTTTAAAAAAAAAATAAAATCAAGGTGGAAACCTTCTAAATATGAAAAAGTTAAGCCTTTGGAGAAGTATCCAGACAATGAAAATGGGGAGGGATTGGGAGTGAAGATGTTTGTTTTTAATTAAAAGGAACACAGTCCTTACCAACCTGGCCAAGTTCAAGTCTTTTATTTGCACTGAGTTTTAATCTGTGTTCACATGAGCTCTTGGATTATGTATGAATCAACTCCTCCTGCCATCAATGTTTTCATCATTGCTGGTTGGCATTTCCAAATATGAAAATTAGTAATACTAATTGCAACAACGGGAAAGCATGGAGACTTAGCTGCTCTGCTTTGCTTAAACTGTTAACAAAGGGCCCGAGGTGTTCAGATTGCGTGACAAAAGTAAAGGAGGTGGGATATGGGAGAAACGTGCAATGAATCGGATCTTCATATAATCATAGATGTTGATGCCTTGCTGGTTCCACTATTAAACCTATGCAGGTTTTAATCTGTGCTGTGTTTGATGGGAAAGCTCTTTGAGTCCTCAGACATCCTATCATGCAGTACTGCTGACTATCAATAGGCCCATCTGCACTATACATTTAAATCCATACCACTTTAAACAGGGGTGTCTGATTTGGCCACAATGACCCACACCTTAGTTACACCTCATTCATATTACTGTAACACACTCTACATGGGGCTGCCTTTGATATGTGCTCAAGAACTTCAACTGGCTCATACAAATCTACCCAGGTTCTGAGATCTTCATGGGGGTCCCACCAACCTCATGGGCACCCTTGGTAGGTATGTGGGAGAGGGCCTTCTCAGTGGCTGCTTCTGGACTTGGGAACTCCCTCCCCAGAGAAGATAGTCTGGCTCCCTCTTTGTGGTCCTTCTTATAAGACCTTCTTATTCCAACAGGCATCTGTGAATTGTCTGCTTTTATTGAAAGGGCTGGTGCCATGCTGTTTTTATTATAATTATCTGCATGTGTTTAACAAGAGAGATGGGGAGAGAGAGAGATTTAAATCTATTAATGTTTCAATGTTTCTAATGATTTTCCCCTCTATGTTTTTAGCTGTTCTTATTTTTATGTGTAAGCCAGCCTGTCAGGGGAAAATGTGGGGTATAAATAAATACAGTAGATAATAATAATCCTTGCAACTGGGAAGAGGGAATGAATGTTAAGCCATTTTGGGAATTGCAGCTCTGTGAGGGGAACTAGGGTCTCTTAGCAGCTCTCAGAACCCTTAACAAGCTACCATTCCCATCATTCTTTGGTGGAAGCCATGACCTTTAAAGGTGGTCTGATAGCGATTTAAATGTATAGTGCAGATGGGGCCTAGGGTGTACACCCCATTCCAGTGGGACTTGCTTCGGAGGAATTGTGCTTGAGATCACACTGTCAAAGACTCCCCCCCCCCCCACAACGGCTATGTTCTCACTACACTATCAGAGGCAATATGCCTCTGAATACCAGTTGCTGCGAATCGAAAAGAGGGAGGGTACTGCTACCCACTGGTCTCTTCTGTGGGCTCCAGGCATGCAGACCTATGCAGAGCCTCTCCCCACACATGGCAGTGGAGGAATCATACCCCATGAAATGAATTTATTATATAATAGCTGCATGAAAACTAATAGCTCATGGGCTTCTTAAGACAGTCAATATCATTGTTACATGTAAATATTGTACCTTTCAGTATGTGTTTTGTGTTCATTTCCTATACAGAGTTAGACTACGTCATTGATAATCTGGACCTGGACTTTGTTGATTCAAATGCCTTTTCATGTTTATATAGAGCATTGCAAAGCAGCAATTAAAATATTTAAGGAGGGTGAGGAAATCTTTTGCATGCAACAAAGATTCCTACAAAATGTTAATTTCTGTCAAATAAGTGAATATATGCACAGATGCCTCCTGACAGAGGCTATGATTTCTGAGTGCTTTGCATGCCAAATAAGTTGTTTACCCCCTCAATGTTTGCCAAGTTTACTGTCAATTTACAAATAATTTCCATTTTGCTGTTTATTCAGTTGCCTTTTGATGGATATGTCTTCCAGACTTTTATCTTGCATGTAGACAAACTAATTAATATTTTCCCTTCAGGCAAATATTTTTTTTCTTAGATCTAAATGTGGGTTAGATTCTTCTCCGTTTCCATATGCTTTGTTCTGTCAATCATTTCCTCTTCTGTGTTGCTAAAAATGTAACTCAGTGGATGTCATTCCCCATGTTCTACAGATCCATTTCACCTACATGCACTTTTCCATTTGGATGTAGCTATTTTCCATCAGAAGACAGTGAGGTGGAATGGTATGGGGAGCCTTTGAAATGAGATTTGAGCCCAGCAAGCATCTATATACTAGGCTGCTGGTACTTTAGGGTCCTTAGCTTGACCTCATTCTTGTTAATGTTGTGGCATAAATGGCAGTGGGAAGAGATAACTCTACACAGTGCAAGGCCAAACCAATATTGAGCAAACCAACCCTTCAGCAAATCACTCTCCATGCCCCTCCCTCATTCAGTGAATCTACCTCCTCATTGTAGCAGCACCTTCTGCTGGAAATGTTATAAATAAATGATGCATAGAGTTGCACTTACAAAAAAAATAAATTCACATATGCAAACAATGCAAATTTGTCCTCTTTTGTTATCATTTTAGTGATACCACACTCATTCTTTGGGGTGGTGGGACTCCATCAAAATGAGTATTACAGCAACTCTTGGTCATTTTACCAGTTGTCACCCTCTACTGGTGAGGCAGACAACTGGGAGCCTGTGTTATGCACACACAGTGATTTTGACCTAGAAAGCTCCAAACAGTTTCCCATTCCCACTTGAATGACTCCCTTTTCTATCCTGCACCTGCCCAGGTATTGAACAACTTGAGTGGCAACTGATAACAATGCCTTGTCAGTTGTGGCACCCCATTTGTTTGTTTGTTTTTTGTTTTTGAAAAGGTCATCTCCTGAAAGGGTTGCTAGGCACTGTGCTTGAAATAAATTACATAATTCTCTAAAGACATTTGAAGGCAGCCCTGCATCAGGAGGTTTTTAATGCCTGATGTTTAGTTGTTGTTTTTTATTATGTTGGAAGCTGCCCATAATGGCTAGGGCATCCCAATCAGCTGGGCGGAGTATATATATGAATTATTATTAGTAGTAGTAGTAGTAGTAGTAGTAGTTTCTTTTCTTTTCTTTGCAATGCAAGGTGAAAACTTTATGTGCGCAGTTCTTTTAGATAGTTTTAATCTATCTGTAGATGTCATTTTTATGTCAGTATACCCCCCCCCATTTTGCTGTGATTTTTTTTTAAACTGTTGCATTATCTTATTTTTATTGTTGGTTTTGCAGGCTGCCCTGAGAATTTCAACTGAACAGTCTCTCAGTATAGCATGGCATGGCAAACCACTTTTGGGTCCCATGTTGCCCATAGCAGTGAATAGAATATTGATATAAACGAAATATACAATTGTTATTGTTGTTGTTTAGTCGTTTAGTCATGTCCGACTCTTTGTGACCCCATGGACCAGAGAACGCCAGGCACTCCTGTCTTCCACTGCCTCCTGCACTTTGGTCAGACTCATGTTGGTAGCTTCGAGAACAGTGTCCAATCATCTCGTCCTCTGTTGTCCCCTTCTCCTTGTGCCCTCCATCTTTCCCAACATCAGGGTCTTTTCCAGGGAGTCTTCTCTTCTCATGAGGTGGCCAAAGTATTGGAGCCTCAGCTACAGGATCTGTCCTTCCAGACTGAAATATACAATACATTGGTCAAAACAGTGTAAAACAGCAAAATCACAGAATGCCCAACACAAAATACAGTCAATCAAAATCACAAAATGTCACCAATCACACTGGTTATGTGTGCTATAAATGTTTCAAATCAATAAGTTATCCTCAGCAAGGAAATCCGAGTTACAAGACTGTTCTTGAAAATGATTTCCTCTCCCCAGTTCATTTGCATCTCTCAGCTCCCTTTCCTCCCTCCCTCAGATCTACCTATCTGAGTATGTGGGTCACTTTGTTTGCTCCTGCAATATGCACTGTGACACTGCTCAAACATGAACACTGTACAGGGAGCCTGTCTCAAAAACTTCATGCTGAATTTCCAGTCTGGAGACCTTCATGTTCCCTGATAGGATGCAGATTGTGCATGGTAAATGTGGTCCCATTTAGGAGATGCTGCCCTTGATAGCTTGCCATCCAGCTGATTATTATTCTGCAGGTGTAACGGAGGAGTGGGATATAGTTATGCAGACTGGATACTGAAAAGCTTTTGCAGTGTAAAGGAGTATCTCTTCAGAGCTACAGTTTGTTTGTGTGTATTTTAATGAGAGGGTTGTGCATCTCATTGCTTACCTAGACCAAACTTATAATTTTAATAAGCAGAGCTGAAACCTACAAGAAACTAGATTCTTACAGCTTGATCTGGCAATCTGCTACGCCTGGCAAAAGCTGGATGGGAGAAAGTGCAAAGCATCCTGCAGTGTGCAATGCCATGAATCATGCCCAGCAACACCTTTGGTAACAGTGCAACGATGTGGCAATGACAAAATGTATTAATGCAAAGTCACATCCCTGCTCACCCCCCAAGGATTAATTCTCAGAGAGGATCTACCCTGTGATCCAACCCCTTCTCAGAAACAGCTGCGGCCTTGCAGAAGCAATTTCAGTGAAGAAGCTGGAAAATATGCTCCTGCAATGACAGAAATCAGCTCAGTCTGTGAAGGAGTTGTACCACAAGTTAGATTTTTTAAAAAATGAAATATATCCATGGGCGTGGCTGAGGTTTTCAAGGTTCAGAAATATATGGTTTGGACTATGGGTTTGGCTTGCTCGCAATGTACATCCTTTTTTCTGAACTGGATGCCTGTCCCTTGAAAGTTCTTCTCTAGTTCAGATTGTAGACCAAGCTAGAACAAGTGTTGTCCTCTATTTCTCCTGAACCAGACACCCTGCAGGTTGAAGACAGAGTCCCCTGAATCCAATGCTGAATATTCCCTTGAAGAGCCTTCTGAGTTGATTCTTTGGTGGAAGTCATGACTGTTCAAAGTGGCATGGTACTGCTTTAAAAGTGTAGTGCAGATGGGTCCCAATTCATGCTTTCTGAAGCAATAAGCTAATTGAAAAGCAATCACCATTCAAAATTCACTTTTGTTATCTTCGTTTGTTTTCTTTAATTACACATCCCATGGAAAGAGTTGCGCATAACTCTGAACATAGATTGAGTCTGATCAAATTAATACTTTACTAACTCTGTGATTGTTATTCAGATGAGGGGGAGGACACCTAGCTGCTTTAGATAGAAATGTTGCAAAAGCTGAAAAGAACAGCAATAAAATGGGGTCATCTCTAGTAGATGGAGATGTTGCATGAGACAATATACAGGAATAATTGTTCATGTTATACTCAGGTGAATAATTTTTCAGGGATGACCTCATCTAAGAACATATGTAAATTTCCACCATTGTTGCTTGGAGCTGTGCCTTAACTAAATGGCAGTGATACTGCACTGCCTGGCAAGGCATTGTGGCTATGGTCCAGAAACCAAGAAATTGTCAAACTTTTTAGTTATTGGATTGTTAAGAGCCACCAGGCTCTCCCCACATTTTACTGCTGCTATTATTGAACATTAATTTGTGACTATGAAATGAATCATCTAAACATGATTTCTGCGGGTCCAGGGAGCAGCATGGGCCAGTTCTGAAGCCTGTTATGAAGCCTAACACTCTGGGGATATGTTCACATACAGCTTACTGAGTTTCTCTTTGACTAATATTTAGTATTGTATCAATGATCCTTAACATCACCTCTGCAAAATAGCCTGGTATTCATATCCACATATAGTTACTTTTCAGGAAGCAAATCTGAAATTAGACTGTAGTTCAGTGGAAGGGCACATGCTTTGCATGCAGAAGGTTCCTAGTTCAGTCCCAGTTATCTCTAGGATATAAATTTGATCTTGGTCTGCATTTTATTGAGAAATGACCTAATTCACAGTTTTCGAACCAATATACAAGCCGGAATAAGGGTATCCTTAAGTTAAGAACAGAGGAACTGCAAGAGAATAGTTGTTCAACCCTATTCTAGAATAGGAAAAGCCCATCAATTCTTGTTTCTCTCCGTTTTTCATTGTTCCAATCTTAAATTGAAAAAACCCTCCCAAAAATCCATTAGGATGCAGCATTTATTTAAAAAACAATTATTCGTGTAAATTCATCAGCATTCATCATGCAGTGATGCACATTTCTCCCAATATACACATTTTGCTATGCAGTTTTTCCTGGTATAAAAATTTTCAAACAAATTTCCTATAATATAATTCCTTTCCAGATGCTGTTTTCACTTATCGAAGCAGTCTTAGCCACACTCCCCCTAAAATATATGCACTATTTGGCTGAAGAAGTGCAACAAGCATTCAAAGAAGTGCAAATTTCAAATAGCTTGCATTTTGGTTATCCTATTTCGGGAAATGTAAGATTGCATTTTAATCTGAATTTTTCCTCCATCCTCAGTAAGATCCAGCCTAGAGTTTTCTCCCTTTTGAAGAAATCAGGGAGCAAGAAATAAATAAAAGGCATATCCATTTATTTTATTTTTTGAATATTTTTTATTAAAGATTTTCTTGATTTACAAAGGTATGTGTAATGTCTCTCTTGTATTTTTTCCATGTAACATTTTTACAAATCAGTTTTGTTTGTTGAGACATTAGGAAGAAAAGGGGGAAAGAGGTGGGTGGGATAGGGAGATGGGTGGGGTGGGGTGACGATGTTTCTATTTTACTTAATATATGCAAGGTTTGGTGTCACAGTTTTTTGTGTAGGTTTTCTGTTGTTCGCTTGTGCTCCTTTGGTGGTGAGAGAGGTCAGAGTTTGCGTAGGGTGTGATTGTTCATTTATGTTGGTCTTTGGTTTCCTTGGTGAGTGGGGTGGATGAGTGTTTTTGATCAGGTTAGCCATATTGATTTGTATGCTGTCGGTAGATTTTTGTCATTGTCTTTTTGGGCTGTGTGTGTGATGAAGGGGAACCATACCAGGGTGAAGGCGTCTTCTTCTGTTTGTCCCCATGTCAGTTTCAGCTTAATGGTTAGTTTTTCTAGTAGGGCTGTTTCCCATACTTCTTGGTACCATTGGTCCATGCTTACTCCTGACCAGAGGCGTAGCGAGCCGCTTTGCCGCCCGGGGTGGCAAACTTGAAGGCACCCTTCCCCGGGGGGCAGTGTGCCGCTCCCTAGCGCGCATGCCCTGATGTTACGACATGTGCACAGCCTCCTGGATGGACTGTGCATGTGTGGACATGCGCAGTCCACCCAAGATGGCGGGCGCGTTCGGCTGGCACCCCTTCCGTGCGGTGCGGCAACCTTTAAGGCTGCAGCGCGTGAACAGCAGCACAGATGCTGTGCTGCTGTTCGCGCGTTGCAGCCTTTTAAAAGTTGCCGCGCCGACGGTGATGATTGCGGGGGTGGGGCCTGCCCTCAGAGTGTCATCCCCCAGGGTGGTACCCGGGGTGGACCGCCCCCACCCCCTTGCTCCGCCCCTGCTCCTGACAGGTCTCTCTAGTGTCTGGTTATGATGTTTCTGGCTGCTGAGAGTAAGTGGGTTATGAGTTCTTTGTGGTGTAAGTGGGCATTGTTGTCTTGGAAGATGTTTAGTAAGACCAATTCTGGGGTGATTTCTAGCACTTGCTTGGTTATCTTACCTATTTCTCGTATGGTTGTTGTCGAGAATCGTTGGATTTTAGGGCACTCCCACCACATGTGGAGGTATTTCCCTGTGGAGGTGCACTCTCTCCAGCATTTTGGTGAGGTTCCTGGGCATATTGGTGCTAATTTTCTTGGCGTTAGGTCCCACCTGTAGGTTAGTTTCAGGGCAAGTTCTTTTCTTTTCATTGATATGGATTTAAAGGGGGGGTTAGACCACATTCTGGTCCATTGGGTGGGGTTGGTTTCATATCCTATGTCATCCTCCCATTGTTTTTTGATTGTGTCTAGGGAGTTCGTGGGATTTTTGAGTAGTATTTTGTATATTGTGGATACCATCCCTTTGTCGTTAGGATGAGCTTTTCGAAGGCTGTAGGCATATCCATTTATATATTTATTTTCTCCCTCCAAGGGTTGCCTTCCACTCTGCTTTTAAACTCCTGCATAAGTTTGCCAAGGAATAAAGCATTCACTCCAACCCTGTACAACTTTTCAATCTGCTAATAGGGAGTATTTTTCTTGCTTACTAACTCACCAACACAATTTTTTTTTTGTTAGGGGAAAGCAGGAACTCTCCAAGATAACCACAAGAGTAAGGGGAAGAGTGACTTTAAGAGGACTAAGCTAGGTCAACAGGCACCACCCTGGTTGACCCAGCTAAGGGTATAAGTTGCTCTAGCATCAAGCTTTTGTGTGAAGGAGTATAGACAAAGAAGAAGAAAAAGTGACTGCAAAGTGACCCTCATCTGTAGTCAGAACTCTTATTTAAAACCAAAAATAATTTATTATCAAGAGGAAACAGGCAAAACTTGCTTAAAGGGGGAAATTATATTTCAAAAATATGGCAGCATTTTCAACCCTCTTTTGGCATCAGATAGCAAAAATGGGTTCCAAACCAGGGCTGGGGCGAGTCACTTAAGAGGGCAGAGTGAAAAACTTACTCCACCTTGCTGTAGTCCTCATTTCTGTTCTTTGAATTCTCAGTAATATCCTGGATTGATACTACATCATGACATAGTGCCATCATGCAAGCCATGTGGGGGTTGGGGGGGGGGTGACACCACTGGTGGTCACCCATTTTTCTCCCTCCCAAATCACCCCTTGGAATGATGGCATAGTCTTGTTCCTGGGCAATTAGAGAATTAAAAATGATTTCATTCATATTTCCCTTTAGGTGGAACTAGGTGTCTCTGTTTATGAAATGTGTGACTATGTTTTTTTCCTAAAAACAGCCTACAACATAATACAACATTAAAAGATACAAAACAGGAGGGGGGGGCAAGAATCATTAAACGGTGGTGTCTCTTACAGTAATTGCTACTAGGTATGGTTTGTGAGTTATAGCACAGCTGTGGGGGATACAAACCTCATTGGTTATCTTAATTTGGGGCAATCCATCACTTTGTATTGGAAATAAGACAATAATCTAGAAAGAATGAGATGTTTGGTACATTTGCTGTAAATGATCTACTGGACAATGACAATATAATCTTGTCATAAACAATTCATCCAGGAAGTTTAAGTTACACCCAAGCACCTTTGTAAACATCTTTGACACCAACACTAGTGCTATATCTTTTCCGGTAGCAAGTTTACTAGAATATGTGCAGTCATAGTTCAGCAAGCATTAAGAATAAATCAATAATCCTCTGTGGATTAGCTAAGGGGAATTGAGAAAGCAGGCCAAGGCATGGGACACTATTGTATTGAAGAAAATTCCATATTGACACATTATATTCTCTAAAGTTTTGAGATACAGGTATAGTATAATTCTAGCAAGAAGTTTCCGCATCCTGAAATTCAGCATAAAATATGGCCTTCTCTAACTTGGTGCTCTCCAATTATTTTGGACTTCAACTCCCATCAGCCCCAGCCAGCACAACTGACTGATGGGAGATGTAGTCCAGAATAGCTGCAGGGCACCAGGTGGTGGGAAGGCTGGTCTATTTATTCCCTATCAATCAAGAGTTTTCTCCATTGCTGTGAGATTCAGTTGAAGCACAGGAACTGCAATCAAACCATCCCAAGGTTATTTTTTTTTTTAAGGGAAACAATTCCTGTTCCAAATGCCTGAAACTGAGCTATAAATTCATGTACTTTGCAACCTGGTGGAGAGGGGGGGAAAGTTTTTGACCTGTGAAGTAAAATGGTACATTCAGAAAATATTTTGTAGACGGCTTTTAAGATAAATTTTTGCTTCTTGTTGACTTCCTCTGACTTCTTTAATATCGATTCATGTAATAGTATTGCTATATAAGCTTGGATATATTGTTTAATTTAGTGATCCACATTTGTGAACATATATATTCATGAAAATTCATCAAGGTTTAGTGTTAATATCACATAATATACACATTTTTATATGCACATTTGCCTAACATATACATTATTGCAAAGCAATTTGCCCTAATATAATGCAATGTTCACTAATATATGCATTCTTATGCCCACTTTACCTAGTTTGTACATTTTCATATATGTTACTTGACTGGAGAACTGCTTGCAAAATTCAGAGTGTGAACCTTGGAAGATACCTGTATTTCAATTTGCATATAGTTTCAGACTCTGCAAATTAGGTAGGTTGTTTTTACAGTGGTACCTCAGGTTACATACGCTTCAGGTTACAGACTCCGCTAACCCAGAAATAATGCTTCAGGTTAAGAACTTTGCTTCAGGATAAGAACAGAAATTGTGCTCTGGCGGTGCAGCGGCAGCAGGAGGTCCCATTAGCTAAAGTGGTGCTTCAGGTTAAGAACGGACCTCCGGAACGAATTAAGTATGTAACCATAGGTTCTACTGTAAATGCAAATCGAATCAAAAATTTCCCCCGTCTCTAATTGTAACTCAAGTAATTCACTTCTTACCAAGGCACTAACTTACGTACTGTAATATGTTTGAACATAGCACAATTCATGTTGTCTCACCTTCTCCCTAGAATATTTTGTGTTGTATTGGGTGGGTTTTTTTGTTTCTTGTTTTAAATGTAATCTAATTTTAGATTTTCCCCAGCCATGTTCAGCTGAATGGCATTGTTAATGATACTAACAGCTGATGTCTTTATCTTAAAAACTGATTTATCTGGCAAGTGGCATATAATTGGTGGGGGGAATACCTCTAGATAACACCTAAGGAAAGATTAATTGTGTCACTGTGCTTCCCTATAATAATTGTTTACAAGAGCATTTATGCATGAGCTGTTGCCCTGGTTCAAAAGAATAACTCATCAGATTGACAGGTTCTCTGCTCTCAAGTATCCCAGTTAATTGCTGTTGCAGCTAGTTGAATAACACAATTCCACACAGAGAGGGAGAGGGAGAGGGAGAGGGAGAGGGAGAGGGAGAGGGAGAGGGAGAGGGAGAGGGAGAGGGAGAGGGAGGGGAGAGAGAGAGAGAGAGAGAGAGAGAGAGAGAGAGAGAGAGAGAGAGAGAGAGAGAGAGAGAGAGAGACTTTATACAGCTGGAAACAGAATTTCAGAATTCCAGTTTTAAGCAAAGATTGGCCCCTTCACTGATGAAACATCAGTTGTGCTTTCTTTTTATGATTTAGAATACAGCAGATCTCATGTAAAAAAGCACTTTCTTTTCTTTCTAATTGTTTTCATTTATCCAGTTTCCTTTGTTTTGCAAGTACAAAGCCTTGTAAATATCTCAGTCTCTCCTGAACAGACAACTAGACAACTAAGTTTTCCATAATGCTTCAACCCGGGGGGGGGGGTCATAGTGAGAAACACATAGCTATTAAAGAGATAGAAAGGAGCATATAAACACTAAATTAGGTGAGTAGGGACCAAAGTCCAAATATAATACCAAGGATTCCAAATTCTGCAGTACTGAGACAGGAGTCCAATGTCATTACTTCTGTTGTTGGGGTTGATGGAAAAATAATTCTACATAACAAAACTGGAGAATTTTGTGTTTCCATGATGGAAGTCAGTTTTTCTGGCAGCATGATAAGCCAAGTACTGCTGGCATATCAATATTCAACTGTTGTCTTTGTGACAACTTGTTAAACTTCCGCAGAGAACAAGCATTGCAAAAAGGGCAGCAGACTGTGTAAGGAGAATGTGTAAAATTTAATTGAGATATGCACATCCCACAAGGCCTGTGGTGGGAGTTATAAATAACTCAGAGAATGTAAAAAAAAAAAAGTGCAGTGAGTATGTGTACATTCCCCAACATTTGGTGGAGATTATGTATATTGACTGGGAAATGTGCACAATTCCTCCTTCATGGACAGATTATGTGCAGATTCTCCACAAGGCCTAGCAAATGTGCATAGGAGCCAGTTGTTGTGCACATTAACCACTCAGCTTGGATTCTCAAATCATGTTGAACTGTGTCTTTGGATTCACATGGTTAATTCTGAAATTTTGTATCTCAGATATCAGCCATGCAGTTCAGGCCTCTACATTTCCAAGGGCAGTCCTCTATTTCAGGGTTGGGGAAACTGTGGCAGAGATTATACAAGCTGTGGTCCACTAACAGCAGGATTCCCCATTCTTGCTGTCTTTGAAGTTGTCCTGTATTTGAAGAGCTGGTTGGTCAAAGTCCATTTTTAAAGATTAAAAAACATAAGAAAGGGCCTTGAAGTTGCAACTTAGGAGTTAGCTCCTTGACAGGCACACAGACCATCTGCTCACAGTCTTCCCCACTGTGGCTTATACCTTTTAATCTATTCTTTTTGAAAAATTATAGTAATGCTTTTTCAAATTATAGGAAGCATTTCTAAATTTGTATTGATGCATGTAAATTAGCATGTGTGTCCTTTTTTGTTTTGTTTTTTAGATGATTCTCAAGTGTCCACCCTAGTTTAGGCATGTCTATCTAAACATTGTGCCAATGCAAAGATACCTGTTCCCCCATTAGTTGTAGTGGGCACAGCTGGAGAGCAAGGAGGGGAATGAGCTATTTTGCTCCCCACTATGTATGGAGAAGTGATCAAGAACTGAACTGGGTTGCAGTTGGATCTGAAGCTGTCTTGCAGTGATATTATCCACTGCTGCTGCTTCAGCGCCTTATGGTTTGCAGCTCCCCCATATTCACCCTCCCAATGCTTTCAAGTCAAACAGATGAGGCCCTCCTTGTGGCTCCTACAAAGGATGGTATTAGGACTCCACCATGTGCCCAATCCAGCAGGTTCCAGACAGTAGAGGATGAACCTCCCTTCTGCAGGCATTGAATATGCACCCAATTCAACAGGGTTCTTTTCTATGTGTCAACTAAAGGCAGTTGAGCTACAGTCTGCTTTCCCTTGCCAGTGTACAGAAAGGAGCATGCTTTATACTTCCTGATTGTGCATTAACAATTGTGTCTCCGCCATATTACATCATGTGTGGGGCAGATAAGCAGGGTTGGGGGGTGGCCTAATGGGCCAAATTTGAACCTCTGGTTGTGATCTTCTTTTGGGGCAAGTTGGGCCAATAAGCCAAAGGTTCCCCAACATTCTTTTGTGTGGTTGGCAAGATACCTATTTTTCAGAAGGCATTTGGAAGAGGACCAGGGACCTGATTGCTGCTATCTGTCATTTCCATTCATCTTTCTTTTTCTTGTGCATTTTTAATGGACTGTGTGATTTTGAGGCTTTTATGGATTCTTATTGACTTGTTTTTATTGCAAGCATCCCAGTGGCCTGTACAAAGGATGGCGTATAAATCATGTAAGTAAATATATAAATTCCAACATGCCTTTTAAAATGACACCTCAACAGCTTGGTGATCAATGGCTACTGATTCTGATGGCTATGTTCTCCCTCTGCGGTTGGAGACTGTGTGCTTCTGAATACTGTACAGTCTCCAACATACTGGAATACAGTACTGGAATCTGCCAAGTGGATGAGTGCTGCTTTAATCAGGTCCTCCTAATGGCCACTGTGAGAACGTGATATTGCATTAGATGGGCCTTTGGTGTGATCTAGCATGGCTGCTCTTTTATTCTTACACCATCCACTGAGCCTGTTTATTTGTAATGATCACTTCTAGAGGCCCTGCTATGTGGCGGTGTGGTAGTGGCCATCAGCCTTGATGGCTGTAAAAGGAGATTAAATAAATTCATGGAGCATAAGGCTATCAGTGGGTGTGTTCTACCTCCACTGAGTTGTTAAAGGTAAAGGTAAAGGGACCCCTGACCATTAGGTCCAGTCGCAGGCAACTCTGGGGTTGCAGTGCTCATCTTGCTTTATTGGCCGAGGAAGCCGGCGTTCAGCTTCTGTGTCATGTGGCCAGCATGACTAAGCCGCTTCTGGTAAACCAGAACAGCGCACCGAAACGCCGTTTACCTTCCCGCCAGAGCGGTACCTATTTATCTACTTGCACTTTCGAACTGCTATGTTGGCAGGAACAGGGACCGAGCAATGGGAGCTCACCCTGTCGCGGGGATTCAAAGCCCTAGGCTCAGTGGTTTAGACTACAGTGCCACCCATGTCCCCCACAAAAAAGTGTCACACCCCCCCCAAAAAAAAAGTGAGAGAAAGAGAAATTTCTTGTCAAGATTCTAATTTGGGGCAAGTATTATTTGGTGAGAGAATCCCAACAAAGATTTAAAATCACAAAACATGCAGCTAAACATGAAAATATAGGCTGTTAGGCCTTTACAATATGCCCCTCCAAATGAGTTCCAAAATGTCCCCTTAAAAGGTTTCTTTCCAAAGTTTCTCTCTTTCCCCAGCATAGGAAAAGACCACACTTTTAGTAAGTTAAAAATGCTTTACTTACAAATGCTCCAAAGGTCGAATTCATGTGCTTCAGAAAGCAGAACAAGCAGTAAAACTTGGCTTACTTATAAAGTGGCAAATGTTCATAAATAATTGGTATAGGAACCAAAGAATGGCTAATGAGAGCCATACAGTTGAGCTGGAACTACCAGCTCAAACCTCTTCACATGTTGAGTTTCTCAAGTAGTCCGGAGCATGAACAATTGGCTAGATGACCCATTTCCTCCCAAGGTAAAGGAAGTGGGCATAGCTAAACCAGGCAGGGCAGCTTATTCTATGGTATTAACCCCTTCATGCATTAATTGGACAAGCATGTTGGTTGTATGAGGCTGATTATCCCACACAGTGTTGGAGGACGTTTGCCTCTGAATAATAGTTGCTCAGGTCCTGCTTGTGGGCATCCCTTAGGCAGCTGGTTGGCCACTATGGCAACAGGATGCTGGGCTGGATGGACCACTGACTTCATCTAGAAGATTCTTCTTATATTCTCAATACAGTACCTCTGTTAACCAAAAACATATTTGAAGGTGACATGGTAGAAGGTGAAAAATCCTGGGGGTGGGGATGCCACGTGTTGCTTCAGGCAATGGAACATTTTCATATAAACTACTTACATAACCACAAAGGAGCCACAGAGGTAGCCATCTCCCTTCCATGGCATCTGGTCATCAGCAGTATGCTGCTCCTTAATAAGGAGGTTCAGTTCTTAACTGTCATGATGAATAGCCATTCTTAGACTCCTTTCAGCTTTGATTTCCACTGCCTCAAAAGAAGATCAAGAACAACACAATTCTTAACAGAAATTAAAGACATGATGCCACCAGTTGTTTCTACTGTATGTGATATAATTTATTTTATACTGAGGATCAGCCTGGTTTGGAGGATCAAGAGAGTGGAGATTCTAAATTTCTCTCCTGAACATACAAACTTATAAGAATTTGTTTGTAAGCTTATCTCCTTCATTGTGCTGCAACCTAATTTTACATGGCGAGGGAGGTAGGGAAGAGGAATTGGGAAGGAAGATGACATGGTGTGGATTATTTTGTTTACAGAACCTCCTTGCACCTCAAGTATGGTTTCAATTTTCCCTTTGAAATTTAGATCAAACAATGCTGTCAGCATAAATCCATTTCTCCTGAATATCATGCATTTGTAAATATGCAGCCAGCTTTGGGTTCACGTTGTTGTGATTTCTCTCCCCACCCCCTACCCCAACTCTGGACCTCACTGCCACTGCCTTGGGATTTAAAATCTAGCTTTTCTGGAATACAGATCAAAAGCTTGTCTCAGTTCATGGATGCATCACTGTTTGCCTGATCTGTATACAGGTTGGTAGCTGTGTTGGTCTGCCATAGTCAAAACAAAATAAAAAATTCTTTCCAGTAGCACCTTAGAGACCAACTAAGTTTGTTCTTGGTATGAGCTTTCGTGTGCATGCACACTTCTTCAGATACTCGTGTGCATGCACACGAAAGCTCATACCAAGAACAAACTTAGTTGGTCTCTAAGGTGCTACTGGAAAGAATTTTTTCTTTTGCCTGATCTGTAGTCTGCAGTGGGTCCCATCAAATGGGTGACAAAAGCTTATGAAAACTACTCAGTAAGTGAAAATGAACACAACTGAAATTGTGAGCAGGTTTGGTCACCTACCACTTTTGGCAGTGAAAGCTTGTGTTTGTCTCATAGCCGTCTGTTCTTCCCTCTGAAGCATTTTGGCCTTCTTTCCATGGAATTCACAACAGTGGTACTCCAACTCTGAAATGCCCACCCCTCATCTGGCAGATGCAGTTCCATTGATAATATTTAGCTGTAATGTTAGCAGCAGTCAAATGAAATATTGTTTTGTTGCATTTTCGTTCATTCATTTGGAAAATTTATATCCTGACTTTTGACTGAATGATCCTTTACAGTAGATTGTGGCACAACATGCACATATGTTGTTCCTTGCTCTGGGGTTTTGTGAATAATAAAGAACAGATTCTAAATAATTTAATTATGGGGGGCAACTGCCCATTGTAACAATAATGATAGGATGGGTAATCAGGTGACAAAAAAACTGCAAAATAAATAAATTAATTAGCTGGGGCAATTAGAATAAGATCTATTATTTGGTTATTGATGTAAGCCTCCAGAATGTATTTTGAATAGTTAAGTTTTTACCTCTATCTTCAGTGCATTTTTTATTGCTATGGCTAGTGGCTCATGCAAATAAAGATTCTTCTGATTCTGATGACAGGATGGGAATAATGGCTCCCTTAGGCTCAAAGTACACATTTCTCCATAACATTTTTAAACACACACAACACTTGACTTTCAACCTTATAATTAATTTAAGACATAACTACAAGTAAAAGATAGCATTCCATATGCTAGCAAAAAAAAAAAGCCAACCATAGACTAAAGGATTATATTATTCTATGTATATATCAGGGAAATGTAAAGGGAGGAATTTGCCCAAATAAATAAGCATTTGTTCTTTTTAGGCCAAGAGCCTGGGTGGTTGGCCTGTATGGTCTTCTAGGGGGTTCTTTGAAATAAATGCTAGCCTGATCCCTGGAACAGCAGCTTTGTGGCTTTGCACCAACCCATTTATTAATAGCACCTCATCAAAAATTAGCAACATTTAAATAGTAAAAAGTGACAAAGTTTTGTCAGCTCTGATGGCATGCTGAAGAAAACAGGCAGTTGATATTGTGACAGTTACATGAAAGGCTGCAATCAGTATCAATGTCAAAGGGATACAATGATGGTTCTCTGCATTGCAACATGTCTGGTATAATCAGGAGGTTTCTGTGTCAGGTAGCAAAGGGAAAGCACAACAAAAAAAAAAATTAAGCGGGGAGGAGGAATGGGAAGGGAAGAAGAGGAATGTTTGAAGGGAAGGAATCATGGAAGGATGGGAGCTCAGTGGGAGAGCACATACATTCCTTGCAAATGACCTGAGGTTCAGTGACCAGCATCTCATAAGAACACAAGAAGAGCCTGCTAGACCAGGTCAAAGGCCTACCTAGTCTAGCATCCTGTTTTCACAGGGGCCATCCAAGTGCCTATGGGAAACCCACAACCAGGACCTGAGTGCAACAGTATTCTTTGCTCCTGCGGTTCCATTCAAAAGCTGTGGAGGTAGAACATGGCTAGTAATAACTGATACAAGCTTATCCTCCATAAATTTGTCTAACCTTCTTTTAAAGCCATTTAAGTTTATAGATGTCACTACCTTTTGATTGTGTTGGGAGAGAATCCTGCCTAAAACTCTGGAAAGTCCTTAAAGAGGTAAAGAGACTTGGAGGACCACATTTGGCTCTCCAAGACTGAGGTTCCCCACCCCTGATCTTGTGTGTGTGTGTGTGTGTGCTCGAGAGAGAGAGAGAGAGAGAGAGAGAGCAACCGGTCACGTGAGCTATCTACCTACAGTACTGTAGTCCAGATATTGCTTTACCATTTCAGGGAGAACACAGTGAGGTCCTTTCTCCTGTTCTTCCTCCCAAAGCATTCCACTTAAGTGGCACAGAACCATTCTGTTTGCAAAGCGTTATGAGTCCATTGAATGCACAGTGCCACAGGTATGCAAATTATAGTATCTGACAGTGCCAATATAGACAAGGATCTCTGTTTAAATAATAGTGTTCCTCCCCTTCACACACCTTCCTAAAGCCTGGTTAAAGTTGAGTTAGTCAACAAACACAAACAAAGGCAGCTGTGCTGTACTCCACTGACAGCTGGATTGGGTGCATGCACCAGATAAATGCTACAATAAATAAATAAATAAATAAATAAATAAATAAATAAATGCTGCAATTCACAACGTGTGTTACTTTTTTGATTTTTGTTTTTTTATATTTGGTTTTTAATTTTTTGATATTTGAGTTTTCTGATTTCTGATTTCTTGAAATGTGATTTTTTTCCCTGATTCCTTGATATTTCTGATTCCTTGATATTTGATTTCCCCCTGATTTCTGATTTCTTGATATTTGATTTTAAATCAAGAAATCAGCAAAAAACAAATATCGGAAGATCAAATATCAAGAAATCAGAAAATCAGACATCAAGAAATCAGTGAAATCAAATATCAATAAATCAAATATTAAGAAATCAGAAAAAGCAAATATCAGAAAAACAAAGATCATGTTTCTTTTTCTTTTAATAATTTTATTAAAGATTTTCTTGATTTACAAAGGTAGCAATGTCTCTCTTGTATTGCCTTGTTGCTCAAGCAAGGTTGGTTTTTCTGATTTCTTGATGTTTGATTTCTTGATATTTGATTTTCTGATTTTTCTGATATTTGATTTTCTGATTTCTGATTTTTCTGATATTTGATTTTCTGATTTCTGATTTTTCTGATATTTGATTTTCTGATTTCTGATTTTTCTGATATTTGATTTCTTGATATTTGATTTTCTGATATTTGATTTAAAATCAAATATCAGAAAAATCAGAAATCAGAAAATCAAATATCAGAAAAATCAGAAATCAGAAAATCAAATATCAGAAAAATCAGAAATCAGAAAATCAAATATCAGAAAAATCAGAAATCAGAAAATCAAATATCAGAAAATCAAATATCAAGAAATCATAAATCAGTGAAATCAAATATTAAGAAATCAGAAAAAACATCAAAGTGGAGGCTCGGGGGGCTGCTGCGCACTGACCTGGCAAACCTCCTCCTCTTCCTGCCGTGGCTTGGCTGTTGCTGCTGCAGGAAGAGGAGGAGGTTTGCCACGTCGGCGCGCAGCAGCCCCCCGAGCCTCCGGAAGCCAGCAGGAGGAGGAGGTGGCCTGTCAGATCGGCGCCCAGCAGGGCCGCGCGCTCCAAGGCAGCTGGACACGGCAGGAGGAGGCAGGCGCCGGAGAGCGGTAAGTGAGCGGCGGCGGAGGAAGCCGGGAGTGGGGGGAGAGCGGGCTAACAGTGGTACCGCGCAAGATGAATGCCTCGTCTTGCGAATCAAGGCGATAGAGGAAATTCGTCTTGCGGGCAAACTAAAAAATCGCAAAACCCTTTCGTTTTGCGAGTTTTTCGTTGTGCGAGGCATTCGTCTTGCGGGGTACCACTGTATATAAAAACTCAATGAAACATTAAACATTAAAAAAAAACTGCCCTATACAGGGTTGCCTTCAGGTGCCTTCTAAAGGTTGTATCACATAACTTGGGGTGTCACATAACTCTATACACTGCAACATTTCTTCGAAGAAAAAATAAGGAAATCTTAAGGAAAAGCAGGACCAAATTGTAAATCTGTAAATCTGGGACTGTCCCTGGAAAATAGGGGCACTCGGAGGGTCTGAAAGCAGAATCAGTTGGCTGTACCTGTAACTCATTCTGGCTATACCTACTGTTTTGGCTCCCTCCCAGAGACCCAAATAACACCAGCACCATCCGGAGCACCATAGGTTTCCCATTACTGACTTCAAAAATGATTTGGGATTATAATCTGAACAAGGCCTTTGTGTCATGCTGCTCTCAAGGGCACAATAGCAAGGCCAATAACTAAGTGGCAATGTACACCCAAGAAATCTAGTTACACTGGTGCCTCTCAAACCACCCTCCAAAATTTCACACCTGCAACAGCCTTACTGGAACTCAGGCATTTCTCCACACACACCCCTCCACAACCTATAAATACCTTTATGTCAGGCCACTTCCCAAATGTGCCGCCTTCCTCAGCATTTTTCTAAAGCCAAAAGGCCTGATGGAAAGCATAGCTGACTCCAGTACATCACTAAGCTGAGCCTTTACCATCTGCTTCAACCCCTAATTACAAATGCAAAACAACATAATTCACAATCACATCATAAAAAAGCAAAATATAAGTGATTTAAATGCATGTGCTTTGCTTATGCAAGGCAACGTTCATCTGCTATTCCCCCCCCCCTCCGTGTTAAAAGAGAACCTCCAGGGTGAAAGGCTGTTTGCATGGACCGAATAGGGGAGCCATTTTGATGATTTAAAAACCAAAAAAGTTTTTTTTAATAATAAAAAGTATGTTCACATGTAGTAAAATTGCTTAGACATATGTGATCCTAAAGAATCCCTCCCCCCTTTTTCTTCATTGAATGAGCTTTATTACGGTCACAGACCAGCATAAGAAAAACATATGATGAAATAGCGGTTAGGATTTAAACTGATAATTGTTAGAGCAAATAAGGACAAAGAAACAAGCATAGGATAAAACATGTGAATAAACAAATAAAAACATGGAGTTAAACAAATAAAAACACGGAGTTAAACAAGTGTAAGAGCATAAGGACTAAAAGACACGCAGTTAAAACAACTATACCCTGGTTTCTCTTCAGATCGTATAAATCTTTTGACTTTTTCTTCATTGTAATCTAAAGTAACAGCATACACTATAGGACAAACACCTTTCAATAACTGTCAGAATGCTTACCAGAAATGTACATGTATGTTGCAGTGTATAGGGACATGATGAGCCACTCATCCATCCATATACACCAGTATATTATACCAAAGAGCAAGAGTTGTATATATTATTCTTCTGGGGTTTAGTGAGGGTTCAGTCTCCATTGATTCAGATTCTAAGGTCCGGTGGTGACGTGGTGAGACATGAGACATGTTGATAGGGAGACAATACTTGAAGCAGTGGTCGGCTGCATTTCTTTCTTTTTCTTTTAAATGGCTATGTTTCTGAGTTGACCTTCCACCCGTTATAGCCTGTCTCTCTCCAAGTTCTTCCATTCCACACCTTTATTCTCCAATAAAATTCATTCTAAGCATCATGTAAGAACCAGCTTATTTGGAAAACTGCTTATTCTCTTCATATACCCAGTAGGATTCCCAGTGTTCTGCAGGGAAGTTTCACCTTGAAGTTCTTGAAATATTTATTTATTTATATAACAGAATTTATATACCACTTGATTGTTGTTGTTTATTTTACAAAAAACAAACCTCTGTGTGGTTTGCAAACATAAAATCAAAGTGGTTAAATAATTAATATAATATAATATTTCTACCCCGCGCATCTGGCTGGGTTTCCCCAGCCACTCTGGATGGCATTCAACAGAACATTTAAAACAGAATAAAACTTCAAACATTGAAAACATCCCTAAACAGGGCTGCCTTCAGATGTCTTCTAAAAGTCAGATAGTTGTTTATTTCCTTTACATTTGATGGGAGGGCATTCCACAGGGCAGGCGCCATTACCGAGAAGGCCCTCTGCCTGGTTCCCTGTAACCTCACTTCTCACAGTGAGGGAACTGCCAGAAGGCCCTCAGAGCTGGACCTCAGTGTCTGGGCTGAATGATGGGGGTGGGGATGCTCCTTCAGGTATACTGGATTGAGGCCATTTAGGGCTTTAACAGTCAGCACCAACACTTTGAATTGTGTTCGGAAATGTACTGGGAGCCAATGTAGGTCTTTCAAGATGGTGTTATGTGCTCTCGGCAGCCACTCCCAGTCACTAGTCTAGCTGCCGCATTCTGAATTAGTTGTAGTTTCCGGGTCACCTTCAAAGGTAGCCCCACATACAGCACATTGCACTAATCCAAGCAGGAGATAACTAGGGCATGCACCACTCTGGCAAGGGGAGGTGAAAAGTTCCCCTTCAGTCTCATCTCCCATACAACTTCCCTCCAAGGCAAATATAGCTACTTCATCAGCCTGGGATAAAATGAGAGAACTTAACGAGTCCGAATTGGGTACCCCATATAAAGTGCTTAGCACGGACATGTGGGTATCCAATTGTATTAATCCATTTTCTTCTAATGTGAGTAAGCTGAACATATCCCAAGATATTACTGTTGAAGATCCAATAGAACATATTAACAAAATTACACAAATTCCGAATTACTCTGGCAAGACAGACTGCGGGCAGGTAGGGTCTCAGCCTGCGTACCAGATGGAGCTGGTAGACAGCTGCCCTGGACACAGAATTGACCTGCACCTCCATGGACAGCTGTAAGTCCAAAATGACTTCCAGACTACTCACCTGGTCCTTCAGGGGCACAGTTACCCCATTCAGGACCAGGGAGTCCTCCACACCCGCCCGTCTCCTGTTCCCACAAAACAGTACTTCTGTCTTGTCAGGATTCAACCTCAATCTGTTAGCCGCCATCCATCCTCCAGTTGCCTCCAGGCACCCACACAGGACCTTCACTGCCTTCACTGCTTCTGATTTAAAAGAGAGGTGGGTGGTTAAATGCTTAAAGTTTAAAAACCAGTTAAATAGAGGTGCAGTATTTAATAACATTCAAAAGATGAATTAAAATGAACAGTGGCTAAAAAAACATGTAACTTCTACAGGTCCAGATAAGCTTGGCTAAACAAAAGTTTTTTGAGCAGACGTCCACTCCACTGTGTTTCAGAGCAGGGCTGTGATAAATGATGGCAGGTGGTCCCTGTTTCTGGAAATACCCAAATATATTTTCATTTCAATGAGCTTTTCCAGCTGGAAGGAAAGGTCTCCATCATAGATGCTTATTTTGCATGATTTTTTAACCTATATTTGGGGTAATGTTTTAAGAAACTGTTTTAGTTGTCATTAGTCTATGTTTGCAAATTGCCTTGAAACTCACGTGAATAACAATAACAATAATAATAATAGCTATTATATTTGCATCATTCTAGGAGAACAAAGCCACTACACTACACCAGCTCTATCTGCACCACTGTCATGGCATTAGTTTCATCTGAAGAAAATCAAGCTCTATACATGGCTACATGCCCTTACTTGGGAATAGATGAATCTGTCAATTTTGGTTTCACTGTATCTCATTTTTCCACTCTCAACATTTCCACATCTGTTTGCAAAGTTGTTTAAAAAAGAAGTCATCGTGAAAATTAATCAGCATTTTACTACAAATTTCTCCTAAAATGCATGTGTTTGTGTGCAATTTTGCCTAATGCATACACTTTTGCAAACCAATTTTCTTTAATAATACACTTTCCTGTGCTATTTCCACTAATATATTTGATGCACACTTTGCTCTAGCACATGCAATTTTGCACATATTACTTGGATGGAGAACTGCATTGCAAAATTTGGAGGAGTGTGAATGTCAAAGGATCACTGTTTTTCCATTTGTGTATTGTATTGGAAATTACAGATTAGGTGCGTTCACCTTTAAATGCAAACTGTATCAAATTTATCCCATGGCCCTCAAACTTACATAACATGGCAGTAACAGATTTCAACCACCTCTCCTTCAAAGACCCCTCTGTCTGCTGATGTAATGGATCTAGGCAGATATACAAGCACAGACTTCAAAATATTGCAAACTATATAGAAAATAAGGTTAAAATCACTTTCCATTCTTAGTCTCCTTGTTTTATTTTGAATAATATGAGTGATTAATGGGATCATAGACTAATAGCCCTCCGTTATGGGATCTGCCTATGATTTTATTAGCTTCTTTGAGATTTGGATCTAGCCGAAAATGAAATGAGTTGCAAGTAAGTTAAGGATAGCAGACTTTTCTAATTGTCAAAATTAGGTTTGTTTGAAGGAGAGACTAAAACTTTGAAATTAACAAAGTATGAGGTGCAACAATTATGTAAAGCCAGAACTTATGGGGGAGGGCTTCATTTGGAGTGTGCCTTCCCATCTTGGGGCAAAATTAAACATTTTGCAGCAAGCAAGCAAATAACAGTCAATGAGTTTTGCGACCCCTATATGGAATAGGACATAGAGCAAGAATGAGAAACCTGTTGCCTTTCAAAAGTTGTTGGACTCCAACTTCCATCAGCCCTAGAAATCAGTCCTAGTATTATATGAGAAGAAGAAAAGCTTTCTGGGCAGATGTGACATTATTTACTATTATGTTTAGAAATGACGGGGTGAGCTCCCATTGCTTGGTCGCAGCTCCTGCCCACCTAGCAGTTCGAAAGCACGTCAAAGTGCAAGTAGATAAATAGGTACTGCTCCAGCGGGAAGGTAAACGGCATTTCTGTGTGCTGCTCTGGTTCGCCAGAAGTGGCTTAGTCATTCTGGCCACATGACCCAGAAGCTGTACGCCAGCTCCCTCGGCCGATAAAGCGAGATGAGCACCGCAACTCCAGAGTCGTCCGCGACTGGACTTAACAGTCAGGAGTCCCTTTTACCCTTTACCTTAGAAATGTACCTGTTGGCTTAGGTTGAAGTGTCAGGCACTTGTTCTTCAATATCGAGGAGACTTGAAAGCATTCCACAGCATGCTTAAATTGTACTTACTTTTTCAGTGGGACCTACAGTGCATTTCTCTGCATGTTTATAAAGAATCAAGTCCTGCTGTATTTAATTGAACTAACTCATGTAGGTGTAAATAGGGCTACAGTAGTCTTGAGCACATTTCAGCTTTTTCGGATTGTGCAGAATCAGTCCATAGGATGTCTCACACAGAAGTGGCTTGCATCCTATTTCACAGCATTCCTTAAAATCCTTATGATAAATGAAAGCATAATCATCACCCCACCTCAAAAGAAAACAACCATTTCATTGAGGGGTCGATGCCCCAAAGCTTATGTATTGAAACTAAGCTCCCTCTGTTGCAAGATCTATAGGCTATGAGTGTTGTTGCTTATGGATCCAAAATAGCACCACACACTCACACACAACAGGGGAGTGGTTAGCAGACTTGGGGGGAGCACCAAGATTTGCAGGTGTACAAACAAAACTCTACAAGGAGAAAATGTTGGTTTTTGTATTTGGGTTAAAAGGAAAAATAGATTAGGTAACCTATAATAAAAATGAGAATTTCCTGGATGCCTAGATCCAGGTTTGAGCCAGATTGTAGGGGCTGAGGTCCCTTCAGCACCCCCAATAAAATATTTGCAGGGGGCACCCCTAAGTTGATGAACATTGCCATTCAAACGATGTGTGTGTGCCATATATTGTAATTGATTATGTGGGGCGATCCTTACCTGGCCCCCACCAAAAAAAATTCAAGTTAGCACCCCTGGCAAGTACTGTTTGGTAAAAGAGCCCCAGCGGAGATTTAAAATGACAAATCATTAGCAAAGTAAAGCCTGGAAATATAGGATGATCTTTAAATTATCCCCTTCTAATTTGCTTCCAAGGTTCCCCACTTCCTTTAACCTAGAAAGAGACCACACATTTGGTAAGTTTTTAAAAGTTTTACTTATAGACTCTTCAAAGGTCAGATTCATGTGCTTTTCTATACAGCAGCAAGAAAATACAGGCAGCAAATCTTAGGTTAGTCCCAAAGTGGTAAATGTTTCTAAATTATTTGTATAGAAACAAAAGTGATGTCTTACTTAATCTACATTCTCTAAGCTTGGAGGATCCAACTTAGACCTCCTTACTGGTAGGGTTCATATTATGAACAAAGAGAACAAAGGGTTTGTTAGCCCTTCCTCTCAAGGTGAGGTGGAGTGACCGAGTTAAATTTGGCAGCTTACTCTATCGTCTTAACTCCTTCATGCATTGAAGAACCTAAACACAATAGCACTCTCCCAACTTGTGATTCCCAGCAACTAGTATTCATAGGGGTGACACCTCTGACAGTGGAGATAGAACATCACCATCATGCCTAGTAGATATTGCAGATTGTTTTATTTGTTGTCGGGAGCCACCTTGAAGATGATCATGGGGAATAAGCACACAAACTACCTTTAGCTTTGCTGAGTTGTGGATGAAGCTGCTGATAACAGGAAAGCTGGGTGCTCACCTCTTTCCAGTGTTATTTCTGATCATTGTTTAAATCATTTTTGTGACCAGGGAAAGCAGAAATGTGTCCATTATTCACACAGGTATCTCCAGCTTTCCCATCCTCCCACCATATTTATTTCATCTCTAATGCTAATTGATCCCAACTGAAGGCAATGACACCACACCAAATAACGGGAGAAGTCAGAGTTCATAAATAATGTCACCCGGCAGTCTTCCATATTTACAAATAGATTTCCCCCACACACAAACAGAACAAGGAATTGGGAACAATGAGGTCACCACTGTTGAAAACCAGAGGGTGACAAACCTCCTCATTAGAAAATGACTTCGTATGAGTTAAAATTACAGCTTTGAAGAGGCTATTACTGAGTTTGACCCTATAGTCTGCTAGGTCTTTCCCGATAAGCATTCATTTAGAGATCATTTTTGTATGTCTAAAGTATCACACATACTCTCTCTCTTGCTGGAATCAAAATGCATTTGTCTAGCAGCATAAGCCAACCTTATTTCAGAACAGAGTGACATTGTAAACTACTTTCTGTTCCCCCAACTTAGAGACGCTCCTGTGCAACTTGGTCATGTGCAACAACTAGCAATCCCAGAGTAGAATGGGAGCACTGCCATCTGCATTAAAAAGCAATAAATATGCAATCAAATCCACAAACTCAAATATAAATGAATGTCCACATTAGCTGAAATTGGAGCTGAACCAAAATTTCTCAAAACAAAATAAAAAATTCTTTCCAGTAGCACCTTAGAGACCAACTAAGTTTGTTCTTGGTGTGAGCTTTCGTGTGCATGCACACATGTGGTATCTGAAGAAGTGTGCATGCACACGAAAGCTCATACCAAGAACAAACTTAGTTGGTCTCTAAGGTGCTACTGGAAAGAATTTTTTATTTTGTTTTGACTATGGCAGACCAACACGGCTACCCACCTGTAACCAAAATTTCTCAGTTATTTTCCTTTAATTTTCTTACCCTGGCCTGGATTAAGCTCCCATCTGCAAAATTTTCTCAAGATATTCTCCACAATTATGATGGTTTGGGTTGTGGTGGATAGATGTTATCCCCTATTCACAAAATGATGCTAGATCTTGGGAATTGTGGAAGGGATGCAAAATGGTAGGTTGTTGGTGTTTAGTCGTTTAGTCGTCTCCGACTCTTCGTGACCCCATGGACCAGAGCACGCCAGGCACTCCTGTCTTCCACTGCCTCCTGCAGTTTGGTCAGACTCATGTTGGTAGCTTCGAGAACACTGTCCAACCATCTCGTCCTCTGTCATCCCCTTCTCCTTGTGCTCCTTGTGGTAGGTAAGTAGGCTGCCAAAAACAGCCGCTACTTATGAAAAAGAGAAAGAAACTGTTATTTGTGCTAATGATGAGCCCCACTGAAAAATGACAAAATATATTTTTTTTCTTCTTCCTGGTGAAATTTAATGAGATGATCCTGCAAGTTTGGAAACATTAAGGATGCAGAACCAGCAATTCCTGATTGACCACCTACATCAGAGATATCACCATCCTTCACCCAAATATCAATCCTTCTCTGTAAAGAGGTGACTTTTGAGTAGTCTCAGATTCCCATATGTTTGTGAGGCTTCATCCTCAGTCTTCATCTCCTTGGGACTGTCTAAATCAGGAGTCCAAAAAAACTTCTTTTTGGCATGAAACTCTGCACATTCTCTGGAACACAACACTCAGCTGAAGCAGGTAATATTCAGCTAACAATGCTGCATTGTCTTTACTGAATTTCATTTCCAAATCTATATGTAATTGTTGCCTTTCTTTTTTCTTCCTAGTCAACCCTTTCCCCCCAAATAACATATTTTTATACTTTGAAATTTGACTTCATTGGTTTTTAAAAGGCAATTATCTTAAATTACACACTCAATCTTCCCTACATGCTAGACTGCATGACTGTTAAGTTGCCTCTTTGTGTACTGTGGATCTAGCAGGAGGTTTTGTTAAGAACAGTGTCATCTGGGCTTTGGGAAACTAAATCCAAAGCTCCTTACCACTTAATATTTCTACAGCAGAGCTTAAAGGGTGGGTTCCTTGTCACCTGGGCTTAGAAATCCTTCCAAATAGTCAGGCAGTCTAAATATTTTTGCAGGCTACAATCAGCCCTTATACAAAAAAAAGGGATGCAAGAGTAGGGGAGACTCAACCTCCCAGTTCTGCATCCACCATTAATCACCCCATTCTCTTTTGGGTGCAGGTGACACCCCATTCATGTCAATGGGGTGAGTAGCTCCTTGAGGGCATGAGCAGAGCTGCTTCTCCATTGACTTGAGTAGGAAAACCATGTGTGTGTGTGTGTAGGAACATCTGTAGATTCAATGAGAATCATGGCATAAAAATACAAAAGAAAAACACAAAATACATAACGAAGCAAGAAAAACAAACAAACCAATAAGCCCCTCCTCCCACCCCCTCCCACAAACACATTTAAGCAATTAATAAATTAATTGTAACCATAATAATATTCAACAATTGCAAGTGGGAGTGGGAAACGGTGACTTGGCAAAGACCAAATAGTGAATTAACAGAAGCAGTGACATTCAAACTGAGAACATTCTGATTCACAGCTCAGCTTTTTAGCCTGAATGCTAAATAAGCAAATTCCACCCAGCTTTAACATACAAGACATAATAATTATGACAACGATAACTTTTTTTTCTTTGGCAAAAATAATCTTACCCAAAACTATAAACTGATACCTTTTGGTTTAAATAAGATTTTAACTTTGATTCTTTGATGCTCATTAATCAATTAACTAACTAATTAGCTAGCAGCACATTAAGAAATTCGAAATGCTCTCTACAGCATAAAAAGTAAGGAAGAGGTGTTTGATAATGGAATGAGTTCCCCTGGAAGGTGGTGGACTCTCCTTCCTTGGAGGTTTTTGTGCAGAGGTTGGATGGCCATCTGTCATGGATACTTTAGCTGAGATTCCTGCATTTCAGGGGGTTGGACTAGATGACCTCCAATGTCCCTTGCAACTCTACAATTCTATGATTCTATAAATCATAATATTTGTTCTGCTCTACAGTATCACCATGATACTGAGTATCATTTTCAAATATATGCAAAAGGAAGAGCAAGTGAACTTTTTTTTAATTTCAAGACATTCTGCAATTTACACATTTTTGTATCAGCACACTTACCCATGTCATATGTAAGTATTTCCTCTGAACGGATTTAATTTTTAATTTTCCTGAATCAGTGTTAACCAGGAAAAAGGTAATTGTTGTCAAGAGTATTCAAACTGTCAGAATATCATTCAATCTAAAAGCTGTTAGAATCTCTGCAAAAGTAATTACTGAAACTCTATTCAACTGTAATAATAACCTGCCACTGATGACAGCAATTACTGGGAAAGTGTAATAGAAATCAAAGGAGCATTTTTCTCTGACAAGTACATTTCTAACTAAGGTTTACATTGGCTGAATGGTGTTGACAATGACTATGTGCTGTATCACTCTTAATCACGCTTGGCATGATGCTACAGTCTGAACTGCTCACATTTAGCAGCAAGACTAATTGTGTGTTTCATTTGACACTGTCCACACTCAGAGTACATTGGGGAGGGCATTTATGTTTTAGAGCCACAATGCATTACCCTGACTTGGATCCAATTTAACTATCAATGGCAACTGACCTTTGGACCTAGGGCAGACTTTATGGATTCCCATTTTCTTGAATAAATGCCTTAGAGAAATTTTCCCTTAGGGAAATTTTCTCACATCATCTTTTCTGTTGAAAAAAAACAACCCTTCATGGTCTGGAAGATTCTGATACATATTTAGGGCCTTATTCCACGAGCTTTTCCTTAGATTATTCATTTGAGGTCTATATAGGCTGGCCCATACTGAGAGTCAGTGTGGTGTAACGGTTAGTGTGTTAGTCAAGGATCCTAGGAGACCGGGGTTCAAATTTCCACTCAGCCATGAAGCTCAGTGGGTGACTCTGAGCCTAACCTACCTCATAGGGTTGTTATGAGGATAAAGTGAGGAAGAGCATAACTATTTATTTATTTCATAAAATACATTTCATATTATTTATGACATAAAATAACTATGTATGACACCTGGACTCCTTGGGAGGAAAGATAGGATATGAATGCAATAAATGAATAAATAATTTGCATATCTAGTCACTTGCTATGTAAAAAGTATCTAAACAACATTCAAAGCTTTAAAAACACAAGGGTTAACATAAAATCAAAGGTGGGGAGGGCAATATGTTACAACAAACCATAAAGGGGAGACTTTGCCAGGAAAAGTCTCATCCAGCAAATACCCATATTCTATCAAATGTTTGGGAGAAGAGACAGGTTTTTGCCAGTGCTGAAAGCATGCTAATGAAGATGCCCAGCGGACCACAGTGGGGAGAGATCGTGCAAACAGGGAGCCACAATTTTGCTGCCCAAGTCAAGTGTGTAGTATCACAGTGTGGTCATGTTATTTTGACACCTGAGGCAGAAAACCCCACAAGTGTCTCTATTCTTTCCTGGCAGTAAAAATACAATTATAAATTGAATAACTGAGAATATGCTGCCATTTTATGACACTCAAATTCAGCTGCCTGAGGTGGCTGCCTCATTTTGCCTAAAAGTGTGACCATGTGTCCAACTTTACAGACTTCAGTTTGAATAGCTGTCAAAGGAACAGTTGGCATTTAAAGGGATGTTCTGGCCAGGTTTGGTATAAAGATACAGAAAAGACAGCAGGGGGCTTCAGGTTAAGAACATAGGATCCCTACTGGATCACATTAAAGGCCTGTCTAGTCCCGCAACCTACTCTCAAAGCGTCCCAACAGATGCCTATGGGAAACCCACAAGCAGGAACTAAACACGATAGCACTATCCCCACTTGTGAATAGGGATGGGCCAATGTATCAATTTCATTTCATTTTGCTTTTGTTTTCATTTATTATATTTCTATGGCACTTTTCCTTTTCACAAGTTACAAAGTGGCTTACAAACAATAAATAACAACATAATAAAGGTAAAGGTAAAGGGACCCCTGACCATCAGGTCCAGTCGTGTCCGACTCTGGGGTTGCGGCGCTCATCTCACTCTATAGGCCGAGGGAGCCGGCGTTTGTCCGCAGACAGCTTCCGGGTCATGTTGCCAGCATGACAAAGCCGCTTCTGGCGAACCAGAGCAATGCACAGAAATGCCATTTACCTTCCCACCGGAGTGGTCCCTATTTATCTACTTGCACTTTGACGTGCTTTCAAACTGCTAGGTGGGCAGGAGCTGGGACTGAGCAACGGGAGCTCACCCCGTGGCAGGGATTTGAACTGCCGGCCTTCTGATCAGCAAGCCCTAGACTCTGTGGTTTAACCCACAGCACTACCTGGGTCCCTAACAACATAATAGAACATCACAATTACAACATAAATCATATAGAATAATTAACAAATCCAAAGTAAAACAATTTCAAATAATCAGTAAGACAACCACGTTCTATAAAACACTGTTTCAGTTTCTCTCAATTTTTTAGTTTTTCCAGTATTAAGTTCTCTTCTCCACACTTCCACAACAGTTTGCAAAAGGGGTGGGGGGGAGCCTCAAAACTTTTCAGCAACATTTTCTCTTAATATGCACATTTTTGTATGCAACCATGCCTAAAATACATTTTTTTCAAAAGGATATTTCCCTTCATATAATGCATTGGGGTACATTATTTTCATTCATGTAAACATTTTAATGTACAGTTTACCTTAGCATATGCATTTTATCACATATTATTACTATGCTTGTGAACTACACTGCAAAATTTGGAGAGCTGCAAATTTTGGAGAATGGCTGTGTTTTGACTCACATATTGTTTCAGAAAGAATGAATTAGGCAGATTTCCCTACACCTACACTGGGGGCCCCCAGATGTTGCTAGACTTCAACACCCATCAACCGTGGCTGTCGTGTATCATGGCTGGGGCTGATGAAAGTTGGAGTCTAACAACATCTGGAGGGCTCAGAACAGTCACACTAACTTACAGAGTTGTCTGTTGTGACACCCTCCCCCACCCCACCCCACTCCCTCAAAAACCCACCCCACCTTTCTTTTTTGGCATCAACTACCTCTGAACATCACAGGTTAATTTTAATGGTTGTTACTCCTCTAAGAACATTGCCATCTGTTCTGGCCTCTGTGTACAAATGCTAATAGAGCACAATGCACAGCTGAACCATAAAAAAAATCCTGAAACTATACATAATTTAAATGCCTACACATTCTATGTTCCTTCTATATTTTCATATGCATCTGTTACTTTGCTTTCGCCCTCCCACCTCATATGTCACAATGTATTTTCTTGAATGTGGCCACTTGCCAATGCTGATGCAGCCACCAAGGTACAGAGTTGGAAGCTGAGGGAGACAATTTATAGTAGGTATGCATCATAGGATTGCAGGTCCATCGTTTAATTCATAAAAGCCCTACAGCTGTGCTTTCCCATTACCTTCACAGGATGCCCCCCCCTTTTGGTTTTGCTTTCAGTAGGTTTACAAAGCAGGCAATCTGAGTCAGCAAATCTGGACTGCTTTTAGAGGCATTGTTTACATTCCCCCTGCATCCCTTTCCAGAACATAATCACTCAGAAATTGGTAGTTAGGTCAGTTATGAGATTTTACTGTGCAGCAATAAGGCCAACATCTGCCTTGCATATTTGCGGTTGCCGTCATACTGCATCCAACATCGCTTCCTATTGTTCCAGGAGTTGCTCAGGCATATAATAGGGTTCCAATGAGTTCAAATCTCCTGCGCTAAGGATGGCTTTAGGGAGCTACTTCTCTGCCATATTGTGGATTAGATTTTTCCTGCCAGCAGTTCCACCCAACCCCTGTGCAAAAACAAAGCAAAGCAAAACAAAAAGCAGGTTGGTGGGGGAAGAAATGAATGGCAAGTGATCTCGTTTAAGGTAGTGCTCCTATTGTTCCCTGCTTGCAGCATACTAGGTTCGATTTGGTTAATTTTATGGTATGTATGAATTGCTTCCAAAAACAACAACAACAACTCCCAAAGCAATCTACAATCACTAGAATAAAATACACTAATGCAAAAATATAAACATATTAAAAACATAGAATGAAAACTTCCAGGCATTGGTGCTGCCCAAGTGTCCAGAAAAACAAAGAAGTCTTTGCCTGGTGCTGAAATGATTTGCCAGTGCTGATGGACCTCCCTGTAGACAGCATTCCATAGACAATAAGCTACTACAAAGAAGGTCTGTTTTTCCATTGCCCTCGTCTAGATCTACCTTGGAACCAGTAGATGCGGTGAGATGCCAGCCATATTAAGTATAAAACAAAAGTGAAAATGTGGAAGTGGGTCACGTGTTCCTGGTTGGGAGTCTAAGGTGGATCTCAGGTTGGGACTGGTTGAAGGATGCTGGTGTAGACAATACCATGCTAAAGGGACCACAGGTCTAGCTCAGTGTAAGTCAGCTTCATGTATTTGCAGGAAGAGCCACAGCTCAGTGGTGGATCACATGCTTTGCATGAAAAGTGGTTCCAGGCTCAGTCTCCAACATCTCCAGGTAAGGATGGGAAACATTCCTGCCTGAAAACCCTGGAGAGCTTCTGCCAGTTGGTATAGTATAGTCAGTATTGAACGAGATATATCAATGGGTCTGAGTCAGTTTAAAGTACAGTAGCTTCTTATGTTCATATTTTCCTCTGGCATGTTGTCTGTCTCTATCATCCTCATTTTCAAATAAAGCAAAGCGGAATCTAACCCTTTCCTTCAGGTGAAGGAGGAGTACCGGATTGTTTTCCCAGCCCACAGCACATGTGGGCTTCAGTTCCACTATGCCCTTGGAGAATGCAGGCCAGCAATAAGCAGGTCTGGCTGGCAGATGTCCTTTGAATGGTTTTGCAGCACTTCCTCCCTGCTGGAAAACCTAGGAATGGACTGGCCAATGGCAAAACTACACAGAGCCTGTAATTCCATTATCCACAATGTTTTGTTTTGTTATACTCTCTCTCTCTCTCTCTCTCTCTCTCTCTCTCTCTCTCTCTCTGTGTGTGTGTGTGTGTGTGTGTGTTTGTGTGTGTGTGTGTGTGTGTGTGTGTGTGTGTAACCACTAAATCAGACCCACCTCTGCCTAGATTTTTTTTTAAGAACCTGACATTTGTCCCTATGGAAATTCATTTTGTAAGTTTGGGCACAGTTCAATCCGCTAAAGTCATTTTGAATCCCATTTCTGTCTTCTGAAGCATTAACTACCCCTCCCAGTTTGGTTTCATCTGCAAATCTGATGAGCATCCCCTCAATTCCTTAATCCTGGAAGAAGAGGAATGTTTTTGCCTGGCGACTAAAGTTATGTAATGAAGGTACACTGCAGGTGACAGTTACTATGTGTGTGTATGTTGGGTGGTGGTAGTAACAGTGCTGGGGTCTCAAATTTCAGTGGCACCCTGTGTGATGCCAAAATTTTACTCCCCCTCTCCCAGCATCTCGCCATCTATTCCACATCATAGTTGTGGCACCCCCTGTGGTGCCCCTGAGGCTCTGCACCCAGTGCAATCGAACCAGTTGCTCTCCCCTAGATCCACCTCTGGTGGTAACTTGTAACCATAGACTGTGCCCCTTAAGTTTGTCTTCTACCCTCAGGTATGGCATTAAGATGCTTTTTCATCACCAGTGTTGAAGCATGATTTGATTGCCAATCTCATCCATTTGTCCCACTGATTCTCCAACTATTTATCCAAGAAAACCAAGTGATGACATTGGAATACCAAGCAAGTTTTGTTTTGTTTTGTTTTTTAAGTTCAAGTAATTAACATCATGCTTCCTGTGTGCTCAAATGTATTTTTGTAATCATCATCAATTTATTGAATCAGCCTTCAGACCTTTTAAACACACACACACACACACACCCCACATAGGTATCTTTTTGCCAATTTCTACATTCTTGCAATAATAATAAAATTTATTATTTCTACCCCACCCATCTGGCTGGGTTTCCCCAGCCACTCTGGGCAGCTTTCAACAGAACATTAAAAACATTAAAAACTTCAAGCAGCAGCCTCTTACTTGTATAAGCATTAACTGTAATGTATACACACAAAGTCCTAGAATTTTACAATTGTAATACAACAAAAATCAGAAAACTCCTCTCCACCGCTCCTACAACTGGACTATCTGGCTCAGTGAGTTAAGGACAGGTTAAAGTGTCTTTGATATATAGATGACTTTGGTGTGATTTCCCTCTCCCCTGGCTCTTATTACTTCACTGGCTACAAACTTCTGTTTTTAAGGGTATGCTATTGAGGCATATTATTATCATCCCATCCTTCAGAGGAGTTTTTAATACCTTGTTTTGGAATGTTCAAAGCTTTTCAGGTGAAAGTAGAAAGACACCATGTGAGTCAAATCATGATGTTCTCTATTGCACATGTTAAGGAAGTGAGTGAGTGAGTGAGTGAGTCAGGACTGGTCCCAGCCCAATTCAGTATCTAGCATGCAGGGCCAACCCAAGGGATTGTGCTGTCTGAGGAAAAGGACATAATGGAGCCAACTTGTTATTTCCTACTTCAACACTGGCAACAGCACAGCATCCTTGTCTGAGGGCCAGCTTAGGAGGCGCAAGGCAAGCTGTGTGTAGTAAATGAAGCTCTGTACCTCTAACAACTTGCCATCACTTCCTGCCCCCCTTCTGCATCTGTCACCTGAAATACCACCCTAATGGGTTTCCTAATGGGTAGGCCCACTCCTACTTTTATGTATTCAGTTGGGTGAGAAGAAGGTCCCATGGACAGGATTGGGATCTAGGATCTCAAAGCCTGCAACTCAGGAGACAGAGCCTGCTGGTCAGAGTTTTAGAGCTCAAAAAGAACTTATGGGGTCATCTAGTCCTACTATCTGCTCAATGCAAGAATCTGCGATTACAGTCGTACCTCTGATTACAATTGCTTCAGGTTGCATTCGTCACGGGATACAAACACGCCAAACCCAGAAGTACCGGAACAGGTTACTTCCGGGTTCAGCAATTTGTGCATGCACAGACGCGCAAAATGAGGCCAACAGTACATGGTGCCTGAGCCAATGGCAGGCAGATTCTCACACAAGACACAAGACTGGTTGTAAGTAAGAACACTAGCAGGTGGGGGCAGAATGAGGTTGGTGGGACAGTGTCCTGTTTGCCCTAGTGGTGCAACATCCAGTACTCATAGGACTTGGTCTTCTGACTAACCATCATCCTGGCCACCCTCTTCTGAGGTCACTAGGGTAGGTGATAAAGAGCCCTGCGTTCCTCAAAGATAGGTGAGCAAGGCAAGGGGGGAATCTGAAGGAGTGGGTGGCTGTCCAGGGGTGGGACATCCAACGGAGGGGGGGACTGTGTGGAAGGGCATGTAAGTTTCTATAATGTTGGGTGAGATATGGTAAGTTTCTATAATGAGAGGAGATATGGTAGCCATCTTCAAATATCCCAAGGGCTGTCAAATGCAAGATGGAGCAAGCTTGTTTTTACTGTGCTGCACAGGGTGGGACCTGAACCAATGGCTTCAGGTTACAAGAAGGAAGATTTTACCATCTGGAAGAACTTTCTGACAGTAAGAGCTGTCACCCTCGGGAGGTTGTGGACGCTCCTTCATCAGGAGTTTTTAAGTAGAGTTTTTAAGTAGAGTCTGCCATGAATGCTTTAGTTGAAATGCTTGCATTGCAGGGGGTGGGACTAAGTGGCCCTCAGGGTCCCTTCCAACTCTACAATGATTTCTGCACCAGCTTTTCCTACCAACAAGGTGACACCAAAACAGAGGAATCGAGAGAGAAGGAGGGAGGGAGGGAAGGAGAATTTAGCCAAACTGCTGGTTTCCCTTATTGTTGAACTATCCACTGTATTGCTGACTGTGCCTCTAGGGAGAAATATAAGTTGGAAGTCGAGCACACACATCCCCCCCAAAACAAACAGCACCTCTGATTAGTATCTCATTTTGCTAGCCTTCCTGCTTCATTTGTTTCCCAGATGGGCAAAGTAAAAGGTCAATAACCCCAGGGCAGCCAATCTGATTGGAAAGAAATGTGATTTCTGGAAGGGAAATTTGCAAAATATAGCCATAACCAAGAAATGAGAAGCATCTGAAGAAAGTGACAGTGCAGGCTAATCTTCCATGTAATTTTTCTTATAGAATTTCTGACCTTTTTATAAGTAGTAATAATAATAATAATAAGACCCTTTTCCACTTGATCACAAAACTAAGCCTGTTCACTAGCATGGTTCTTTGAGTACCATAGGTTTTTTTTTAATTACTGTTTGCCCTAATATTGAACAAGATGATAGACAGGATTGTCCTAAAAAAAATTAACAGCCCCCATTTAAAAAAACACAAAATAATAATAATATTGTGGCATCTTACAAACTAAAAGTTCAATCCTATGCATGTCAACTCAGAAGTAAGACTATCTTGGTTGAATTGGTTATTCCAGGTAAGTGTATGTAGGATTGCAGCTTTACTCTTAGATCCTAATGGAAGAAATATTTTCCATATTATCCTTGCAGCCACCTACAGCTCCCCCTCCTACCAAACAAAACAAAACAAAAACCTCTCTGGAGGATTGGGAGCTCCTCTGAAAAATGATGAATGGGGCATCAAGTGATTGACAGGTGAGCAGTCCCACCCACCTGTTAAATTTGTCACATGAGGGATTTGAGAGATCTGATTACCTGTCCCTTCCCTAATAAAATTTTTGCAAGACTTCTGGCTAATTTGAGGTCCAGTTAGGTGCCAATTAAGCAACAACTGTGAAAACTAACATGGTATTGTAGCTTCCTTTTATTAGTGAATTGCAAGTGTCTTTGATTCAGGACCAGAAGTATAAATTCTACATGTTCCATGGAAGGGAGCTGTTCTGCTCCAAGTGATGATCCCAGCAAACGATTATGTTCCAAATCTTGGAGGGGGGGAGTAATAGCAAGCCTATTCAGGTGATGCAAAGCAGGGTCATGCAGAGCGCAGCCAATTAGACTTCCGGCGGCGACGCAACTGCGGGCGGTCGTGGGTTGCCTCGGCGGGGCTCCGGTGGGGTGCGGGAAGAGCGTCCTGCACCCCGGGCTCCCCGACGGGCCCATTATGGATCTGAACCCTTCCCTCGTTCCCCCTGTAAAGGGGGAGTGGGGGTGAAGGGACAACGGAGCCGGGCTATAGGGGACATGCCCCAACCGGGAGGTGGAGTGGCGGCAGCCGCCCGTGGTCCGCGTTATCGTTCTCCCTGAAGAAGAAGGAAAAAGGGATGCCCGGTGGTTGTGAGTACTGGATTGAATTTATTTTTTGGACTTTTTAACGATCCGGGAGGCATCATGGAAAGGAAGCCTGCCCCCCCTCCCTTCGGTGGCAAGAAAATAACTGTTTTGATAGACTGCTGTTACAATGATGGTTACAATGTTCTGATCTTTTGACAAGTGAGACTATTTAGATCTCCCTATAGGGAGTAAGATGATGGAGAATATCTCTTTTTAAAGTTATGGTCTTTGCGCCCTGGTTTCAGGGAAAATGGCTGCGAAAGTCCGAGTTGGAGTGGAAAACTACTGGCACTAAGATGGAAAAACACTGAAATAGAAACTGAAATTTGACACCTATGCCCGCTTCTACCATGTTGGGCTTTGTCTTTGAGCTTGTTATGAACTCTGGATTAACTGATGAACAAAGGATTACTTTTTTGAGACTGGAACTGCTTAACCAGAAACTGACGGTCTTGAACTGGGACATGAAGAAAAATGTGCTTCCCACAGAGGAGACCTTTCAGGTTATTGATACAATGGAAGAGAGCCTTGGCAAAGAGCTGAAGGGGATGATTGAAGAACAGAGTGAAACGGCGTGGCGACTCCGGGGAAAAGAAACGTCCTTTGGGGGTGGCAGACCCGGGACGGAGAAGATTGTCATATCCAACCCTCGAGGTGAGAGCTCGGGAGTGATGGGCAAAGAATTAAGATGTCTACAAACAAAAGAAGAATGCAACACTGAACCGGAGAAGCTGGAAGAAGAGGAACTGTGTAGCCTGATGCCCGATGCAAGGACAGTTGTGGACTGTGTTTGGATCTGTGGACTTATAAGAAAAGAGGACAATTTGAGGAGTGGTTTTGGAGTAAGGTGGAGAAGGACAATGGCTAGAAGGGGGATAGGGTGAATTGTATTAAGGGTTAAACATAAATGATTGATTATGGTACCCTGAAGCCGGGGTGTCAAGATTTTAAGTCTTTTTTGAATTAGAAAAGGGATATTTTGATTTTTATGTTATTAGCAGCAGTTTAAGAGAAAGAAGATATTTGTTATGATTTGTTTTAAGAATAATATGTTAAGATATGGAATTTTGTTATTAACTACTATGAAGTTACAATATGATGTGATTTTATTCAAGATAAGAAGTGAGATATTATTGTAAACTAAAAAAAATAAGAACTTAAGAAGAATGTTTAGTTTAGAATTTTTAAATGAATTTAATTTTTTGAGAGATGAAGTTATTAAAGTAGAATTTGGAATTGAAACCGAAGGAGAGAAGGCAGGGGAAGTCACTGTTAAAGATTCGGAACAAGAATTTTTTTTTTTTTTTAGTATTTGAATAAGAAAAAGAATCTTTGGTATGTTTGTATTTGTTTTGATATAATTGTGGGTGGGTGTGTGTCTGGGTTAATGTTGGTGTTGGTGTTGGATTATTCTTTGTTATGAAGAAAACCAATAAATTCTTTATGCAGAGCGCAGCCAATTAGAGCAGATCCAAGTTAAAACAAACAAAAGCAAAAGTTCAAACTGCACAACTCCATGTGGACCTGTAGCAAGTTTCAGAAATAGCTTTAGCAACTGGCAATCCCAGGCTGAGCTTAATCTGGGCAGCAGCTCAGTCTGAATGGTTAGCTTCATCTCCCTAAGCCTCTTGTGCTAAAACAGGAATGGGGAAGCTGTTGCCTGGCAATTGACCATGTAGGATGGAATTGGAGAGTTGTCATCCTACAATATCTGGAGGGCCTCAACTTTCCCATCACATGTTAAAAGGGAAATCCTCTTGTTTCAAAGGGCCTTGCCTATTTCACCAGCTTTGGCTTTTTCAACCAGAGAAGCTTCAGGTTCCACTGCAGCTTCCACACTGAAGTTGGAGGGTGGCAGTGCAACCTCAGGCTGGCAGAGCTTCTGGAGCAGTGGAGACTTCCAAGATTGACTCTGAAAGCAATACACTTTCACCCTCTGACACTTTCCTCCAGGTCCCCAGCCTTGTCCCCCAGAGAGAGGAAGTTGAATGTTGAAGTCAAAATAACAGGGGCCCTGCAGGCTGCCCATAGCTGTCTGTGATGGAAGAAATAGAGAATGAGAGCATTCTCAAAGGATGGCTATTAAACTTGAGACCTCAAGTGGCAGAGAGCTTGTCCACCCTTCTAGGCAATTGGTTTTGTTGTCAAACTGTTCTTGCTGTGAACTGTTCTTACCAGTATCCTGGTATGCCACGGTGAGGATCTTAAACTGTGTCCAGAGTCTTAGTCCCCGTAACGTCTCTCATTGTCCATCTTCCTTTCCTCCAGCATAGCTGTACAAAGTGAGATTTATTGAAAATGGCTCCCGAGAAATACAACTACAGGGGCCAGAGGCCAATTTAGATCCATTTTGGATTGGTCTAGTTCAAAATGGATTGAAACAGGTGGGTGATATATTTAGGGGGGGGGGGGACATGTTCCATGCCCATTTAGAATTTGTACATCTTGAATCTTGGGTTAATTCTAAAACAGACTCTTCATCCTAATCCCTTCCAGATGGTGCTTGAGTCCACCTCCAATCAGCCTCAGTCAGCATGACCAGTGGTCACAGTGAAGGGCACTGTAGTTCAGCAACATCTGGATGGAACCAAGTTGCGGAAGGTGGTTCTAAAATGTCTCAAGGGAGAAGAAAAGAGCTACCAGTACATTAGGAAAATAATACTGTGTCATTAAGAGTTTAAAATTTAAAACCTATAACTTCTGTAAACTATAAATAAATCCTACTTTAATTTGATAAAAAATATGGTGTTAATAGACACTAGCATTATGTTTTCATTACGTGCATTGTTCTCTGATGGTGACATTGCAGATACCAAGGTCTGACACTGAAATATGGAGATTTGGTGTTTTATATATATATATGCATGCCTAGAAAGCTATCATAGGTGGCCTAGATCCAGGCTTCTTGGGTATTATTTTGTGGCTGTGGTGGGTGCCTTTCCCCAGATTTTCTGCTGATTATGCTGGAGCAATATTATGAGACAAAGAATTTATGCATAATGGGCATAAATCTTTCTATATGAGCCACCAGAGAGGCAAGAAAAATGGATTCTGTCAAGGATCTACATACAGATATGCATTAAACAACAGCCCTCCGTAGTTCAGAGGGCCCAGCTTTAAATGTAGATTTGGGGGGATAATGAAGAATGAAATTAGTGCTTTGTCAATGCGTTAAACCTTTCCGGGGCTCTCTGCTGACATATTTTTATAGCTTAGGAGGATAAATGGTGGGGATCATAAATTTTTCCAACTTTTCAGCTGATCTTCCAAAGTAAAATACAAGAAAGCTTCCACTGTGCAGCTTGGCACAACAGAAGTTGTTATTCATCAGGGATTCGGCACCACCACCGTAACTTCCAATTAGGGAAACATACATTAAAAGCTGCCGTACGCTGCTATAGGAGGCCAGGCAGTAGCTCGTGATTAATGGCTGTTCATTTACTACAATCACTCACATTTTTTTGTGCACAGGTCTTAACAGAGTCATTTGTGAATTGTCAACACCCAAATTTAGTCTACCTCCAGCCATCAATCAAAGGGGAGTGTGTATTTTCACTTGTGGCTGTGTGTTTGTTAATTACACTGTATGTCTTCTGTTTCTCTTGAAATGAGTACAATTTTTTCCCTCAGAGATTGGAAAACTACCAAGCATTGTTGACAAAGCTGATTTAAGGAAACATGGGGGGGGGGGAGATCATAAAATGGGGGGGGGGGAATAAAAATCATGCATTTTGTTCGGTACTGCAAAGAAAGGCTCCATGTTATTAAAGTTAGAGGTAACTCTTCCTTACCTGCATCTTTCACATTGTTACGGATCATCTCAGAAATTGCTTTGTTGCTACAGCAACATTTTCCCAAACAAAATATACAAAGCTTTTATTTATTTTTTATTTTTCTTCAAATCACCCCCCCCCCCCCCCCCCGTAGATAACCACCTATAACACGGTCATTATGTAGTAGATTGAATATAAAGTCTCAAACTGGGGACTTTAACTTTGATTATCATCATTGGTGTTATGATTATTATAATCATTTTTCAGGACCAGAAACACCATACTCGTTGGGTTTTCACTATGCAGTTCCCTCTTTCAAGATTTAACAAGAACAAAAGTCAACAAAAGTCCTGAGAGTACAAGAACACTCATGCATCACCTGCTGTGCAATGGAACCGTTTTCTGAGGGCTCGCATCAGTGGCTGGCATTATCAGGCATCTGCAAAGGCTCCTATATCAAAGAAGGGGGCTCCTAGTAACCTCCCAAGCCCCTTGCCTCTGTTGCTTTTCCTCCTTTTTGCTGTTGCTGCCTATTAATAAACATAAGGAATAACGTTCTGACAGTGGAACTCTCTCCCTTGAGAAGTTGTGGGCCTTGGAGGTTTTCAAGCAGAGGTTGGATGGCCATCTGTCATGGATGTTTTTAGCTGAGATTTCTGCATTTCAGGAGGTTGGACTAGGTGACCCTCTGGGTCCCTTCCAACTCTACAGTTTTATGATTCTATGATTCTCCAAGTCTACTAGCTGTAGGATATTCATTTGTCTTTCTTTGAAGAGGACAGTCCCCTGCCGTTGTTTTGAATAACATAATTTTTATTGTGTTTTTGTAGCATGACAATATCAGAGCAATAAACAATAATATGAGCACAAAATTGTGATTTATTTTTTTACATTCCTTTTTTTCTGCAAGGAATTGCCAGTAAAGGGATTTATGTAAGAAAGTAAGATGAGCCCTGCTGGATCAGGCAGAAGCCCATCGAGTCCATTCTATTCTCACAATCACCATCCAGATGCAAATGGGAAGCCCAGAAGCAAGATATGAGTGCAGCAGCACTCTCCCCCGCTTACGATTCCCAGCAAACTGGTATTCAGTCATATTTTCTCTGACAGTGGAGATAGCACATAGCCATCAGGTCTGGTAGCCATTAATAGCCTCATTCTCCCTGAATTTGTCTAATCCTCTTCTAAAGCCATCCAAGTTGGTGGCCATCACAACATCTTGTGCGAGTAAAATTTGATGGTTTAATTACACACTGCATGAAGAAGTTCTTCTGTCTTGCCTGCCCTGAACCTTCCAACATTCAGATTCATAAAATACTCCTGAGTATCCAATTATGGCAAAGAGACGAAAAGTTTTCTCTTTTCACTTTCTCCGCACCATGTACAGTGGACGCTTGGGTTGCGAACGTGATCCATGCGGGAGGCACGTTCGCAACCCGCAGTGTTCGCAACCCGCAGCGCTGCTTCTGCGCACGCGTGGGTCACGATTTGGCACTTCGGCACATGTGCAAAGCGCCAAACCTGGAAGTAACCTGTTCCAGTACTTCTGGGTTCGGCGCAGTGCGCAACCCAAAATCACACAACCCAAAGTGGCTGTAACCCAAGGTATGACTGTGCAATTTTACACACCTTTATAATGTCTACCCTTACTTGTCTTTTCTTTGAACTAAAAATCTATTCGTATTGATCGATTGGGTTGCGCTGCTCTTCATTCTTACCCTGCTTGCATTATATTGGTTTCCCCACCCATGAAATTAAGATGAGCCCCACTGAAGAAATTAGGTCTAGGGACTCAAGTTCCCTAACCCTTCTTTAAAGCTTAAATATATGTAAAATATTTAACAAAACGATAAATATTTATTGCCTGTAGCGATAGGCCGCTACAAGTAGTAAAATAATTACAGTGCCCATTCACGGTGTTGATGATAGCTCACACATCCTGATAAGAAAATTAACACCTGTGGTAGGATAAAAACCCATTCACACATGTCATTCTTCCTTGTTGTCTCTCTCCCTCTGCATTCTGCGATTCTTCTAGGGTTTACATTTTTGGCATTACAACAACAACAACTACTACTACTTATTATTATTTATAGGTTCATTTGACTGTTGCCCTAGCCACTCTGGGCAGCATCCAACAAATTATAAAACCACAGTAAAACGTTAAACATCCCTAAACAGGGTTGGCTTCAGATGTCTTCTAAAAGTCAGATAGTTGTTTATGGAATGCCCTCATCTGACTGGAGGGCATTCCACAGGGCAGGTGCATTTAGCAAGAAGGCCCTCTGCCTGATTCTCTGTAACCTCACAATGAGGGAACCGCCAGAAGGCCTTTGGAGCTGGATCTAAGTGTCCAAGCTGAATGATGGAGGTGACAATGCTCCTTCAGGTATACAAGGCTGAAGCACTGGCACACTTTCTCATCATTCCCCACCCCACCCCCGCCAAAAGGCACAAGCTTTGAAATGGGCAGGAAGCACAGTACATGCTGATATGCTACCTCAGACTTGCTACATGAGTAGCTGTGGCATGAACTTGTGAAAAAGGTAGGGAAATTGCCAAACAAAACTCCTGCCATTTTTGTGGTTGAGAGGACCGCAGATGTTTGTCCCCCCCCCCCCCGAGATCAAATAACACAGAAATAAGAGCTAAACTCAGTTTTCCAGAAGTGGCTTCTATGTCATATGAAAGCTAATATATGATGCAGAAAATAACAGTTAGGGAAACATCAGGAAAATTAAATAAAGTGTCGTGTAAATTCAGCCACAGTTGCAACATCATGTTGAAAAACAGTATTTTTCTCCATCACTACCTTGGGATCTTATTGTGAAGAGGGAGTAATCAACAACAAAGCTAGAGTAGATGGGCCAACGGTTTGATCCAGCAGGGCTCTTATTATGTACTGCAAACCTTCTACATCACAAATAGTTAACATGATGCCCTCTAGAGGTTATTGGATTGCAAATTCCATTATATTTGACAATTGCTCAAATTGGGGTTCTAGCTGAGGTTGATGGAAGGTTCAACATAACTTGTAATTGTATTATAACTGTATTATTGTAACTGTAATTGTATGAATGTAATTGGATGTGTGTTATATGTGTATGTGTGAGTTATGTGTAAATGGAATTGTATAATGTATCACAATAAATAATAATAATAATAATAATAATAATAATAATAATAATAATAATAATAAAGGAAGGTTCAACATAACCTGGAGGACCCCATGGTTCCTACCCCTGTTCTTGGTCTTTATTTGTTTTTGCAGAATCTTCACAGTAAGAATTATAGTGAATAAATACAATAATAATTTTAGCTGGTTATGGAAACTTTTTAAACCAACATATATTTAACTAAATATTAGAAGGCACTTCCCAACCGAAAGACTGTAAGGTGGTTGAATGACCACCTGCCAGGGATACTGTAATTTCAAGATTCTGGCACTGAGCAGGGATCACACAGACTAAATGAACTCCCAAATCCCCTCCAGCTCTAAAATTCCATGGGTTGGATTAATTGTTGTGCTTGAATACAGCAATGGGGGACCTGTGGCTCTCCAGATAATAACTCCCATCAACTCCAACCAGCAGTGATCAGGGGTGGTGGGAGCTGTACTTCAACAACACCTGGAGGGCTGCAGGTTCCTCACTCCTTCTTTATTCCTATTGAAACCAATGGGACATAAGCTAATTATGACTAAGTTGCCACTCTAATTTCAATAGGAATAAAGCTTAACTAATTTCTGTCTGTATCCAATCCTATGGTTCCAACACTAAAGTGAACAGTCTGATAAATCTACTTACCGGTAATCCATTGCCCTTCTGCATTTCAGAAATCAGGTTTAAGAGTGGCTGGCCACATTTGGATAATATAGGATATTAACACTCTGCAAAGGATGACTGACAAGCAGATTGGTGCCAAATCATGTATGCATGAGGTGGAAGATATTGAAGTTGACAGTGCTTGATAATTTACAACTTTCACCTTCACCATCTCATAATTTACATCACAATCACTGAAGAGAAACCTGGAGTCAAATAAAATTGATGGGATTGGAGCCTGTGTGTGATGTCCCTGAAGCTTTGAGACTGCAATCCTATAGTTAGTTACTGGGACATATAGGTCTGATTGAACTCAATGGGACTTATTTCTGAGTAGGCATATATAGGGTTGTGCCTCAGAATGCTCATTTGTGAACATGTGGATGGAACCTTCCCATGATCCCTGCTGAATGTGGGCAAGCTTTATCTCCTAGCTGTCAATCTCTGTGATATTCCGTGGTATAGTTTACTTAATACAGGAGTGGGAAATCTTTTTCAGCCCTTTTTTCTGGGCAAAGAGAAGGACACATGACAGTGGCGAGCAAAAGTCGGTGGGGCAATTGATGTAAACAGGGCCGTCTCGTCCATTGGGGCTGGTGGCACGCCGCGCCAGGGCGCAATGGCCTGGAGGGCGCCTCCGCCCTCCAGCTCCGCTGACAGCGCCCGCCAGCAGTGCCCTCCGAGCGGCCCGGCAGAGGGAGGGTCGGCGAGTGCAGAGCTGACTCTCTTGCCCTGGCGAGGAAGGACCCGCTTCCCCTCTCCGCCCGCGCCCCGGGCGCACACACAAGAGCGAGAAGCGGAGCCTTGCCAGGTCCCCGAGTCCTCCGCACCCAAAGTCTCCTCTTCTTAACGACTTGCTAATTTTATGGAGCCAAGAGTTTGTCATCCTCTGGGGACTTTCCGCTTCCCAGCCCAGTTTGGGTGAGTGGGGGATGAGGGGCATGGCGCTGGAGTGGTGCGGGGCTCTGTGCGCCCTTCAGAATGGATAGGTTTGATCTTCTTGCAGTCCATGGGACTCTCAAGAGCCTCCTCCAGCATCATAGTTCAAAAGCATCAATTCTTCAGCAATCAGCCTTCTTTATGTTCCAGCTCTCACTTCCATACATCACTACTGGGAAAACCATAGCTTTAACTATATGGACCTTTGTCGGAAAGGTGATGTCTCTGCTTTTGAAGATGCTGTCTAGGTTTGTCATTGCTTTCCTCCCAAGAAGCAGGCGTCTTTTAATTTTGTGACTGCTGTCACCATCTGCAGTGATCATGGAACCCAAGAAAGTAAAATCTCTCACTGCCTCCATTTCTTCCCCTTCTATTTGCCAGGAGGTGATGGGACCAGTGGCCATGATCTTAGTTTTTTTGATGTTGAGCTTCAGACCATATTTTGCTCTCCCCTCTTTCACCCTCATTAAAAGGTTCTTTAATTCCTTCTCACTTTCTGCCATCAAAGGGTAGCTCCCTACCCTTGGCCATTTGTCATGCTAGCTGTCACACATGTTAGCTGTGGAGTCCAAGAACATTTTAACATAGCTTGCTCATCTCTAACCTACAACCATCCTTGTTCTGAGTTCCAGCTGGGCTACCACTAGGAGGTTGGATTGTGCATGCAAGTTTCATTCACAACCCAAATCATAACAGTCACCTGTGGCATTTTCTATGTTGCAGAATTTGCTTCTAGACTCTTAAGAGCATAGGAGGCTGGTGGATCTGGCCAATGGCATCCTGTTCTCCCAGTGGCCAGCCAGATGCCTATGGGAAGCCCCAAAGCAGGACTAGAATGCAACAGCATTCGACCCACTTATGATTTCCTGCAACTGCAAATTGCTCTGACTGTGGCGCTACAACATAGCCATTGTGGCTCGTAGCCTATGCTAATCTTATCCTACATTCACTTGCCTAATCCTCTTTTAAAGCCATACAAGTTTGTAGCTGTCACTACTGTCAGCCTCTTCCATCAGTTCAGTGGAATATCCCTTTCCTTTTCAGGCTGCAGAAGTTCAGCTGTACATGCATGCAAACAGCCATGATGGTTATCCTCTACCTCCACAGTCAGAGACAGCAATGCTCCCAAATACCAATTGCTGGGAGGGGAGAGTGCTCTCGTGCTCATGTCCTGCTCACTGGTTTCCCACAGGCATCTGGTTGGCCACTTTGAGAACAGGATGCTGGACTAGATGGGCCATTCACCAGATCCAGAAGGGTCTTCTCATATTCTTGTGTTATGTTAGCATGATGATTTAGAGTATACTTAGGTACTGAATTATTGTCTTCATTTTCCTTGTTGTAAAGCTAGTGCTTCAGTCTCAGTTTCTAACATTCCTTTTAGACTACATTACATTCCAGTTATGGAACTGTGGCTTTTTGTTCAATATACCACAATTTCAGGGTACATTTCATTTGTGGTACTGTGACACAGCAGACATCCTTGGACAGGTCCCTCCCCCATATGCATATGCACTTCTTGCTGCCCCGCCCCCCATTATCCATCCATAAAAACAGGGAGGGAAAACTGTATGCTAGCATATTATCCCCAATTTCATCCCATGATTGTCTTGATGAAATGGGTTGCAAACAGATTTTTTCCCCTCCAGAAGAAACCAACACAGAAATGAGTGCTAAACTTCTGCTTGATTCATCTAGATTTCCAGAACAGGCTTCTACATCATGTGAAAGATCTCATAAAATGCAAATAATAATAATAATAATTTTTAAAAGTCAGGTAGGAAAATGTTAGGAAAACAGAATAAAGTGCTGTCTTGATGCAGCTTTAGATTGTGTTAATTATGGACCACTGAGCTGCATACACCACAGACAAAAATAGCACTTGGAATAATAACAATAACAATAATAATAATCTGTACATAGTTCAATATTCTTAGGGGGGGAATAAAGCAAAAAGCAAATAAATTTCCTGAGTCAAAGCATCTGAAATACACTTACAGATGTTTCTCTATGTTACCAAAAAGAGGGAGTGGGTAGGTGGAGGGAGGGAAGTCCCCTGAGCTAAAATGAAAATTGATTTTGGGGGGGGGGTGACTGAAGGATATGAGTAGATCATCATAATTGGCTCAACATGTGCTACAAGCTCCAGGCTACTTCAACTTCTTTTCTTAGCTGACAGATTTCTTTTGGAATTTCTCTCAAATGAAATACAAATGGGTTGATTGCAATATGTGAAACATTTGACCATTATATCCTCGACAGTCAACCCTCTCCATGGGGGAATTTCAAGAATCATTGTCAAATTCATAATGGCCATTCTGATCCACAGAACCCACACAAAAATTGCACACAGGAGCAGCTTGAAAGGTGTGTGTGTGTGCGCGCGCGCGTGTGCGTGCGTGCGTGCGTGTGTGTGTGTGTGTAAAATCAGGTTATTTTACTGTAAGATGACACCATCTAAGGAAAGAAAGTGCTGGGAGTAAAAAGTTGAATATCTGCTCGTTAGAGGGGTATCAAAATGAGAGATCTTATCAGCTAATCCTTAAATGAAATTTTGTTGTTGTTCAGTCGTTCAGTCATGTCCAACTCTTCATGACACCATGGACCAGAGCACACCAGGCACGTCTATCTTTCACTGCCTCCCACAGTTTGGCCAAACTCATGCTAGTCGCTTCAAGAACACTGTCCAACCATCTCATCCTCTGTCGTCCCCTTCTCCTTGTGCCCTCCATCTTTCCCAACATCAGGGTCTTTTCTAGGGAGTCTTCTCTTCTCATGAGGTGGCCAAAGTACTGGAGACTTCAGGATCTGTCCTTCCAGTAAGCACTCAGGGCTGATTTCTTTAAGGATGGATAAGTTTGATCTTTTTGCAGTCCATGGGACTCTCAAGAGTCTCCTCCAGCACCATAAATGAATGAGTAAATGAAATTACTCAGGGAAATTTAACAAGAAACAATTTATGTTCCCAACTGCCATTGTAGGGATAATAAAGAAAGAACATCCTATACCATTTACTTTCATTTTAAGAATGAATACCTTGAGCATTAATTCACTTACTGAAATGGCTACTGTAAGTGATGCATAATTGAGAGCCAGTGTGGTGAAGTGAGTGTTTACCTAGAATCAGGGAGACCCAGCTTCAAATATCTACTCAGCTGTGAAACTCACAGCATGAGCTTCGGCCAATCACACCCTCTCAGCCTAACCTACCTCACTGGGTTGCAGTGTGAGGGTAAAATGGGAGAGGTGGAAATAAAACATAAACCAGCTGGAGCTCTTTAGGAGGAAAGGCATCTTGTGAGCTACAGCCTGGAAGAATCTGGCTGCAAATAATAGCATAGACACTAGCAGGATGAGGTCTGCTTCTCTCTCCCAATTAACCTCCATCTTCAAGACCCACCCCATGATGTTCACCCTATCACATCACTATGGGCCTCCTCTAGCTCTCAGGTTTAGGCCCTGAAATCTCAGGTCCTGGGGTGCTCCTGACCTTGCAACTTTAACTGCAAGTGACTTTTGAAATTTTCCATTATCGTAGACGTGGCTTGCTACGTGGTTTGTATGATGAAGAATTGGAGTGGGGAGGGCAGGCTGCTGTCTGCCCCTTGGGCAAGACAGAACTACTTGCATAGCCCTCTGGATTGTGGCCCATCTCATCAATCAAAAGATAACTAGTTAATGCTTTTAAGAAAGCAGGGTGAGCAAAGCCTAGGCTTGTTTCACTTAGAGTCTAAGAAGGAGGGATTGAAAAAGACTATGCATCTTCTGAAGTTGAAGCTTCGAGATCTTTATCACAGTTTGGGGGAAGAGGAATTCTTTTTTGCTGGGAACCCAATGAGATTTTCATTCTTGCCTAATCAGGGAAATATGTTGGTTGTGCTCTGAGCCTCTCGAAAACAATGGCAGATTACACTGAGGCATTTTGCCCACTGGATGGGAAATGGATGCAAGGATATTGCCTTAATTTCTGATGAAAGCTAATCACAACCCTAGTTTTGTGCTGTTAAACAGACACAAGTCTGTCAGAGGAGTGGAATGTGGGAAGGAAAGATGGAAATCTTGCTTAAATGAGCCTGAACTGGGCTGATATGGGTTTAGGGTGGCCATGTGTCCTACTTTACAGAGGACAGTCCTCTGTTTGCAGGGCTGTCCAAGTCTGATTTAAAGATGAAGAACTTGGAGAAAAAAGAGCAGGCTGAGTAGGTACTTGGGTGATCCAGTACATCTTCCCTGCTATGGATTGTATTTCTGTTTAAATTATACATCATAGAATCAAAGAATTGTAGAGTTGGAAGGTACCCCAAGGGTCATCAAGTCCATCGCCCAGCAATGCTGGAATCGTTTGCCCAACATGAGGCTTGAACCCATGATCCTGAGATTAAGAGTTTCATGCTGTACCAACTGAGCTATCATATGCCTTGAGGCACACAAATCTGTATCTGCAAATTTAATTTAATTTTCTTTATTTCATAAAATTTACAATGTTGCTTGTTTGCAGAAAAACCTCAACACAGTGTGCAAGCAAGATAAAAAAGATTAACATTAAAAAAATACAACCATAATTTAAAACATACAGAAGGTTAAAACTGCAATAAAATAGACTAAAACAACTTAAAACTCCTACAAACTTTCTGAACGTCTGGGTAGGCTTGCCAAAATTTGCAGTTGTATTTGAATATTCAAAGTTGTATTCTCTTTTGCTCTCTTTAATGGAGATGTATACATAAGTGGCCATGCTAACTGGGTCTTGGGTCTAGAACTTTTAGAAGACATCTGAAGGAATCTCTGTTTAGGGAAATTTTTAATGTTTGAAGTTTTATTCTGTTTAATATTTTGTTGGGAGCTGCCCAGAGTGGCTGGGGAAACCCATCCAGATGGGCGGGCTATAAATAATAAATTATTATTATTATTATAATTATAATTACTATTATTACTATTAGGTTTGAGTTCATGAGACTCCCCCCTCCCCCCAATGAGTTTAAGGTAGAATGAAAAAGTCATCATTGCCTGAAGTGGACGCTCATCGTGCTATCATATCCAGGAAGCAGTTTTGCTGTTTTTGTAGGGCTCTGTAAATTTACAAAAAACTGCCTCAAGGAAGACAACTGAGGGACAAAGGAAATTAACGTTTGTCATGGAAACAATGCCTTTATTATAGCTCAAAACTACATGTGACCTACATTTGTTTGTGCATTTGCTCTGATTTTTTAAAATAAAAAAATAGCATTACAGGCAGCAAATTTTAAGGGAAGATCCAAGGGAGGGTAAGAGTTGCCTAACATTTCACCCTTATTGTCTGTCTAGGACGGAGTGACCTTTCCAGCCCGTGAGCCATGTTGGAAGACATTGCCTTTGAAGTTTGCATTTCTAAGTGGTTTGTTGTTGTTTTTTTATTTAAACAGCTGTAGAGGCATACAAATGCATGACTACCAGGGATCCTAATTTGAATTTGACCTGCAAGGCTGTTTGTTTCAAGCCATACCCACCTGCTCTTCACACCTGACATTATATATGATGTCAAGTGTGGGGCAGGTAAAGACATTGCTACCTGCCCAAAGTGGGGTTTGCTGATATCTCTGATCACTTTTGCCCATGTAGTTTGATTTCAAAATGTGTAAACAAAGAAAAATTACTCACTCACCATGGCTCAGGGAGATCTAACCCCAATTTACTGACTCAGTTCAGTTCTCCACCCCTGGACTTCTCAAACATCAGCCTGCCCACATGCTAAGCTAATCCTTCACTTTCAAGGTTAGGGATGAGCATTTAGCAATTGGAAAAATGGTTTCCTGGCTGTGGCAGCCCACTTGTGCAATGCTCTCTCTCTAAAGGCTCAGCTGGCACTCAGTTTGATGTTTTATTTTCTGCACCAGGTAACAATCGTTTTTAACAACAACAACAACAACAACAACAACAACAACAACAACAACAACAACAACAACAACAACAACAGGAGGTATTTCACCCTTGGACAAGAATGCTTTAATATCACAAATCCATGCTGATTTATTCTGTTGTTTACTCTGCCTTAGTCTGGAGTACTTCATCCACCTTTCGTCCCCACCCTGCACTCAACTCTCACCTGTGGCTTCTAGAAGCTATCAGAATGCAATAGTAGCCACACCCCAGGAATGGCTTCAATTGGCTGGCTAAACCAGGTGAGGGTAGCCAATAGGTCTCAAACTCTTGGTGAGTTAGAGGACTTGTCTATCCCATACGTGTGAAGCACGGGAGCCAACCTGGGCCCCAGGTTATGGGTGTCTAGCATGCATGACATCATGGTGTCATGTTACGATGTGATGTCATGATGTCAAGCATGACGCCCCCGCCCCCCCAGCCTTAGAACTTGACTTCCAGTGGCACCAGAAGTCAGGTTCTGAGGTCTCGGAAGGCCTTGGAAGTTGCATGGGGGTCCTGCAGTGTGGTTGTTGAGCACCCACAACAAACATTTTGTGCATGCTCAGGCACCCATAGCCCCCATAGTTGGCACCCCCGGTGTGATGACAGGCATTGAGCCAGTTACTGCTGCAAAGTGCAAGGGTACAAGTTTGTGCTCTGCAAGAAGATGCTTGCTTCACTGAGACAGGCAAGGAGTGATGACTACTGGCTAAAGCTGTGTCAAAGCATTCAACTTACTTCTGACAGTGGCAACACTTGCACAATGCACAAAGGCATGAAGAAAAGCCTTTGGGCCAATAGTCAGGAAAACTGCACTGCTGAGAACTGCTCTGAGAGATAATCACAGACTGCAGCAAGCAGATGAAGTGATGGGCAGAGCACCATCAAAAACTGTACTCATGGGAATACATGGCCGTATTCCCAGCAGTCAACAGTGTCCAGACTCTGCGGGTCTTGGGAGAGCTAGATGTCCCTTCCTGCCTTGACAAGCTGAAGAATGCCATCAAGCCTCAGGCATGTGGTAAAGCCCCAGGACAGGAAGGAATCCCAACAGAAGTGCTGAAAGCCAACTTTGGGTGCATAACAACAGGTGCACAGTCAAGGAGGAGGAGGAGGGGGAGGGAAAGGTGGCATTTTTGGTTTTGCCTCTAGTGGCAATACATCCAGGGCCAGTCCTGCAAACCTCTTTGTCTACAGGCATTGAAAATGAGTGTGTATGCCATAGGCAATGTTGTCTCTCCTATCCCACTTCCATCTTCCTCTTAAAACTCTTGTCAGTTTCAGCCCCCACTAACATTTTAAGGAACCTGGGGAATATCCCAAAATATTTAAAGGGTTTCATTGGCTATCTGTATCATGCCACATCCCATTTCTACAGAAGGTTTTGTCAGGGAGAGGGGGAGAAAAAGAAGTATCAAGTGTTTAATGTGTTGTTGATTTTTCAGGGGCGCCTATGCATAAGTTAAAAGGGCATTAAGATGCTAAATCAGAACAGCAGAACACGAGACACCTGTCTCTGCAAGCCAAGACAGCAGATGCAGAGAGAGCTGGAAATTTCTGCCCAAATGGGAATAGCTGAAAGAACCAAGACACTGAGATAGGTATTGCCTATGAGATGAGTCCATGAATAAATTGACTGGAATTCATATGGATGTTAATTTGTGACATCCCAATAAAGGCACTGTGCTACCCAGCTTAGAACCAGATTCTCTACTGTTTGTACTACCAAAGACCCCTGTGCAAAGGGGAGGCATGCAGTTGGTTCAAAATGAGATGTGAACAAAACAAGGAGCAATCCTCCTAGTAATAAGAATCAACTAAACCCTGGAAGCCAATTCAATGCTACTTGCTGATCAGCTGGTGTTAAGGTATGTTGTACTCCTATAGTTTATTTTGACAAGTGTGAGAGAATTTGCAGACAAATACAACAGGAAACCTTGTACTCAGGAGCAAAGGGTAGCCCCCAGGCCTCTTTAACAAATGAATTAAACACATAAACATATAATGCCTTTTGACTTCCACCCCCATTGTGAATCTTAATGTAATGATTTTCCCCTCCACTGTGGCATAGGAAGGGGGGCAGGGGGAGTGGAGCGCCCCAGGTGCCACTCTGGGAGGGGCGACAAGATGGCCCCTGCCACCCCCCAGGTGTAGAGCAGCCGAGGGCGCGGCGTCTGTACACCCAGTCCATATGGGATGCTGCTCGCATGGCAGCCTGTATGGCCGCCATGCAAGCCCCAGCCCATATGACCGCCGCACGCAAGTGGCAGCCCGTACAGATTGCGCATGAGCGGCATTCTGTGCTGAGTGTGTACATGCGGGATGCTGCACATGCGCAGTCTCTATGGGGTGCCACACAGGCACTGCCCTGGGTCCCAGGGGGGTGACAAACATATTTTTTTTGCACTGGGTAACATCTGGGCTTGCCACGCCAGTGCCCCTCCACATCTCTTTTATAACTCTATTTTTATAACAGGTAGGTAGCCGTGTTGGTCTGCTGTAGTCAAAACAAAATTTAAAAAATTTCCTTCCAGTAGCATCTTGGAGACCAACTAAGATGCTATTGGAAGGGGAAAAAATTAATTTTGTTTCTATTTTTATAAATCCTTTGTCAATCCATAGTTCAAATTTTTACTACAAGTTTTCTGTCAATCCGACAATGTATGTAATTGTTTACAACAGCTTTTCAAATAAATTATAAACATTCCCCATTCTTTATTAAAGACCTCCTCTTCCTGATTTCCAATTCTTCCTGTAAGCTTTGCCATCTCTGCATAGTTCACCAGTTTTGTCTGCCACTCTTCTTTCCATTTCTGGGCTAACAGAGTCTGCACAGCTTTGGTTGCGTACATAAATAGTATGTATGTCTGGTGCTTTGGGATCTCTGGTTCTATAGTGCCTAAAAGAAAAGTTTCTGGTTTCTTAGGAAAAGGTTATTTTCAACATTTTTTTCAGTTCATTATGTATCATTTCCCAGAAGTCTTTTATCATCTTACATGACCACCACATATGATAAAAAGTACCCTCTTTTTCTTTACATTTCCAGCACATTTTAGACTTTGATTTGTATATCTATATGGCCCTCAAAAATGTCCCCAGGCCACACTCCTCATCGGGGTGCTTGGCCCCCTGTTCCCTCTCTGATGCTACTCATGCTAATCATTAAACCACTTTATTTTTAACTGTATTCCTTTAAACGTTTTGGTGTTTGCCTCCCAGGGCTTCTGTGCCTAGGATATAACCAATAACACATGCATAATTTAGTTGGTAGACCACAAGATTCTTAATCCTGGGGTCATGAGTTCAAGCCCCACATTGGACAAAAGATTCCTGCATTGCAGGGGGTTGGACAAAATTACCCTCATGGTCCCTTCCAACTATATAATTCTATGATTCTGTGAAGCAAATCTTTTCCATTAATTATATGATGCCACCTCTGCAGCTCAGCTTACAACTAACCCTAGGGACAAGCAGCTGAAGCATTCATTCTTGCCTTTTTCCTTGACAGTGATTTAAGGCGGCTTACAGGTGAACTGCTTATTGCACAAAACAAAATAAAAATTAAAAATTAAAAAAAAATTCCTTCCAATAGCACCTTAGGGACCAACTAAGTTTGTTCTTGGAATGAGCTTTTGTGTGCATGCACACTTGCTCATACCAAGAACAAACTTAGTTGGTCTCTAAGGTGCTACTGGAAGGAATTTTTTTAATTTTTTAATTTTTAATTTTGTTTTGACTACAGCAGACCAACACAGCTACCTACCTGTAACTGCTTATTGCTCAGGCATTCCTTTGAAAACAAAGGTGCAGACAATGCTTACCACTGGGCTGCTGTCAGGACAAACTGTAATTTCTGATTCTAAATGTGTTCTGATGTATTTCAATTATTGTTTGTCAGAATCATAGAACCAGAAGAGTTGGAAGAGACTCCAAGGGTCATCTATTTCAGCCCCCTGCAATGCAGGAATCGCAGCTAAAGGATCTCTATGACTAGTTTATTTTTTATTACTTTGCATTTTACAATGTTAATTTTAAATGGAGTTAGCTGCCTTGAATCCCAGCTTGGGAGAAAAGCAGGATATAAATTCAATAAATAATAATAAATGCGCATTCATGAGCTGCATTCATGTTGTCATTCCCAAATGCAGCTCCCTAGCATTCCACCTCTCATTTGGAAGCCAGGTTAACCTTCACCACCCAACCTGAGCCTTGCTGCTCCCATCTCTCTCACCTAGGAGCAAGGTAACAACAATTACTGTGGTTTCTTCAGCAACGTCTGTCTGTGAAATCAATTTCTCCTCTCCCTACAGCCCTGCACCTCCAAATCTGCTATAGAGGTTTGTGGGATCCTTGAGAGCTAATTGGTGGGATTCTGCAGGAGGAAGAGAGGAAGGGGAAGTCCCAAGAAGTCTGCTTGTGTGACATTGGATATTACCCAATAAAGAACACAACACACAGTGGGTATCAACAAACCCACTGTAAAAAGTAACAATCGGTTCTAACAGTGCAGTCCTGCATGTCTACTCAGAAGGAAGCCCCATTGGTTCAATGGAATTTACTCCCAAGTAATTTGGTATAGAGGCACAGCCTAGATGAGAAAGTTTGGGCAACAGGTGCATACTCCTTGTGAAAGCTTGGTTTGATGATAGAAACTATTGTATAGCATACAACAGGTTTAAAAAAGGCAGGTGTTCACTTGGTGACAGTAACAATCCAACTATCAGTTTATGCATGGAAGAATCCCTAAACTTCAACCATTATCCCAGTCTGAATCTTTATTGGAATCAATTTTAACTGCTTTTTATGTATAGAATTGTTGTTAAATGTTGGTATTTTTTATGTTTTTTATGTTTGGAATTATTTTAAATAGTTTTTTATTTAAAACCACACACATTTTTTCTTTTCTTTTTTGTGCTTTATGACTGCATATTGTTTTAATTGGTTTTCTAATTGCATATATTATTGTCATAAGCCACCTAGCAACCTTATGGTAAAGGGTGTAAGGCATATTTTAAAAACTATTGACTCAGCTCTATGTCCTCTATCTATAGACCAGCTTTCACCAGCTTGTGCCTTCCAGATGTTTTTAGAAACTCATCAGTTCCATGGCTGTTCCTGGGACATTTTGTGTACCTGGAACAGCCTTCCCAAACATTGTGTTCTCCAGATGTTTTTGGACAGCTGTGCTAGCTAGGGTTGATGGGAGTTGTAGTCCAAAATGTCTGGAAGTACCAGGGCAAAGATCAGAGGGCAGGATCAGATTTAATGGTCATACATTGTTTTTTGTTCAACAGTAGGAGAAATATATTGATAGTAAGAGCAGTTTGACAATGGAGCCAATTATGATTGGTTCCATGAGCCCCATGTTGGGCAAAAAGATGCCTGCATTGCAGGGGGCTGGACAAGATGATATACATGGTCCCTTCCAACTCTACCATTCTGTGATTCTGTGATAGTGGGGTGGTGGATACTTACTCACTGTAAAGCTTCAAGCAGAATTTGGGCAGCTATCTGTATTTGTGGATTGGGCAGGGGTTGGGCTAGATGACTCACAGGAACCCCTCCAACTCTTTAATTCTATAATGTGGATATTCAGGGCTTATGTTATGTGCTGCAGTGTTGTTGTTACATTATGTCAGTTTATGGTTCACCTTTCATATAGATTTCAAGGCAATCATACAATAAAAACAATTTAAAATAGGCTTAAAACAATAGAAAATAGCAACTAAACTAAAAACAACACAAGATAAACATCGAAGGCAGAGGCCTTTTCATCCTACTGGGAAAGCTTGTTGAAACAAATATATATATTCAGTTGCTTCTTGAAAGTACAGATAGCAAGCCCCTGTCATATCTCAACAGGGATGCTGATCCACAAAACAGGGGCCATCACAGTGGAAGCCCTACACTGAGTTGCTGTGGAGCAGGCTACTGATATTTCAGCAACTCGAAGGAGAGGCTCTCTTGCAGAACACATTGACTTACTGGGGATATAAGGGGATACTGAACTGTGCAAAACCTGGAGGATAGTCAACAGCATGATCCTGTTCCAGTACACGTCATGGGTAAAGATTCCATCCACGCCCTGGTTTGAGGGTGCTTGTAGGTTTGCAGTAGCAGCTAACATTGATTGATTGATTGATTGATTGATTGATTGATTTACCTTTATATATAACCTATATATATATAACCTTTAAATCTTTAGCTTCTGTTAAAAAATGGGAGATGAAGCAGCCATGGCTTCTCCTGCCCATTTCCCCTGCCCCAGGCCTTCTCACCTGCTCCTCTCCCTTACCTGCTGCATTATGCATCTGCAGCACTATTCAGTACAACAGGTGGGGAGCAAAAGGAGTGGGAGAGCATCTGAAAGAAGCCACAGTTCCTTCTGTCTTGATTCCACAGAACTGTGAAAGGTAAAGATGGAAACTGCAGCTGGCAACCCTTGGTGGCATCCCCAGATGCTTGGGAGATAACAGCAACCTGGTGGGTGTCCATGGCATGGAAGCAAACATAATTAGGAGCCCTGGTGAGAATAACGTTAAGAGAGAAGACTGAATGAGTGAATCCGTGATGCTTGCCAGGGAATAATGATATTAGTGGACAAATATTTGAAGACTGGAAAAGCCAAGGAGGGCATAAAATAATTCTGCAGAGTATAATTAGGGTAATATTTAATTAAGAATACTGAAATTAAGAATGAGGGCATTAAAAAAAACCCAGTAGATGACTCTGAAAGCTAAATTTGCTTTTTTATTTCTCTGTCAAATTAGTTCTTGCCGAATCAGTTGTGAAAAACAGGCATGTACAGTGTAGTGGACTAGGATCTAGGAGACCCAGATTTAAATCCTCAATCAAATTGCTATCTTCACAGGGTTGCTGTAGAGATAAAATGGGGGGAGGGAGAACATTATGTATGCTGCCTTGAGCTCATTGGAGCATGGGTGAAAACTCATTTGTTTACCTCAAAAACCACTGGGCTTTTGTAAGCATCCTTTGCAAGTGCTTACTGGGGTCTTTGTAAGTGTGATCTCTAACTTTCCTCAGGATCTGATCTAGGAACATTATGGGCATCAGCAATGACCCCTGTGGTGGGGTAGAGCTGCCTTCCCAACACCAATGTAGCTGCTGCTTACCTGAATGAAGATAAGGCATAGTGTTGGTAGGATCCAGGTTGTGTGGGTGCGTTGACAGAGGTGCCAGATTGTAGTAGCCTGGAGTCCTTGGGTGCAATGGAGGATGTTGCCATGTCACTAGAGCTGAAGAAAGAGTCAGTTTCCAGTTCAGTTGCTTCCTGCAAGCTGAATGGGAGGTGCAATGTCTTGTCCTTCATCTCAGGCAGTAAAATGCCTTGGGATGGGTATATATCCCGATGGGAGGAAAATTCAGTATACCAGTTCCACCACTGGTGTACTTTCTTCCCTGGTTGGAGCTCTGACATCAGTGAGGCTAGGGTCACAGAGGTTTTCATGGTGTTGGGGAGGAGACTAGGTGGTATTTTCCTGTTTGTGTTTGACGATTGAAGAGGGAGATCCACCCTGTTCTACGACCCTTGGACCATCAAGGGCAATAAACCTGCAAAACAAGACAATGGAAAACATACACAAACACTTAACAGAAAGTGTCCACTCAATGAACACAGAAATGCTTCATATGGTTTATGAATTTTCCTGCTAGGCCTGATCTGCATGGCAGCAACTGTGAGATGAAGAAGACACTCAGACACCCTTCAAACAGGAAAAACCTCATGGAGCATGTGCAGCTCAAAGAATAATTTTCCTAATAATTTCTTGTATCTTGAATCCATCTGGCCAGATGCTGTGTCCCTGCCTTCTTTAATTAAAGGGCCACATCCTAGTGTTGCAAAAGCACTCAAAAATAATACTTCCAAATCCCAAACGGTTTCCCCCAGACGCTCCTTCACAATCTGCCTATTGAAATCCTTTAAAGCCCTAAACGACCTTGTTCCTGTATACCTGAAGGAGCATCTCCACCCCCATCATTCAGCCCAGACACTGAGAGGGCATTCTGGCAGTTCTCTCATTGCGAGAAGTGAGGTTACAGGGAAACAGACAGAGGGCCTTCTCGACAGTGGTGCCCGCCCTGTGGAACGCCCTCCCATCAGATGTCAAGAAAATAAGCAGCTATCCTATTTTTAAAAGACATCTGAAGGCAGCCCTGTTTAGGGAAATTTTTTAATATTTATTGCTGTATCATTTTTAACACTTGATTGGGAGCCACCCAGAGTGGCTGAGGAAACTCAGCCAGATGTTGTTGTTGTTTAGTCATTTAGTCGTGTCCAACTCTTCGTGACCCCATGGACCAGAGCACACCAGACACTACTGTCTTCCACTGCCTCCCACTAACTCATGTTAGTAGCTTCGAGAACACTGTCCAATCATCTTCTGTCGTCCCCTTCTCCTTGTGCCCTCAATCTTTCCCAACACCAGGGTCTTTTCTAGGGAGTCTTCTCTTCTCATGAGGTGGCCAAAGTATTGGAGCCTCAGCTTCAGGATCTGATCTTCCAGTGAGCACTCAGGGCTGATTTCCTTCAGAATGGATAGGTTTGATCTTCTTGCAGTCCATGGGACTCTCAAGAGTCTCCTCCAGCACCATAATTCAAAAGCATCAATTCTTCGCGAATGGCCTTCTTTATGGTCCAGCTCACACTTCCATACACCACTACTGGGAAAATCATAGCTTTAACTATATAGACCTTTGTCGGCAAGGTGATGTCTCTGCTTTTTAAGATGCTGTCTAGGTTTGTCATTGCTTTTCTCCCAAGAAGCAAGCGTCTTTTAATTTCATGAGTGCTGTCACCATCTGCAGTGATCATGGAGCCCAAGAAAGTAAAATCTCTCACTGTCTCCATTTCTTCCCCTTCTATTTGCCAGGAGGTGATGGGACCAATGGCCATGCTCTTAGGGTTTTTTTATGTTGAGCTTCAGACCATATTTTGCGTTCTCCTTTTTCACCATCATTAAAAGGTTCTTTAATTCCTCCTCACTTTCTGCCATCAAGGTTGTGTCATCAGCATATCTGAGGTTGTTGATATTTCTTCAGGCAATCTTAATTCCGGCTTTCAGTTCAGCCTTTCACATAATGAATTCTGCATATAAGTTAAATAAGCAGGGAGACAGCCTGATGGGTGGGTGTATATATATATATATATATATATATATATATATATATATATATGAATGTTGTTGTTGTTGTTGTTGTTGTTGTTGTTGTTGTTGTTGTTGTTACCTGCCTGGTAAAAGCAATGGATACAAGGAGGAAGCATGGAGAAAGGTAGTGCACCATAAGGAGCTGGTCAGGGCAGTGTGATGCAGGACCTTGGACAGCTCCCAGGGACAGCAGGAAGTTGATGCAGTTCTGAGGCTCCACACCTAGATGTGCATAAATAAATTTCAGATTCTGCTTTAAGCAAAACATCTTCAACAGGATGGAATTTGTAGAGATGTGTCAGGCAGAGGGGTGATTAGCCATTTCCTTACCTGCCACTTATGCATCCCCCAACTCCATGCTTGTTTGCTCTCACAGGCACCCCTTTCCTACCACTACTTCTCCATTCAAAACCAGGTTTTTGCATGATACCGGTATATGTTGCAGTAAATCCCTAAGTCCTAAATCTGACTGAGTTACCTCCCAAGACAGACAGTTGGAGTTGGACAGGGTTAATGAGACAACAGAGCTGCTGGGGACTGCCTTAAAAAGCCTTGGCAATATGGACAAGTATCTCCCCTTTTCCCCCCAGGAAATTACAGGTAGAAAATATCTGCACACTTCAATTTGGCAAAAGGCCACACTGCTCTCTACCTTTCACTGCTCTTCCAGCTCTTGGCTGGGGATGTCGCAATCTAGGTGTCAGAGTGCAGTTTCAGAGTGTAAACAGAATAGACTGCAGTCTGAGTCTGAGGCAGAGAAAGGCACAGAGAGATGAGTTTAGGCTCTTCAGGCATTTTGTCTGTCTCCCTAGAGATCTGGTATGAGGGCTTGGACCGCCTGTTGGAGCATTTAAACCTCCACCTATGCACCTCACTGCTTAGAGAAGTGGGGCTAGCTTAACAATATATATGTTTGTAGAAAGCATAATATCCTATGGCTAATGAGTTTTGTAGTTCAGTCATGCTGCACAAAGCAGTACCTCTTTCTTTTCTTAAACTGACTGCCTAGTTACCAGTACTTTGCCTGATGATCTTGAGGTATTATATTACAGCTAATGTTTCACTTATCCTACTTATTAGTCATTTATCAGACCTCGGAGTCTCCGTGTGACTTACAAAATTTTAAAGGCATAGAGCAAGGCCAAAAAATAGCAATGTATTGCAATAGTAACCATACAATAACCTATGAAGCTGACCCAATAAAACAGCAGCAAACCTTCAGCAGCAAAAAATATACCAACATAAACAGCAAAATAGTTCAGGACTGCAATGCCTCATGGACCACTTCTTCCCATATGAACCAACCTAGACCCTGCAATCATCATTTGAGGTCCTTCTTCGTGTGCCTCTCCTATGAGAGGTCCAAAGGGCAACAACATGAGAATAGCCTTTTCTGTGGTGGCTCCCTGCTTGTAGAATGCTTTCCTCAAGGAAGCTCACCTAGCGCCTTCATTACACACCCTTAGGCACCAGGCAAAAACATCCATCTTCTCCCAGGCCTCTGGCTAATTAAACAATTTGTGGCATTTTAAACTGTGCTTGAGGGTTATTGTTTTTGTTTGTTACTATGGTATATCGGGTCCTCCCTCACAGAGGGCACATGTTGCGGTGTGACCTGGCAACCAGACCCTGTGTTGTGGGTGGGGATCGTTTGGATAGCCACAACACCCTATTGGTGGGTCCCTCGATGCTGGGTGCAATCTGGCCAATGGGACGCAAGGAAAGGGCATTGGAGGACCTATTTAAGCCCATGCACGTGCACCTGAGCTTCCTCTTGGGGCTGCTGCATCGGAACACCAGCCCACCTCTCTCTATATTTAGGGCTTGCGCTTGACCTTGCTATGCCGTTGTGTGTTGCCTGTCGTTGGGACAGGGGCATGGCAGGAATTTTCCCCATTTGGCTGATTGGCTGTTGCCATTTGGGTTTTGCCTGCCATGTAGCAAATTGTCACAACTTGTAAGGTTGTGAATAGGCTCTGGTTCAAGTGATAGGAGTAGCAGAATGGTCTGGCCATTCCTATGCGAAGGGTATTCCGCTAAAGGAATCCTAGGGACTCATTGGTTTGGTCAACCCTGAGAGGGGTTGTGCCTGTGCCCGAGTCTGGGGGGATGTCAGTGCACTCTTGTCTTCAGCTGTCCCTGGTGTTCACCCTTGGCTGACCTACAATTGTGCTCTGGGTCAGCGCTGCCTGCAAGGGTGCAGGGAGCTAGTCGAACCAGAGCCTATGCAACCGCTCACTTGATTGTAATCAATAAAGTTGTGGCCTAAATTCTGCCAAAAACCAAACCAAATATCTGAGTCATGTGTGATATTTATTTGTAAGGAATGGTTAAAAGGTCTAAACATGCTAGTATTTTTGAGTTTTTATATTACAAACTGTGATCCTCGGGTGAAGGTTGGTATAGAAACTTAATTAATTAGTTAATTATCTATTATCTATAATCTGCCAAATGCCTGGGAGAGGACAAGAGCTTTTGCCTGGGGCTGAAAGGGTGTTAGTGATGGCAGCAGGCTGGCCTCATCAGGGAGAGCACTTCCAAAAGCAGGGAGCCACAACTCAAAAGGCCCATTCTCTTGTCACCAGCCTCCAAACCTCCCTCAGAGAGGGCAGCTGGAGGTGGACCTCAGTTGAAGACTGAAGGGTCTGGGAGAGAAGCTGAGTCATGAGCCATACAGGGCTTTGTAGTTCAAAGCCACCATTTAGAATTTGGTTCAGAAGTGGAAGCACCCCAAGAGAGAGGCGGGGAAGTGAAGATCCCCCAAGGTGAGAGACTGGGAGAAGAAGGGAAAGCTCCCAGGTGAGAACTGGGAGGGTCCACCGCTTTCTGTTCATGGCAAGGCTTAAGAGCTACCTTTGAGAGAGGACTCTGCATTTCCTTTTCAGTTTCTTTCTCTGTATTTGTTTTTGTTTGGATTAGCTTCTTTTACCTTATTGTATTATGGAAAAGCTTTAATAAAATCTTATGAAAAAAGAGTTGTACAAACAGCCAGTGCTGTTACGTTAGGATCAGTGCCACGTGATCAGCTCACTCCACCTCTCTGTTAACTTGTTTTCAAATGAACAGGCTTTTAACTGCTTTAAGCCCTTCCAGTACTGGTAGCTCCCTTCTGTATCTTCTTCATTTGCTCTATACTTGAAATGGCTAGAATTTCACTTCCTGGTTTCTGCCGCCTCCAAGTCCCTTTGTTTGACATGCCTCTGATTTATTGGATTTGTAAAGGTGACCTTAAATATCTCAATGGTAATAATTCCTTCAAGTGTTTGAATCAGCAAATACTGTTACGTTCATATTTTGCATTATATACTGTAGGCTGTTTTAATCTGTGTAAACCATTTCAGTGATATTAACACTGTAAGCAAACTGGTACTAAAAGTTTAAATGTCAGGGAGAGGTTTTTTCATATTAGCACTAGTGCAAACAAAGCATTTTCCTCTTCCTGGAGTACTGAGGCATAAAATACCAGCCAACAGGAAAGGTACCAAGTGCCAGTGGATCCAAACTAAACAAGAGCTGAATTTATGATAGCATTTTCAAACATGTGCCCTGTTATGAACTACTTCAGCTGCAGAACATTATAAAATTAGACCTAACAGCAGGTGAGGCGACTTTGCACATGAAAAGCATTTCAGCTATATTATCAAACTGGATTTCTTCTAATTCCTAGAGAGTTAGTGCAACTTTCTCACACCGCTGTATGTGTTGAGAGGGTCACCATTTTGTCATTTCTCCATAAACCTACTCCTCATTTAATGACCTCCTCTATCTCTAGCCACAACCATAAAAATTATCCACAGTCCAATAGCTCTGTGACAGAACACTAGGAACAAGGCCCCAATAGCAGTTTAAGACGCAGTCTACATGTGTAGCAAAATGAGTTGGGAATAAGGCATAGGTGGGGCTGGAAATGCAACAGCAAGTTCATACAGTTTGTAACATAATGGTTAGTTCTGTTATCAGTACATCAGCTAACCAAGAGGAGTGGTGGAAGGGTTGCATCGCACCCATACAGGGGCATGATGTTTGCTGAGGTAATATGTTCCTTGATTGACCGCATAATCCTGAGGAGTTTTTCCTTTGTGTGTTTATTTATATGCCTCCCTGCTATGTACAAGTAGTAAGAAAGACAAGACCTATTAGCTCATTTCTCCTCAAGTTATACACTATTTTTGTTCATGGAATCATAGAATTGTAGAGTTGGAAGGGACCCCAGGGTCATCTAGTCCAACCCCCTGCAACACAGGAATCTCAACTAAATCATACATGACAGATGGCCATCCAACCTATGCTTAAAAACCTCCAAGGAAGGACAGTCAACCACCTGTCATGGGAATCTCTTCCACAGTTGAACAGCTCTTACTGTCAGAAAGTTCTCCCTGGTGTTTAATCAGAGTCTCCTTTCTTGTAACTTGAATCCTATCCTCTGGAGCAGGAGAAAAATTTGTGCCATCTTCCATGTCCTTTAGACATTTGAGGATGGCTACCACATCTCCTCTCAGTCTCCGCCTATCCAGGCTAAACATACCAAACTCAACCATTTTTCAAAAGACCCTTGATCATCTCAGTCACCCTCTTCTGCACATGTTCCAGCTTGTCAAGATGCTTAAATTGAAGCACCCAGAACTGGACACAGTATTCCGGGTGTGTTCTGATCAAGGCAGAATAATAGACAGGTTCTATTACTTCCCTTGATTTGGAGACTATACTTTTGTTTTAATGTTGTTGTTTTTTTGGTATCATAGCTTTTCAGTTTTATTGTTTTGTTATATATATGATATTTGTTATTTTTAGTAACCCATGTGCTTGGTATTAAGCAGTATATAAGCATATGATACAACTAAGCAATAATAAATAGTTTAGGTTGGAGTGCTAAACTAGGAACGATAAAAATCACAATTCAAACTTCATGTCAGGCAAAAACTCTCTATGCATTCTTAGGCAAGAGATGGCTTGTAAACCTTGGATTGCCCACCCACCCCTCTGCAATCTGAAGAGAAAAATGCTGCTCTACCTTATAGGGGTGTTGTAAGGACCACTGAAAGAATTTATGTTGAAGCTCTGTACACACCCTAAAAGCTCTACATACATAAAAGAATGGTGGTAGTGGTAATAATAATTAAGGATACAATCAAATTTAAAACATTTAATTATTTGTTCACATGCATTCTAGTAAGTTAACCTATCAATTAAATTTGGACATGAGTGATTTTTTGAAGCAATTGATCTAATTGTTGTTTCAGCCCTTATTATAATGAGGGGGGAGGAGGAGAAAGAAGAAGAAGAAGAAGAAGAAGAAGAAGAAGAAGAAGAAGAAGAAGAAGAAGAAGACGACAGTGGGAAGAAGGAAGTTTCAATATTACAGCAGTCAATAACACTTTAAAATATATAGAAAAATTATATAGAGGGAATGAGATGAGAGAGAACAACCATGTCAGGAGCTTGTCATTACCCATAAAACTATAATATAAGACAAACATTGAATACAACAAATTGTCAGCCTTATGTACTATAGCTAATTAGTGTTAGGCCTGTAACCTCATATATAATATAGGTTTGCCCATAGTAAAATTTGCCCTCTATTTACTAGGTGTGGCGGTTCGCTCAACCTGCACAGGTCCCCCAGATGTTTAACGGTCCGTTGATACCTGCACTCACCACTTTATTAATTATCCGCTGCCACCAACCAGTCTGTCTGGTATTTACTTCACTCAGTTCAGTCAAGGAGAATATTGGAACAAAACTGTTTTATTTGAAGTTTGGTACATAAGCATGTGGTTTCTGAATAAACAGTACTTTCTTGGTTGTGTTCTTGTTAACAACAGTGCCCAACGATTTCTCCCATCCCCTGTTCCTACTCCTTCCCTTGCCACCCTCCTTCCAGGCTCTCAATACCCACAACAAGCCCCCTGGATAAAGACAAACAACAAGACTAAAGACTAAAGAACCAAAGAACTCCCTTCCTTCCCCGTGAGGGGTTTATATAGCCCACATAACTCCGCCCCCTAAAGGTTCTTACTGGTTATTCCTTTTAACTCCTTCCATGCCATTCCTAAGTTTGGGTGATCGCCACACTAGGATGTGTTAAAACTTTGAAAGGCTGGGAAAAAATTCCCGTGTCACAATGTGTTTACCCACCTTCTTCCACAAATGACACTATTTTACTACCACAAGGGGGCCAGAAGTACCATGAAGGAATGACTAAGAAATTCCTTAGAGCAACTGATTCCAGGATGATGATTTCTTGTTTCGAACAACCTTTCCAGTGCAGTATTATTTATTATTATTATTATTATTATTAAAGTCCAAATCAGAAGAGGTTGTAATGGTGACTTTTGCTTGAGGTGTGACTGTCTACTATTGTCTGGCACTGAATCCAGTCCAATCAATCATTGTTTCCCCATACTCTGGAGAAATACACATCCTTTGCCCATAAACTTACTAATGGCTGGCTAATGAAGTTTGGACTGTGAGGATAAATGCAGCTTCACAATCAGCCACTATTGTGTGCCTTTGCCTCTTCGCCAATCACCATTATGCCACTCAAGGCAATTGTTCATCAGGATTTTATTTTTAACCCCCTAAAGGACACTTCAAAGCTTAAAGGCCATTTCACTCAGAAATACATTTATAAGCGAAAAGAGCAGAGAACAAATGACAGGATTATGGAAGAGCTACTTGAGGGCTCCTGAACATTTTCAAATGAGTTCCTTAAATTGGAAAAAAAATTGAAGAGAATACATGGAAGGCAAAGGAGAAATAACTATTAAGTGCTTTCTTCATGGGTGATAATGAAAATGTGTTAACTATAAGGATAAAAACAAGCAAAAGCAAAAATGCATGTTTGCGCATTAAAGGTGGACAGATCTAATTCATTATTCTGTTCTGTTTTTCATTCATCTGCAATGTTTTAATCCTCTAAAAAATGTACATATTTAAATATTTTGATATGTATTTTAATACACATAATATTCATTTTATCTCAAATATTTATTTTAATGGGTGTTTTGCTATGTTTAAACTTCTGGTAATTGTTTTGCAGTATTCAGAGAAGAATGAAATTTGGAAAATCCACACTCTAGAGGTGTGAATCAGGTGATTTTATGTAAGAATATGCCTTTAAACAGGTATGCGTTAAAACAATTTCCCAATTCACAAGAAATAGCACCATCTGATTTTGAAAAGCAGTGACTGTTTGATGGAAAGAAAACTGATCTCTCTTTCTCTATAATGAACAGAGCAATCTGAACCTCTCATTACAAAAGGATGAAGGGAAGGCAGATTTGGCTTGGGCAGCGTCCTGCTGGCTCCATCAACATTCCACTGTCCACTGCCTGCCCCTCACCTGCTTGCTGGTTGGTGTTGGTGTGTGGTAGGAATGGAAGGCTGTTCCTCAGTAAGAATGAACAAATCAGTCAGTTTTGGTTTTTCACCTTTTCTCATCTTTCCAACCTTAAATTTAGTTCTCCACATTTTCACAGCAATTTGCATTTTTAAAGTTAAAAAATAATTAGGTTAAACTTTTTGAAAACAAATCAGTTTTTTAGCACAAATTTATTCTATCAAGCATATTTGTATGTAATTTTGATTAATATACACATTTTTGCAACCCAGTATTTGGGATCTTCTTGAGGGAGTCTCTAGGCTGATACCTGATGAAGAACCACCAGAACTATCAGAGGAGGCCAACACGAAAAGCTTCACATCCAAGCCATCACTCTGTGATGTTGACCATGGACTGTTTTCTGACCTTGCTTCTAGATCACATTCTGTACCTAGACTGATCTGTGCTTGATATTGGCTTACAGAGGGCACCCCCTGGAGCTTGACGCAGTGCCACATTAATATTTGGAAGAATTCAGAAGAATTCAGGTGTAGCTAATCATAGAATTCCTCCCCACCTGACAATCTCCCAGCCACACTGGGATCAGCGATTGGATGGGAAGATTTTACAAACTATTGGCCATGGGGAGATCCTGCTACATTATGGCCATGTCTACAGGGTGGGGTGGGGAGGCTATGCCTTAACACAAAGTCAACTGGAAGTGCCATTTATATGCAGAAATGCAAACTCTGACCTTGTAAAAGGAGAGGAGAATTATTTCCATTTCTGCTGAACGTGCAAATCTCTCAATCCCTCTGGGGAAATGAAAACCCAGTTGCTGCAACAGATTGGCTTCTGTTTTGCTGTGACAGACTTTCCCGCTCTTTCTACATGCATGAGAGGGGAGAGGGGGCTGTTGGCATCCCTTTCCTTTAATTTTCAATTGGACAGACATTCTGAAGATCCAATTTAAATTGCATCATGGTGCAATCCCTTGAAGTCAAAACCAATGTAGCAACATTCCTTGGTGAGGATTACCTATGCTGTCAGGCTCTGCAGACAAATAAACAAAGCTTTGTCTATCAGGGTCTGCAATAGGGGGAAACTGCAAATGGAATGCAATTTGAAGATTGTTTTTCTTGATGGGAAAAGTATTACAGTCTTGTTTAAAACATACACAAAATAATTTGCAATAATTGCCCTTACATAAATAGATAGCAAAGCAATAAGTGAAGATAACCATGTATAAAATGATGGATTAAGATAGACTTTAGGGCAATATAAAATAATTGGAGGACTTTATTGCTGCTGCTACCACTGTGTTTTAATGGGATGGCGCTGTGGTACATTCTCACAACAGTGACAGAAAGGTAAATTAATCTTTATGTATCATCATCAGGCAGTGTAAACATGGCCAAGCTTAATTACAATATAATAGATTGGTAAGTGCCTGCCCCAAAAGAGGTGCGCTCTCTTTTGTGCAAGTGATTACAACCAAGGCTATCAGCACTCCAAAGAATATTTGATAGGCTGTTAGACTACATGGATGAAATGGGATTCCAGTGTCATGTCGATTGAAGAGCAACTGGAAGCAGCAATGGGCCAAGTGGAATTGTGCTCAAGGTGAAATAGAAATTGCAAGAGTGTGCTAAATGACTTGAAGTCATTTCTTAGCTTAACATTAACAGTCAGTGAGAGTATGTGCAGCAAGCTGGTGGAGGTCTGAAACTACTGCTCAGGTGTGGAGAATGGATGAGTCTATCAATTTCAGTTTTTCTCTGCTTATCACTTTTCCAATCTCAAATTCAGAACTCATTTCTGCAAGAATTTGAAGGTGAAAAAATTCCCACGGAAATGAGCTACTGCTACTACTACTGCTACAATAAGTTTACTTTGTAATGCTTATTTTTACTGAAACAGAAGAAAAGTGGTGCACAAAGTTGAATGAATTTAATGTCGTTCTAGGGATAACAGAAGTTCTGGTGCAGGCATACCCTGATCTGAATTTTCAGTGTACATGCTTAGCTTCCCCAGTTTAAACTTTTTAATTATCTTTAATTCCTGTAAATAGCATAATGATCCTTCAACTACAAAGGAAATGAGGTAGAACTGAAGAATCCATATGTTGAAGCAATGTTATTCTTATCATTTCAATGGCACACATCATCTCATTAGATAGATTTCTGCATATTTACACTGATGACAGCCATCAATTGATCTCTTTGGCCAGAGGCAGATACATTGCTTTAATTTATTTTCAAGTCAAGGTGCTTCCCCCCAGCCTGTTTGAATAAGCTTGATTTGCACCCAACAGATGTTCAGTAAAACAGTGGGATATAGACGTGCATATTGTGTGATCTGTTTTTTTTTATAAAAAAAAAAACAAAGTATATGGCAGGAATGCAAATTAGATATGTCCAATGCAGTCTTCAATATTACAACTGTTATGACCAACAGTGCTTTTGGGTATTAGCTTCCAATAATGCTTAACGTGGGTACCTTTCATAAACGCTGCAAGAAATAATACAAATGCAAATATGCCAAATAATTACAGGACTCTTTAGGGTGTCTCCAGACTGTCACTATTTGACCAAAGGGTTCAAGAAGGTATGCAGGTGGATGCTGGCTAAAGGTGGGTTGAGACATTTCACCATTCACCCAAATGGACCAGCCTCCATTGCAATAAAGGTTAAAGAAGCTGGGCACATTTAGCATAGAAAGGGGGCTATTTCGAAGCATTCTGATAGCAATCCTTAAATAACTGAAAGGCTGTCACATGGATGATGGAGCAAACTGGTTTTCCATTGCTCCCAGAGGGTCACCAATTGTATCTCATCAGGGATATTGTTGCTACAGATTTCCTACAGAGAACAGGAGATTTGGCCAAAATGCACATGAACAGACATCCACACTCAATGTGGGAAGAGCATGAAGGGGAAAGGACCTGTGTTATGAGGCCAGTTACCATTATCCACACAATGGCTCTACATAGGTATAACACATAGACATAAGTGAAGGAGCCAAATGAGCACAAATGGGCTGACCTTGACCCATTACAAGTTAGACCATTCTACACCAACAGGGGGGCCAGGGCTAGTCCCCATAGAGCAACCAACATTAGTCAATAGCCCCCACCCTAAATTTTTCAGTTGTTTGGTCTACTATGTATTGCATCCATGGCTTGACAACCTAGAATAATCAAGGGAGAGGAAGATTTGATTTAACTTGGTAATATCAAAAGCCAGAGCTTGAAAGGCTTACAAAGAAGCAGTAAGCGTGAATTGTATGAAATGACCATTGGAGGGGGGCTCTATTAAAACCTCTACTTTGCATTTTGATTCATTTGTGCTATATCGCTTTTTGCTTGAGCAACACGCTTTATCTTTGAAAAACAAAACTTTTATTCTACAATAAAACTGTTGATTTCAATCAGGAGCTGAAATGCCATCCTATGAGCAATAAGATCTTTAAAGGCCAATTAGAAGGGAACCACAACACCTGTTTAAATAATCGTGATCATCATGTATATATAAGACAAAGATTATGTGCCTATCTTCTGTAACGCCACAACATTAACCTTCTTCATGCCTTACAATATTGATCCTGACACGCTATTTCCTATTATGTCATATCATTTGTTCATCCAACTTCTGTTAGTATGACCATCAGGCTCAACTAATGATCTTCAATGGCAGGCATACACAACATGGTGCCTTCCAGATGTTGTTGGACTACAACACCCATCAGCCCCTGCCAGTGTGGGCAATGGTCAGGGACATTGGGAGTTGTAATTTAGCAACAATAAACTATAAACAATAAACAATAAAGAACTGTTGTGGCACACTGAACTTTCTATTGCTAAGAAATACATTGGAAAACACTTGCAATCCTCTCACACGGCACCAGTGTGGTGTGCCCCACACTTTGAGAACCACTGCTTTAAGTTCACACGGTTAGAGTAAAGTATGCTGTCACCCATGTGCAACAAATCCATTTTTTAAAAGAATCTAACTTTTAGTACATTAGTTAGTGACAAGGAACTGCACTGAAAAGTGTGGGGTGAACAAATGACAAAGGATGGGCAAATTTGCTCATTTCAGTTTTTCTTGATTTCTCATTTCCCAATCTTAAATTCATTTCTACAGCAATTAAGTCCTCATGAAAATTCATCAGCATTTCTCATAATATACACATTTTTGCAAAGCAATTGCTCCCTAAACCATGCATTATTATCACTAATATATGTATTTCATGCACACACATTACTACAGTACATCCATTTTTGTATGCATTGCTTGGCTGGAGGACAGAATTGCAAGATTCATAGAAGTACAGATTTCAAAGGATGATTGTGTTTTATTTCAACAAGTGTGATTTGGGAAGGTTCCCCTTTTAAATGACTCAAATTTCTCCCCTTTCCTATGAATTGCTAACAGGGGTTGTTTTTCAACATCTGATTTTTGGGACAGTAGATAGCATTAGTTGAAGTGTGATAAACTTACCCAACAAGCCAATCACTTCAGGTTGCATTCCCTTTTGGGGGCAGATGTTGAGAAAACACATACCCCAAAGAGGGCTATAAAATTATGCATGCTGGTGAAAAAAGATAAAAGACAATTGATAATAGATAAAAGTAGATTGTATATAAAAATAAATCTTATAATACTAGGGTAAGGTAAAAGACAAAGGACCCCTGGGCAGTCAAATTCAATTACGGTGGACCCTGGGGTTACGTTACTTTCGGGCAATGTAACTTTCGGGTTGCAAATGCGTCAAACCCGGAAGTGTATACTTCCAGGTTTCACCGTGTATGCATGCACAGAAGCGCTCTATGCATGCACAGAAGCGCTCTGTGTGCTGCACACATGCTCAGAAGGGCACCTCTGGTTACGAAGATTTCGGAATATGGCCGGGCCTCCACAATGGATCCCGTTCATAACCAGAGGTACTACTGTATGGGATGCAGTGCTCATCTCGTTTTCAGGCCAAGGAAGCCGGCGTTTGTCCACAGACAATTTTCTGGGTCATGTGGCCAGCATGACTAAACCACTTGTGGTGCAACGGGACATCATGACGGAAGCCAGAGTGCACAGAAATGCTGTTTACCTTCCCACCGCAGCAGTACCTATTTTTCTACTCGCGCTGGTATGCTTTTGAACTGCTGGGTTGGCAGAAGCTGGGACAGAGCAACAGGAGCTGATTTGAACTGCCAACCTAGTGATTGGCAAGCCCAAAAGGCTCAGTGGTTCAGACTACAGTGCCACCTGCGTCCCTTTCTATAACACTAAGGCCGTCCAGTGAAGCTTAATGTTGGAAGATTCAGCAGAGTGTGTAGTGAAATTATGGGATTTGCTCTCTCAGAACTGTGGTGCTTTTCCCCTGGTGAGCTCTTTACCAGGAAAGGCTATAAAGTCTTCCTGTTCAGGCTGGGGTTTCACCTAGTCAGCAAAAGTCTCTCCTGCTTCCCTCTCTCTCTCTCTCTTTCTCTCTCTCTCTCTCTCTCTCTCTCTCTCTCTCTCTCTCTGACTCTTAGCATGGTCCATGGGTCGACCTCTTGGCTCTGATTCCTGGTGTGCCTCTAGCATTCTTACTCGTTCCCCCTCAGTCACTCCCTACCACTTTCATTTGACTTCCTTCTTTCATCGCTGCTGCTAATTTTCCATCCATATTTTCCTACTCACCTGACACCCTGTCCTGTTTCCTTCTGCATTTGCCTGGTGTCGTATGATTGACCCTCTTTTGAAATGGCCTGAGGAATTTGGGGAATTAGGCAGAGTTCCACAAGCATAAGTCTGGCACCTACTCAATGGCACATTGAAACAATGGCCCTGCCTAAGTCAGAAAATTGCAGAGCAGAGAGAAAATTGTCAAGTAGAGTGCGAATTGTGGATCCACAATCCTACTGCACCTGCAATTTCCTGACGGCAGCAAGGCTTATGACTGACAGCAGTTGAGTGAGGCACAGACATTGAAGAGTGTGAGCTGAACCTGAAGTCCACCAATTCTGCTCAACAGCAGGTTCCCTGAAGAAAATACCTCTACTGCTCATGCTCACCAGCTTAACACCTCATATTAGAGTAAAACACACTTCAGAGTTACATGAGAGCCTGTGAAATGTAGTGGCTAGAGTGCTATTGGGCTGGAAAGAACTGGGCTGAAATTCAGGAACTTAAAGGAATAAGCCATAGCTCAGTGGGAGGGAATATGCTTTGAATGCAGAGGATCTTGGGTTCAATCCGGAGCATTACCAGGTAGGGCTGACAAAGCCACCTATCTGAAACCCTGGAAAGCTACTGCCAATCAGTGTAGATCTTGAGTAAGGAACCTATTTCTACTTGAAGGCTTCATTCCCTCATGGACAAGCTTCCCGAGTTTACATATTGGTGGTGGGCAGCATCAGAAGAAAAAGTAGGCAATGGAATGACTTAGTACCATTGTAGAGGAGGGTACATTGTAGCCACAAAAAATAATTGTTATGAGGGGTTGGGGGGGGAGGTAGGCTGTATGCCTGAGTCCCTTCTAATTTGTGGATCCGTGAGGCATTCAATTGCTGAATTAGCCAGGCAAGGGCCATAGTGGCCCCCAAAGTATGAGTTGTTAAGGTTACAAAGGAAGTGTCTCTATGCCAGAGACAAATGGGTGGGCCTCCCTCCCTCAACTGTCAGTTAGAAATTGAGGTGAGTGAGCTGGAAGCAGGCTGGGCACCTGAAAGATAGCATCATGCCTGATTTCTGCTGGAATCCAAGGCTGTGGCAATGGGAGAAGCAAGACCATATTGGAGTGTTAAATGCTGGTGAGCCCCTCCATCGAAGGCTCAAGTTGTATATATGTGTAAATAAACCATATATCATACCACAGTCTCCATTGTCCCTCATTCCAAAGGAAAGCAGGAACATTGAAGCTGCCCATCAGTAGTTAGCACCTTGACAGCAGACTGAGGAAGTCGCTCTTCCCCATGTGTTTAAATTATAGTAATTATTACTATATTTGCAGCTGATCATATGCACAATATGCAAATCTGTGTCCTTTTTCTTTCTTTCTTTTTTGAGTAGTTATCCAAGTGGGCTACCCTAGACACTTCAGCAGTAGGGCTAGTCTCTGCAATACATTGCTGCCCGTGTTGTTTTCTCCTTCCCCCTGAATATGGAAATCCTTGTTTGTTTCAGCACTGGAGCTCTCATATCCTATAAGGAACTGCTGAATCATGTTGAGCAAATCAAGCCCCTGACTCAGCAGATCATTAAGGGTCAAATAGTAGCATTTGATACCATCCTTTCCACTTCTCATTTCTGCCAAAATGCTGCATGATTTTCAGGAGAAGGAGGAGGAGGAGGAAGGTGAGGAAGGTGATGGAAAGGAAAATGCCACATTCCTGTAAATGAAGGGATGAGAAATGCCCCACTCATTGATGCAAAATTACCGTTATTCTTTCTCCTCCTCCTTCTACTTCACACAGCTTTATACAATGTGCACCACATAGGAAGGGAGGGGGTGGGGGGGGACGCAACCAAACAAGTGACACATTAGTTAAGAGACCTTCCATTTTACGTTGACAGTTCACGATAATGGAATTTAATTGTGGGAAAAAAGCTGAATAATTTTCGCTGAATGTCATTCAGTTCATTCAAACTGGGAATCGGGGACATTTCTAACAAAGGTTTTCAAACTTCTTTTGAAATCAGGAAGCTGCTGCACACAGATAAGAGGAGAGGTTTGAGGATTCTCTATCGGAAATTTCAAGGTTTTCTTCCCCCCCATCTGCTTTTTCACATTAACTGGTAATTATCCAGAAAGGCACATAATAGTGCTGAAATGACAGAAGCTGACAAAGGTTTTCCTAAGATATGTAAATTGTCAGTGATAGGCAAGGTGCAACAGAAAGGCTTTCTACAGCACAATTATGTATGCCAGTTTCATTTGCTTTTTAGGTAGAAATGATGGCACACAGCTTCAGGAGCTTCTTATCACATGCGCTGCACATTAGCTTCATAACCATGTGCTAAGGACATGTGGCAAAAGAAACTTAGCTTTAAGATAGGGGTCTCCTCCACTTCTTCTATAGCTATGTGCCATGCCTATATATATATATATATATATATATATATATATATATATATATATATATATATATATATATATGATTTTAAAAGGAAAACTCATGTTGGGGTTAAAAAAAGAAGGTGACTAACCATATTATAAACTAACCCATATTTGCCATATGAACCTGCACTTCCCAAAGCTGGATTATTGTGTGATGGTTGATTTCGTGATGGCTTTCAGACAGGCAATTGCTGGTGCACAGCTGCTTGTATACAATTTTTTCAGTGGCCTCGTGCTCTGATCTTAAAATTTCCCGCATATAGCAGGGTCTGTTACAGACGCTAAGCTAGGAAATGAGGAACACCATAGATAGCAAAGCTTCTGATGCATAGTTTTAATCTGGTGTGTGTGTGTGTGTGTGTGTGTGTGTTGGTGCATCAGGAACTGCTAGATAAATGATTCTGCTGCTGCAGTCGTTCTTAATATGTAATGTTTATTGCATATATTTGCCCAGTAAAAACTTTTTGGATCAGTGTGCTTAGAGAGAAGAAACTGCTTAATATATATATATATTGGGGGGGGGGAATCTCTAAGTGGTGTACAAAATAAAAACAATATAATTAAAACAAAATCTCATCATGAAACCAATAAAGTAGTAACATAAAAGCTTATGCAAACAAATGAACCAGGGATTGAAAACATGGAAAACAGAATCCGATCTCATGAACCAGGGGAAGCCTGAGGGAGAACGTAAGAGTTTTTTATATATATATATATATATATATATAAAGAATTTATTGGCATTTTTATAACAAAACATACACCCACACCCACACCTACAATTATACAATTATAAACAAATACAATTATAGAACAAATACAAATATTGCCAGGATTATTCTTCTTGTTTATATGCATAAAAAAAAAAATTCTATTTCCGAATCTTGACGGTTGACTTCCCCTGCCTTTTCACCTTCGGTTTCATATCCATAATCTACTTTTTTTAACATCTTCCCTCTAAAGATTAAACTCAGTTAAAAAGAAAACAATCATCTTAATCATCTTAGTCTATATTGACCAATAATACACCATAATCATAACAAATTATTCTTATCAAATCTATACTAACTTCTTCTGTCCTTTATCCTGCTGCTAATACTATAAAATTTCAAATATCTCCTTTCTTATATAAAAAGAACCAAATAAAACTAACAATCTTCACCCTCCGATTTCAGAATATCATAACAGACCATTTAAATTTTAAACTTAATACTTCACCCTACTCCCCCTCTGTCCATTATCCTTCTCCGTCTATCACCGGAACCCATCTTCCAATTGTCCTCTTTTCCCATATGTCCACAGATCCAGGCACAGTTCGCAACAGACCTTGCATCGAGCTTCAGGGTACCCATCTCATCTTCTTTCGGCTGCTCCTTTGTACCATTCTTCTTCTTTTTGTAAATATCTTAATTCTTTGTCCCTTACCCCCGAGCTCACACCTCGGGGTCTGGATATAGCAAATCTTACCGTCCCGGGGCTGCCACCCCCAAAGAACGGATCCTTTTCCCGGAGTCGCCCTGTCATTTCTCTCCATCCTTCAAACATCCCTTTCAGCTCTTTGCCAAGGTTTCATTCCATCGTATCAAAGATTTGAAAAGCCTCCTCTGTGGGAAGTAAAAAAAATTTCATACTCCCACTCAAGACTTTCACTTTCCGATTAAGCAGTTCCAGCTTCAAAACAATAAGCCTTTGTTCATCCGTTAGTCCAGAGTTCAAAACAAGTTCAAACACAAAGTCCAGCATATTGAGAGAGGGGATGGATATCAAATTTCAGTTCCTGTCTCTATGTTCTTCCTTTTATAGCAGTTATTTTCCACGTCGATTCAGACTTTTCATCACCATTTTTCCTGAAGCCAGAGCGCAAAGACCAAAACTTTAAACGGAGATATTTTCCGCAAACTTACTCCCCAAAGGGAGATTTTAACAGCCTCATTTATCAAAGTTCGAATACTTTGTAGCCAATTTTGTAGCAGCAGTCACTTAAGCTGGTTAATTTCTTTCCCCCGAAGGGAGGGAGGCAGGCTTCCTTTCCACTTCCCCCCGGATCGTCCAAAAAGCATAAAATCTAATCCAATCGAATACTCACGACCACCGGGTTTCTTTAATTCCAAAGATCACAGGTAGAACTTTGACGCTCGTCGCGGGGGTGACCGCCGCATTTACATCCCGGTTGGGGCATGTCCCCTATAGCCCGGCTCCGTTGTCCCTTCACCCCCACTCCCCCTTTACAGGGGGAGCGAGGGAAGGGTTCGGAGCACTAATGGGCACAGCCGGGGAGCCCAGGGTGCGGGACGCTCTTCCCGCACCCCACCGGAGCCCCGCTTTGCGGTAGCGGGGCTCCAACCCCCGGGACGGACTGGGTCGCCTCGCAGCCGAGGCAACCCACGACCGCTCCGCAATGGCGTCGCCGCCGGAAGTCAGAACGTAAGAGTTTTATCCAGTGGTAGTCCTTCTCAAAGCAGACCCAGTGAGATTAATGGTCATGGCCAAGTTAGGTGCACTGATTTTATTTCTTTTTTTAATAGTTTTTATTAATTTTCAATTCCGAAATATCCAATATATGCCAGATTGTATAGGTGCACTGATTTCAATGGGTTCACTCTGAGTAAAATTTAGTTGGATAAACCTTTACATAAGAAGGATATGGACAGCCTTGGGGGTGGGGGCAAGTGCACTCCCCAAACAAGGATACTTTCCACTTGCCCCCCCCCAATTGCTAGACTTACGCCGTAACATATACTGTTATTTTTCTATCGTTCACCCACCTAGAAATATACTTTTCCCAGTGCTATTTTTCTAGAAAAGAGGTGCCAGAATTCACCATGAACATCTCCTTCGTTCTCTTAGAATGGCAATGTTGCCCACCCGAGAGGTGCCAGAATGGAGTTCCAGAGAGTTCTGGCTCGGGGGGGAAAGCCCTGACTTTGCCTGGTGTGTGTGTGTGTGTGTGTGTGTGTTGTGCATGCACACTGCCCCTGAAAAAGTGCCTACTGGATCAGGCCAGTGGCTCATCCTGTCCAGCATCCTGTTCCCACAGTGGCCAACCAGATGCCTGTGGGGGGAAGGTGCCTCTGTTTACAATACAGTGGTACCTCTGGTTGTGGACGGGATCCGTTCTGGAGGTCCGGTTGGATCCCGAGGTTTCCGCAACCTGAGGGCGCTTCTGCGCATGCGGCAAAACCTGATCAAATACTTCCGGGTTTGCTGCTTTTGCATCCTGAAGTTTACGTAACCAGAGGGTTATGTAACTGGAGGTATTACTGTATGTCTGAAGCAACCGGTGTTTGCTGCTTCACATTTGGCAAAGAGCAGGGCATTAAATAGTACAGGGGCAATAGCAGGGGGGAAAGCCCAGTAATAGCAATAACTCAGAGGCACAAATAGAGCACAGAGCTTGCATGCAGAAAGCCCCAAGATCTTTAAGATAGGGTTCCAGTTATGTATCTCCAAAGAAAAAGAGGATTCTCCTCACATTTCCATGTTTACCTGTAAATTAGCACATGCAACTTTAGTGTCTTCTTTCTCAGTGATGCATGTGCTAATTCATAGGTAAACATGGAAATGTGGGGAGAATTGCTTTAATTTAAACAAGTAAAAGGCATCTCCCCATAGAGGGGAAGACTGTGACCAGGTAAACTCTGTGCCTGCTCAGTCCGTTGTGCAGCTGCACACAGTTGATGGGCAACCTCAAGTGTCTTTGAGGTTGCCCATCAACTGTGTGCAGCTGCACAACGGACTGAGCAGGCACAGAGTTTACCACAGAGTTTACTCAAGTGTCTTTGAGGGGGGGGGCGGTCTGTCTCTTCTTAGGGAACTTTGGCTTTAAACTAGTCTTGGACCAGACAGCTCTGGTTTTGATTTAGTGGTTCTGTTTTTGTTTTGGTGGATACTGTTTTTTCATAATGCATAGCATCACCACCTAGAGATTTTTTGAAACAGTAATTGGTTTAGAAGCTCTTTAAAATAAATTTAAAAACATGAAGCAGGTGCAGAATTTAAAGTTCAGCTCACTTGTTACTTTCTAAACATGAACCTAGCAGGTGCTTTTAGCGCAGCAGCAACAGTATGCTTGTTATGTATTGAAGTTCTCACCCTAGGCCACTAGGGGTGTGTGTATATAGTTCATTCTGCTGCAGTTTTCACTCAGGTCCGCACATGTAAATGAGGGGTTGAAAAGTGACGTTCAGGGATTGGGTAACTGCAGAAAGTTGTTACTGTTGCTTTGTAGCTGAGTTCTATATAAGCAGGCTGCTGAGCCCTTCAGCTCACTTCTGTTCCAGCCTGAGAATAAACAAGAGCTGCTTGGAAATCACTGTGTCATCTGCTGTGTCCACCCACTACTTAACAATGCTGAATCTCTCTTCCCCTAGATGTGAAGCAAGCCCCCCCCCCCCAGTCTTTTTTACTTCTGTAGAAAACCTTTCTTATCTTCCCCAAGACTTCCTGAGTTGATTCATTTTATTATTTTATTTCTTTTAAATTTTATTATAGCAGACACCCCACCAGGCAATAGGAGAAGGGGGAATATGGGGCTGCCAGGCCTCTCCACCAGCTCTGTTGGAAGACCAGCCTCTTTTGGCTCTTCTCCAAAGTTTCCATTTCTGAATCTCACTACAAAACCTATGTATTTAAGAATTAGTGCTGCTGCTGCTGCTTCTTCCTCCCTCCCACTCCTGTTTTCTTTTGTGTCCTCTTAGTGGTGCAGCAATAAAACTCACAGCACAGGTGCAAAGCTAAGCAAGGTCTGGTCTGGTCTGGTTCCAAATTGGATGGGGGATCGCATGTTGAGACTCCTGGAAGTTGGAATAGATGACCCTCAGGGTCTCTTCCAAGTCCACAATTTTAAGACTCTGAGATCAGGGTCTGTCTTTTCACTAATATTTGTAAACTGAACTGTAAACCGAACAGGAAAGCGCCATATTGCTGCTAGGAAAGTGTTCCACGGCATGGGACTGACAACATTACATGCCTGTCTTCTAGCTGAGGCCAGCCAGGCCTCTGTAATGCAGGGAACAACTAACAACATTTCTCTGGAAGACATACCCTTCAACATTTCTCCAATGAAGAGAGGGACATTCCATTCCATAATAATAATTTTACTATTTATACCCCACACATCTTACTAGATAACCCCAGCCACTCTGGCCAGCTTCCAACATATATAAAAACATAGTAAAACATTGAACATTTTTTTTAAAAAAACTTCCCTATACAGAATTGCCTTCAGGTGGCTCAGGGGTCAGATAACTCCATATCCTCCAACCTTTCTCCAACAAAGATAGGGACATTCTGCCATACTCTCCATCATTTCTTCAATGAAAATAGAGACAATCTAAGGGAAAGTGGGAAATTCTGGGATAAAATCGGAAACTGGGGTGGCTTCTCTAAATCAGGGACGTCCCTGGAAAATAGGGACACTTGGAAGATCTGGAATGATCTCAGTGATATCACTTCTTGTCCATGTCATCCATTTAACCATCAGACCAAAGGCTCATCTGGCCCAACAGCCAGTTCTTTCAGTGACTGACCAATTGCCTATGACAAGTCCACTAGCAGGACATGTGCAGCATAAGAATATCTTACCCATAAAAATACAGGAAAATACGTTGTTTGTAAGAATATGTGTTAAAGCACTTTAATTACTTTTTAATGACTATAGAGTTTTGCTTGATGTAATCCACCTGCAGTTAATTACAGGAATGGCAAGTTAGCAGCTATAATCTGAAATGCTATCTAATATCCTCAGAACACTCAACAAAACACACAAGATCCATTTTCATAGACTGAAGAAAAACAGCCCATTTGGTCAGGGACATTTTTGGTCAAGGGTCTGAACATTTTGCTGGAACCATCAAGGAAATCCTTCATCACTTCATCTACCCAGGTGCAAAAGTGTCCCATGGCTCTGGGGGTTTCTAAAAAAAAAGTCATTGAAATAACAACATTGGTATTCCAATAGTAATATTTCAAAGCTCAGGTTCTGTTATTTATTTTCTTTCTCTTCAAAATATTATATACCCTGCCTTGTTTGCAGTAAGTCTAGGCAGCTTACCAAAATCACACACAAGTAAAGTAATCTTCCCCTTCTTCAAAAGCAAAACAAACAGAAACCCACATTAAATTCAAATCAGAACCAATGGCCATATAAGAAAATTCAGCACCCCATATTAAAACAAGGTCTTCTACCTCTTTCTGGCAGGTTGTAAAGCTTGGATCACACAGCAGGCATAAATCAACATGTCAATGGCTGTAAACCATTTTATACCAGCAGAGTATTTGTTCTGCAGTGCATTATCCTTTAGCTAGACATTCCTAGAATTGCACATTATCTTCATTACCAAGAACATCCCACAATGGGATGAAGGGGACCAACATTAGTTCAGTTGTTAGCAATTTGGCTGAAAAAATAAAAACAAATTTATAATGCTGTCATATAAATCTATGGTACAACCACATTTCTAATGTTATGGAGTTGGGGCTAGGTTTTCGGGATTTCCTCTAATTTTGCAATTCTGTATTTGGATCATGAAGGTCACAGCCCAGGCCTAGTTTGTTAGATATTCCCTTTTGTAAGGTAAGCTAGGATAATATGTTGCCGCAGGAAAGAAGTATGTGCAGGCAGTTCAAGTAACGCAATAGGAGCACAATGCAAACAGGGAAAGACCTTAATCAATTATGGATCATTTGCAGACTGAGAGCAACAACAGTGGATACTGATTGTATTCGCTGGATTGATTAGCGTTCTGGACAAGGGATGAATAACAGAATGTCAACAATTTCTGCTGCTGTTTATGAATTCCTAACTCCAAATTAACCAGCTCCTGCAACTTCCTAAAACAGACACCTGATGTACCATAAAATATCAGGTAGTAATCTAGCACCATCCAATATGATGGATGCATATAGCTTTGAGTGATCTCACTTACAAGCAATGTGACCAGCCAATCACAATATAAAAAGTAACGCAGCTTGAGGGCAGGAACTTGCTGAGTTCTGTGTAAACTGCACTCGGATGGCAAGACCATTCTCTTTGGCCTGCCAAGCTTGCAGGACCTGTTTTGGGTTATTATTGTTATTGTAATTAATATAATTACAATCCCAAGATCCACCAGTCAGAGCCTGATGCAAAAGACGTGCAGTTTAAACTGAAGAGCCCCTGAGCACATTCTGAGCCTCAGAATTTGGTTTTAGTACCGGATCTGAACTGATCTCGCTTTTGGTTACTCCAAACTTCCTTCATTTCCACAACAAATTAAGAGGGGGTTATTGCCATAGTTAAGGAACTGGAAATCAGAAATGTCTGGCAATTAACCAGAGATTTCCAGATCTGTAATTTTAAAATAATAATAAATAATACATATAATATAAATGTTGTAATATTGCACCTGCTATGAGCCATTCTCTGTAAACAAACACACACGCAAATACACACACTGTCTTTACATAGACCCCATCCACCAAATGCTAGATAACATAAAACTTACACCTTGTGCAAACTGGGCTCTGTGCAGTTTAGCATCTAATTGTCCTCTAATCTGCTTGCATCCTACAGTGTCACCAGTGACGTCAAATATAAGCCTGTATCGCTTCTATTCCTTGCAGTAAAGCAGGTTGTCAGTGAGGGGGAAAGGGGGGGAAGAGAATTTTCAATTACGCCAACCTCTTTCAACTTGGCACAATGATACATCAAGCATTATATTTTATTTTTTGTCCTTGAGTGCTTAGGAAATAAAATGTGTCGATATTTGTTGTTGCTGCTGACAAACCTGGCAGCCCTCCACGTTAAATGCTCCTATCTACCTAAACGCCAGTGACATCTCCTAACAGAGGCTGGATTTTATACAAATTTGACTCGTGATCTCAGTAGATGGATAGCAGGAGATGCGTGTTTAGCATTTCCCTGGCCCTCTTCCCCATCTTGTTGATATTTAATTCATTTGGCAATTGCTTTTAAGCCTTTTTGGGGGGGAGTGCACACCTGTGTGTAGAATCACAGTTTCGAGTCAAGGAATGCTGTAGCGAAAGGGTCACAAAAGTAGAGAGGATGCGTTGTACAGCCAATCACTTGAAAAGAAAAGACAAGGAACTTCTAGCAACAGCAAACTGCAATTGTCATTGCTAAATTGACAGTCATCCTGCCTGGTTCAGCATCAGCACCCTCAGGCAGTTGCCAGCATTCTACCACTCTGACAGGGCCCATCAACACTTCTGATTGTCTTGGGAGCCCAGCTCCATGAGGAGCCATTTTCATTTACCAAGATGCCCCCAAAGTAGCATTGCTCTGGGGCATTGTCAGAAATCAAAATGGATATTTGGCCTGTGATGTTTCATTCACACAGAGGCACATACCCACACCACGTTTTGCTGCAGTTATCAAGTGATGAACAAGCATATGGCGAGAGCTAGCTTTTAGACAGCAAGCTGGCAACTTAGCACCAAGTGTATATAACCATGAAGGGAACCAATAATTTCATACTGCTTGCCCACATGACAAGGAGAACACAGACAGATACATTTTCCCGTGTTACAAAGAGCTGTATTTCATACAGATAGTGGGACCATGCATTGATTTCATAATAAATGAAACATGGGCCCCATTTGGTAGTTCTCCTCCACAACCACCTCCTCCTCCTCCTCCTCCTCCTCCTATTTTAGGAAACTGTCTGTCTATTGTCTTTACATTCCAACACCTCTTAGGATATCAAAACCAAGTATGACAGACATCCTCACTTAGAATGGGCACTGGGCCTAGGAGCCAACTCCTAGGGGCCAAAGTCCCTTTGCCCCCCACCAATAAAATATTTGAGGGGGCTGTCCTGTCCCCCCAAAGATGATGAGCATTTCCATTCAGATGGTGGGTGGGTGTCACATCATGTGATCGATTATGCAGGGCGGGACTTACCTCCCCTCAACACACATATTTTATTCAAGTTGGCACCCCTGGTACTGGGTAACGTGGCATCTCTTTAAGGTATCCCACAGCACGGATAGAATTCCCAGACAACAATGGTTATATTTTATTGTGAAAGCAAATACAGCTGCTAGTAACCAGCAAGGCCCATTGCTGCCATATTAATTTCCCACAATGCCCTTCATGTAGTGTCATTCTAAGGGCATTGTAGTGTTCCTTGCAGGGCTGCTCAAGGGCTTCCACCTGCCTGCCAACATTAGGTAAGAGATAGCAGCCCACCTAGAGCTATCCCTTAATGAATGGAAATGAATTGGGTTGGTTTCTGTTGTCCTGTTCATGACTAATTCAGAGCTAGATGGCATACCTTCTTCAGCAGCAATAGTACAGGTCCTCTGAGGACAGGTGAATATGCCAATTTTGCTTTCTCTTGGTTGTCATTCTTCCAATCTTAAATTCAGCTCTCCAGATTTCCACACCAGTTTGCAGGCAGGTGGTGGGGATGTTGTGGGGTTTGGGTTTTTTTTTTTTAAAGCCCTTTTGAAAATTCATCAGCATTTTTGTGCAAATTTCTCCTAATATACATAATTTTGCATGCAGTTTGGCCTAACATGTTGTTTTTTTGTAGGTTATTTTCATCAAGATATGCCTCTATATATGCACTCTGCCCTAGCAGATGCATTCGTGTACACATTACTTAGCAGAAGAACTGCATTTCAATATTCAGAGAAGTGTGAATTTCGAAGAATAGCTGTTTTGGTTCATGCATTGTTTTAGAAAGTGTAAATTAAGCAATTTGCCTTTAAACACAAACTGAACAGAATTTCTCCCCTATTATTTCTCCCCTATTCCTACCTCTTAGTGGTTGCCTTCTTTCCAGAGGGAACCCAGTTTGTGTCATACAGTATATTTTTTAAAGCATTTTGGAGGGATAATGGCAACCACCGTGTGTGTGTGTGTGTGTGAGAGAGAGAGAGAGAGAGAGAGAGAGAGAGAGAGAGAGAGAGAGAGAGAGAGAGAGAGAGAGAACCAACATTTTCTCCTGCTCCAAAAACGCCCCCAGAATGGCACTACTCCCACAGCATTCTGGGCAAATAAAATGGCACCCATCAGGAAGCCACATGGAATTATGCTGCTGCCACAGAACCAGCAGCAAAAAGAAAAAAGAAAAAAAAAACTTGGGGGTGGCAGGGGAGAATACAATGAAAGCTGACATGAGCAAGAAAATGAATGAAGTCTTTAATAATGAAAATAAATGCAACTGCAACATGAAAACAAAAGGTCCCAAGTTCACTTCCCGGCATCTCTAGGCAGGGTTGGGGAAAGACCTAGGAAAGCTACTGCTGCCAGTCAGTGCAGACAATGCTAAGCTAGAAGAACCTATGACCTGCCTCAGTTTACGTCAGCTTCCAGTTTCATGGTGGTGGTGGGGTGTCATATATCATATCCTGCCACAAGCAGAGCTGCCAGGCCCCTGTTCCTGATAAGATAGGCTAGGCCAGTGGCGGAGGAGCCTAGCCGCCCAGGGCGATGGCACAGAGGCACCCCCTGGGGGCAGGTCGCCACGGCACGTGCGTTGTGACACCATGACGCGTTGGGTGCACTGTGCATGCCCAGAATTTCTAGGCATGCGTAGTGGATCCAGCCGGCGCTGCTGTGAGCCGGCGAGCGAGCGGCGGGTAGGGCAGCTCCATCCGTAAAGAAGCACGGATGGGGTGCTGGGTGGTGGGGGAGGGGCCGGGGAGTGTCACCCCCCTCCCCTGGAACTGGGGGCACAGTGCCCCCTACGCCCCACCCTTCCTACACCACTGGGCTAGGCTGGATGGTTCAGTCAGTAAAGCACAACCCTTAATCTCAGGGTTGTGGGTTCAAGCCCCATGTTGGGTGAAAAAGTCCTACATTGCAGGGGGTTGGACTAGATGACCCCCGAGTCACCTTCCAGTTCTATGATTCTATGGAATACACTCCACTTTTGACACCCCTGCCACAAAGTGGCCTTCCACAAGTTAGAATGCTCCACCTGGGTTGTTCTCTAAAGTGTAAAGTTCCTAGATAGGCACTTTTTCTTTTCTTTTTTTGACTAAGTTTTGCAATATGAATAACAATGCTTAATATAATGAAACATACTTCAGAATTCAGGGAATTGCATTCCTATTCATCTTAAGTTAGGGGGAAAATATGTTTTTAATTAAACGACCATCCCTTGTTTGTAGCTGCAAGGTACTTGTGCATGATATAAAACTCAATTTTAATAATATGCACACAAACTAACATTTCTCCGCCTCCCTCTTCCTCCTTTCTTAGGTTAAACAAACAGCACTATAAAAAAATGAACCCAGTAAGGACAGTGTGAGATAGGTTTGTTCTGATAAGAAACGTAAAGAGCCAGGTGCGCCCCCTGGTGTTAGAAGCAGAGTATATGTGAAAATAGTCTTCTGTGGAGATTTGCTACAGCCTCTAAACAATTTGCCTTTGCCATACCTATCGTTTATCACGCCCAATAGGGAATATATATTTCTTAAATACACACACACACACACACACACACACAAGTTGAAGCATGCTGGGAATGCAAATGACACCTAGCATTTCGCACAATTCGTGGCGAATGCAATTATAATTAAGATTATGATAAAATATTAAGTCAAGATCATAAAGTGTTGATTGGTCCTGATTAGCTGTATTATCTGTAATTAGAAATCACACCATCCTTCAACAGTTAGTGGCATGTTTTGCTTATGATGCTGCAGCATGAAAAGGGGAAGGCATGAGTCAGCTTTTGTGATGGGCTTTCATTATGGGTTTAATTGAGGCAAGGGACAGCTGTAAATAAAGGCAGAGCAGGGTGACATGGCGATTACACTGTAAGATTGGGAAATTTGCATATAGGTTTTGCTTGAGTTAATTTGTGAGTCTGGTAAACAAAGTATTTTTGCCCTAGGCTTGTTCACACATTTCATTACACTGAGCACAGGTATGAACTCTCTTTACCCTGGCCTGCCTGCCTGCCTTCCTTTCTTCCTTCCTTCCTTCCTTCCTTCCTTCCTTCCTTCCTTCCTTCCTTCCTTCTTTCCTTCCTTCCTTCCTTTATATGCATTTCTTGAATTTATATCTCCACAAAAGCACAATTTAAAAATGCAAGCAAAGCAAAAGCATTCTAAAACAGTCTGTAAACATTTTAAAAACAACTAAAATTGCAAACATCTAAAAGCAGTTAATATGCTTGGTTTTTTTATTGTAAAGGTTTCATCTGTTCTATTCCCGTAACACCCTGAAATGTTATAGTGACATGCAAGTAAGAAATATTATGAACAAACAAGTGTTTGTGTGAAAGAGGAGGGCACCTGTTCAACTATTGTGTACCTTCATGGGACCTGAAATTCTGTGCCTTCTCTCCTCACCCTAGACTTCAGGCAAGGAGAGGGCTATTACAACAACTCGCCCTTGTTGAGCACATGTCTCTGTTTTTAGTAGGAGGACAAGAAAACTGTGCCATGATGCAGAGTGGATGCCATGGTAAAACACCAAATCGTTGAATCACCAAGAGGATGAGGAACATTCACTTGCACTTTTAAAGAATATTGGAGGAGTCCTGATGGATCAGATCAAAGGCCTATGTACTCCTACAACTTACTTCCTAAAGTAACCAATCAGATGCCTCTGGGAAGCCCACAAACCCAGGGTAGCCTTTCCCTGTGGTTGCCTCGCCGCCACCCAAAGCAACTGGTATTCTGTGGCATACTGCCTTTCAGCCTCAAGATCCCATAATGGCTAACAGCTGCTTATAGAACTCTCCTCCATCAGCTTATCTAATTGTCTTTCTAAAGCCATCTGGGCTGGTGAGCACTATAAGGATAAATTTGATTATACCTTTAAGAACCAGACCCATATCTTGTTTAGGATGTCAGGCCCAAGGAAATGTGTTGCCTTGCCCCCAAGAAAGAGGGGGCCTAGGGCCTCATGGCATCAGTGTGCCATGCATGCATGCCCTGGGGCATGCTGACATTGGACATGGTTGTCCGGTGGCGTGCTGACGTCATGTGTGCACACCCAGTGGTGTGCAACCACTGCCACCACAGAAGTTGGGGGTGGCCCTCTGATTTAGCATTTTATGGGGAGGCTTGGCTCCCATGGCCCCCCCATACTTGGCGCCCCTGGGCCTAAACAGAAGGTCGGACTAGAAACCAGAGTGAGAAAGTAGTTACCGGTACATGAAAGAAGGCCTTGTCATACACAGTTCTTTAATAAAAGTATTGCTTCTTCAACTCCTCTGCTTATTATTAAACAGAGAACATTACAACCATTGTTGCATCTGGTGAGAGTGAGTTCTACAGGAATACAGAAAGCTGTCTCATGTCAAGTTCAGTTGGATAAAGGGAGGAATTAATACAACTTGCCTCTTAAAAGTCAACCTGCTTAACCTCACCTAAATGCTGGAGAGGATGCAACATCACAGGCACATACCTCCACATGTGGTGGGAGTGCCCCAAATTCCAAACACTACTAGTGGATGTTTCAGGATTCTAGGTGGGCAGTAGGGGGTTCTACAGCACAAGCTGAATCCACCTTCCATCAAGCACTGGTGGGTGGTAAGGAAATTTTACCATCAAGAAAGATGCATTAGTGGGTGGTAGGTATAAAAAGGTTCACTACCCCTGAACTAGATGATCCTCAGGGTACCTTCCAATTCTACAATTATGTGATTCTGTGACTCTATGAATTGTCCATGCATAGGTTATATATAGCCCATTATTTGGTCAATATCAGAAAAGCCCTGCTGTATCATCCCCAAAACCCATCCAATCCAGCATCCTATTTTCATCGCAACCAACCAGATGCCTACAGGAAACCTGCGAACAGGACCTGAGTGAAGCAACAACTCTCTCCCAAATTGTGTTACTCTGATTATTTTGACTTGTAGCAGCTCTCCAAGATCTCAGAAAGGTCTCCATCATTGCGAAATAAAATAAAAAAAGGTCTCCATCACCTTCTATGTGATCTTTCCCCCTAAAGATTCCAAGGAATTGATATGAAGGCTTTATGCATGAAAATATATGCATGCAAATTGTTTGCACATGATCTTCCGACTGCTGTACAGGAACCACAGTTCATTGCTTATAGATTATTGTATTTTAACATTCTGTTGGAAGCCGCCCAGAGTGGCTGGGGAAACCCAGCAAGATGGGCGGGGTATAAATTATTATTATTATTATTATTATTATTATTATTATTATTATTATTAAAAAATCATGTGCTTGCTTTGCCTCTGTGCTATGGTCCTTCCTCATAATATAATCATTCTCTATATGAAAATGTCCATCCCTTTCTCTACCCTGTATCTCCTAATAATCAGCATCATTGAACTACTGCATATATTAGGAGAGGGGGAGGGGAGAGATTGGCCCACTCTTCAATAATCTTTTTCCTAACCTTCTTTGGCTCGTGAATGTGATCCCGGCTTTTGAATTTCAGTACGAAGCCCTGCATTTAATTTATTTTGATGCAGATTCTTTAATTGACAGGTGTGCAAGCTGAGTTGCAAGAAAGGAGGTACAGTAAGGTTAAGGTGTGAGTGGAAACTAAATGGCTCTGTTTGAAACCCATAGGAGCCAACCAGAGTGCAATTTAACAATTTCTCTTGCAGTGTATTAGGACTTGGACTTTTTGTGTGGTCCATTGTTCAGTTTATAATGGATGCGCTGTTGCCTTGCAGTTACTGAACTACCCAGGGTTTTTTTGCTCCTTTTCTTGGGGGGGGGGGAGTGCTTTGAGGTACTCTATGAATGAACGTCATACTGAGAAACCCTAATCTATTCCATATTTCACAATGAAAAGCAACTCCACTGAGCCCTGGTGCAGTACTTACCCCTCTTTTGCCCTGAGTACATGGCAAATCGGAAGGGACTCTGCAAGGTGTGTCTGGAACCTGTTTCTTTCATTGATGCCCTTCTTTGTGTGCCCCCACTATGAGAGTCCAGGAGGGCAGCAACACAGGAATGGGCTCTCTGTTTTTGAAATGCTTTCCCTAGGGAGGCTCGCCTGGCCACTTCGCTAGGCGTCAGGTGAAAATGTTTCTGTTTAACCAGGCCTTTGGCTGATTAAACATTCTGTAGCCTATTAAATGTGTTTGTGGGAGGTGGAGTTATTGTTTTTGCTGGGGGGAGGGTATTTTTATGTATTTTGTGTTCTCATTTTGTACTTGTGATTTTCGGGTGAAGGGTGGTATGCAAATTCAATAAATAAATAAATAAATAAATAAAAATAACCTAACCACATACCCCAAAAAAGTAAAGAAAGAGATTAACAAGTGGGACATGCAACAAAATAGCGCAGCATGGAGTAGTCCTGCTGTTCAGGGTTCCAGCCAATCAGCTGTGAACACTCCATTCTACTTTCACTTTCCAGTAGTTTTCTGTTTTTCCCACTACCAGCCTCAACAATCAGCCAGCGTCCTATTCCCAACCTCAGTTGTGTTTGACTACATAAGCAGGACACGGGTGGCGCTGTGGTCTAAACCACAGAGCCTAGGGATTGCCGATCAGAAGGTCGGCGGTTCGAATCCCCGCGACGGGGTGAGCTCCCGTTGCTCGGTCCCTGCTCCTGCCAACCTAGCAGTTCGAAAGCACGTCAAAGTGCAAGTAGATAAATAGGTACCGTTCCGGTGTTTCCATGCGCTGCTCTGGTTCGCCAGAAGCGGCTTAGTCATGCTGGCCACATGACCCGGAAGCTGTCTGCAGACAAATGCTGGCTCCCTCGGCCTATAGAGCGAGATGAGCACCGCAACCCTAGAGTCATCCGCGATTGGACCTAATGGTCAGGGGTACCTTTACCTTTACAAGAGCAGTAGAACTCAGAGAACTGGGATTTCGAGGAGGATTCACCCGACACCCACAATGTTGGACAGATCCTGGTGCGCCTGGCACAGATGAGACCAGTAGCTGGTCCAACAATTCATAAGTGATTCTGCATGTAGTGAGGGAACTAATGGGTAGGCGGAGTGAAATATACTCGGAGTCAAGTGTGAATTTCATGCTCTTTATTCAGCTCATAGTAGTGAGGAATCAGTTTCCCCAAAACGTTTGCTTTATATACACTATTTACACAATGGGCCCCATGTGATTGGCTAATTCCGGGATACTCCTGTATGCCAATCGGAGTGCGGATTCACTTCCACCTGGAGCTGGATTGGGTGGCTCCTGCAGACCAATCAGACTGCTGCAATCTCAATCCTATTGTTCTGGGACCAATCAGACTGCTGCAATCTCAATCCTATTGTTCTAGGACCAATCAGACTGCTGCATTTTGGATCCTATTCAACTCAGTACATAACACGGAGTCTTGTCAGCCTGCAAAGCTGCCCCATCTACCACAAGGAAAACTCTGATCCTAAGTCTCTGCTACTTTGTGGGATATCTTTGGGAGAAGAAAAGGCTAAGGAGTAAATCCTGCACAGATACAGAGAGGAGCCCCTAAGATGGTTGTACACCTTCTTCCAGCAACTCCTGCAGTCAAGCTGGTGCCAAATGTATTGCTCTGCTTTCTTTTGGACCACATCAGCAAGGCTGAGAGGGGAGTCTTATCATCTGGGCAGCCAAGGTCCTCTATACACACTGCCCAGGCTACCACGCCAGGGAAGTCACTTCACTGCTGCTGACACTTCACCCCCAGAGGCACACTCCATTGTCTCTTGAAACAGACAGAGGCCAACACACAACACACATCTGTTTCCCACCAACTTTTGCCTCTGATCTAGGTCGTGAGGAATATAGCCCTGTTTCCAGGGGCCCCTTCTGCACCTCTGCTTGAAAGGAAGATTACAAACTTCCCTTGTTGAAATGGCTGCAAGCAGTGGGTTTGTCGCCACTCTAAATATTTTTCATGGTTAAAAAAAGTCTATTTAAACAGCATGGGGGGGTTTTAAATCTCAAATTGGCATTTTCAAGAGAAAGAACTTTTAAAAGAAAAAGGAATCTTGAGCTATTTCTTCTTCTTCTTCCATGTTTCCTCACTTTAATTAATTTAAAATGAATGAAAAGTGCTTCATGCTCTAAGATCCTGAAACTGTCGGCATCAGCTTACTCCAGCACTCTCAGCCTCATCTTCAGACTGAGCTGTGGGTAATTCTTGTCTTTGATGTCTTTTGAAGTGTTTGTGGCTTAGGCTGAGGCAGTTTTACATGGCAAAGCCATTGGCTTTTAAATATATGAGGTCAAATCCTCAGGATTAGGGAGAGCCACTGCTGCAAGAAATGTGCTCCCAGTCAGAGACCTCAAAGAAGGTCCTGTAGCTTCTGAGGCCTTGTAGGTGGTGGGATCATGGGATCAGTTCCCACCCCCTTTAAAAAAAAAAAAAAAACCTCAAGGAAGAGAATTAGTTAGAAAGTACCTAAATGCACATACTTGGATTTTGCTGGTCTTTTCAAAACTCTTTTTTGCTTCTCTTAAGTATGAATTCCAAATGCACTTTTGAAAATCCCTAAATAATAAATAACCATGCAGTTTGTGAAAATTACCCTAGTGTGTTAATTTGCTATGTATTACTTTGTCATGTTACCTTATTTTTGCAAACTTCCCTGTCACCATTTCTGGTGAAGGGCAGTGCAGAAATCTCAAAAGAAAGAGTTGGAATTTTTACTTGGTGGCATTGTACCTTTCTGAGGTTGGTCTGAAGGCTGCAGCTGCACCACACTGGCTCTCGTTATTTAACAAAGTAATAGTTCGAAAGCATGTCAAAGTGCAAGTAGATAAAAGTAGATAAATAGGTACCGCTCCAGCGGGAAGGTAAACGGCGTTTCTGTGCACTGCTCGGGTTTCGCCAGAAGCGGCTTAGTCATGCTGGCCACATGACCCGGAAGCAGTGCTCGTGCATGTGCAGAAGCACTAAATCGCACTTCACGCATGTGCAGAAGTGCCAAATTACGTCACGGGTGTGCGCAGACGCAGCGCTGCGGGATACGAACACTGTGGGTTGTGGACGTGCCTCCATCACGGATTACATCTGCAACCTGAGCATCCACTGTACAAATAAACCATAACATACTTAGGCCTGTGCAATCTGTAGCCATTTTAGGCTAGGCAGGGCAGGAGAGATTTCAGTTCAGGGGATTTAAGCAGGTTGAAAACTCTTCTTTGGATGATAACCTGTATGGTGGTAGTTGTAGTTAAAGTGTTGGACAAGCACTGGAGAGACCCCAGTTTAAATCCCCACTAAACCATGAAATGTACAGGCTGAACTAAGTCTAATCACCTGCCTCTTTCCCTAATTTACCTCACAGGGTTGTTGTAGGATGAAATGCAAGGGAAGTGTATACACCACCTTGAGCTCCCCGGAGGAAAGAAGTGGATGTTAAATAAATTAATACATTCAATGTTACATTGCAGGGTGGAATTGTTTGTTTTAATAGCATTTGCCATGGTTTAGAGAAAGGTCATAGCTGAGTGGTTCAACTGCCCTGCCTAGCTGAGTGGTTCAACTCTGATGGCTATCATTTCTAATATGTCATCATAGCTCAATGGGTGGAATTGAACTGAATTTTACTCACTGTGGTTATTACACCTAGCTTAGTCATGCACATTAATTTCAATGGGCCTATGCTGAGTAAAATGTGGTAAAATCCTGATGTTTTCTACTTCTTGCAATATTTCCTACTTCCTTGCTCTGAGTTTAAGTGATGCATATGAACCAAAAAATGCATCAGGTTTTTTTTTTAATCTGCATTATTAATTCTGATTGCTTGTATACCCCCCCCCAAAAAAAATGAAAGAAAGCTTTAGCAAAGGCTTTTGTAGGTAGAGTGTAAGGTAGGAACATGCTTGTCAGCTGTGGGGAAGAAAAGTCATCATTTTATTATTTACCTTGTCATCCAATTTATTAGCAGGAAGTCTAAGCACAATTGGTTTCTATAATACTTTTTTCCAAGTCAGCATATTTAGATTTGTTGCCATAAGCCTTCCTGTACACTTTCTCTTGCAAAAGCACCAACAGAATCCTTGTAAATGAGATGAATATCAGGGCAGAAGATTGTTGTTAGTCTCTGGGCCATTTATTTACACGGCTGCTTTCCATGAGAGATCATTTTAATCAGGCCACATAACAGAGGGAAAGTGTTCTCTATTGTGGGTGGGTGGGGCTTAAGAAAACTAAGCCTCAGTGTAAAAAGCTGTAATCAGATGTGAAATTTACTGGCAGCCAAATTAGCATCTAATTGCCGATTTCCCATCTGATCTACAAACCCAGTTACGTCCGAGGGCTTTGATTGTATCTGATTTTATTCCGATGAAGTCAATAGAACATCCTTGGCTTATATCCATTCACTCTGCTTAACTGCATTGCTCCTGAATGACTATATTTCCCCCGGCTTCTGGCCATGTTGCAAGAACTGTTCTATCTGCATTTGGAAATGGAGACATTTGTATGACCTCCAAAAATGACTGATAAAAATTGGGACACTTAACAGCATGCAAGAACACGTGTTTTCACATCCATATCATCTAAACTGCTATCTCTCTAACCCTTTCTCTCTCTCTTGTATGTGTGCACAAACAAATGCCAAATATTGTTAATAGGCAAGGGCCAAAATGATTCAGGTGAAATGACTTGAACTTCAAAATGGTGCCAAAATGAGGAGAAAGTTTTTTTTAAGGAAATAACACCATCTCCCTCCACCCCTTACAAGGGACACTGACATTGTTTTACTGCACCAATGTCTTCCAGTAGTCAGGACACCTTTTCCAGCCCAGGGGCCACATTCCAATGGTGGGTGGGCAGAGAGGCAAAAAGTGGGTGGAGAAACTCATGAGGCTCCTTACTTTTGCACTGTAGGCTACGTTCCAGCTACACAGAAATTTCTCTCAATTCTCTAGCCAGATAGAAACACTCACGGAAGTTGTAGGGCAGGGCTTGCTGGAGGTGTGGCCTGGGGAGTTGGGGCATGGCCTAGTGCAGTGGTTCGCAAACTGTCCCATCCACCCACTCTCAAAACTACCTGAAAATGGTTGCTGGCACTGGTGAACTGCTTAATGATTTCTCTGCCTATTGTAGTGATTATAATGTACTGTAAACAATAGATGCTGTGCAGGTTTTAATTGCATTTTTCCTGCTTTTTTATTTCTTATTTGTTATGCTTCATTGTATCACAATTTGAATTCCACAGAATTTAGTATTAGAAATAAAAGAAGGAATAAAATATAATAAATATATATGTGTGTGTGTGAAATATTTGATATGATGAATGTGCTGCAAATCCACAGGCAAGCTCCTTATCATCTGCATGAAGACTGCAGACCACAGTTTGGATAGAGAGTCATGGGGGCTGCATTTGCCCCCCCCCCAACCTAAGCTTCCCACCCCTTATTTAAAGCTTTTCAAGTTGCCTTTACCCAAATGTCCTGATTTGAAAGCTCTTGAGTCTTTCTTTTTTTACCTTGGTTCCTGTCTGTGATCAAGTGGATGGATTAAAAAAAAATATATTTTTTTTATTTTTTACACTCAGGGCTCATTAGCATTTCTTGCAGACTGTTGAGTGGATAGCAAATAAAGCAGGAAGTGTCCCAGCTGTTGGCAAGAAAAAAAATGGAATTATTCATTGCTTACTAATGTCAAATGCTAATGGGAGAAAAGTATCCTTGAAGAGAACCTTGACTAAAATTCATTAGAGGGAGATCAAATCACTGTTTTAATTATGCATTTTTGAAAAGGTATATTTATTAGAACCAATTCCGACCTGCCATGCACCAGCTTCTGATACTGGCGAGGTGCCACTGACTTTGACAAAGTTGACTTCAGCACACAGAAAATGAACTCTGAATCCAGTAGCCACCATAATCCATCTTGCCACTTTCCTGTTCCTTCATGCCTTACTATTCGTCCATAGTAGGAATCTGCTTTTCCAGCTAGGTCACTTAGGGAGCAATCCTATGGGCCCTGGAAGAGTGTCCAAGAGACTATAAAGTTGGGATGTATGAAGGCATAGTTTTCCACTCTGCCCTGTCTGTATTCATTGCATGTAGCAATGTTTCTCTTCCACTGTAGTTCATCCTCTGCCAAAAACTACATTATTTGGATCACTGTCCATTGTCCTTTGAAATTCATACTTCTCTGAATTTTGCATTGCAGTTCTCCAGCCAAGTAGTGTGAACAAGAATGCAGATACTGACCCAAAGTGCATAAGGATGCATATGTTAATGAAAACAATATTTTAAAAATGCATTATATTTGGAAAAATTGCATGCAAAAATGTGTATATTAGGATAAATTTGCACTGAAGTGCTTATGAATTTTATATAAATGTGTCAGTATCTAGATATATAGATATTTGATGTGTAAATGTGGAGAGCTGAATTTAAAACTGTATAAATGTGAAACTGAGAAAAACCAAATGGTCTGGGTTGGCCCCCTTATCTCTTAAGTTTCATTTGAGCTGCTGAGACATTTTTGATTCTGCTGAGACTTTAACATGGACTAAAGTTTTGCCCACCTGTATTTATGCTGAACTGGTTGATTCTCCTTTTTTATTAATTGGTTTTAGTAACTTGAAGTTGGTTTGTTTTTAGTTGTGGTTTATATATATCATTTTATTCATAAGAAACTTTACATTTCTTTCATGAAGCGGAGCATGCATTTTTTAAAAAATACATTTGTCTGAAATTTGCCCACATTTAACAATCTTCCCCTACATTGTGTAAAGCCACAAGGAAATTATGAGCATCTTCTAATGTGTGCCATGGATCCATTTTCACAGCTTGCTGATGTGCCGAGCAAGGGGGACTATTTAAATGCAATTCCAAATAAGTTCTTGAACAGATCCTTGGAGCCTCAAAGGAAAACCTTTCCCCTACGGCATGAATGGGTGGTTAAATTAAATATATTTCACAAATGACTTGATGACATGAAACCTTTTTTAAAAAGAAGAAGAAGAAGAAGAAGAAGAAGAAGAAGAAGAAGAAGAAGAAGAAGAAGAAGAAGAGATGGGGAAAGTTAATAAATATTTCATTTTCTAATATAAAATTCACTTCCATATTCACAACTTCGGGGATCTTCTGCTTTGCAGGTATCAATAAGTCTGATGGATTTCACATTCCGTTCTCATGCTCCTGCCCAGGCGACTCTTACAAGATCATCATTTGTACATGCCCGGGTTGTTTTATGGGATCGATGAAAGGCAAATGACTGTAAATCTTCCCCTGCTCCTGGATTCTCATCTTTTATTCTGTGTGACCCATAAGTGTCCATCCTGACATCAGATGGATTATTAAAATGACAAAAATTATCCAAAAAGAGAATTTATAAAGCAAAATTATCACTCAGGGATCTGAGGGGGAACCAGTGTAAACCCAAAGGTCATAATGGTAAAATGCTTCAGATTAAGAAATGAAAATACCTATCTGCAGGCCGGAAAGGAGAGAGATGTGACTTTCCTTTTGCTTCAGGGAAGCATGAAATAAAAAGCATAGCCAGTGGTCAGAGCTGATAGGAGGCATAGCCCAAAAGTATCTCCATAGGATCCTCAACTCTGTTTTAGTTCTTTAAAAAAAAAAATCCTTCATATTGGAGAGCTTCAGAGTTTTGAGCTCTCAGAGCCTGCCTTACCTGTTGCTACTTTTCCCATAATGTATCAGTTCCAGTTCAAGACTGGAAGGATAGTAGTTTAGAAACGTGATCGGAAGGTCGGCGGTTCGAATCCCTGCTCCTGCCAACCTAGCAGTTCGAAAGCACGCTCTGGTCCCTCGGCTAATAAAGTGAGATGAGCGCTGCAACCCCAGAGTCGTCCACGACCGGACCTAATGGTTGGGGGTCCCTTTACCTTTACCCTTTACATCAGTCACTTTCGTGTTTTCACAGGGGCCAACCAGGGGCCCGTGGGAAGCCTGCAAGCAGGACATTAGTACAACAGCACTCTTCCCACCTGCAGTTTGCAGCAACTGGCACTCAGAGGCATATTGCCTCTGACAAAAGAGGCAGAAGATAGCCATCAGGGTTAATAGTTATTGGTAGCCTTACTTTCCATTAATTTGTATAATTCTCTTCTAAAGCCATCCAAGCTGGTAGCCACCACTGCCTCTAAAGTAAGGTTGCCATATTTTGAAGAGCAAAAAAGAAGACGAATTTGCCAACTTCTACTGTGGATCACTATGGCGACTCTACCCATGAAAAAAAGGACGTGTCCTGGAAAAAGAGGGCGTATGGCAACCCTACGAAAGGCTTGGTTTTCATGTTGATGTCAAGAGAGCCTCACCAGCTATGGGGACATCCAACAAAATTCCTGCAGTTTACCTCAGTGACTGGGGTGGGATATAAGGGTTCAGGTGGTCCCTAGGGTACCCTGGACCTAAGTTGTCCTGGACTTTGTAGGTTAATACAAGGAGCTTCAACCTGGCTCAGTGTTCCTACCTGAAACCCTAGAGAGCTACTTCAAGCCAGTGTAGACAGTACTGAGCAAGGTGAGTCAAATACCTGGTATAAGGCAGCTTCTCATTGAACTGAGCAGGGGCAGTCATCATTTAAAACTCTGCAGTACAAACCAGATTGCATACAGTGTTAAGATTAGCAGGGATTGACAGAACTGAAGGTTCTGTGCAACAGAATACAAAGGTAACTTAATACACAAACAGTACATTTAATCGTATGGTGACAGCCAAGCCTTCTGAAGTCAGTGGGTCCACTCAAGTTTGGGATTCAATGTCTTCATCAAGGTTTGCAAAGAATCAAAGAATTATTTTGCCCAAAATATAAATGCAAACAAAATACATGCTCTAAAACCAACATAGTTCCCCTGTTTCATCTTCTCAGCATAACGTTACGTTAAAATATTAAAAAGACATGTTAACAGTCACCCTTTTATGTCAGTTGCAGTATTTATTTTTTTCCCTTTTAAAAACATATATATTTAATTAGCATTTACAAATAGAGCTAATAGTATACATGATGTCAGCCAGATTTGATTGCATTCAACAAGACATAAGGTCAGTTGGGACTTAACGCTGAATATTTATAACTGTGGTTAATATAAATATTGAAGAGACAGCCAGCATTTCACCAGGCTCACTTAAGTGCAAACTGCATCCCATTGAGGACAATTGCACATGCGCGCGCACATACACAATATGCACTCATGCTTCATCTTTGCTTAAATTTAGGGACGAAGATTATAAACCTTGATTTACAACTATTTAGCCACTAGGGGGCGTCTCTCAGAGGGCAGCTTTACCAAGGGCTCCCAAAATCTGGAGATCAACGTCACTCAATATTTCTCTGCTGTTTTGAGGTTTAAGATTTGAACAGTTTAAACCTCTGTGCATACAGGCATGCACATAAATTTATTGTGTTTCACATGTTATTTTATGACAGTGATGTGCTCCTATTAGTCCACTGTGGTAACAAGGTTCTCCAGACCAGGTAAGCATCTGAAGAGGCTAGTGACAATTCAAGCTTACAGAGGGATCTAGATAAATGGGCTGTTCCCTATTTATTTCAGTGGAAAGACCCATCCCACATGCAACCAGCAATACATGCATGGACTAAGTGGCTCGATTTACATGATTGGGGATGCTGTTCTGGGTATAGGATTTCCGTGGGGGACACTGGATTGGGATGGAGGGGGGGTCCCTGGATTTGTTGTGCAAAACCAGGATCTGGCAGGTAGGGTTGCATATGCCCGGAATTTCCCTGACACAGCCAGTATTCAGCCCTCGCAAACAGTGTCCATGCGGAAATCGATGGAATGTCTGGGGAAATCAAGTTCAACAACTTTTGTCCCCAGATTTTCACTTTTTGAAATATGGCAACCCTAAGGTCTTGCAGAATTTGATAAATATTTCTCTCCTTCAATTGTTTAAAAGCTAATCTTTAGCTCCTATAGATGTAGAAGTGAGGGGAAAACTCTCACATCTGGGCAAAGCCCAGTGAAATTCTTAGAGCAGTAGATGGGGATTCTACTAGCTCTCTGGGATATCTCTGGAATATTAGTGAATGGGAAAAGGCTTTAGGGCGTTGCACAGCTTCTTCTGCAATGTGTCTCCAGTAGGGATGGTTGGTGGTGGACTTTATTCAGTTGTCACTTAAAGGAAAACCTGCTTAAACTGCACTTTCCCAAAAGAGAGAGAGAGAGAGAGAGCAAACTGAAGCAAAGCCATACTCTGACACCTGCCCTTATCTGAATTTTGCAGGGCAGATTTGCAGCCAAGCAGTATGTACAGAAATGCATACACTGAGGGTAAAGCATGCATAAAAATGTATATATATTAATACAGCATACAAAAATGCATTATCCTCAGGGATAACCCATTTGCAAAAAAATGGGTATATTATGCAAAATTACATAGGGACATGTGTATATTTGGAAAAATCGGCATTAAAATTATGGTTAATTATTTTTAATATTGGGGGGATGCAAACTGGTATACAAATGTGGAGAACTTAATTCGAGATTGAAAAATGGTAGAAATTATAATTGGCAGGTCCAGACATTACTAGGTCTACATTACAAATGCATACCAGTTTCAAGCCTATTTACATTTCATGGCTCTCAAATGAGCAAATCATTCTGTGGAAAAAGCTAGGGTGCCTTGGGATCAATGAGATGTGATAGAAAAAGGTATTACTCCCATTGCGTTCCAGGAAATGTAGCTGGTGAGGAGGCTGCACAGGGAGCTAAGCTGGGGAGGCTTTAACAAACAAACAAATGAAGTAAGAACCAGAAACTCTTGGCCATGTTATATGGATACATATGGCAAGTGGCAACCCCCTTCCTAAAATTTTGGAGAGTTCTCCTCCCTCTCCTTACACCCACCCAATGCTGGTTGGAGCGAGTAGAAGCTGTGGACCGAAACGACAGGGAGGGGGACACCAGGTTGGCAAAGGCTTAGGGGCGTGTATTAGGGCATGTTGAATTTTTCAACTTTCATATTCCCCGAATGAGGGATGCTAAAAAGTTGTAACATGATTTGGGAATCCAAAGCATATTTTGGGTAAATTAATATGATTTCATTTTGCTTGGTAAATTACTACATAACAATACTGACGTGTGTGTGTGTCTGTGTGTGTGTGTGTGTTTTGCATTTCTAATAATTTTAAACTTGCCTTATTAAAAAAAAATATTGTGAAAAAAATGTGCAGAAAATTGCATGAAAATCATTAAAAATGATTGCTATGTACTTGCAGTTATATTACTTGTCCATCAGTGCTGCTACTACTACCATCCCAACCATTAGGAATTGACCTACAATGACTTCTAAACAGAGAACAAGACTGGGGGCATTCGTGCATATGAGCAACCTAATTGGAACTGGCAGAGAGTTGTTGCCCTCTGAACTTCCTACTCTGCAAGGCGTTATGACATATGGGCTACTGCTAAGAGAACAAAGTGGTGAGGATGTCGGAAACTACCTAGCAGCCAGTCTTGCAAAGGACATTCGCCCTAAAGTGGGAACAAGCAAACAGTTCTTTTGCCACCCCCTATTGTATATTCACGAGTCACAGTCTTAAAGAAGATTCAAGAGAGCTGGGAGCAAGCCGAAAACATATCTCTTGGTAGAGAAATGCTAGATGTCAAAGAGGCTTTCACTTCAAAACTCAACAAGCTTTTTGACATCCTCAATTGCAAGTGTAATTTTTTCCCCTCTGCTCTGCATTTTGCTGCCCCGGTTGCCAAAAAACCAAGTACACCTTCCACTTCTAATAAAAAGAGTACAAAACATCAGAAATACACAGTGTTGCTATGCAGAGCATCGAATATGGAGTTGGCCTGCGTGCTGCAGCTGCCATCACCACGGCCGCCTTTATGAATGCTGGCTTGATCACTGAAGAAGACCAGAGACTTGCCGTTGATCACAATAAAGTCGAGGGCCCAATAAAAGGTTATGAAATCCCTGGATCAAGAATTTGACAGTCTTTTTCAGAAGGCTGATATTGACTGCATCTTCTTTGACGGCTATGAAGATACAACTAAAGTTATGCTGATAGCAGACATGTCAGATCAGCAGTTCCACATCATCATCACCACAGGATGTGTGCAGTGAGCCTGACGGAAGATACCTCTACCACTTCACTCCAGACAAAAGCTCAAAGAGGGGGAAACAAGCTAATAATCTTGTAGATTTCCTAAAGAAGAAGGGCATTGACCAGAGCCTACAGGCCACTGCAGGTGATTCTACAAAAGTTAACACTGGCTGGGAGGGTGGTACCATGAATCGGGTAGAGGTCAAGCTTGGTTGTAAGCTGATGTCAGGGTAGGTTTAAGGAGCATGTCAGCAATAACTCACATGGTGTCAGTTAATTCTCTTTATTCAAAGAAAACAGCTCAGGGGGCCAGGCCTAGTGAGCCCTTCCCAGTGGATCTTGCCCCAATGAGGCAGTTGCGAGGACTGAAGGCCCCCACTGTCCCACAGCTCCCTAAGTCTCTTCCTCTGCCAGGTCCTTCCCAAGCAATCTGAGACTCCCGTGTTTTGTCTGCCTTTGCCCAGCCTCTTCATACCTCTTCTGGTTCTGGAAGACAAGGGAAGGAACAGCCTGGCTTCCTCACAAGCCATACTCATCGCTGCCTCTGGTTCTGGACTGCTCTCTACCAGACACTTCCTGCTCACTAAATAAATCCTGCTACCTCTTCAGCTTCCAACACCTCCTCCTCCCAGTCTTCTCCCTCTTCACCTTCTGACCACTCATTGTCATCCTACCACCAATCTCTTGGCTCTGAGCCTTCTTTCCTTGGGGGTTCCCCAGTTGGTGCCTCCCACCATTTCTCTCGATCCAGCCAGTCCATGACAGTTGATCTGGTTGGTTTATGCCCTCCACATCAATGAGTTCCCCCTGCAACACTTGATCACAGCACTGGAAGGAAAGATCTTGTCTAACAACAAGTGGACAGTTGACATTGGCAAGATGCTAGACACTGCTACATAACATGAAATTACCGTATTTTTTCTGTGTATAAGACTAGGTTTTTTTCCTTAAAAATAATGTCAAAAATTAGGGGGTGTCTTATACAAGGGGCAATCTCCCTCTATTTTCTTAAATGTGAGTCCCCCAAAATAGGGAGCATCTTATACATCTTATAGACGGAAAAATATGGTAGTCCTTCAGTCACCAAACTCTCAACTGGAGAGCCTCTTACTCCACTGAGTGACAATGTTGTAAAGAATCTCTCTACTGATCAAGTGTATGGGTATTGGATCACACAGGCCATAATGATAGGAATACATGAAATGGATCTGGGCCTTCTTGATATTGATCCAGAGAGCCATTCAATATGGTTAACAACAGCAAACAGGCTTTGTTGCATATGGATTTCAAAACATGTCCTTAAAGGCAAAACCCTTAAGACTGATAGTGGAATACAGTGGTACCTTGGATTAAGAACTTAATTAGTTCTGGAGGTCCGTTCTTAACCTGAAACTGTTCTTAACCTAAGGTACCACTTTAGCTAATGGGGCCTCCCACTGCCGCCACGCTGCTGCCACACAATTTCTGTTCTCATCCTGAAGCAATGTTCTTAACCCGAGGTACTATTTCTGGGTTAGCAGAGTCTGTAACCTGAAGCGTCTGTAACCTGAAGTGTCTGTAACCTGAGGTACCACTGTGCATAGTTTGTGTGTGCCACCCCTGCTGGTTCAACATCAAAGTAAAACACTCTTGGGTGGAAGGCTGATTTAGCTGTAGTGAGTTAGGATGCAAAAGAATGTAGCAAATGCTGCTTTGCCAACGATTCAGTGCTCAGCATGGTATGCTTTCAGCAAAATAATAATCCAGACACCCTTGAGCTCAGATGACAGTGAGAAGAGGTGAGCTGGTGTCCAAAAGATTGTTGACATGAGGGGCACGGAGAGATCCTTCTGTATGTCCGAGGAAGATGCCTTGCATGAACCCCAGTGCTTTGCCCCTATTTGAGCTGATCAATTAGTATGATGGGGTATATGAACCTCCTTTGACATGTCATCTTACTACAGTGGAAGTGAGTAAGTTTATTGCTGAGCCCGTGAAAGTTCCACAGTGGCCCTGTTATGCTCAGTCAATAGAGAGGTGTGTGCAACAAGTCACAGAGGCAGCAGGGCTACATCAGAGGCCAAGAAGCAAGTTGGCAGCTGATGTCCAAGAATGAAGCCAAGCAAGACTTGATGAAACTTGCTGTTTAAATTTCTTATGAACTGATGTCATTACTTTCTAATATGAGCAATATGAGTACAAGGTAATGTTGTATGCTTAGTAGGATATGCTTTGTGCAGAGAAACTAACTTTTTATAGCATTGCCCACATTTTCAGAAATTAAAATTAAAATTCTTTGGTTTTCCAAGAACAGTTTGTGTGTTTTTTAATCAAACCTGGATTTACCAAGCTAAATGTTGTCCAGTCACAAAAATAATGGCATGTTTGAATTCCTCACACCCAAAATAATATATATATATAAGACCACTTGCTGAAGAAATTTGCAAAAATTAAGTTTCACCCCCCAAAATGACATGCCCTACGAGGTAGTAAATGACATATTTCCCACTAAGGCAGAGGTGGAGAACCTATTTCTGTCCAAGGACCACAATGGACAACCTTCTGGGAACCACATGCCAGTGGTGGGTGGAGCCAGTTGCAAAAGTGGGCAAAGCAACAAATGACCTTTACCTTTGTCCAGTAGACTAGTTTCTAAACACACACACACACACACACACACTCCTTTATCCTCCATAACACAAGCAAGAAGGGTTATCAGAATTCATAGACACTTTCCAGCCAGCCACAAAAGCACACAAGGAGGGCTAAGAAGGGCTAGTGAAGGATGTGGCTTGGAGGGAGGAGCTGTGGCTGTGAAGGGTGTGTGGCCTGGAAGGAGTCCCGGGGTCCAGACATTTGGTCCCCGGGCCTGAAGTTCCCTACCTCTGTGCTAAAGTGATCCACCAGCATTGTTTTAGAGTTCTTTGCCATCAAACACTTAAATGACACAAACACTTCTACAAACGCTTTCCTCAATGCCAAGACAGCATCAGATCATTCCCCTCCTGCACATCTCCCACAGAGGCCCAGCCCTTTCTTATTCCAGCTCCTTCGGGATACTGTAACCGACAAGGTAGAAAAGGATTCCAGAAAGAAACACTAAGGGGACTCCCGCCGCTGCAAACATGAATGACCACCCATAATAAACGTTCACAGGAGTATCGTTGAGACATCTTTCGCTTCTTTCTAGAAGTATGTACTTCGGGAGATCGGCAGCAAATTCCTTCCACATTGCAAACATGAATATGAGCAGGGCAAATAAAGTACCTGAGAGAGAAGAAGAAGGGGAGGGAAAAGAGAGAAGCTAGGTTGGTTTGATTGTTTATTTGTATTTCTATGGCACTTCCTACTCGAATGAATCCCAAAGTAGCTTACAAATAGGGCCCCTGAAGACAGGTGTTTTGTGAGGGCAGGGTTGCGGTTGTATTCTGCAACATGTAATTGGTGCAGTAATCATGCATTAGTGGCGGACCTAGGCTAGACCATCCACACACCATTCTGCACTATAAGTTTGTTCTACAATGCTTCCCCGATGTTACCACATTATTGGTTTCTGGAGGGGCAATCTTGCTCTATAGCACAACAAAATCAAGACAAAGAAACAAAGCAAACCCCTGGAACATCTGTGGTATGGAATGTTACAGGATTTCAGCAGCAAGTTTTTAGGAGGGAGGATCCGTTGCAACGTTATGTCACATGTTTTATGCATGCTATGCAAAGCTATTGATATAATTCTAGGAAGTGTGACCAAATTGCATAAAAGATTACCTTGTTTCTATTCTCTTGAGCTGCAAAATTCCTAGATTTGCATGAGGTGCCATTATCACTCTCCGCATGTTGCTGAACTTGTTTCTTAGCCATTGGTTTCAGATTTCCAAGATACACTTCGCAGTGATTAGGTTACATACCCTCTTGCAATGTTTGGGGAAAGACTGTTTATTTATTGGACTTCTCCAGATCAGGACATGGGGAGGGTAACATTTTTATACAATCCAAACAAGAGCAAAAGTTTATAAAAACTTTAAAAATTGTATATATTGTTTTGTGCTGCCTCTTCCTCGTAAGGTGGAAAGTTCAGGGTGGCCTAAAAGGGCAGGTTTGCCACATAGGAGATGGTTACCGAGGAACTGAAGGTACATAGGGATGGGAGATACATTCAGTTCAGTTTGCATTTTAATACAAAACTCTTTAATTCACAGTTCATGAAAAAACATGCTAACCAAAATGCTTTTATCCTTCAAAATTTGCACTTCTGTGCTTTTTTCAGTGCTGTTCTCTAACCAAATAATGTGTGCCAAAAGGTGTCTATTAGGAGAAAATGCATTATCTGAGAGGGAAATAATATGCAAAAATGCATATTATCTAAGGGGGGATTGCTTGCAAAAATGTATATATTAAGGAAATTTGCATACAAAAATTCACATACCAGGGGATATCTGCATTAAAATGCTGGTATGTGAGAGGTCTGTATGTGTGCTGCATATGTGGTGAGTGTGTGCATGAATACATGCAAGGAAATGGCCCTTGAAGGGTTTGCCAATTCTTGATGGCACTCTTAAGCCAAAATATAAGATTAGACGCCCCTGCTCTAATTGCTGATTTCCATGGGGCAGGATTGGTGGGAGATGTTTGCACTGGCAGAAGTAAGGTATAGTGGGAATGAGTAGGAAAGATATGAAGGAGGGGGAGCACCCTCTCTCTCTCTCTCTCTCTCTCTCTCTCTCTCTCACACACACACACACACACACACACTTTTTTGAAGGTACCTTCTGGTTTCCAGGCCAGATAACAGCTCCTGGAATCCTGTGTTGGGACTGATCTAATCTTTAGTTTTACTCATAGCACAATTGTATGCATTTGTTCAGCTTTGCTTCGTGGCATTGGCTGGCTGCATATATTGACAGAACTGATCCCTTCCTTTCTTTAAACCCCCTCTGCCTCCACTCATTAGGGCCTGCGATTAATTGAGAGTTTCCATTTCAATGTTGATTTAGGTCAATGGTATCTTCTGGGGAGGGGCGAATTGCAAGGGCGTTGAACCGTGCTATGACACCTTTCACCTTTAAATTCTTGCAACAATTGTCTAGGGGCTGACTGCAAGCCTTCCTAACTCCTCCTCCTCAGTCAAAGGATGGTAGCAACTTAATTTCAAGTAAATTGTTCACTAAACTCTGTGCCATCCTTTCTCGCTTCATAGCATCGTGAAACCTTGTTGGCTAATTGTAGAGACAAGTGGATGAACTCCAGACTCCCTTTAGAACTTCCGAAGCCTGTCTATAATTTGCTAATTACAGGGAAAGTGAACTTTCAAAAAAAAAACAAAAAAAAACTTTTTTTCTCTCACTTTGCCTAGCAAAAACTTCCCAAAAAAACTAAGAAAAAATAATGAGATGCTGATATCTTTCTTGGCAATTCATAAGTGCAAATGCATATGATATATGAGCAGCTTATAGCAGCCACAATATGGAACTATTAACTTCGAGAGAACAATTTTGAATATAAAGTGTTAGCTATCTCTCCCCCCCCCCCCATTTTCTTTCTCTAAAAATTTTGGTGGAACTCCATCAAGGACTGGGAAGAATCTCTGTGAGCCAGGACACTTGTTACACTCATCAGATAAAACTAGATCAAGTCAAAGGCCTATCTGGTCCAGCATCTTGTTCTACAGCAGCCAATCGGATGACCATGGGAAGTCCACCAGCAGAATATGACGGCAACTGCAACTCTCCTCACGTTGCTGTTAATGATTTCAATTAATTAATGCTTCTCATTAATTGGTTTTCAGAGGCATGTGGCCTCTAACAGTTGCATTAGAACATAGGCATCATCATTACTTAATAGCCTTAACCACCATGAATTTATCCAATCCCTTTTTGCACTAGGGACTGTCTCAAGGCTCTTGATTATTTTTGCTGCCCTTTTCTGCACCCTTGCTAGCTCCAGTATATCTTTTTTGCATGGAGAATGTTCAGAGTATTCCAAGTGTTGCTGCACCATAGATTTGTGTAAAGGAATTCTGATATTGGCAGTTTTATTTTTGATCCTTTCACATGATAGGAGGTCTTTCAGGTGCATGTAGAGTGTCCAGGTGGAAAAGAGGGCAGTGCTCCTTCTCCATCCATAATATTGTGTAGAAGCAGGGATTTAAGCAGGTGAAGGGGATCTTTTTCACTCTTAGGGCTGCATTGCCTTCTGAGCAATCTTCCAAGGGCCACATGCCAGTACTGGGCAGGACTAGAAGCGAAGGTTGGTGGAGCAATTGCTATAAGTTTTGTCTGTGTACAGTAGGCTAGTTTCGACACACACTCACACACCCCTCTCTAGTCTCCAAGACAGATGAAATACTGGAGTTAAAGTATGCATTCTACCCAGAGCAAAACATTCTGTGTGTGAAGCAGGGTCAATGATAGGTGTGGCCCAGGAAGAGTTACAGGGGTCAGCTAGGGAGACTTGAAGGACCACATTTGAGTTTTCCCACCCCTGTGACATGACATACATATCTATGGACTAAATTCCAGCTCTAATCCAATAAATCTGTTAGTCTTTAAAGTATACTTGGTTGGTTTTTGCTACCCAACTGGAAACTGTTGCATGAATGTGCAAGAAAGCCTCTCTCAAGTTAACTGTCACATGCCAAACATGGTTAAGAACACCTCATGGCAAAGCAGTCCTCACAGAAAATGTGTTTCATTATCTGATAAAGCAGTTGGCAACACACCCAGTAGCTTGGTATGGATAAAGGTCTCCAAGAGAAGATAGCAATAAATATCAAAAAGCTCCCAGGTCCATCTGCTGAATAATCTTCTTAGCCTACAAGTGTAGATGAGCTGGTTCATTCTGAAAGGGTGCCTCTGGGGGGGAAAACACCACCCAGCAAAATTTTGTTAAGGTAGCTGGCAGGTTACCAGGCAGATGCTCTAAAACAGGGTCAATAATTGCCTGCCATTCTTAGAAGGAAAGAATGCAATGAGATGATCAAATCTTTCCCTACTGAAGCCCAGTTTGTAATTGAAAAAGGTCTCTGTTGGCACAGCATGCAGTCCTACCAACTTCTGTCACTTTGAACCTGAGATCCTGCTAGGTTTCAAGACTCATTCCCCTTCTTCTGGCTTTGAAATCCCTAAACCTTGCCAATGTTTTAGTCACTGGGGGACATTTAGGGATAGGAAAGAAATTTGATTCAGTTTGCATTTATTTGTGAACCCACCTAATGCGAAAGTAACATACCATAAAGTGCATTATATTAAGGGGAAGTGCTTTAGAAAAATGTGTATATTAGGCAAGATTGCATATATTAGGCAGGATATCTTCAGGAGAAGAATAGGTTAAAGAGTAAATCCTACCCAAATCTGGAGTGAAGTCCCTAAAATGGTTGGATGGTGCCTTGTACACCTCCTTTCAGCAACTTCTGCAGTCCAGCTGGTGACAAATGTATTGCTCTGCTTTCCTTTGGTCCACATCAGCGAGGCTCAGAGGGAAATCTTATGGTCTGGGAAGCCCAGGACCTTTATAAACGATGTCCAGGCTTGCACCCCAGGGAGGTCACTTAGCTGCTGCTAATGCAGCCATTAGACTTCACCTCCAGAGTTGTACTCCGTTGTCTCTTAGGGCTGATGGATGCCTCCAACTTTCAGGTGCCTTTACAATTGTGGTGTTAAATGCATAAAAAGAGAGGCCACTTGCAAGAAACTCCCAATAGCCTTCAAGGGTCTATTGTCACACACGGTCACCACATAATAAAAGAAGCTGTTCAGTGGTAATTCAGCTACCACAGTGAACCACAATAAAATAGGCCAAAAGAGACATGAAAAGCCTCAATAGCGCTTAACAAGTCCATTCTAACATTACATTGCAGGGTTGGTGAGTGGAGCAACTAGAGGCAACAACACTTAGTTTATCTTTTTTTTAAAAAAAAAAAAAAAAAAAACAACCTCTACATCAGTGGTCCCCAAGTGTTAGTGGCCTGCGGACACACTTGAAAATTTAAGGAACTGTCACAGGCACATAATGGGGTGGCAGTGCTCAGAACTCCTATCTGCAATAAGCAACCTTGTTGTTGTTCAGTCATTCAGTCGTGTCCGACTCTTCATGACCCCATGGACCAGAGCACGCCAGGCATGCCTGTCTTCCATTGCCTCCCACAGTTTGGTCAGACTCATTTTGGTAGCTTCGAGAACACTGTCCAACCATCTCGTCCTCTGTCGTCCCCTTCTCCATGTGCCCTCCATCTTTCCCAACATCAGGGTCTTTTCCAGGGAGTCTTCTCTTCTCATGAGGTGGCCAAAGTACTGGCGCCTCAACTTCAGGGGCTGTCCTTCCAGTGAGCACTCAGGGCTGATTTCTTTAAGGATGGATAAGTTTGATCTTTTTGCATTCCATGGGACTCTCAAGAGTCTCCTCCAGCACCATAATTCAAAAGCATCAATTCTTCAGCGATCAGTCTTCTTTATGGTCCAGCTCTCACTTCCATACATTACTACTGGGAAAACCATAGCTTTAACTATACGGACCTTTGTCGGCAAGGTGATGTCTCTGCTTTTTAAGATGCTATCTAGGTTTGTCATTGCTTTTCTCCCAAGAAGCAGGCATCTTCTAATTTTGTGACTGCTGTCACCATCTGCAGTGATCATGGAGCCCAAGAAAGTAAAATCTCTCACTGCCTCCATTTCTTCCCCTTCTATTTGCCAGGAGGTGATGGGACCAGTGACCATGATCTTAGTTTTTTTGAAAAACACAGGCCAAAACTTCAGGCAACACCCCCCCCCCAAAAAAAATCAGAATTAGGGGGTCGGGAGCCTTGGCAAGTGCAAAGCAGGTTGTCTGAGGGCTCACAGGTAGTATGTTGGTGACCTCAGTCCTGAAATACTGTCATGAGAGGGTCTTCTATGTAAAAAAGAAAGATGGCTAGTGTGTGTTTGAAAGTTCTTTTGATGGTTCTAGTGGATTTTGTTACCACCACCACCATGAATCTTCCTGTCCTTATTCCCCCAAAAATTGCAAATAGGGTGGCAACTGGAGGATGATGTATTTTTCAATCAATCAATCAATCAATCAATCAATCAGATTATTATTTAGGAACAGAGAAAGTCTCTACTTTAGGGTGTAGGCAGAATCCTGATTTCCTATCTCAGAACTTAATCCCAAGGCAAATCCCCCCCCCATATATTACAATCACTTTCACTTTTCTTGAAGGAAAGATCTCCAGGACACGTAAGTTAATTAAGGATGATCTGCCATCCATATCAGATGACAATGTCAGTTTCCCCCTTCTGTTGTCATTCCAAATCCTAAGGCTGTGAAAGAAATACTGTTGATGTTATTGAATGTTATAAGATGGCAATGGATTTTATTGAAGGAGCAGGGTATAAATCTCATATGCATTATGTGGAGAATCAAATATAGATGTATAAAATTCAAGAGTCTCCAGATGACATGGATTGGCTAGAGGTTCAGGACAGACAAAATGAAGTACTTTTCACACAGTGTATAATTAACTTATTGCAACATCCTACCACTAAATGTAGTGGTGTCTACTACCTTAGATGCCTTGAAAAGGAATGAGGAATCAGCACTGTGGAACCTGTGGCCCTCCCGATGTTGTTGGACTACAATTCCCATCATTCCTGACCATTAACAATGCAGGCTGGGGCTGGTGGGTGAGGGGCTCTAGTTGCATCTGTCATTGGACTCCAACCCCTATCAACCCCAGCCTGCATAGTCAATGGTAAAAAATGATGGAAACTGTAGTCCAATGATGTATGAAGGCCACATCTATTAACAGCAATGAACAGCGATAGATGAATGGCACCTCAATTATTCAGAAGTAGGAATAACCAAATATGTCAATTTCAGTTTCTCTCAATTCTGGCTTTGTCTTTCTAACTATCTGTGAGTTTGTCTCACACACAGCTCATTTCCTTTGTTCCCCTTAATACCCCTTTACCCAGACAATCACTTCATCAGGAATCTAGCATGGCTTATATTTTAACACTTGTTGGATCCAGGGGTTAGAAGGGCCTCAGCATACAGCCTACTCCCCACCCGCCTCAAAACTCATAACAACACCATAATGACCTTCATTCTCTGAGTGCTGATGGCCCACACACATGTTAAATGCACCACACACCCACAAAGAAGAGGGAGGAATTAGTGGACTCAGTGAGTTTTGTGGGCTTGCTGGGATTCAAATCTGGGTCTCAGGATCCAAATCCTGGATAGCTCAGTTGGTTAGAACATGGTGCTGATAATGCCAAGGTTGCCAGTTCGATCCCCCTTTGGGACATTGCAGGGGATTGGACTAGATGATCCTCGGGGTCCCTTCCAACTTTACAATTCTATGATTCTATGAAATCCAACACTCCAACTACTATGCCAGAAAGAAGGAAAGAGAAACTAACCAGTGGTCAATACATGCACCTTTCTCTTTATGAAATACTGTGTAATTTATTATGAGAGGACCTATGTTATTTCTTTCTTTTTTTCACACATTCAAATTCATTCTCAATCTCTCTCTTACTCTCTCATATGCATGCGCAAGCACACACACACACACACACAGGCTACACAAAGTGGGAATTAGCCTCAACATCCCAGGCACCCATATATCCAATTATCATGAATTGGCAGCTTACCAGCCGTGATGAAGAATCCGCCTCCTACTTTATAGAACCGTGCACTGACAAAAGGCACACCACACACCAAGAGAAATCCTCCTACGAGGCTGGCGGTGACAGCCAGCACAATGAGCGCTGTCCAGAAGCCCCTGTACACTGCGCAATTGGAAAGAAGAAAGTAGAGGGGAACGCTGAGTAAACTCACATAATCGGATCTCCTTTCAGGAGAGGCTTGTAGCAAACCAATTTGTTCCAAGTTTCTCCAGCAAACAATTTGGGGAAAGTCGGGAGGGGAGGGGGGGAGAGAATGAAACAAATCCCAGGATTATCACCAGTAATTCAGAATCAGGTTCTTGTCAGTTGTATGGAGCTGTTGCAATGGACTCAGCTGATCTCTGCACCCTAACTCGCAAGCATAGCCAGGGTGCATCATGTGGTAGGTATCATGTTACACACAGAACACCAGTGCTGAATAGCCATGTCCCATTTACAAACATGATAAATGTATGATCATATTTCATCGGGGGGCGGGCGGTGTTGGAGGAGGTGATTACAATTGCAACCATGGTATGCAGAGAAAGGGCCATAGCCAGATTCTGTGGCACCCTCCAAGTGTTGTTGGACTACAATTTTCATCATCCTTAACAACTTGCTATGCTGACTGGGGATGATGGGAACTGTAGTCCAACAACATCTGGAAGGCACTGTGTTGGCTACCTCTGCTGTAGCTCAGGAGTAAAAGCATCTACTTTGATTGCAGAAAGTCCCTGGATCAGTCCCCACCACCTCTAGGTAAGGCTCGGAATGCCCCAACTCTGGACAGATGCTACCAGTCAGTATAGGCAATATTGAGATACTTTATATGAACCAATAATCTGATTCAATATAAGACTGGTGTTCCATTGTTCATTAGGACTACAGTGCAAAGGCAAAGGGTTAAGCCCTCTTCCCAGCAGAACAGTGGATCAGCAATTCAGGGTTTCACACAGGAATCTTTCTCAGCCATTCCTTTGAGATAATGGGGCTTTGAACCTTTTGCATGCAATGTGCTTTACCCCTGTGCTACTATAGCCCTTCCCTGTTTACTCAGAAGTCAAGCTGGGTCTTGCAATGGAATAAGATGATAGATAGACACCCAAGGTGGTAGGATAACAGTAGACGTTCAGGCAATGGGGTCAAACTTTTAATAGCTGGCCCAGCTAGTGAGAGAGTTTGCCAAGAAAAATTGCTATCCACCCACTCTATGGTGATAGAGGCAGAGACAATAAATGAAAAGATGCCTCCCCACCCCCTCTGGCTGGACTGGCAGGTAAACCTTACTTCAACACAATGAGACAACATAGAATCATAGAATTGTAGAGTTGGAAGGGACCACGAGGGTCATCTAGTCCAACCCCCTGCAATGCAGGAATCTTTTGCCCAATGATAGGAGGGATGCTGCCATCCCAGGCATCTGCTGCCATCTCACTCGGCCTGGGTACAGGGGTTTTCCCACCATTACCCCCCAGCCCTAAAAGGCAGTTGTAGAGGTGTTGCTGCTTGCTACATTTTTGCTGCTCAACATACACCTACAACAACAGCTGACCTAATACATGTGTTATTTGGTTACCTCTTAACATGTGCATACCTGCAGTTGCATCATAGGAGGGGTGAGGATGAGGTCCAAGTGCAATAGGCATAGGAAACAGGTAGCCATGCATGCAGTGTTTTGGATGTGCTTGACTCGCTGGGGGGAAAAAATAGAAAACAGGACAGTTGTCTGCTGCCTCTGTCGGTTTAACAGTCACGGTAATCAGGACTACAAGGGTTCTAATCATGCCTCTGTAATGCAAGAACATCTAAACTATGTAAGCTGGTCATAATAAGAGCTGTTTAAGAATTGGTGTCCAAGTTTACTTTTTCCTACTCACTCTGCCCTTTCCCCCTGTGAGTCTATTTGTTTGTTTTTTAGATTGTAAGCCTGCAGGCAGGGGCTGTCTTGCTTTTAATTAGGGCTGCCGTACATCTGGCGATTTCCCAGACATTACCGGGATTTCAAAGGTGGAAGTGACGTCTACCTTGTCAATAGTATCTCTTAGAGTGGTGAATGGGAAGAAATCCCAATGAAAATCTTTGTTACTCTATATATATATATATATATATATATTAAAATTTTATATATGGATGTTTTATAATGGCCTATACCTGTAACGCCTAATAAAGCTCAACAATTTTGGGGTTTTCCTAAAAAAAAGAAAAAATCAACAATGTTTGGGGTGTCCTCATTCTACTTTTAGAAATATGGCAAGCCTATTTTAATTGGTTACATGTAGGCAATTATAGAGCCTTTCTGGCTGAACGGCAGGGTACAAATTAGTTAATTAATGCTCCATTTTAAGATGCCACTAGATCTTTACAAAGGCTCCCCCCCCCCAAAAAAAAGCCTACCCCTAATGGCACCATCCATACACAAGTAGAGGGTAGCAGCAAGCTTGGGCAAATCTCCGTTTTTACAAAAGTACCAAAAAAAAAACTTTAGGGGAGGCACAGCATGGGAGATTCCCAAGCAACCTAATGAGGATTGAGCATGTTCAGTGCCCCTAGAATACTGACTGATGGGAGGAGATAGAAAATCAGGTGAAAGTGGCAATGGAATGGAGGGTCCTCAATCCCAAGCAGATGCATTCCACACTACACCTTTGCGTCATATCCACACCAAGCCTTTAAAGCACATTCAATGCACACAGCTTCCCTCAAAGAATCTTGGAAAATATAGTTTCCCCCCTCACAGAGCTACAACTCCCAGCACCCTTAACAAACTACAGTGCTCAGGATTCCTTGGGAGAAGCCATATCCTTTAAACGTGTGTTAAATGTGCTTTCAACGTATTGCATGGGTGTGACCTTTGTTGCATTTTCTACTTTGTTCTAAGCTTGATGTGGGTATCATAATCTATTATCTCCCCACCAACACTTTCAGGTAACAGTTCACCTGTTGATTGAATTCATCCTGCATTGTCTGGGAACTGACCTAGGAATAGTTATCATTTCTGAGCACTGCAGTTCCTAAGGATGGCATACTTTCGAGGAAGTAGAGGGGCCATTACTGCAGAGGTGTTCCATCAATATTAATGTCACCAAGGCTTATCATGATGAACGGTAATAGGATGAATGTTCAACAAATTAATTAATGATTATCCACTTTACTTAAAAATGCTTCCCACAAAATGGGGGGCACTTTATAATAAATGGACATTCATTCGTGCTAAGTGACTAATGAAATTTCAACTGCATTAATTATTGCATCTGCAAAAAGCGGCAAAATGAATTTGCTGCGATCGGTCTCATTAATGCAGACACAAAAAGTAATAAAAGATCTCCTGGTTATCAAGAATATCTTGCGCTATGGGAATGGGCTTCAAGTGATGTTTAATTTGATCATTTGACTTAAGGTAATATCATGTTATACAACGTATTATAATAATTAGGCTTGGATGGCCTCCATTATTACATTAACGTGGCAATCCAGAATTATCTATACTTTATCGATGAACGCTAGAAGTACAATATAAGGAAGGCTATTAGAAGACTCAGTCAGCAGTTCTGTGCACACATACTTGGCATTGTGGGGCCAAGTGAGGTCTGCTTCCAAGTAAATAGGATCAGAAGTCAGAATGAAATGCTGGTGAGTTTCTAGAATCAGGAATGTGGAAGAGCATACACAGAATTTCTGGATAACTGTAATGCTTATTTATTAAACATATTTATCTATTCCCAAACCATAAACTATCAGGTCAGTGTTTCATAATAAAATAAAAAAGCACACAGTTAAAAGCAATTCAAATAAAAGCAATTGGCTAATTAAAACACCTGCAATGGCCTGCTGTCATTAAAAGGACTTCAAGAGGCACCTGAAAGACAGGTGTGGGGGTGACTGCCTAATAATCCCTGCTGGAAGACTGGTCCACAGCATGTGGCCATTGACACTCAATGTTCAACTTGCATCTGAGGCCAGTCAGGCTTCTGTGACATGGAGGACAACATCTTTCTTGGTGATTAAACTTGGATATAAGGGCTCAAGGGCTCAAAGTATGCTTTGTCCAAGTTATCCAGGGCTTTGTATATCAACACAAGAGCCTTGAACCTGGCTGGTTGCATATGGGCAGCCAGTGCAGGTGTCTTAGCAGATGCTATCAACCACCTGCCCCCATCAGCAGACCAATTATTGTGTTCTACACCAGCTGGAGCTTCCAGACCAGGCACAAGGGCAGCCCCACATAGTTCAATAATGCAGTCTCAAGGTTACTATGCTTAAACCAAAGCTGCAGGCTGCATGGCAAATCAATCCAACAAATACGACTGCTGCTTTCAGTCCACAAATGACACATAATTGATTACAGTTCTCCCACCATTTGTACTAAGCTTCCTTTGCAGTGAAATGAATGGAGTAGAATAATGTAATCACAATGTAAGTTACATAATTTTGCCCCAGTGGACTGTGAGTTGAATAATGTCATTTTTGGCAGAAGGTGAACTGCAGTGGAATAGAAACAGTGACACAGGTGATTAATGCAGGGCAGGATGAAAATCGATGCCTTCTTCTGGATGGCTACAGCCCTCAACAGAAGCACTCTTGTTAGGTAGCTACTATATATTACAACACTGTGTTGCCGATTCCACTTGTACTCACTAAACCAGAAGTTCCATATGGTCTCCTTGTAATCTTCACCAAAGAACCAGCACCGCCAAAAGAAACCTTCATGGTGAAACGTAAGAATTCCTTTTGTCCAATTTCCCATCCCAACCTATTTTTAAATAATGAAATGAAAATCCAGGAGTTCTATGAAAATTATTGCATTCCATTTAGCACAGACGCATTTATACATTTACAGTTACATTTGTATCCCACTTTTCCTGTAAGATACTGTATGGGATACTGCCCACTTCATTTTATCATCACAACAACTCTTATTAGATAGGTTATATTTTTAAACACGATATTAGTAGGCAGATAGTGTTAAATGTTAAGTGTTAAGGAGAATGTTAGCCGCTTTGAGACTCCTTCGGGTAGTGAAAAGCGGGATATCAAATCCAAACTCTTCTTCTTCTCTTCTTCTAAAATTGAGCTTGAATCACTAATATACAAATCACTGCTTATATATACAAAGACAGAGCATGCTAGCTAGCCAATGTGTTGTTGTTGTTTTTTAATTTAAATGCAACTTTTGGACATAATTCTCCAAAACCCAAATGACTACTTTATGTACACCCAAGGACTAGAAACATCCACAGTGTGGGTGCTGTTGTCTCCTTTTTTTAAGCAGCAGTCCATTTCCCTAAGTCAAACTGTTTCTGAAGTTCTTTCAGTTTCAAAAGTGGATTGTCATGCAGAAGGAGAGGTGGGGAAAACCATAGGAAGACATAAGCCTTAAAAGTCCAGTTGGTGGGCACAGAACAAGCAGCCTGGTTCTTTGGATCCCAGCCAACGTTTTAAAAGAATCTGGGTGTGGGGTTAGTAATATCTCATTCCAGCAGTTGGAACAAACACACTGGGTAAAAGCATATTTTGAACTGGACCTCTCCCCTGCTTCCTCCTCCACTTGGAAAAGTGAGTAACATGCCAAAGAAACTGGAGACACAATGGATGGAGTTGAGAGAATCCCCAAGGACATTTGCTACATTCACACAGTCAATGTTTGCTATTTGGCCAGAATTTTACACGCCTGGCTGATTTTTGCCCTCTAATATTATGCATATTTACTTTGAAAGTAAGGCCCAGTATGTACAATCAGATTACTCCAATGTAAGGGTGGATAGGACTTTAGGCACAGCCAGTTACCAGAACTAGAGTATAATATGTCCTTGTTTTTTAGTAGGGGTGACACCAGGTTAAATAAACATTAGCCGAGTCATTATATGAGTTTTACTGCACTAATTCATCCATTAGATCTGCATGTAAGGGGGGAACACATAATTCTAAGGAAAACATTGTAATTTCTTTGAAGATGACAGTCACTGGTGATAGTCTGGTTGTTTAAGAATTAATTTAATCTGAATATGTCAGGTGAAGAGAGAGCATGCACGAGAGCTTCTTATTTGAGATCAAAACTCTCAATCTCTTTCATTTCCCTCTCCTTTCCAAGAGCATTCTCTTGTCCCCTGATAATGGTGCATTAAAGCTACGGAAGGTTCTTCACAAACTATTTCTCCGGGTTTACCTCCTCAGTGTGATAGGTGCCGTTCTCAGGTGTGAATCCTCCACACGTCTCCGTCGCCAGGAGCCAATAATCTGTCCCAAAGGCTACAAGAAAGAGAAGGACCCCAAGGACTCCGATGATCCCTGCTAAAAAGGCAGCTATTTTGATCTTCATGATAGAAAGACAACGCAGGAGGGGGTGGGCAGCTCAAAACTCAGCAAAGGAGGAAGAGAATGTTCTTGTTTTGGGGAGAGGGAGAGGAAGGGAGGCAGAGAGAGAGAGAGAGAGAGAGAGAGAGAGAGAGAGAGAGAGAGAGAGAGAGAGAGAGAGAGAATGAGAGGGAGGGAGGGGGAGCAGGGAGGGGAGAATGAAGAGAAGGGGTTCTATTTTAAGACACAGATCAGCATCATTTCATGACTGGTGTTCATTTCACATGGCACTAAGGAGAGAGCTATGAAAAGCTGATGACTTGGGCCTACCAAGCAGCTAAGGCATTAATGCACACCCATGTATGTATGCTCTGAACTTTCAATCTGCATCAATGTAACTGACATTCTGTCCAAAAAAAAGAGCTGCATGCTGTCACCTGCACATATTGCAACCAAATTCTCTCATAAAAACAGAGAAGTGGAACCTGCAACAAAATGTTGGGAGTCCAAGGTGTTGCTGTGTGGAATTCTCCTGTTCAGGGTTCCAGGCAGGCAGATGCTCCAGCACTGAGCTATGGATCTTCCACGAACCAAATTACTCAGAAACAAAATTAAGTCTGGGGCTCCTGTGGGCAAAAAACACATCGGCTCAAAATCTCCTGCTCCAAGGAAAGCAGACCAATCATACGAAAGCAAATCTCATTTCACAGTCTCCCTACACCTGACATCTCAACCCAATCTACTTCAAACAAATCACATGGTACCCAAGATTCATAAATCTATTTGATCCTCTAAAGCAAAAGATACCATAAAGGCCACTCCCCACTGGCAATGGAATTAAATAACTAACTAACAGTTTGCTAATAGTGGAGTTAAACCTGACTGAAGAAGAAAGTTGTTTTGGTCCGTCCGTCCCCGTCCCCCGTCCCCCCGTCCCGGTTTTATGGTGTTGGTGTGGGATCCTTGTAGCACATCTTCTCTTTCTACACATGAGAGGCCTTTGCGCAAGTAAGAGGTGAAGAAGACTTTACTGCCATTGCATTAAGCGTTCCCAAGTGAACCCCTATTCATTTTCTGCTTTTAAAAGTCAACCAACTAGAAGGGTCACTTTACACAGAATCAAATCCAGATACAGCCGTACCTCGGAAGTTGAACAGAATCCATTCCGGAAGTCCATTAGACTTCCGAAATGTTCAACTTCCATAGCATAGCTTCTGATTGGCTGCTGGAAGCTCCTTCAGCAAATTGGTAGCAGCAGAAGCCCCGTCAGATGTTTGGCTTCCAAAAGAACGTTCAAAAACCAAAACACTCCCTTACAGTTTTCGATCGTTCGGGAGCCAGAACATTTAACTCCCAAGGCGTTCGGGAGCTGAGGTACGCCTGTATGCCAGGGAAATTGTGCTCAACAGGGAGCTGGAGCCAACCCCAGCCCACTAATGCATGTACCTTACAAGTATTTGCAAGCATGCATATGCTGCATTCAATCTTCATATTTTTAGGTGTATCCTTAAAAAAAAAAAAAGCCAAAAGGTAAACAGCTAAAAGATGCCATTGCTATTCCAGTGAAAGAAGAAGAGAGAGAGGATTTTGGAGCTGTGTGAGTGAAATGTGTGTGGATCAAATGGCAACAATTTATTTCCACACAGGCATGCAGTACTCAATGACACAGTGAATTTAAACACTTTTCATAAGCCTGAAACTCCACAGCGAATTAATTTGCCATGGATTGAGATCCCAACTTTTAAAGCATTTTCTACTTAACTGTGGGATTTCGAAATGCTGGATATCAAAAGAGATCATTCTGAGGTGGAATTGGTGTTGCTTGTGGTGTGAGGGACCCAGAGTTACAGGGCAAAACTCAGGGCCGGCACAAGACATTTTGCTTTGGGGTGGGGTGGGTCATGTGCCAGTGGTGGATGGGGCCACAGGTAAAGAGGAGTGGCCAGTAGCAAAAGTGGGTGGGTCAGTGACTATGACTCTTACCTCTGTGCAATAGCCTACTTTCCAGCCATGCAGAAGTCAGAGGTTTTACAGCACACAAATACGTCTTCCAGTCAACTAGAAGGCATTATCATTGTTCAAGGATATAATTGCCTTCAAATATCTGAAGGACTGTCATGTTGAACAGTGCCCCTCTCATACTTTTCTTCTCCCCTGCTTCATCCTCTACTGCCTTTTGATAAAGGATGGTATATAAATTGTAATAATAATAATAATAATAATAATAATAATAATAATAATAGAAGGCAATCATGTCTCCTCTTAATCTTCTCTTCCCTAGACTAAACATACCCCAGTTCTTCAAGCATTCATCATAGGAATCAGTTTCCAGCTCCCTCACTGAGTCACCCTCTTCTGGACATATATAATATAACATGTTACATGACACCCAGAACTGGGCATGTTATTCCTAGGGTTGCCATATTTCAAAAAGAGAAAATCTGGACACTTTTTGGTAGCTTTTGAGCTATTTCTAAGGAAATTCACCAAAATCTACACTTCTGACAGTTTCCCAGACATTTAAGCAATTTCCGCCAGGACACTGTTTCTGACGACCGAATCCAGGCTATGTGCAGGAATTCCAAACATATGGCAACCCTAGTTATTCCAGATGTGCCCTGACCAGTATAGAAGAGGATGGAACCATGTGATCTGGACACTGAGCTTCTGTTAATGCAGTTTAAGGTTGCATTTGCTTTTTGCTTTTTTTTAGCAGGTGCATCACACTGCTGGCTCACGTGCACATTGTGATCTACTAAGTCACCTAGATCATTTTCTTGTATACTACTGCCAAACCAAACCTCCTCTGTCCTTTGTTTCAATTGTTTTGGGTACCTCAATGCAGACTTTACATCTCTGCTGAACTTCATCTTGTTGGTTTCAGTCCAGTGTTCTGTTCTGCCCAGCTTTTGTTCCATCCGCAGATTTGATGAACCATCTGCAGCAGCATCTAAATTATTTATATAAATGTTGAACTGCACAGGGCCATTCCACTTGAGACCTCTCTCCAGGTTTCTACAGAGCCTTTCATGAGCATCTGTTGGGTACGGTTGCTCTACCAAGTTGTGAATCTATCTATCCATAGTATCCAGCCCACAGGTCATCATCTATAGCTGAGATAGGAAACCTGTGGCCCTCCATAGGTGGACTATAGGTCCTCTCATCTCTGGTCATTTCCTGTGCTCACTGGGGTTGATGGAAGCTAGAATCTGATGAACTCTGGAGGGCCACAGGTTCCCCATTCCTTATTTACAGCTTCAGTGGACTCAGCAATATAATGGGATGGTGTATAGATACACGCGCGCACACACAAAGTATCCTAATCAGTTTTCTTTCTTTCTTTTTTTATAATGAAAGAAGAAGGGGAGATATTATAAAAACTTACCAACAAATAGAACAACATTGTACAAGCTGGTATCAATATTATCAAATACAAAATTTATTTAAAAAACACAAAGGAATAGGATTTGTAGAAAATAAATCTAAGCTTCAGGAACTATTAATAGATAACTAAAAAAAACCATTAGCAAAATTATATAGATTTTTATTGGAATGGGAATTGAAAGATGAAGAAGTAAAAAGTGTTCAGATAAAATGGGCACAGGAGTAAGGATATCCAATCACAAGAGAAAACTGGGATAAATTATGGCAGTCAATTATGAAATTTACAGCTTGTACGACAATTAAAGAAAATATGATGAAAATGGTATTTAGGTGGCACTTGACACCGGATAAGCGAGCCAGAATATATAGGAATAACAACAATAAATGTTGGAAATGCAAACATGAAGTTGGTACTTGCCTTCATTGCTGGTGGAGATGTAAAGTAATACAGAAGTTTGGAATGAGGTATATGAAAATTTGAAAAAGATATTGAAAGTAATATTTGGAAAAAAAGCCAGAGTATTTATTGTTGAGTGTAATTCTTAAGAATATCCCAGAGGATAGGAAAAATAACCTTTTTTATATGCCATTGCAGCTGCAAGGATGCTTATAGCACAAAATTGGAAGGGAGAAAAGATACCCCAAATTAAGGATTGGCAGACTAAACTGATAAGAGTTTTTGAATTTGGCAAAAATGACGGGAGCAATTAGGAATATATCAAAGCATAAATTGAAAGAAGAATGGAGGTATATGGAGATGTATTTGAAAAAAGAAGGAATAGTAACAGAATTATTGAGACAACACTACCGGTATTGTACACCACATAGATGCAAACCTTCTCTCTTGCACACACTGCATTTTTATTTCTGATAGATAGTGAGATAGACAGACAAAATACAGAATGTTTAATATATATTTTTCATTTAAAGTGAGTTTACATTAAATGGTTGCTCCCGTTAAGATAGTGCACTGCTAAAGTGCTCTTTTCCAAAGAATCTGGCCTGTAAGAGCCAGTCTACTGTATATGCTCAGGAAACGAAGCACACACGGTTCTGCCATTTTCTGGCCATTCTAGTTCAGAAAGCAAGAGGTGTGATCATACGTTTTATTGCTCCATCTCATAGAAAGCTCCCTGGGCATAGGCTACTAAAACACTAGATTACAGGTGCAATCCTTATGCATACACCTGTGACAATGAGGCCCACTGAACTCAACAGAAGGTACTTCTAAATAGTGCATAGGGTTGCAACACAGAGCTCTTTTGTGGCAGGAAACCCACCAACCCACCCCCCACCCCCACCCCGCTCTTAAAAGTGTGTTGTTCTGAAAGGGTTGTACCACACAGTCTCTTTTTCCTGAATGTACTGTCTCAAGCAATCACTGTAAAATTCACTCATGATGTATGATTGGTAAAGGTTGGTGAATAAAAAAATAAATAGCCCGTTGAAATTAGCCAGGAGTCTTTGCTGTAGTTTTTGGGGAGGTGCCTGCTAAAATCTTTTATCTTTCTGCAAAGCTACTCAGACATGTAAAATTGGTGTCTATCTTAATCTGTAAGCTTAAATGTTGTTAAATAAAATAAAATGATCATATGGATTTTTTTAAAAAAAAGATTTTTGAGAATTCCTCATGAAACTGGATAAGTTTGAACATGCTCCCTTTATTTTATGGAGCTCCCTTCCATTTGAGACAGGCCCCATCTCTGTTGAGCTTCCAGGACATCTTAACTGATTTCATAGTTTCAGCTGATGCCTGCCTCCCACCAATGTATTGCACTCTTTGTACATTGCATAGAGATGGCTGTAATTAAGCAGTATATACATTGCCTAAATAAAATAAAATAAAATAAATACAGTGTTTAACATGATCACAAACCAGTTCCAATGTTCTAAAAGAGGAAATGTGATAACATTTCAAGCACTTTCTATTGTTTTCTACAGAGTCAGGAAAATAATACAGGTACAAAAGGAGTGCAGGGGAAAAGCCAAGACATGGTGTTACTTCTCCTCTGAAATTGGCCTTTTCCCAGTTTCTTCGTCATTAACCCAGCGGGTAGTACTTGGCTGCAGAGGTATAATAAAACCAACTGACTTTGATCTGTTAGATTTCACACTTGGAGCTTTTCTAGAATGCCTGGCTGTAGGAAAGAAGGAAAGATATGTGCCTGATTAGAAACATTACTACTACTACTACTACTACTACTACTACTACTACTTAATGCCAACATCAAGACACCATTGCATTGCCAAACTCACACACCAGTATCTGAACATAAGAACCTAAGAAGGGCCTGCTGGCCAGCAGCCAACAAGATGCCTCTGGGAAACCCACAAGTAAGACCCAAGCAACAACAGCACTCTTCCCACCTGAAGTTTCCAGCAACTGCCCTTTTTCATTTTCAGCAAGAACGATTTTCTTGTCACTTACCAAAAAACATCTGGTGACCCCTAGGAGAAGGGTCAGGGTCAGCATCAATGGCCTATCAATGAATCTGAAATCTTTTCACTCAGAAAACATGGAACTCAAACTGGACCAGTGTTGGGATAATTAGGATCAGAGTTTTCCAACTTACCAGTAAGGGACCTGCACAACTTGGGTTGGGGGTTAGTCCCGCCTTCTGATGAATAAGAATCATCCTTCTGCAATGAAGAAAGAACATAATTCACAGTCTGATCCTTTTACCATTTAGAAATAATAGACCCAAAATTATTGGAACTAGACATTGGAGAAAACATTCAAAGTTTAAGAGAATAGGCTGAATAGGGATGGATAAGCTCGTCCTGTGTTAGGGGACTCCATTTCCCACCAGCCTCAACTAGTGTGACCAATAATAAGGGATTGTGGGAGTGTAGTTCGGCAACATCTGAAGGGCCACAGGTGCCACGTCCCCAGTGTAATATGCTTAAATGGGACTTTTGTGCATCTACCTATACGGTTTCAAGCCTTCCTGTTAAGCATGCCCCACAGAAGACTCCAAGGGAACATGCCAGCAATATGAAAGAGCACATATTTGCATACCCTTCAACATTTCTCCAATGAAAATAGGGACATCCTATTCAATAATAATAATAATAATATGCCACCCATGAAACATTTAAAAAAATCCTTCAGATGTCTTCTAAAGGTTGTATAGTTACTTATCTCCTTGGCTTGGGTGTCTCACAACTCCATAGCCTCCACATTTCTCTGATGAAAATAGGGACGTCCGAAGGAAAAGCGGGACATTCTGGGATCAAATCAGAAACTAGGACAGCTTCTGTAAATCCAGGACTGTCCCTGGAAAATAGGGATACTTGGAGGGTCTGTATTAGCATGAAGAAACCCCTTTTTTAAAATCCAAACAACTTTTAATTGAAATGTACGCTGGGGACTTACTGTTGCAGGCTTCAAAACATTGTTTTTTATTGCTTGTTTTATATGCTTTATATGTATATTGTTGTATTCTGCTGATATTGCTTTTCCTGGTGATGTTAAAACTCTTCTAGATGCGTTAAATGTGTGTGCACCCCAGGGAAGTCACTTTGGTGCTGCTAACACAGCAGTTTGACGTCACCCCCAGAGGCATACTCTGTTGTCTCTCGAGACAGATGGGTGTCCAAAACAATAAATTTACCATTATTAATTTCAATACATGACACGTGGACTGTCTCAGGAGTGAGCCTATTGTTCCCATGGAGGCTGGCACCTCACACATTTTAGAACTCTGGAAAATCACCTCAGTCACTGAGCCTGCATTGGACGAAAAACCAATGTGCAGAGGCATACCTAGGCATACAGAGGCAAAACCAGCCCCTGCTGGAGACACAGGCGGGGGGGGGGGGGACAATGCACCACTGCCGTTGCAGCAAGATCAAACATGACACAAAGGTGATTGGGGGGGGAGGTAATGCCAATACAGTGGTACCTTGGGTTACAGACGCTTCAGGTTACAGACTCCGCTAACCCAGAAATAGTACCTCAGGTTAAGAACTTTGCAGCAGGATGAGAACAGAATTTGGGCGGCAGCAGCACAGCAACAGTGGGAGGCCCCATTAGCTAAAGTGGTACCTCAGGTTAAGAACAGTTTCAGGTTAAGAGCGGACCTCCAGAACGAATTAAGTTCTTAACCCGAGGTACTACTGTACAGCTTCTTGCCAAGGGTGCAAGTGACCCTAGGTATGTCTCTGCCAATGTGTCTGGCATGACAACGTGGATACATCATCCAAACACTTTGAACCATTCAGAATTTTAGCAGAGGTATGCGCTGAAGTTTCAGTGTGTTTCCATAGGCAGCCCCACAAACAGCAAAATACAGTAGCCAAATACGTCCATGGCTGGAAGTAAGGGTACGCATGGATTGCTATGGGGAGCTTTATTATCCATGGCAAGGATGGGGAACCTGTGTCCCTCCATACGGCTGATGGGAGCAAAGTCCAAGAAACATCTGGAGGCCCCTTCCAACTCCAGTATTCTGCATTTGCCTGAAAATTACCATTAAGTTGGATCATACAAACAGCCATCTGTTACTCTCCCATCCAGCCTGTTTCCATTTATTTTCCCTTTTCACCAAGATAAGGAAAGGACTTCTAAAAATACACAAGACCCACAGTTTATGAGGAGTGATGTTTACAGATCATACATTTTTTAAGGTGATGCACAAAGTCCAATCTACCTTGGACACAATTCTCCAACCTAATCTGGAAAGCAGCAGATTTGCCAATCCACACAAAATCGAACAGAAACTTGGCCTATCTTTGCAGAGGTGTTCCTTGGCTCTGTGACGAGAAGCTGGTGGTGGGCTTGCTAGTCAAGGGACTCGTGCAAATGAGTGCCATGTCCTTTTGCTGAAGCACTAATCTGCATTCCTCAAGAACTATTGTTCCATACTGAAAGCCTGAATATGCCTGCTATGTTTCTAAAGCAGAGTGTAAGCCTCTGATGGACGTGTGATCTGGCAGCTAGGCCCCAGAGTAAGGGCTGCCAAATAAGTCTGGATATTTCCCAATTCATTTTTTTCCATGTTGCTTTTGTTTCTTTTCACTTGTAAGAAGGGACCCTGTGCTCTTTGCCCATTGTTTTTCAATGTCTCTGCAATTGTAATAACAATAGGATTCATGGTTGTACATAAGTTGAATGACTCCTGAGAAGGTCATCCAAATGAGGTCCCAAAAGGACTTTTATGGAGATACAATTGCAAAAAATAAAACACACGCAAGGCAGCATGCAGGGCATAAGCCTTCCAAATCCCATTTTGATTGTTCCTGAGCATCTCTCTCTCTCTCTCTCTCTCTCTCTCTCTCTCTCTCTCTCTGTGTGTGTGTGTGTGTGTCTCAAGGGTAGAAAGGGTGTTGAAGAACTGGTCATTCTCCCCTTTTTTCTTTAAGCTCCAGTTTGGGGAAGGACCATAGCTCAGTGGTAGAGCACATGTTTTGCATGCAAAAGGTACCATGTTCTATCCCCAGCATCTCCTAGCAGAACTGTGAGAGATCCCTGCCCAAAACCTTGGAGAGTCACTACTAGTCAGCATAGACAATACAAAGCTAGAGGGCCACCGGTGGGACCCAAAAAAGCAGCTTCATATGTTCAGTGTAGATCTATTGAGAAACAACCATAGCTCAGTGATAGAACCATTGCTGTGCACACAAGTTCCATCCCTGGCATCTGCAAGCAGAGCTGAAACCCTACAGAGTTGACAATACTAGGTGGACCAGTGGTCTGATTCAGTGTAAGGGCACCTTCCTATGCCTCTGTGTTTTCAATAGGCAAAATAATCAAACCTGAAGTTAATGGTGAAATGTACCATTTTATTTGTTGGATTTAAAAGAAGAAGAAGAAGAAGAAGAAGAAGAAGAAGAAGAAGAAGAAGAAGAAGAAGAAGAAGAAGAAGAAGAAGAAGAAGAAGAAGAAGAAGAAGCTGGTTTGCAATGTTGGGGATTTCTAGCATTTGGATTCATTTGATGCAATTTGACATAGTTAATGGCCAGCACACTATTTGCTTGATTATGGGGTTCTTTTTATAAACAACAACAACACACACATTACTCCACTGTCTCATCCTTATCTTCCAGCTCAGTGGCAAGGGATATAGGGACACTCCAGGATGAAATCAGAAGCAGGGATTGCTTTCATAATTCTGGGACTGTCCCTGGGAAATCGGGACACTTGGAGGATATGTACTTGGGGTATCCCCCCCTTCTCCTTCCTAGATACTTTTTATGTCCTTCAGCAAATGCTGGAGTTCCCACAACCCTGCTGATGCCTCCCTTTCGTTCATGGACCCTGCCATTTTGGTAACCTAAGCAGAAGCAGTCTCCTCTGAATATCAGAAATAGGTTATCAAATAAACCTGTCCTATGTTATTTGTATGATTTCATTAAATTTGTATGTATAGATGGAATGGGTTTTGTGTGATGGTAATAGTTTTAGCAATAAAAAAAAATGAATTATTCAACTTAGGACCCAAAAGCAGATATAATGCAGAAGGTGAGTCATTAGATCTCCTGGGCTTTCCTGTTGTTGAGGGTTTTCTACAGATATAATTTAAAGGAGGAGGGAGACTCTGGTGTTGGTCAAAGAAGTGGCACTGGGAGAGAGATTGTTTTCTGTCATTTTCCTGACCTGAAGACCACACAGCTTCTGTACTCTCCTGGGGAGGGGGAATAGAGTTACCTATATGGCGCTTAATAGGGGGAAAAAGAAACATGAAGCCTTTGTTCAGTGGTGGAACACCTGCTCTGCATGCAGAAGGTTCAGTCCCTGACATCTCCAGGTAGAGCTGAGAATGGTTCCCTGCCTAAAACCCTGGAGAGCCACTACCAGTCAGTGTAGACAATACTGAGCTAGATGAACCAAGGATATAAGGCCTGGTATAAGGCTTCCCGTAGGCCTTTATTAGTTGTTCTCTGTGCTTTTTTTCTGGGGGGACGCAGGGGTACACATACCCCTAAACATTTTGTGAATCTTTGTACGTTTGTCCATTTACTGTACCCTATTCTTTAATTCTGTCTGTCTGTCTTTTGAACCTGACTCTGGTGTACAAGGAACACAGGAAGCTGCCTTGTACTGAGTCAGGACATTGGTCCATCTAGCTCAGTAGTGTCCACACTGACTGGCAGTAGCCCCCCACAATTTCAGAAAGGGGGTCTCTCCCTGTCCAACCTGGAGGTGCTGGAGACTTAATTTCAGACCCCCTGCATGCAAAGCAGATGTTCTACTCCCAAAGCCTTGGTTCTTTCCAAAGTTGATCAAGTTTAAGGGCTCCCATAAAATGTAGTAGTTTCACCAAGTCTGTCCACCCCCCACCCCCTGCTTAAGTCCACACACACACACACACACACATTTTTATAGGTTGGCCAGTCCTTTTAAATTTTTTATATAAAATAAGTATTGTTTCCTTATCTGTTCTGTGTCCACGCACCATTCAGGGCAGCTTACAATAATTTAATATCACAGTACAACCAGAAATGAACGAGATAACAACTTCACAATAATTCACAATAAATAATTCACAAACCAAAATAAGATATTTCATTCCATTCTTCCAACTTTTTTTTAAAACTACACATGACCCTCCTAACCATTAAGTTTATTAGTTTACAATTAACATTTATTTCCCTATGGTTTTCCCAAGATTCTTTCTGTGTGGTTTTTTCTTCTTGTAAACATAATAATTGTAATGGCTCCATCTTGTGGTGAGATGAAGATTAGCATCCCATGTGAAACAGGGCCTGGTTGTCACTGAAGAGTTATCATGGAAAGTTAGCCACACTGAAATGACTGCTCCCCACATCAAATGGGGGGCGACTTTTGCATGGGCGCGTGCAGCTCCCTGGATCCCAGTGTGGCTCCTGGTAGTTCAGGCTGGCTTCATCCCCCCCCAGGCTGGATACCTGGGGTCTCCGCCTACCTCAGTCAACTGCCCAGTCCCACCTGGGGAGGGCGTTGCCAGGGGGATTGGCCAAGTAAGGGGAGGGACCGCCCTGCCCGCACAATAGAAGGCGTAGCTTACCTGTAAGCAGCAGTTGGGCTCCAGAGCTTCTCCCACCCTCCACTCCCTCAATTAAGTCTTATTTTGCAGGTTAACCTCTTCTCCACAGGTATGCAGGCACTGCTATGTTAAGGCCACTGTTGAAGGGCCAGAAAGGAACTTCCCTGCATTGGCAAGTTTCACCTTTCCCATAGCAATACGTCACAACTTTGGCAGTTTCAGGCCTTGGGCGGAATCCTTTAGTCTAGCTTCCGAAATGGGGGGGGGGGGTGAGGTGGTGACCCATGCCCCCTTTGCGGCGGCGATACCAGGGTTCCCGTTAAAGGGGTCTTGGGGGGAGGCACTGGCCATACGCCGAGAGATTGTTATTGCTCTCCCCCTCCAGTGGCAGTGAACGGGGGGGGGGCTGTCTGCTTCAACATATGTCCTCCAGAGCCAGCCCAATCCTCACACATTCTGGATAACCCTGAAGTCTCCCAGATCCCCAGCTGGGGACTGGGAAAGATAAATGCCCAATGCCTGAGCCAAGGTCTCCCTACATCTGAATTTTAATAAAGTTGTGGCCAATTTTAATCCCATAGCACGTTGTCTTGAGTCATTATTCCGCTCAGGGGTCGCCTGGGGGTTTGGGGGACTCCGCCTGTCCACACATTCTCCTGAGACTTCTCACCAGATGAATAAACCTGTGTCTGGTTTGTATGACAGCAGACTACCGGTGAGGAGGGGATGGGAAAAACATAACAGTATAGTCATGTTATGAAAAATAATATATCCCTGCATACACAAAAGGAGGTGTCAAGGCAAAGGCTTCTAGCCTAGCATTCATCCTTATGTGCCCTTTTTCTATGAGCAAGGTTTGGAGTGCAGCGTTGTGCAAGAGGACTCTGATATGTGAGCTCCACATACACTCTGGTGGTACAACTCAGGACCATGTTTAATGCCTTGCTGAGAACTAAGCCTAAGAGAACATGTTTTTCAGTACTAAATGTGGCTGATACTTCATATAATGGGTTGCACCCAAGGTATCACTAAATGAGCATCTCATCAGCATACAAGTGTTGGTGGTTTGTGCTGGTTTGCCACAAGGCTCGCACAAGCCACTCTTGGGTTCCTATACCAATAATTAGGAACTGTCACCACTTTGTAACTAAGCCAAGTTTTACTGCCTGTGCAATTTCCTGAAGCATATTAATCTGACCTTTTGAGAAGTTTGTAAGTAAACCATTTTTTAAAACTTACCTGTGGTCTTTTCCTATGCTGACAAAAGAGGGAAACTTTAGAAAGAAACCTTTTAAGGGGAGTCACTTTACTTCACCACATGCTTTTTGTTATTACTGTATTTTAAATCTCTGCTGGAGAGCTTTATGCCTGCGTCTCTCTGTGGTCCTCGGGACTCTTCCCAGTCTACACTACCTACCCCCAGTCTGCACCCCTCAATGGCCCTTCTCCACACCCTCCATAAGTGCCTTTGCTAAGCTCAAATGTGTCCCTGAACTGCAACAATGGCTTTTGCTTGCCTGTGTGGAGGATGGAGTACATGCAGAAACCTCTTGACGTTTGCATAGCTGCAATGTACAAAGGTAAGACAAACACTTGTTACTCTAGCTACTTTTGCCTCTGGCGCTGTGCACCACTTCCATGCAGCCCCTGGAAGGTTGTCCATCAGGGCATCTGGCCACCAGGATGAAAAAGGTTCCCCCACCCCTGCCATAAGGTCAGGAAGACTGAGAACTGTAACTGGAGTAGAAGCTTACTCATCTTGCCCTTAATTTGAATCTGTTTCAATGCTCCACCCACCCCCAGCGCCCACCCCTGGCTTGTACCTCTTTGCTCAAGCGGTCCGAGTCACTTCTGTTCATGTGGATCTGCCAGCTCTTGTGTCTGAGGATCAAGATCTCCTTTGCTTGCTCCACTGGTTCTGTTTCTCCAGGCAGAGTGTGCCTGTTGTATGCTGGCACCTGGTAATATACAATGCATGCAAGACATGTTAATTGCTAACGGTTCTTTCTTTCTTCTTTACCCAGTGGAGCCGATATATATATATATATATAGTTACGGTTCTCAACCAGCACACACATATATCCATAAAAACAATCCAAAATACATTCTAAAATATAAACTATAAATATAAACTTTAAAATTTTTAGATAAAAGAAGATATCACTACTTTAAAAGGTGGGCTACAGCCGATTATAGCACTGGTTCGTCTTTAGCTCTGTCCTGAAGTTGTGTGGGTACTGCAAACTAGATCAGACCGAATTTTTATGGCTCTAGCACAGAACCTGGCTACCTTTGCTGTCACATTAGCGTTAGCATCTGAAAGAAGCCACTCTATATAGAAGTTGTCCGAGCGTCCAGGTAGCTCAGCCAGCATTGTGTGGATAAACTCGCCTCGCACCTCCTCGTAGAAGCAGCATCGCAAGAGTATGTGGCCAATAGCTTCCACCTCTCCAGATCCGCACAGGCAGTATCTCTCGCACAATGGGGTCCGTTTGTAGTTCCCTTGGAGAACTGCTGAAGGCATTATGTGATTGCGGGCTAGAGTAAATGCTCTTCTATGGGAGGGTGTTTCTAGTTGGAATAAATATCTAGCTGGACGGGACAGGTATCTCCATTCCTCCTGAATTAGAAAGTGAGGCACTTTACTCAGATCCTTCTGTCTTTCTATGTCTGTTAACATATTTTATATTTATATCCTGCTTTACCTCTCCAAGAAGTTCAAGGCATGCCTGCCAGGACCGTTAGGCTATTTTCAGAGACCCTTTTCTGCAAGTCACTTCCAAGGGAGGTTCCAAAAGATTCCTGCATTGCAGGGGGTTGGACTAGATGACTCTTGTGGTCCCTTTCAGCTGTACAATTCTATGATTCTATGCTGGTGCACCACAGTGGACAGCAACTGTGCTTGTGATAGTGGCAGCAGCAGATGCTGGTTCATTAGTGTGAATGGAGCACTCCCAAAAAACCTTAGTTTGCCCTCTGCAAGCTCCCACCTGTCTGCCTTCTTACTTACAACCTCTTCAGAGGGTGGCAACACTGCCTGTGACCCCTTTCTCCTCCTAGGTCTCAATGTTACCCTTGGGGAACTCAGCAGGGAGGATGGGGAGAAAACTAGAATTCATTGGCTCCGCCTATCAATGGCTTTGGCGCCACCTACTGTTGGCCTCCCTGAATTCTACCCTACCAGTCCCAATGGGCACTAACCACTGAGCTGAAGTGAGTAGCAGCAGCCGTGGCGTCATTACCATATGGTCACATTATCTGAACCGCCATTTAATTTTCTCACAGTTCCCTCAAACAATGCAACATGGGGGGGGGGGGGGATGAATGTCACTTTAAGGCAATTGTAGGAAATTAGCATTGGTGGCTCAGACAGACCCAGCCATATTTTAGTTTACACAGCTGTTGTTATCAACTAAAGAAAAAAGCTCACAGTTCTCCTTGTTTTGTACAGGTTCCTTTCTAATATCTTCTGGATATCATCCATCACATCAAGATTGAGACTGTCCGAGTCATTGACTGTGGTGGGGTGTTTGTCATTGTTGCTACAGTGGGCAGGGAAAAGAGAAACAGAATATTATAAAGGTGCTTTATATGAGGCAAGAGGACAACCGGTTACTGACCTTCAAAATGGACATTAAAGCTGGAAGGAGAGAACAAGTTATGTTCTACTGCTGCAGCATGCCTTGTAGGACATGGAGAGACTCTTGTCTTTCTGCACATAGATTTAAAGTGCATGCTTTCCCCCACAGAATCCTGCGGGAACTACACCATTTATAAAAGTACAGTTCCCTGGATTCTTTGGGGAAAGTAGCTTGCATTTAAATGCATGGTGTATATGCAGCCTTGCTACCGAAACTGGTTTTCTTTAAACATTATGCAGGAAGGTACTTTATACCAAGTCAGAGTTGTTGAACACCTGTGAGTCTCCAAGTGTAGCTCCTGTGGGTGTGATGCTATGCTTGGAAGTTCTCCTCTGGTGCCCACAAAGCGCCTGGAATTCCTTTCCCAGCATCATAAAGTGGTACACACTTCACTTCACAGAAATACACAGAGCTGAAGGAGGAAGCTGGAAAAGCAACACCCCTTCACAATCCTTCAGCTCTGCGTATTTTATTTTATTTTCAAAACTCAGGTTACTTCTATGGAAGTGTCCAGAGGGCATGGGGTTCATGACACTTGCTAACAAAATAATAAGCTGCTTGTTCCTTTTAACTGCAGGATTGAACCTAGGCTCATCCACATACAAGACATATTATCTACATCCAAACTGTATTCTCTCCCCAACATTTCACACAGAAGGGTTGCTTGAGGCATTCAATCTTTCTCAATTTCAACACAAACCAATCTGATTTGTACCTCTGGGACTCATGTGTGGGTTGGAACATAGCTGTCTATTGGCATTTGTACTTTGCCAAACACTGCAGCGCAGTTCTCAACTCAAAACACATATCAAAGTACATTTTTTCATGCAGTGTTTTGAGAGAAAAGGCATTTAGAAGTAGGCATTTAAATATGAATTTCTCTCCAGAGCTATTTATTTTCAATCACCCTTTAATGCAGAAACAGGACATTGGAACATGGGAAGCTGCCTTATACTGAGTCAGACCATTGGTCCATCTTATCTATACTGACTGGCAACAGCTCTCCAGGATTTCAGATAGGAGTTTTTTCCAGGCTTATATGGAGAAACCAGGGGTTGAATTTGGGACCTTCTGAATGCAAAACACTACCGCTGATGTGCAGAGTGGCATGAACTGGAAACAGAGTGATCTTTCTTTCCATCCATCCATACCTCCTCCCCCAGTACCTGCTTATAACATGCATAAAGTGCAGAGAATAGCCTGGCACACATGAAGATTAAAATACTCTGTATATGGCAACAGGTTGATAGGAAAATGGTCTGGGGTAAGGGCAGTGCTGGGAAAGGGACCTCTGCCTAGACCCTGGAGAGCTACTGGCAGTCCAGTAGACCAACCTGCAGCCCTTCAAATGTTGCTGACCTCCTGTCAGTCCCAGCCACTATGGCCAATGGTCAAGGGTGCCAGGAGTTGTAGTCCAACAACCACTCAGCCCTGAAACTCACTGGGTGACCTTGGGCCAGTCACCATCTCTTAGCCTAACCTACCTCACAGAGATGTTGGGATGATGAAATGGGGAGGGGGAGAACCGTGTACACGACCTTGAGATCCTTGGAAGATAAAGGTGGGCTTTAAAAGTAATAAATAAAATAAACAGAAAGAAATAAGTAGAGGGTACTTGGCTAGGTGAACCCATGATCTGACTCAGGGTAAGGCAGGTTCCTACGTTCATGCGATGAATAAATGGTTGTTGTTATTGTTAAAATCCACTTACAGCAATGAGCTATGGGTTGGACCGCAAATGAGCTGCCCTGCTTCAGCTAGTTCAATGGCATGCTTCCTCTCCAGCTTCTCATATAGAAGCACAATGCTCGATTTGGGCTGCACATATTCCCGGAGCAAAAATTTCTGGAGATATTTGCTATTGAAGTATTCCAATCTGTCCAGGGAATTTGGGAGGGGGAGAGAGAGAGAGAGAGAGAGAGAGAGAGAGAGAGAGAGAGAGAGAGAGAGAGAGAGAATTAAGCTTTATTTCTGTCCATACAATGATCTCAGTAAAGGTTACTATGAAGGAACTGGAATTCGGGTCTCAAAAATACTTCTGAAAGCCCTGCTCCTGCACTCTTTCTATGCGCACTAACGATGTACGATTATTAAGCGTCTGAGGTATAGAGAGCGAAACTGATTATAAATAATGAAATAACAGAAGGTTTTAAAATAATGAAAGGGACTAGGCAAGGTTGCCCACTGTCACCTCTTCTGTTTATTATGGTGTTAGAATCACTGGCAATTGCAGTAAGAAAAGACCCAGAAATAAAAGGAATAGTAGTAGGAAGTAAATCTTACAAAATAAAGGCCTTCGCTGATGATCTTATAATAACTACCGAAAACAGAAAGATTACCAAATTTTTTAGAAAGAATTTATGAATTTGGGAAGGTGGCAGGATTTAAAATAAATATAAATAAAAACAAACTGTCAGCAAAAAATATGCAAGCACAGGAGAAAGAAGAATTGCAAATAATTTTGGGTCTGACAATAGTTAACAAGGTCAAATACTTGGGAATTTGGTTTACAATTAAAAATAGCAATTTATTCAACGATAATTATACAAAGATATAGAAGGAAATTAAAAAGGATTTAGAAATATGGAACAGGCTGAACCTGTCGCTTTGGGGGAGAGTATCCACAGTAAAAATGAACGTGCTCCCAAAGTTTATGTTTCAGATGATCCCAGTGATAGCGGGGATGGGATGCTTCAAGACATGGCAGAAAAACATATCAAGGTTTATCTGGCAGTGCAAAAAACCTAGAATTAACCACAAATTATTAATAGACAATAAGAACAGAGGGGAATTTGCACTGCCAGATCTGAAACTTTATTATGAATCAGCTTGCTTATGTTGGCTAAAAGAATGGATGACATTGCAGAACTCAGATTTACTAGATTTGGAAGGTTTTGATAATTGCTTTGGGTGGCATGCCTACCTGGGATATGAAAAAGTTAAAACTCATAGAGGCTACCTGAATCGTATCATAAGGAAGCCACTATATAAGGTATGGGAGAAGTATAAAGATTTGTTGGAACCCAAAGCTCCCTGGTGGCTATCCCCTCTGGAGGCCATTGCAGTGAAAAGAAAATATATGGAAACAAACTGGGCCACATACAAAGACCTATAAGAAGAAGAAGAAGAAGAAGAAGAAGATAACCAATTGAAAATGATTTTTTTATGAAAAAATCAGACATCACCTAATGGACTGGTTATAATATTACCAATTAAATGAGGTTTTAAAGACAGATAGTAAAAAGATTTTGCAACAAAAGAATCAAAATTAGATAAAGAATTAATACAAAATAAGAAAAGAGTAATATCTAGAATGTACAGTCGTACCTCGTGTTGCATTCACTGCGGGTTGCAAATGGCACGGGTTACGAATGTGTCGAACCCGGAAGTAATGGAACGGATTACTTCTGGGTTCGGCGGGTCGCGCATGCGCAGACGCATGCAGTGACATCACACGAATGTGCAGACGTGCCAAATCGCAACCTGCGTGTACGCAGAAGCGGCGCTGCGGATTGCGGACTGCTCAGGATGCGAACAGGGCTCCGGAACAGATCCTGTTCGCATCTAGAGGTACCACTTACAAGCTTCTTTTATAGTGGGAGGTGAAAGATGAAGTGGTGAAAGAAGTAATGATTAATTGGGCAAAATATTTTGGTAAGAATATCCAATTGTCGCCATGGGAAAGATTATGGAACAAAGAATGGAAATTTATGGCCCGTTATACACTAAAGGAAAATTTCGTGAAGATGTTCTATAGGTGGTATATAACTCCCAGCAAACTGGCCAAAATGTATAAAATGAGATCTAATACTTGCTGGAGGTGTAAACATATGTGGTGGGGCTGCAAAAAATTAAGAATTTCTGGGATATTATTTATGAGGAATTGAAAAAAAATTTAAGCAAAGTTTAAAAAAGAAACCAGAAGCCTTCCTCTTAGATTCAGATATTCCAAATGAAAAAAGGAGAATATTTCTATATGCTGCAACAGCAGCAAGAATACTGATTGCCCAAAAATGGAAAGGAGAATCAGTACCAACAAAAGAGGAATGGCAGGATAAATTATTGGAATCTCTTAGAATTGGCTAAAATGACAGAAACTTAGGAGACAGCCAAACCAAAAGTTCAAAAAGGAGTGGGAAACTTATACAGAATATCTCAAAAAGAAAAAAAAAACATTGTTCCCAAGTCAAAACCTGGACATGCTTTGATTAAATTTCACAAATTACAAGACAGATTCTAAGTATATCATATAGATAACAGAGGAAATTGGAAAATGACCAAAGAAGCAGATTAACAAAAAGATAAGACAGACCCGCATTGAGGAAGACAGAAGTCTGTCAGGAAAGCTAAGTAATTGGAAATTAAGAATATAGTGGCATAAGCACATGATTTTATGCAGCTATTTGGATGTAACATTGATTGTTTTGTGTCTGTTTTGGAACAAGTTCTGTAAGTAAAGCTTATGGATAGAAGGTGTACCTGGGAATGCCCAAGGCCTGGAGGTCTTTGGCAGGCAAGTTAGTTACTCTAGAACATGCATGGCAAAACTTGGCCCTTCAGCTGTTTTGGGACTCCCACCATCCCTAGCTAACAGGACCAGTGGTCAGGGATTATGGGAATTGTAGTCCCAAAACAGCTGGAGGGCCAGGTTTGGCCATGCCTGCTCTAGAAGGTGCTGGAGGAACAGTTGGTTTCCTCCTGAACCCAAGCCCTTCCCTCTCTCCCAAGCTCAAGAAACCAAAGTGGCAAGGAGTAACACAGGCTGGCAAGCTTCTTCCATCAGAGTGCTGCATTTCATTTTGGGCAGCCTTCCAAGGGCCACATGCCAGTGTTGGGTGGGACCAGAGACAAAGAGTGGACAGAGCAAGAAACGAGAATTTCACCTATGTGCAGAAGGCTAATTTCTTTGTCCATACATCCCTCTCCACCCTCCATTCAGGCCAGCAAGAAGTGTTGCCCGAATTCAATGACACATCCCAGCCAGGCAAAAACACTCAGGGAGGTGGACCTGAAGGACAGCTCAGTCTCTTAATCTCAGGGTTGTGGGTTCAAGCCTCACATTAGGCAAAAGATTCCTGCATTGCAGGGAGATGCGCTAGATGTCCCTCATGGTCCCTTCCAACTCTATAAAACGTGATTCTGTGATTAAGAAGGGCTGGTGAGGAGCGTGGCCTAGGAAAGAGAGTGTGGCTGAAAATAGGCTGTGGCCAAGGGAGGTTCACATGGGGTCAAAGAGAGAGAGACCTGGAGGACCATATTTGATTCCCATGCATGTAGTCCTCCTCCCTTGTTTAAAAGGAATTAGATCTCCTAAACCCAGTGAAGGAAATTGGTATTTTATCATGAAAGTGTGGAAGAAACCCATCTGCAATAACCATCTCGGCTTTGAAGAATCTTCTTTACTGACTCTTTGATGGTGCCACTGTGAAAAAATGTTCTAATGCTCAGAGGGTGAGCAACACCTAGCAATGTGGAAACTCTTTTCCTTTGTAAAGAAACTTATCTTCCAAACAATCGAGTCTTGTGTTTTATGTTGAAAGAAAAAGAGGAAGAAAAGGGAAAAGCTGTCCCATTTTGTGGTGCAGCCATCAAGCAGTGCTGAGCCACCCCTAGCAGGGACTTTGTGAAAACAGAAATCAGGCTTGTGAGTTTTATTCCTTACACTTACACATGTAGAGACTTGTATTGTTATCAAATCCTTACTTGTCTTTCCAATAATACTGTCCCCAGTGTCCTGATATATCTTCTATGCCAGCCAGCAAATGATCCAAGAACTAAATGAGAGAGAGAGAGAGAGAGGATTTTGCTGCATAAAGCTGTGTTGCTGTTGCATAAAGTATGCACTCTAAGAGACAGCAAGAAAACATCAGCCCACAGATAAAACAACACCACATTTTTGGCAAAGGAGACAACTGCAAATTTTTAAAAAGGAAATTTGCCTATAAAGCTTCCCATTTAATCCTCCACTGGTAGATATCTTCTCAACTGCCTTTCCTTAAAATGCTCAATTTTGTGCACTTATTAAATATATATATATATATAAAATGGTGGTGGGATAGGGAAACCACGTAACAAAAAGCACTACATCAGTTAGAGTGTTGTAAACATCCTGTTCTGGAATGTCATGCCATAATCACCAGTTAAGACCTTGTGCAGAAGTAGATTCTGAATTTACTTTGAACGTGACACATACTCAGGTGCCGTGTATGTAGGGATGGGCTCCAGTGGAAGAGCAGCTGTGGTGCATGCAGAAGGTCACAGGTTCAATCCCTGGCATCTCCAGGTGAGGCAACCACCTCAGGTGGCAGAATCCACAGGGGCAGCATACCCTGATGCTGATTTTTAGTCCCATCCCACCCCTTATTCCTCATGTAGATATTAACTCGGCCCTTCTTCCCTGGAGGTTGGGGGCCCCAATTTTGGGGTTCACCTCAGGCACCAAAAACTATTGGGCAGGTCCTGTCATTGCCTCTCAGCCTAACCTATTTCACAGGGTTGATGTGGGGGTTAAATTAGGAGGCTGTGAACCATGTACTCCACCTTGAGCTCCTTCTGGGGAAAGGGTGGAATAAAAAAAATGCAATAAATAAATAAATAATTTACAATTACACTTACATTTACTATTATACTTTCAAGGAGCTCAAGGTGGTATAAATACATAGAGCCTTGCTGGATCAGACTAAAGCCCCATCTAGTTCAGGTTCAGGTTCTCACAGTGGAAGCCTGATATCTGGAACACGAGCACAACAGCACTCTCTCCCAACTTATGGGCCCTATTCATTAATATCCAGAGGCATGCTGTCTCCAGGAGTGGGGAGAGTACTCAGGCATCATGACTGGTAGCCACTAGCCCTCTTCCAAACATCCTTGCTTTCCCAGAGAGGAGAACTTACCCGAATATGAATTTGTTCTCCCACGGTGGGCGCACTTTCTTGCTTTCTGGTGACGTCTAACAAGTCAACGAGAGGACGGATGGTCATGCCCTGCCGTAGAGTACAAGAATGAGAGAGAGAAGTGGGGGGGGGAGAGAGAGAATTTGCACATTTTATTCAAATTCTTTATCAATCACAGGGCAAATCATTCTCTCTGTTTCTGATGTTCAAGTGTGTGTGTGCTGTTGCTTATGTAGCCAACTGACACCATCTACAAGAGGAATGTGCCAGTGGGCTCTGAAAACTACAATGTTTACAAGTAATATAGAAGATCTTGTGGTGGGGGAGGGAGTCCTAAGGTGTGGAAGAAACATAAAAACAGGAAAATGAGGTCTGACCATGCTTGGTTATAGAATGCAGCTGCCTTTGGGGAAGGAGGGCAGAAAACCCGGGGGTTGGGGGTTGGGGGTTTGGAATGGAGCATTCAGTAAGGAGGCATGGCTGGTTGGCAGGCACACCAAGCAGGAGAATTTAACACTACAACATTTTGTTGCAGGTTCCACTTAATGGCTTTCTATTCATCTTTTGGGGGTTTGCCCACTAAAGGAGGTCATGAGGTTCAACAAGGAATGAAACTGTGTGCCAAATCTAGATGCAACACAAATGCATCTTTACATTTAACATGCAGGATTCAGTAATGTAAATTGGACCAGCTGGGATGATGAACTTTATTGGCAATGTAGCAGGTACAGAGATGGGGTTTAACACTTCTCTCTTCTGCTGTAGTCCTGAGGAGCTATTTGCACTGGGAAGAAAACCCTGCTCTCACCCAATTAAATACCAGCTAAAGAAGAAGGTTCCCCCCCCAGGCTTTTTGGGGCTCCCCTCTCAATATAATAAAATGAATTTATTAAAGCAAAAATACATTTTGTCTTTACAAACCTCAGGTGCCCCTTAAAGATGCTGAAGGAGGCAAAATATTTAACAAACAAAATTGATAACTCAAAATAAGTTAAGGTAAGGTCAACCTTCATATTTTCTTCCTGCTTTCTTAGTTTAGTATTATATGCCAGAACTAAAATAGCCTCAAAAAAATAAACATGTCTATCCTTAATTTGCACTCTCATCAGTTAAAATGGGCTTCCACTATTTTTCTTTTACTTTTTTTATTTATTTTGAGAATGCAAATTTTGAGAAAACAATTGTTGCAATGGTAAATAACAAATAACTTGTCCTGATAAAATTACAGACTTTTATCATGCAACCATTTCATGCACCCATGCTGGGTGGATTCCTGCCTGCTGAAATCCCAATGACTACCACCCCCAGCCCAAGCGAATGCTGTTTGAAACCTGCATGTTAAATTCGAATTCACATTAATGTCATGTGTAATAAATCACTGTACAATGGGCCATACAGTGATGACTCTTTGCTTGTGAACATAATAAATGGAAACACTACATTCTATTGGTATTCCAAGATTTGGCAAATCGGACTTCTTGGGGGGCGGGGGGAATCTGATGTAAACTCAGCGTCCATAGGCCAAAGTGTTTGAGATCATTTCTTTACCAATAATAATTTTATATTATTTACAAACACTTTGGCTCAGAAGCATCAGGTACCACAGCTCTGGGTGCCTGTCTGGTTTTAGTACAGCTTTTATATTCTTTTTTGAAGTGATTTTTTTAAAATAGTTTTGCTTTAGACCAGGGGTGGCCAACTCCCAAGAGACTGCGATCTACTCACAGAGTTAAAAACTGGCAGTGATCTACCCCCTTTTTTCGGGTTCAGGTCAAAGTTGTTGAGCTTCTTTTAGGGAGGAGGAAAGCCCCATTTTGGGGGGGGGGGCAGGGCAAAAATGTTGAGTTTTTTTTAGGGGAGCCAAAGTTGTTGAGCTTCTTTGTGAAGAGCCAGTGATCTACCACAGACGTCCAGTGATCTACTGGTAGATCACGATCTACCTGTTGGACATGCCTGCTTTAGACCATGGAACCCTTTGTAATTATACACCACACATCTCTATGTTTAAATCACATAGCTGCATCCCATATTTCTTTATGGACAACTGTGACAACTAATCTTATTTATTTCTTTACTTTTAAAAAACCTATTTTTTCTTTCATTTCTTTGTTCTGTACCTGCCTGTCATTATTGAAACCCAGTAGAATAAAGTACAATAAAATAGGAATATGTGCATAGCTTCACAAACTTAAGCTTAACTGGAAATGCAGCTCATCCCATAAGGGATATCCATGTTAATGGTGGTGTTGTTGCTGTTGTTGTTGTATAGATTTACAACAAGTCTATATAACAGCTCCAGCACCATTTGATATAATTTCTATTATATCAAAAGTCGGGAATGCATTTTTGATGTCTATCATACCTGTTCTCTGTTACTAGTCTGCTTTACACTTGATTTTGTATTTTAATAAAATAAAATATATATTTTTAAAAACTCAGTAAAGATATGGGGGGGGGGCTATCCAGTACCCAGTTCCAACTTTCCTGTTTCAAGATAGATAATTTAAAAATATATTTCGGTCCCAGATGTGCTAGAATTAAGGATGTAGTTTAGCCACAAGATGGCAGTGCAAGGCAAATATATACATTATATCCGTTTTACAGTATACTGTATGCTGTTCCCCCCTCCACCTCATTCAGGGCACATGATACCACAAAAAGACACGAGTTGAGCAAAGTTTCTTAGAATCATAGAATCTTGCTCAGGAGTTTACAAGTATGTCTGTCAACAGCAGCAACCAGAAATTTAATTCTGGTGAAACTCTCAATATCCTCTGCTGTAGGAGTGACAAACCTAGGGCTGGCATACATTTCAAAGGTGGAATTGATGTTTTATTGGCGTTTTTGTAAAAATAATAATAATAATAATAATTGGCGTCTTCCTTTTTGAAATATGGCAACCCTAGACTAACTCTTCAAAAGCCACAGGTAATATGGGAAAGCAGAGTGCAATCATTTCAAATGTGCACCAGCTGGTAAACATTTGCACGTTTTTAGGCATTCTCTCAAGCTAGTCAATTGCCTTGCCTGTGGATCGGCTGAGATGAGAGGCAAAAGCAGCCCACCTTTGCTGTTGGCCTTTGGAAAGTGGCAATGGAGGCATGGGGCACCTCAGTCCCTGCCTAAGCATAGGAACCCCTGGAGTCTTTCACTGGTAGGAAAATGGGGTAGCACACAATAATATGCACAGGTGCTGACGAAGTAGCAATGCCAACCGAACCCAGCAGCCCTTGCAAGCACACATGTGCGTGGTGCTGTCTAAAAATGCCCTGTGCCTCCAGTGTTGACTCCCTCACAAGATTTGTCACCTTTTTATTCCAGGAAGCCTAACATGACTTATAATTTAGTTTTCAGTTTTAAACTTGGTTGATTTTGCTTGCTTTGTTGATTACTATTTTACATTATTTTAAGCACACCACTTAAGAGACTTGATTTCATTTTCATTAAGCTGTTTTTGAATTGCTCTAAATAAATGATGGCGTGTGTTGAGAGAGTGTCCAGAATCAGATCTGTGTGAAAAGTTCATGTAAGGACGTCTTCAGAATAGTAGTTTACAAGTCTATGAGTTAACAAATCTACTCGGAGGAGAATTACAGTGACAGCCCCCATTTTACCTGTACAAACACAGTGAAGAGGATCACAACAGTGGTTGCTGCAATGAAGAGCTTCTTTCTCGGATAGTCAGGGAGCAAGAAAACCAGGGAGAAACAGATGGCTCCTCTAAGCCCCCCATAGGCAATAATGAACTGGTCCTTGGGTGTAACGGTGTTGACATGTGATCTGTTTATGATGAAAGTCAGGACAAGAACTCCTAAAACAGATGAAGTAAGTTGGCAAGTTATCAGGAGTCAAGGGGAATTAAGCTGCTAATTGTGAAGTCTAGGCATCATCTACTCTGTACTCATCACATGCAGAGTTGCTTATGTTCCACTGCAGTTTGTCTTCTGCTGAAAACTACATTACATAAGTTATGCAACTGATTAACTGCATCGTCATCGTATTATTCCATCCCATGAATTTCAATGCAAAGGAAATACAATCCAAATGGTGGGAGGAAATCAATTACATATTGTTTGCGGACTGAAAGCAACAACAGTCCGTTCTGGACATGGGACAAATAAGAAAACACCAGCAGTTTCTACCCCTGTTTCCATTGGAATTCTCCAACATCCCTAGTAAAGGCCAATCCCAAAGCTCTGTAATGACTCCAGCAGTGACACAGGGGAAAAGAGGCTAGTGATGGAGACCAAGAAGGCAGTACACACAAGACTCAACACAGAGTCCAGGCCCAACACTAAGTGACAATCCCCAGGCATGAAAGCCCTGAACCTGGACCTCCAAATCCATCAGGGGGTTAACGGTCTCATTCCTAAAAGCCACAAACTCCACCAACCCTGCTTGCTAACGCAGAAAACATACCCAGTGAAAAATCTTCGAACAGGCAGCAACATGCTGGACTGCAACTTTAAGGCTCTGCATTTCTCAGAAAGGAGGTGGAGCCCAGTGACACTTGAGTGCTTGCTGGAGGAAGTCATCTGCTGCCTAGGCCCTGTCTAGAGCCCTTAGAGACCTGCCTCTGGACATTCTTTTTCTTTATTACAAAGCTTGACTGGGGAAGGATATTTCCCCAAAGCTGGTGGAGAGGATATTTAATCCTTTCCTCCTGTGCCACTTCTCCCCAGAAGCTGCTTTTAACTATTAAAAATACAAACATATGCACATATTTATGCACTATGCTTGCATTCTTCTTCCCAGCAGAACAAATAGCACTTGTGGTGGGTAGATACAGGGATGATTATGTAACACCCTTCAACAAACACTGTGCAATTGTGATCAGATCCATGCATGAACTTATACCATCTTTCAAGGGCTCTATACCTAGTGCTCTCCAAAGGAGACAGAAAATGACTGTGAAGCAAATGTACGACCAACTCCACTCATGATTGTCACCGATGGTGGAGACTCCTAAGAAGATGAAGATAAGGGTGTCACTAACACTGCTCCACATCTTCATGAAGTATTTAATGGTCGTGTGGGACTTCAGAGAAATGTTGGCCTCCACATAACGTTTCATGCCCATTGCGCATGCAATAATTCTGAAAGAGAAAATAAAAGAAAGTTCCACACACTTTTCCACTTCAGGCAGCAGTGGGGAATCTCCTGCCCACAGAAAGCCACCAAACCACACAGGAGGGCTTTACAAGTGCCAACAATCAGTCGACTGCCACTTGCAAAGTCTTGTGCCTTTGCATGTTCTGCTATGATTGCTGGTGCTCACAAAGGCATAGGGCTTTGCAAGGGCCAACAGTCAGCTGATCAACGGAGCCTTGCAAAGCTCTGTGACTTTGCCTGTGTGGTTTGATTTCATACAAGGGTTTCCAGCCCTACCTAGAAATGCTGGAAATTGAACCTGGGGTCTTCTGCATGCAAGGCAGATGATCTGCCACAGAACAATGGCTTTCCCCATTCCTTTCCAACCCACAAATCATAATGCAATACATGAACTGAGGGCTTATCCACCACTTTGGGGGCATTTTAAGGTCTGCACTTTAAAGCTCTGTGTCTGAGTGCCCCTTTAATTTTTGCTCCAGAAGCACAACATCATGTTGGAAGATTGGGGAAAATTGTGGAAAACAGATATAAAATTTTCAGCATGTAAGAAAGAAAGAAAGAGTTTGGATTTGATATCCCGCTTTATCACTACCCGAAGGAGTCTCAAAGCGGCTAACATTCTCCTTTCCCTTCCTCCCCCACAACAAACACTCTGTGGGGTGAATGGGGCCGAGAGACTTCAAAGGAATGTGACTAGCCCAAGGTCACCCAGCAGCTGCATGTGTAAGAGCGGGGACGCAAACCCGGTTCCCCAGATTATGAGTCTACCACTCTTAACCACTACACCACACTGGCTCCCCATGTAATCTGCTTAGAGAGAATATTATGAAGATGATGTATAGGTGGTATTTGACCCCGGTGAAATTAGCAAAAATGTATCATGGACAAAGTAATAAGTGCTGGAAATGTAAACAAGCAGAAGGAACTTTCTTCAATATGTGGTGGTTGTGCCCAAAGGTAAAAGACTTCTGGGAAAAGATTTATAATGAAATGAAAAAAGTGTTGAAAAACACATTTAAAAAGAAACCAGAAGCCTTTTTACTGGGCATCCTAGGCCAAGAAATCCCTAAATGTGATAGAACTTTATTTATGTATGCCACAACAGCAGCTAGAATTTTGATAGCTAAAAACTGGAAGACAGAAGAATTACCAACGACTGAAGAATGGCACATGAAAATGATGGACTATATGGAGCTCGCTGAGATGACTGGGAAACTTCGTGACCAGAGGGACGATGCGGTGGAAGAAGATTGGAAGAAATTTAAATTGTATTTTAAAAATTATTGTATGATTGATAATTAGATATAACTAGGAAGGAAGGCTAGACTGTAGATTTAGAGTAAGGTTAAGTGTTTAAGATAGATGAATATGAGTTAAGAAAAATTGTTAAGATTAAATAATTAGGTAATTTTTATAGTAAATAAGATTTTGCAAGATGTTTAGAAATTACTAAAGATGATAGACAAGGAACGTGGGAAGAGGAGATAGGAGGAAGTCTATATACAATGTGAGGGACAATTATTAGGTATAAGTAATGAGATTTTTATGTTTTTGTTTTTGTTATAGTTAGGTTTTTATTGTAGGTTTGATTCAATGTGATTCAATGTGATGATCATGCTTGATTATGTTGTATTTGTTTTTTGTTTTATAAAATTTAATAAATATTTTTTTAAAAAAAACTCAAAAAAAAATTGCTCCAGACATGTCCCCGCAAAAACTTGTTCTCTAAAGCTGAATCAGAGCAAACAGCTATTTGGGTTTTCCACAGATTGCCATTTTCTTTGGTTCAGCTTTAAAGAGCAGGTTTTCATAAGGTAAGCTCTGGAGCAATTAAAGGGGTGCTCAGACATGGAGCTTTAGAGCACAGGCTAGAAAGCGCAGAGGAAAGGTAAGTGTGGATAAGCCCTGGCAGACTACATTTGAAAGAAATCACATCCCAATTTTTGCCTGTTCATATAGCCACAACAAATAGGTTTTTGTCCCTGGGCTAATTTCCCAAAACTTTCTGTTTACCACACTGATTTCTGTTTCCACCCTCATAATCCTAACCACCATGCTGATACTTGTGAAAGCTTGCACTTTAGGCCTAGTTTGGTTTAACATTGAGCCGTGCAAGCCGGAAATACTCTGAAGTCCCTCAATCTACTTACGCTACAATACCGGACAGGTGGAACATTTCTGCCGTGAGATAGGACAGGTAACTGTAGAGGAAGACAAAAAGGGGCTCAATCACACGAATATTTTTGGTGAATCGTGTGGTAAAGGCGGCTATCATGCCAAACAGGAGGCCCACCAGGACCCCGCCGATTCCGACCACAAAAAACTTCCCAATTCCTGCGAACACATCTGCTGTTTTAATTGATGGCATTTCACAGAAGGACCTGAACAGCTTATACAAGACCTAAGAAGAAGACAGAAATGAACAAAACAGAAAGGTTTTAATGGAGAGAGAGAGAGAGAGAGAGAGAGAGAGAGAGAGAGAGAGAGAGAGAGAGAGAGAGAGAGAGAGAGATCTTTACAAGGTGGGATCTCCATGAGGTAGAACATGTGGCAAATTAATCTTCTCCATTTTTGCTTATTATTCTGGTCCTTTCACCTTTGGTCTAAGCAGGATTAGTGAAACCATAGGTGTGTTGCATTTATCTTTTGCATTTCTGGCATGGCAGAACCCAGCATGGAGCATATAGACATTCCCAGCTGTCCCCCATCTAGGCATTGACCATATCCAGATTTCCACATATCCAATCCTGTCCTCCTCCAAGCAGCTTGGCACCGTGTATATGGCTCTTCCCCTATACCATTTTATCCTCCCAACAACTCTAAGAGGTAGGCTAGGACAGAGGTCTAGTGGTCTAGGGTTGTGCAGTGCGGGAGGAAGGTCATCAAAGACCCATTACTATTTCTGCAGCAGGGTCCCAACAGGGTCCCTGTCTCCAGCATCTTATTGCTGCCCAATCAGCTTAAATGGGGAGACTTTTAACCGCCGGGAAGAAGTCTTCTCACTCTTTGGGCTGCTTGAAGTCCATCAGAGTAAAATGAAGTTAGTCAGCCATTGAGGATTAGCTCCCAGGGTCACTCTGGAGAAGGCATGTGGGAAGAGCACCAAGGAGTTTTTCTCTATGCTTCAAAGCTATGAATTTATGAAGACTGAAAACACAAGGTGCTTCAGTTTCAAGAAATACTTTGTGCAATGGAACTTCAAGGAAAACACAAGTCATTCTGAAAGAAGATATTGGAGCACTTCAAATCATTTACTCATCTATGTACAGAGAAAATAGTAGGTCTGGCTGAAATACAAGACATGGAGATCTGCATTGATCACTGCAATGTGTTCTTTAATTATTATTATTATTATTATTGTATAATTATAAGACTTTATAAGTCTTAGGGGCTGTATAATTTTAGAAGGGGGCGGGGCTCTGGGGTGTGTGGCTGTGACTATCATGAAGTGACCCTGCACTTCAGTATTTGCCACCACACTACGCAGTGTGAGAAACAATGACTGATCCAAGGCCACTCAGTGAGTTCCATCGCTGAGCAAGGATTCAAATGTTTGCCTCCGAAGTTCTACTGCAACCCACTACTCCATTCCGACTCTCAGCCCTCAATAAGGTTGGTGCATCACATGCCATCAATGAACTACCAACACATAATTGTGGGATAATCAGCCTCATTTATTATTATTTATTATTATTATTATTATTATTATTATTATTATTATTATTATTATTTCTACCCCACCCATCTGGTTGGGTTTCCAGCATGTCTAATTAATTATAGAGTAAGCTGTCCTGCCAAGCTTAGCTAGGTCACTCCCCCTCACCTTGGGAGGAAGGTAATCAGGCCTATTGTTGAGAAGCTCAGCAGGTAAAGAGGTCTGAGCTGGTTGCTCCAAACTCAGACTGCATGGCTCTAATATGCCTTTATTGTGGTTCTATACCAATAATTTAAGAACTTTCAGCACAGTAACTCAAATGTTACTGCCTGTGTTTTCTGACTGACATATGGAAAAGCACATGAACCTAACCCTTGAATAATTTGTAAGTATATATAAAAAAATTAACTTACCAAATGTGTGGGTTTTTATGTTGGGGAAGAGGGAACTTTGGAAGGTACTTAGAAGGGCATATTTTAAAGGTCCAACAGCCAAATTTTCACGCTTTACTTTGTTGTATACTTTGTGATTTTAAATCTCTGCTGGGGTTCTCTCATCAAAGAGTATTTACCCCAAACCTGGATCTTGGCATCCATGGAATTATCCTTTTATATACTAATTTTTCCTAGCAACCAACAAAATTCCATCCATCCAAGCAAGATGCATTATCAGAATTCGAGGAAACAATCTAGCCAGGCAAAAAAATGTCCAAGGAGTGTACAATACAGGTATGGTGAGGGATGAGGCTTGTAGAGAATTGGTGTGACTGGGGAGAGGGGTGAGACTTGAGAAGAGACTTGAGGGCCAGATATAAAGGCCTGGAGGGCCACATTTGGAACGTGGCCCAGAGGTTTCCCATCCCTATCCTAGAAACAGCACTTTCATGCACATCAAGGTCTCAAGAAGACGTACTTACAACTGTCACAGCATCATTGAGAAGAGATTCTCCAAATACCAAAATGTGAAGCTTCTCATTGACATGTATCTCTTCAAACACAGACAACACAGCAACAGGGTCAACAGCTGCAATCAAGCTACTGAACAAGAGGTTATGAAGCAAAGATATATCACGTAGCTGGAAGGTGTCCACTTGGCATATCCCATAGAGCGAGAATCCAATTCCAAAGACATTCCATATAGTCCCCACAACAGCATATAAGAGGATCGTCCCAATGTTCTCAAAGAAGGGGCGACTGGGCATGAAATAGCCAGCATCCAGGACAATGGGTGGCAGGAGGTAGAGGAAGAAGATGTCACTGTCCATGACTGGAGGGGATTTGTCATTTAAGCCATAAATGATCCCTCCCATGATAAGCCCCACGAAAATCAATAAGCAGCTTTCGGGGACAACGGAAGGTAGTTTCTCAAACAGATGGAAACCTGCAAAGGTCAAGAGGCAACATTAGTGGGAAATCAGAAGCATTTGTTGCTTTGTGGTCATTTCAGCTTATGTGCTAGTGTCCCGTCCCCTGTCCCCACCACACCAAGTGTCATGTGAATTGTGGGTCAGGAAGCAGAAACTAATCACCTGGTGGGCTGGAGTCAGAACTAGTATGCATTAAAGCTGAACCTATCAAATTCCCACTTTCCAAAACAATATGGGAAATCAAATACTATCCTTCAAAATTTGCTCTTGTCCAATTTTGTGATGCAGTTCTTCAACCGACATTTACATAAATGCATGTTATGGGAGACGGTGCATAAAAATGAAGATATGGGTGAACATAACGCATACAGTAAAGTGGAGGAAAATTGCTTGGGAAAAAGGTGCGCATGAGTAAAAATGTGATTATTAGGAGAAATGCGCACTAAAATGCTGGTGGGGATTATCCACAGACTTTCATTTTTGTGTCATTTTCAAGGGACGTTTGATTTGTTTCATTTCAATGAATGTGCATTTTTTTAGCTTAGTTTATCATAAAGGTGGCTGAGGGTACTGTGGCTGTCTATGGTAGATGGACTGTGGCTAAAATTATGTGCACACTTCTTTTCAAACCAGCAGTAGAAGCACAGTGGATGCAGGGTAAATAGGTGTGTACAGTGGCGTCACAAGGTGGTTGTGGGGGTGCTGTCCCAGGTTCCATGTCTGGGGGGGGTGACAAGAAGGCACCCCATGAGCAGAGGATCCCACCACTGTCCATACAATGTTTGAGCGGCGCTGGTGGCAAACCGCTACATACAACGCATGGTTTTAAGAATGTATTTATTATTATTTAACGTATTTATATCATGCCTTTCTCCCCAAGCTGGGATTCAAGGCAGCTTACAACATTTTAAAAAACATCATTATAAAATACGAAGGAATAAAAACAAGGTCGTTAAAAATAATGGTTAAAACGCATTGAAACACATATAGGACCAGCAATTAAATTGCGCTTTGTCCTGACAGCAGTCCAGTGGTCAGCATTGTCTGCACCTTAGTTTTCAAATGCCTGTCAGAATAGGAAGGTCTTAGCTTGCAAGTGAAAAGATAACAAGGGGGGAGCCAGTCTAACCTCTCTTGGGAGGGAATTCTGCGATATGGGAGCAGCCACAGAAAATACTTTTTTCTTGTGGCACCGCCAACCGTGTCTCTGATGTGGATGGGACTGAGAGAATGTGCTCACCCAAGAATCTTAGCATTCAGGTGGGTTTGTAATGGGAGATAAGATCTTTCCACTAACCTGGGCCCAAGCTATATAGAATGAAAGAAAGGACATTCACAAACATCCCTTAGCCATCTCAAAATTAAGGGACGCCAGGTGGTGTTTCTTCCTGGGGAATCTCCACTTCTTAAAAATGAATTAATTCAATCAAGCATTTTGTCAACTTGAAAGTAAGCTATGTGCATGGGAAGCCACGGAATGAGTGTCGATGCAACTGCAGGCAGCTGGGCAGACCAACCTTTAGTGATTCCCTACTAAAGAATAGAAAAATGCAACTATGTTTCCGAAAAACTGAGCTGCACTTGTAGCTATTGATGCTATTGTGTTTACACCACTAACCATATTTTCCTCAAATTCTTCTCCACATATTACAGTAGTTTAAATTTGTATCAGCCATTGAAAACAGATTCAAAACGATTATACTATACAACTTGTCACAATGTTTTACAACTTGTTCCTTTTGAAGTTTTGCAAGACAGTATGTAGAAATCAAGTTAGAAGTTGGCAGGGAATTTTGGAGTGCTGGTGCGGAGCTCCCACTGGATATACCCAGGCCTGAGTTTTATTAAATAACTTCTACTTTATATAATTCTCTAAAAGAACCTATTCATTCAGATTAGGTATATGGTTGATCCCCCCAAAGATTCAATGGAATAGGTATCCCGCCACTCCTGTGCTTTCAATTTATGTGTTTGCATAAAACAAGCCCTCACTTACTATCAGTCTATAAATGGGGTTACTACCTTACAGCTAGCCATGGTTTGCTGAAAACCTCTCCTGTTGATAAATGGCCTGCAACAGCAGGAATCATCAGGATCTCATAGCTAAGGTAACATTCAAGTCTCATCATTATTTTATTATAGGCTATAGGCTTCAGCCAAGTTGGGCAGAGCCAACCCAAGAATTGGATGCCTAGGGCAAACTGAAGCTGTACAAAGGGCAGGGCAGTTTGCAAGATGGTTTTGAAATAGCCTAATGGACTAAAAGCACTTTCGTTGAATGCAGGTGCCTGTTCCTAGGAGGGACACACACACACACTGGGGGGGAAATTAAGGGATGCACAATGGGGGGGCGGAATCCTGCATCCCAAGCATTTTCGGATCTAGCCCTACCTTTAAAAATAGCTAGAGGTATTTAGATTTCAACAGCTGCTCATTAAATACTTTTCCAAGATAAATATATGATGTGGTCAACTCAACATAATCTTTCAGAAATACATTTAACTTTTTAAAAATATATATATACTCAGGGTTTATTGTCTGCAGTTCCAAAAAGCTTTTGAGTGCCTGTAATCAGAGACGGCTTTATTAGTTGTGGAGAATTCAATTTAAATGTATGTGAATCATTCATACTTCAAATGAACGGAAAACATCAATGCAGCCTTCTAAAGCCCTCCATCCATACTGCTGCACAATGCAGCCAGCTAATTTGTGCATCTGAATAATACATTAATGGGGGGATTCTTACTGTCTCATTGGAAAGATTCAGCTGTTTTATTGTTCTTGAAGGAAACAAATGGATTGGAGGAGGTTGGATTTTTTTTATAGACAGATAGCAATCAGAGAGGCCTGTTGCAGATTCCCTGTTCAGACTAAACAAGAGCTTCAAAGGGTTACATCAGTGCTTTTTTCCTGGCAGCACCATTTTTCCCAAGAAAAAAGCACTGTTTACAATTTAAACTATGCATTATGTTATGTCAGAGTTTATATTGCTAAAAATAACTAATTGAAACGCCTCTATAAAGATGTGGACATGGTCTGATTTCTTTGAACTTTCTTGATTGTTTCACAGGATGTTGGTGTACAGTTCTGGCATTTGGCATTGCTGTTACATGCATTTCAAAACGGTACCCGCAAGTGGCAAGGTGCCCAATAAACACTCGTAAAATATACCTCATCCCTAGAGATGAATGGATCAGACTTTCTAAAAAAAAAAATAATCTTTCATTTTTCCAATCTTAAGTTCACCTTTCCACATTTCCGCATCAGTTTGCAAACCTTTTTGTTAAGTCCTCATGAAAACTCACCAACATATCCTACTGTAGTAGACAGATTGTTGCAAGCAGTTATGCCTAATATGATGCGTTTTTATACTTTCATTATCATGTGCATTTTTTCTGCAACACTTCCCCCTAACATTATGCACGTTTGTTCGTATTATCTGGCTGAAGAACCATGTCACAAAATACAGTGAATTTCAAAGTGCAGCTGCATTCCAACTCACATATACTTTTGGGAAGCTTGTATTAGGTATGTTCAGATTACAGTGCAAACCAAACCCACTCCCTGGGACTAACACAGAAAGCTGCCTTATCCCAAGTCAGACCAATGATCTGTCTAGCTTTGTATTGTCAACACTGACTTCCAGTGGCTCTCCAGGGTTGCAGGTATGAGTCTCTCTCTTCCCTAGCTGGATGATAGTCAAGAAAGAAGAAGACTGTGTGGGCTTTAGATGCATTTGCTTGTCTTTTCTTCTAAATCCGTATCCTCAACCTGGGAACTTTTGCACACGAAGCGGATGCTCTACTACCCAGCCCACCAACCCCTACCTGGAGAAACATACCTATTTTAGCCAAGGAAGCCAACATGATCCACAAGGTAATCTCAAAGGGCACTTGGACATGCTGATAGTCTAGAGAGAAGAAGACTGGGTGGGCTTTAGACTCATTCGCTTGGCTTGTCTCCAAATCCATATCCTCAAGAGACTCCAGCATCGTGGAACTCTGGAAGGCAGCAGCTACTGGCAGAGAGAGGAGGACAGAGGCAGAGGATCCCAGAAGCCAAAGTCCTGGCATGGCCTCCCGTCCAAGGATCAGAGCCTCCATCTGCCAGTTGGAATTCTCACTGTCATGGGAAGTGCCAAGCTGGCTGGCTGGCAAGCATCTGGCTGGCTGGCTGGCTGGCTGGCTGGCTGCCGCCCAGCTCTTTTGCTGCTTCTGCCTAAGCGTTCTGGAGGCTGCTCTACTTAATGCACCCTGCTGCATGCTGTAAATTATATGGATGGGTGTGCAAGGGGAAGAGCCACTGCTGGAGCAGGGAGTGGGGGGAGAAAGAGACCCAGCAGCAACTCCCTACGTCACTTGGAAAATGCATTTTCCATTTAGCCAAAACAAGACATTCTAAGCTATGCTGCCTAACCTAAGCAATCCTTTTAATTTTGCAAAACGAAAACAAGGCAAAGAAGGCATATAAACCCAGATTGTGAAGCAGGCCAGCCTGATGTGAACCAATTCATAGATGATGGTCCATTAGGGGTACATGGGACACTGTCCCACTAACCTCAATCTACACTCAGCTAGCTCCTACCTGCTTGTCTATCTTCCTATTTTCAACCAGTCCAGTGAGTAGTGTTGCCTGACAGCTTCCTCCTCCGCTTTCTAAGTGTGGCCCTTACAGAACTCATCAGGAAAGAGGAGGATGGGGACAAAATGGGAATTAGCTGTCTCTGTCCGTCACTGGCTCTGGATCCACCTACTCTTGGCCTCTTGGCTAGCCATCACTAGTCACAGAGTTGAAGGAGCCCTCATGGGCCTTCTAGCCCAACAACCTGAGGGGAAGTTCCAGCAACGCCAGATTTAGGGAAGTACAGGTGGTTCCCTTGCACTGGGTGCTGAGCTCAGGGGGTGCACAATAAAAAGATGCATAATTGAGAAAAACCATTTTGGGGTGCCCAATTTTGGCCTCACTGAGAGTACCATATTACCAAAGATGACCAAAGTCCAGTCCTGGCTCCAAAAAATTGGTTCCATGGTGAAACTGCTCTTACTATTCATTCATTTTTCCTAAAGTTCAATCGAAATCTACTTTCCTATCACTGAAGTCAATTTGTTTGTTCATTTAAGAGGATCTATACATGCTGCCTACTACCTAACACTCTAAAGGCAGCTTACAATACATTTAAAGCACGATGAGACAGACCGTGAGAAAATAGCCATCACAGCAGATCCAAGATATTTATCTATACATACACAAATACCTGCATACATATTTGTGTGTGTGTTCGCACAAGATCCTTCTGATAGTCCAAGCAAAGTGATATGTTCCTGGGCAAATGGGTCAGTTTAGGGGCAAAGTAACAACCCAAAACCAACTAGGTCATAGTAGGGCTTCCCTGACAAAAGCAAAGGTGTAGTAACTCAGCATGTATATCTAAATTCCTGAACTGAGCCATCAATGTGCGTCTGGCTCTCTGCTTAGGAGCTCAAATGAAAATTTTCAGGTGGGCAGGTGCAGCTTGCCATATCCCACCATACACATTGTGCAGCTGAGTCTCCTGGCCTAGAACTGACTATTGGAGTAGCTCGGTGTTCCTCCCACACAGGCCAAGCACTTCCTCCCAGGGTGGCTGCTGATGCCTCTCATAGACTCTGGCCCTGATGACAGATGCAGGAGGTGCCGGAGGAGCAAAGGCATTAACAAGCCTCCCATAGATGTTACAAGCCTCCCCTCGTCCTGCCCTGTTGGGGTGGCAGAGAACAAGCTGTTGATTTTCATGCAGTTGCACCATCAGGGAGGGAAGTGTGCAGAGAGTCCCAAATGCAACAAGGCCAGCTTATACTTTGAAGTAAATGAAGCAATTCATTCCTCCCATCTTCCAACCTTCTGCATATGCACCTCAAGATTTCGTATCTGTTATTGTTTGAAATATTGATCCTGCCATAAGCTTTTGTAGACTACTGCCTACTTCCCCAGAAGCAGGAAGTAAGGCGGTGGGAGGGGGGGGGGTCATCCACACATACTTTCTAGGCACTTTGAAGCGCTGTGTCTAAGAGCTTTAGTCGTTGTTGCCCCAGTACTTTCCACACAAAGAGCAACTCTTTAATGCTGAATCGGAACAAACAACAATTTGGGTTTTCTGCATATTGCTGTTTGCAGCAGTAAAAAGCAGCTTTTCAGGGGGAAAGCACCAGGGCAAAGCAAAAAGTGCTTGGACACAGCGCTTTAAAGCCTAGAAACACAGCACAGAGGGAAGTCTGGATAAGCCCGTGTATGAAACTCATGTTTAATACTTGATGCTTCTGATGAAGTGGGCAATGACCCACAAAAGTTCATACCATGATCCATTTGTTAGCCTTTATATGCTACCACCAGACTCTTTCCTGTTCCTTCAGATACAGAAATTCCCTGTATACAGGAGGACACGGGGCCACCGTACACATTTTGGGAGGCAGGGAGCACAACTGCTGATATAATATCAGGTATATTAATGATGTGAAGCCCTACGTAGTGTACAGGGCTCTACTTGGTGCGCTGGATTCAGTAATGTTACGGCTGGAATTCGAAAGGGCACTGCTAATTAAAACGTGGAAGCCCAAGGCTAATACAGCTGGATGAAAATCAATGGCCCACTTTGGCACCAGCTTCCTAAATGACACCAGACCTGAACTAAGGGCAAATTAGTGATCCATTTATTTCTCTTCTAATTCAAATCAAGACAGGGGTGGGGGTCCAAAACTGCTTGTCAACACCAGCAAAACACAATCCCCTTTCTGATGCCATTTTTAGCACACAGCAAGGTTGCAACGAGAAATCCTTCTGAAGGATTACATTATTACATTCAGGCTCAGCAGCACCTTGGTCATCAAAGGGCCAAACAACCTTTTTCCCTACAGTTTTTTATGTAGCTAATACTTAGAGATGCATTAGTCATGGGCACTCTTGCCTGGATGATTCTTTATTGAATGAACATTGGTGGTGGTGCGCTATCTGGGCTGGCCCGAGCATTAGGCAGAGTGAGGCAGCCACCTCAATCGGCTGCAGAAAAGGAGAGAGAGAGAGAGGAGGAGGAGGAGGGATGGAAATGGGACAACGGTCTGTGTGCAACAGAGAGCTGAGAAAAGGAGGAAGGTGGGGGAAGAGGGGCAAAGGGTGTGGAGGGGAAAATGTGGGTTCAGCAGTAGAGGTTTCAAAAAGAGAGAGGAGGGAGGAGGAGCTTTGTGAATGGGGCTGCTGATAAAAACTGGTGCTTGAAAGGGCCTGAGCAATAGGAGGTGTGCGGGCTTCATAATTGTGCTGGTAGTGAAAAGGCAGCTTAATAGTTGTGATGCAATGGGGTGGGGAGACGGTGCAGGGGGTAACCATGGGGTGGCTGTGTGCAAGGGAGCTGCACACAAGGAGGGGGGAAGGCAAGGACATGGCGGTGAAGGTGAAAACGGGTTCAGAGTGGGACTGCAGAACAGAAGAGAGAAATGACTTTGGAAATATGGTTGGGAAGGTGGAAAGCAAGCTTAGTAGCTGCATGGGGTGGGAAGCGAATCTCTGGGGGTTAATGTGGGGGAATGGCAGGGAGTGGGGAGTGGAGTGAGAAAGGGCTCAGCTGCTAGTATAACATATTTGTGAGCTATGTTTCCTTCCATATTTTCCTTTCCTCCAAAAGGATGAACTGGATTCTCTGGAAGGAAGGAGGGCTAAAAGGAAAATCTGTGTAATGGTCTGGAACCATTTATTTTTAATCAATAGCCATTTGATCAATGTGGTGCATAAAAGGGTAGAACAGGGAAGCTGTAAACAGGGACAAAATATGAATTATCTTATTGGAGTGTTGTTGTTAATTAAACATGTAATTATATTATTTATAAATGCATCTACAAAGTATATTGTCAACAATAGCAAATAAAAGAGAAGGAAATAGTATATTAGCTAGCGTTAATATATCATATTAAGAATACTATCAATAGAGAAAGAAAAACATAGGAGAGGAGTAACAAACAGGTCATTGTTAGTGTTGCTCCTGTTGCTATTAAGATTGATATGGATGCCTTCCCCCCCCAAAAAAACCTTCACTTTTTAATCTTATTTGTTTTTAAATGACATTTGTATGCAGCCACATAACATTCTCTTTCAAACAAGACAATTATTACAAATACAATATGCAGTGAATCAAATCAACAGCAGGTCATGCAAGGCAGCAAAAACCCCACCTTTCATTGAAACAGAGACAGGAGAGACAGTTTACAGCTCAGATTAAAACTACTCTAAGCCACAAGTAGTACATTAGTCCAAGTAACATTTATTTGTTTATTCAACATATTTGTTTCCTGCCTTTCAGGCCAGTGTCCACACCTGGCACCCTTTTCTCCAGAACAGCCGGCTGGATGAGGCCCATCTCACAACAGCAGACCAGATGCCTGTGGGAAGCCAAAAAGCAGGGCCTAAATGTAACCCCACTCTCCCCACTTGTGATCCCCAGCAACTGGTATTCAGAGGCATACACGCTCCAGCAGCGAAGGCAGAAGTATGGCCATTCCTGCTACTTGCTAGGGATAGTCTTATCCTTCGAGAATTTGTCTAATCCCTGTAAGTACACAAGAAGAGCCCTGCAGAAGAGCCCTGCCAAAGGCCCATCTAATTCAACTTCTTGCAGTGGCCAACCAAGATGCCTCTTCTGCAGGGCCAAGAGGCAAAGTGAGGTGACCGCTGTGACGTTAACATATGAGAGTGCTGGAGGTGAAATAGTTAAACAGGTTACCCAATCAGAACCCGGGGGTGGAGTTAGAGGGACTATAAAACCAGCTCTGGGAGGGGCAAGAGGAGTTTGTTGGCGGGTTGGGTGGTTGGTTGGAGTGGGAGTGAACTGGGAGAGAGTCTGTGGGTAGGTTGAGTTAGTGTAGCAGAATAAGCTGAGTCAGGAACAGTTAGGAGCTAAGAAGAGGTGGTTGATTGTAATTGAGATCATTTATGAAACCACAGGCTTGTTAAACTAAAATAAATAAACAGAAGTTTTATGTTACAATTTAACCCTGACTGGACTCAGTATTTTACCAGGTAGGGCCTGGTTGGTGGCAGCGAGAAATAAAGTGGTGGCACAGGGATCAATAGACAGTGAAACGTCCGGGGACCCTGGGTGATCGCCACAACCACCTCAGGCATCAGGATCCATAGGGCAGGAGATCCAGCCTCCAAGGAAAGCATCACCCTCTGCTGCTGCTGCTGCCATAGTGACAACAACAACTGCAGCATGCTCCTTGGAGGCCAGATCTGCTGCTGCCTTGGCAGCCCTCCCCCATACCACATCTACGACCTTTTGGCAAATAGGAGGCACTGCTGGTCTCCTCCCACCCTTGTTTATGATGTAGATCTTTATTCTCCCATTGTTCCTTATGTAGATCTTCGCTCACCCCTTTTTACCTGGCAGGAGATCGCCATTTTATGATTTGCCTCAAGTGCCAAAATGTCTTGGACTAGCTCTGCTCTTCTGGGAAACCTGTGAGCAGCACCAGAAAGCAACAGCAACTCTCTCCACCCGTGACTCCACCCAGCAACTGGTATTGACATGCGTACTGCACCCTAGGGCTTGCCGATCAGAAGGTCAGTGGTTTGAATCCCCACAATAGGGTGAGCTCCCATTGCTCGGTCCCAGCTCCTGCCAACCTAGCAGTTTGAAAGCATGTCAAAGTGCAAATAGATGAATAAGTACTGCTCCAGCGGGAAGGTAAATGGCATTTCTGTGCGCTGCTCTGGTTCGCCAGAAGCGGCTTAGTTATGCTGACCACATGACCCAGAAGCTATACGCCAGCTCCCTTGGCCAAAAAAGCGAGATAAGCACCGCAACCCCAGAGTCATCTGCGACTGGACCTAACGGTCAGGGGTCCCTTTACCTTACTGGACCCTACCAAGGCCCATCAGCCCTGACATCTGCACTACTGAGCACCTCAGCATGGTCTCACTTGGTAGCAATCAGAGGCTATTCAAATTTCCTATAGTACTCCAGAGTGTTGCCATGTCAGGCATTTCTGAGTGGGGTGAGTGGGTGGGATAAAATAGTCACCACCACCCCACACAGCTGCCAGAGATGCCTGTGGCCAAAGATAAATGAGAGGGAACCTTGCCAATGAGCCCTGCAGACTAGGAGCTGACATTTTTACCTTTCCAGCATAAAGATCATCCCAGGTAGCCAACAATGTTCTTGAACATGAAAACTTCTAAAACAAAAAATCAAGAGCAACACATACAGTGTAACAACAGCAACCCCCCCCCCCAAAAAAAAAGCTGTTCAAGAAGATAACCAGTGGTGGACCTGGGTGTCATGTGCCCCTTGCCTACGGCAGGACCTGGCAACCTCAGATGCAAGGAGGTGCCAGGAGGCAGGCACCCAGGGATGAATAGGAATAGGAATAGGAATAGGAATAGGAATAGGAATAGGAATAATTTATTATTGGCCAAGTACATTTTCCAACATACTTGGAATTTGTTTCGGCTACATTGCAATGTAAACATACAGACACTGTTCCTCTCACATTACAAAGAAGTAAAGAAACCCCACCCATATTTTACCTCCCCTTAAGCTATACAACTACGAATTTAACAATTTAATGGCACAAGGGAAAAAACTATTCTTGTGCCTGGCCGATTTTGTATATGAAGTCCTGTAGCGACGTCCAGATGGAAGTAAATCAAGCAGATGATGACCGGGATGTAAAGGATCTGCTACAATTCTCTCTGCTCTCTTCCTTACTCGGGTAGCATAAATTGTCTCTATTGAAGGCAAGCTAACACCAATTACCCTTTCTGCAATTCTTACAGCTCGTTGGAGCTTTTTCTTGTCTCTCTTAGAGGCTGTACCTCTACAAACAAAGTCCTCCCTTCTATCTCTAGATGCCAGAGCACAGGAAGCAGATTTGCTGGCCTTCTCACCTGCAGAGCACATAGCCTCATGAGGGATGGGGAAGGGCTTTGACTAGCTACCTGCTGCCCAGGTGGGATCAGGTGTGCCCACCCAGACGAAGCATATGTGTGTGAGAGTAGCAGATTTGTAGGGTGTGAGAGTCCCATGAGTGAGATCACCCCACCTAATCTTTAAAAGCTTGGCATTGGGGCAGTGCTTAAACTACAGTTCCCCAGCATCAATGTCACGGGAAGCTGATTTAACAAACCAGAAAGCCTCTGCTCAACCCAGGCACGCGAGAGGAGAAGGAACACTTGATTTCAATGTTCATAGCTGTTAAAAGTAAACACAGTTAGTTGGAGTGGCAGTGTTTCGTCTCAGCCAGGCTCAGATGCTCTATTTTCAGCTACTGCCAATCAAACCAACACACATCATTAAAAGGAAGATTGCCAAATCCTTGTCTTCCCCACTCCATAGCTCTGGTTAGGGACTTCTCCCTGTGATGTCAAGCTTCCCCTCTCTGAGTCTGGTTTCCCCACAGCCCACACACTTTCCTGCCTCTAAGATGGTAACAAACAACACTGAGAGCTTGATTTGCATCCGTTCTTCAAGGCATTTATCCAGGAATGTTATGTGCCATTGCAGAAAATGTAAACATTCCATACTGCACCATGTAATTTTAATCAGAGAGCTCATTGTCAGCACTGTTTACCAATGTTTGTGCACTCAGTCGGTCTGTTTAATATAAATACAATTAGGTATGCAAACAAATCTCCCACTTGCATCTTACAGGATGTGCCTGAGCTCCTGTGTAAAGAGAGTCCCAGTGTCAGTTGCATAGCACATAATTATCTAAATGAGTTCACTGCCATGCCACCAGATGACCACTGATTTAGGCAGCTTCAAAAGGAATTAGACATATTGATGGAGTACAAATCTTTTGACAGCTATTATTTTTATTACCATTATCTATATCGCTATCTGATACAGGGGTGGGGAATCTCAGGCCTGGGCACTGAATGTGGTCTACCAAGTCTCTCTATTTGGCCCTTGGGGGTTGTTTGTAGGCCACATGCACCCTCCCCAGCCCCAGCCCTCATTGCTTTGCACCTTCATTGCACCTTCTTTTTATTTACTAATTTTATCTGTTTATTATTGCATTTATTTCCCACCTTTTCCCCAAAGGAACCCAAGGTAGTGTACATTGTTCTCTCTCTCATCGTTCAATCCCCACAACAACCCTATGAGGTAGGTTAGGCTGAAAGGCAGTGTGACTAACCCAAAGTCACCCTATGAGCTTCTTTGTCAAGTTGGGATTGAACCCTAGTCTCTCAGGCCCTAGTCCAATACCGCACTGGATTTTGCTCTGCTGGCTCAGTTACTCTACGGTGCCCTAATCTGTACAGGCAATCACTGTAGCATTCTTGAAACTGTTCAGTCTAAATTCCTAAGGCTGATTTTCGCAGTACCACCGTGCGTCCCAAATGCTGCACTGCGCCTGGAGGCAAGCTTTCCCTCCGTAGAAACTCAATCCTGGCTAAGAACCTTTAACTACTGGCTCCGTATAAACCTAAACCCTTCCGGCCTTCTACCCTTAGTGTTACAAGACACTCACAAAAGCACGTGATCCACTTCGGTGCGTCAAAAACTTCTCTCCTGCGGTCTCCACCCACATCAGCTCCTAACGATGGGCCACACTAGGGCAAAGAGCCTAATTGGTCAGCGTCTAAAGGACCTTGAGCAACAAAATAATCTGGCGATTATAAAGAAACGCTGTCCTTGGTACACCTTCTTTTCCCTTTCCCAGTTTGATTCTTTGCCATCTTATTTGCACAAATTAACCATTCCAAAATTCAGACGCGCCTTCACGCTAGCTAGATTGGATGTGCTGCCCTCAGCGGTACTCGAGGGCAGATTTCAAAAGATCCCAATCGAAAAAAGACTCTGCCCCTGCGGAAACGGCAACTTGGAAGCAGTGGATCATGCTCCCTCTATAAAGATCTGAGGTTGGAATTTATTACTCCACTCTTACTCACTATCCCAGGCCGTCCATCTGCGAATACGTTGTTCTTTCTCTTATCTGATCAAAATGAGCTGACGACAACAAACGTTGCTAGATTTATTGAGGGCGCAATGAAATTAAGGGCCACTATTTGAACGACAATCATAACCATTTGATCGATCTTTTTACCCACTATTGTTTTTAACTGTACATTGTGTATCTTTTGTTGCAATGGCTGCTGGCTATGCAAATAAAGTTTTCAGTTCAGTTCAATATGACATTGAATTTTGATCATTCTTCTTGCTTGCCTGGATGGAAGACAGAGACCCTTGTATTAAGTAGTGGGTGGACATAGCAGACGACACAATGATTCTCCAAGCAGCTCTCTTTATTCTCAGGCTGTAACAGAACTGAACTGAAGGGCTGAGCCAGCCTGCTTATATAGTACTCAGTAACATGCAACAGTAACAACTCTCTAGCTACCCAATCCGTGAACAGCACTCTCAATCCTTCATTTGCATGTGGACCTGAGTGAGAACTGCAGTCCCAGTGGGCAGAGTGAAACTATATACACAACACCCCTAGTGGCCTAGGGTGAGAACTTCAATACATAACACCTTGCCTATTTTAGCTTCTGGTCCTACCCAACACTGGCATGTGGCCCCCAGAAGGGAATGTGGCCCTTAAAATCCTCCTTCTGCTCCAAGAAGCTGAAGCATGGTCTTCGTGCTCCTTCCCACAATTTCATCCTTTCTAACAATGCTTTGAGGCAGGTTAGGCTGAGAAACTGATTCAAGGTCAGCAAGTAAGCTTCATGGATGAACAGGGTTTCAAACCTGGGCTTCCACTGTCTTGGTACAATACTCATAACCACTGCCCCACACTGGCAATTGGCCCTTACAGGTAAATGGAGTTTCCAGGATCAGACGCAGAATACCCCTGGCTGCTAGACCCTGGGGACAAATAATGGAGTACCTGTACATCGTTGTGCCATTGTATGTGAGCTTCCCAGAGGTATCTGACTGGCCACTGTTGGAAATTTGATGGACCTTTGCACTAATCAAAGAAGGGTATTTGTATAATCACATTGCTGGTAGCTGCGTGGTGCTCTGGTCTGGTTGTTTGTTTAGAAGACACATACAATAACATGCACAAACTATCGTTAAGAGGTTGCAGAACAGCTTGTGCACGTGGTAGAGAAACGGAAGGTTTTTTCTCTCTTGTGACAGAACTCAGGACCAGCAAATGAAATTTAATATTGAAAGATTCAGGGCAGATCAATAGCTGAATGTGTACTGGAATTCCATTTTGGACATATTGGACTTGGACTAGAAGTAGGTCTTTTTTAAAATGAACTCTCCAAGCTCTGGGCAGGACTAGATCTAATGGAATTTAGATCCTAGCTATTGTCTTCCTTTTGGGAGAAAAAAAACACTGAAATAAAAGGGAATGGAATTTCTTCTGGATTGTTGTTGGCTGCCCTCTTGTGTTTTAAAACCACATCTGCGTCTGCAAAATAAATGGGGTTGTTCACAAGAGTGTGCTTAGAATGGTGGTCCTCCAATTTTTATTTTTGTTTCAAATTGCAGACCACTTGAAATTTGCTGGGTGGCAGAACAAATCACTGAAGGAACTTTTTTGCTAAGCTGAAGGAACTTTTTTGCTAATCAAGCACATACATAATACATTTTATCAACACCACCAGCACCAGCCTGGTGCTGTTATTTTGCTAATCACCAGTGCTTTTTTCTGGGGGGACGCAAGGGTACACATACCCCTAAACATTTTCTTAATCTTCGTAGTTTTGTCCATTTACTGTATTTATTTTGCCCGATTTGAACTATAAAATGGTGATTTTTCTTGAGTCAAAATGAGAGTACCCCTAAACATTTTTTTTAGAAAAAAAGCACTGCTAATCACAAGTCCTAGGCAAGAGCTTTGTTAGCTCGTTCGATAATCTATCCCTGATCAAATTGGCCTTGCACTGTGTCATTTAAAAAACAAAACAAGGCAGGGCCAAGTATAGATGTTCTTGACTGTTCCACCGTTTCCCCCTTCCATGGAGTATACTCTGAAAATCTCAGTGCTAAGGGGGGAAATAGTGGCAACCTGCATAAGCAGGTTGGCTTAATGTAGTAACTGATAATCATATAATTAAATATTGCGTCTTGTTACTATGTGTTGGAGCTAAGGCTCCACCCTTTAGCTTGCTTTTGTGGTTGCTTTCATTTCCCTATGTTGTTCTATGTTAGCCTGCTCACCAGTAAACCAGTGGTGTGTTCTCGGTGGACTAGGGGGACCAGGCAAGTCCCCTAAATGTTCCCAGTAAATTAGAGTATTAAAGTATGAAACCCTGGGGCTTCCTTCCCAAAACCTCGGAAGCTTCTACCCAGTTTAGGGAGGGAGTAGTGATGCTCATGCCTGCCCCAATCACCCTCACAAAGTGGCACCTCTGACCCTAACTGTTCCCCTATTTAAAAAAATTGCCACACACCAGTACAGTATAGTTTCTTGTTCTGGGTCTGCAAAGTAAATAGACTTGCCTTATATTAAATAAGAACTTAAAGGCGGCAATGAGAAAACTCTGACCATGTCAGCCTATGGGAAAATGAAGGAAACACTACCTGTGATTCCAGCATTGCAGGGGGTTGGCCTAGATGACCCTTACAGGTCCCCTTTTAGCTCTACAATTCTATGATTCTATGACTGGGCTACTATGTCTTTGCTAATGAAATCACTGAGGGTGAAGAAAGAAGAAGAAGAAGAAGAAGAAGAAGAAGAAGAAGAAGAAGAAGAAGAAGAAGAAGAAGAAGAAGAAGAAGAGGTACCGGTAGAAGAAGAAGAGGAAGAGGAAGAAGAAGAAGAAGAAGAAGAAGAAGAAGAAGAAGAAGAAGAAGAAGAAGAAGAAGAATTTGGATTTGATCCCGCTTTTCACTACCCAAAGGAGTCTCAAAGCGGCTCACATTCTCCTTTCCCTTCCTCCCCCACAACAAACATACTGTGCGGTGAGTGAGGCTGAGAGACTTCAGAGAAGTTTGACTAGCCCAAGGTCACCCAGCAGCTGCATGTGGAGGAGCAGAGATGCGAACCTGGTTCACCAGATTATGAGACCACCGCTCTTAACCACTACACCACACTGGCAGTGTCAATGTCTGGGCAACAGTGAAACTTACATCTTTTTAAGAAGTTCAGCGTAACCAGAAAAACCAGGAGATAAAAGTTGGTTGGAGTTGCAAAAAATCTTGTCTGACCACCACATCTGAAGGCCAATCATGACTGTGGCTGTTTCAAATTTCATAACAGGAGGACGGAGGGAGTTGAATCTATATCAGACTATATAGCTCATCTCAAAAGGCTTACTGGAAGCTACTTTGGGGGGTGTTCTGGAGGAGAGGGTGAGATTTGTGTGTCAGATTGGCGATATTTAAATTCAAAAGCAATGATAGGCTGATTTGGAACCTGACCTGGGACAAAGCTATAAGGTGGCAAGAACCATGGATGCAGCAGTGAGATATTTGCAATACTTGCATCATGAAAATAAAGGCTCTCAAAATGAGTCTTAACAGAAGCACAGAGAGCTGGAGTGGTGTTGTCATTGTGGAATGCATTCATCCTCTATAGACACAAAATGCCCCAATGATAGAAATGCAGGAAAACTGGGCATTTAGCAAGAGACCTATCTGGTTGCACAATTGAGGCAGACATTTGATTGCACAACCAAGTCAGGGCAAGAGACAGTCAAGAAAACAAAAATCCTATCATTTATAGTAGGAAGAGGGAGAGGAAGCACATGAGGAGGTCTACACTGTTTACTGTGTAAAGGAAAAAATAGTGGAACCTTATAAAATAGTTGTTTTGTCCAATAATCATCCAGTAGCCATGGAAATAAATATGGGGAGTTCTGTTACACTCATTAATGATCAACAACACAGAGGAGGCCCAAGTTCATTGGCTATGACAATAGTGAAATTAAAAACTTAAACCAGAGAAAATTTCCCAGTCCTAGGATTGGTAGTAATTCCAGCCATGTACAAAGGACGACATAATAAGGTAGTAACCTCCTTTATAAGGGATCCACTTTATAAGGGATCATCCACCTCTATTTGGAGCATGAACCACTTTGTGAGGTCTGCCTGAAAAGCGATATACTGTACAAATACCTTAAGTAAGTAAATAAATCTCAGCCAGACTGGCAATCTAGAAGGAAACAAGGGTAAATGGGTTTATTGAGGCTTACTCTGAGGTAGGGGTATATTTTGTATCCTCTACCTGCTAAAGTCCATTTAATCAATATTTTGAGTGAAGAAATTAATAAAATAAAACTTTTTTAAACCTACTTTTCTTCTATAACTTGTGACCTTTAAATGTGGTTTCTTGGTTATTGAATCAGTCCTTATGGAACTTCCATTCTCTCTTTAACATGCTCAAAATTCTTTCATCCATTAAGATCAGGAATCATTCAACATTGCAGTTCTCCCAAACCTGTGCTAAAAACTTTATAAGGATCTATGGTCCTCCCTTTTAAAACATATGGCCAGAAGTGAATCATCCAACCATAGATCAATTTCTTGGATGCACAATCAAAATACCAGCTAGGAATATAGGAAGCTGTGTTATACCAAGTCCAGTAATCTCCATCTAGCTCAGTTTAGTCTACAGTGACTGACAGCTGCTCTCCTGGATTTTGGACAGGGGACATTTCCACCCCTATCAGGAAATGCAAACGAATGAACCTCAGGCAATTGCAAAGCAAATGCTCTAGCACCAGCGGCGGACCTTGGCAATATGGCGCCCTGTGCAAAGCCCAAATTTTACACACACTCCTACCTCTTGTACCACCTTCCCAACACCAGATAATAGGGCTGGGCAATATATCAATATATTGTCCAAAACTGGTTTGAAGTCCATATCATAATATCTGTTTCATAATTTTTGACCTGGCAATATATTATGAATCATGATGTGTGTGTGTGTTATGCCAAAATCACAATGCGGGGAAAACCGTGGAGCCAGCCAATGTCTCTATCCTTATTTCAGACATTGTAATATATTGGTATATCACAAAGTTTAGCTGGTGATATATTGCGAAGTTGAAAACCAGATATCGCCTAGCCCTACCAGGTCAGCAAGGTGCCAGGTTTGAGGAAGGAGGAGCAGAGGCTCCGGTCCTCCTGCCTTCTCCCTAAAGCTGGGCAAGTGCTTACAGGGCTTTGGGAAGGAGACATGAAGGCTCTCCCTCAGCACAGTGCCTTGGTCGTGCTGCCCTAAATTCACCTCTGCTATCACTAACCTACAACACTTCCCAGCTGCTGTTTTGTCACAGTGCCCAGAAAGATTACATCCTCACTAAATACTGCCCAATGGAGAAAAGGGTTTGCATTTCAAGAGCAGAAGAGCTCTATAAAAAGGATTTCCACAGTGACAAGAATATGGCATGTCAAAATCAGCTATGGAAAGGAGAAGTCCTGGTTTGTGTTTGTTTCTGTTCCTCTGTCTTTCTGTAAAGATCACAAGACCTTAAGCAGTCCAATTGTTCCATAAATATATATTTGAACATGTCATGATGGGGAAGCGTTCGTATTTCAGTAGAACACTTCGGATTTATTTATTTGTAAGCACATTGGGGCTTCTTGGGAAAGTTCCATTATGACTTTCCATAACACAAATGAAGTGAAAACTGGCAGCAATGACTGCTTCCAAAGTCCACCTAGAATCATCTCCCTCAAATCCAGATGCCCTAAGCAAGACTGTTTTTAAAACCTACTGAACTGAAATCACATCCCTGCCACACACCAAGCAGCTGCAGGAGGAGAGGTTTGCAGAGGGCAGGAAAAGATCTGTGAGTGGAAGGGTGTCCTATCTGCCATCCTTAAAACCCCCTGGGGAAACTCACCCAATCAACCTGCTGGGGTATCCTTAGTAAAACATTTACATCTAGAAGTAGCTTTATTTGAATGAGCCTTCCTGTGGCATAGCCTCTCAGTCTATAATGATGTGAGTATCCGTAACTGAAGTGAACCAATACTCTTCACATTTACCCCTGCCTCCATCGCCTTCGCCTTTTTTGTTGTCTTTCCTATGTTGAATTTTAGATTGTAAGTACTTCAGGCCAGGACCCTGCTTTCTTCTGTTCTTCAGAACACCATGCACATTACAAGGGCTCCTAAAGACTAGTATATCTTAAGGGTACATTCTGAAACATGCCAGTGATACAACAGTCCACTAGTGGCAGCTTTATACTGGACCATCAACACCTCATTCCGCTTTATAAGCTGTTCTGCGATCTTTCCTCTATCTGGAGGGGCATTCTTGCACTATAGCCTATGAAAAGCAGGACAAAGAATAAACTGGATCTTTTGTGGTATATATAAAAAATTACAGGATTTCAGCAGAAAGTTACAAGATATGCACCAGTTGGAAACAAAGCAGTATGTCCTCCCCAAAACTTTTGCAGGCACTAACAGTATTGAAACTAGGGTTACATATAACTGCCCTGGTACCATCATGAAAGGGCAAAAAAAAAAAAAGGATGTCGGGAGGGGCCCTTTATAAATCACTATCATAGACAGAAGCAACATGCAAACAGAGAATGTTAGAAACTGGATTTTGTGCCATTTCAACCTATTGGGTTTTATAAGAAATCTCAGCTGGATAACAATAAATGGTATAAAGCAGATGTTTAATAGCACTGAAATTCCATAGCAGCTCACAATCAACCATTAATAGGCTAAGCAGAGGTTTTAATATGTTTTGTTTGAAAACTCCAGTAGTGTAACTAGTTTCTGCATGTATCACAAGCTCATCTTCAATGGCCAGGGTACAATGGTTGGAGATTCAGCACCAAACAGTGATTGTCAGCCTGTTTCTGGTTTTGTTGCAAGAGCCCTCTGCTACCTTAAAGGCTAATTTGTTTAAACCAAACAGTATTTACAAATCAACAGTTCTACCATGTATTTCTGTCATGATGCATCCTACATCACAGAGGGCTTCCTTCTGCAATGTGGTGTTGAGATTTGTAAATTTGGAGTGCTAAATTCACTGCTGTTTCCACTGCCAGTGTTTTGCAAACCAAGCCGAGCTAAGGAATGGAAAAGAGTTTGTGTTGCTTTGGATGCTTCACCATGTTTTTCATGAGGCAGCTGGAGGTTCACCTCACTGATGTTATTCACCAGCATATTCGATGTCAGGAAGTGAGTTAAGGAACTGCACCTGGTCAGCTTTTCTTCCAAAAACTGCTTATAGAGTTCCTGGACATGTGCCTCCATGTAGTTGTTGAGTATGGAGTTTGAAAGAGGCTGCTTGTGGAAAGTCATGCTTTTCTCCCCAACCTCTTCCCCGTGCCAGAACTTGACAGACTTGGACTTCAACACAGGTTCATTTAGAGGGGAATGTCCTAATGGGATATCTTTTGAGAACAAAACAGGGCCAGCAGACAATCCATCATAGGTCTGGTCCATGATGCAACCTGAATCACACGTATGGTCAGCTATGTGATCTCCTCCGATATGCAGATCAGGATAGTTCTGGTAAAGGCTTTGGCATGACCAAGATCTATACAAATCCAGCTCATTTTCACAGTGTTGCTCTTGTCTTGGTATGCACTGAGGAGTCGACTGGGGGATATTGTTGCATCCTTTTGCAGGTGGCTTTTGTAGAGAATTCTGCTGGGGAACTTCTTGGCCTCTTTCCTTGTCACAGCACATCAATGCCACCTTCTCTGCAGACTGCTTCTTGGACTCTGTACAAAAGTCTCCGTTTGCATCTGTATCTTTAAACTGCTTTTGCCAGGGGTCTTCTCCAACTTCTCTTAGTGTCTGGGATTGGTGGGGCTTGTTTGGCCATTCCTCTTGGTAGGCAACGTTGATGAGGATGCTTTCTGCTAGCATTCTGGCTGAGAATTGAGGCAGGCTGTCGAATTCGTAGTGTAGATAATATTCCTTTGAAAAAAAAAGTGAGGGGCAGATGAAGTCATTTTGGAAATTAAGACTCATACAAAAAAAAAATAACATTTAGAACTTTCTGGGCTCGACTCCATTATGCTTGTTTATGAAAGGACTATCTAAGACATAGCTCCAGGAGATGTAACAGGGATAATGCTTCTCTAAAACATATGTTTGTACAATGTCCTATATTGATAAATTTTTGGCGGAAGGTAATAGGGACAATCAATATGACTGTACAGAATAATCTGAAATTTGCAGAGGAAAATATCCTTTTGAATTATATACCCAGTACATGGAATCTAACAAAGGGACAATATGAATGGACTTTCTGGGCCCTTACTACAGCAAAAAGACATGTATTGGTGAACTGTAAAAAAACGAAAATGCGGTTCCTTTCCACGAATGGGTTAAAGGTATGCGCAAACTCACTACATATGAACAAGTTGCAAACAAACATAGACTTGCCATGGGCAAATTTAATGATACTTGGAATTCATTTTTATAAATACCATATTAGGTTAAGGTCTGGTTAACTACAATAACATATTTTTTCTTTTTGTAATGTATACAATTTCTTTCTTTTTCTGTTTTCTTTTGTTTTTTATATGGGCACGATTTCTTCTCCTTCTTCTTTGTGTCTTATCTTACTCTGTGTACTTGTGATTATGTACTTTTTATTTTTCAATAAAGAATATAAAACAAACAAACAAACAAATATTTTTCCCAGTCCTGCAGCACGCAGGTGAACTCAAGCAGCAAAATGCTGTACAGCAGCTTTCCCTAACCCACCTGCTTCCTAAATGTGGTTGGGCTCTGACTCGCATTACCTCTAAGCTAAGCATTGGCCATGCTGGATGGGGTTGACAATAGCTGCTGTGCAAAAACTTTGGGGCAGGGTGCCAGGTTGGAGAACTTTGCTTTGCAAGCTAGGCTACTCTTCCTCAACTGGGTGCCCCCCAGATGTTGTTGGATTCCTATCAGCTCCAGCCAGAACAACCAAATAATCAGGGATTATTGTGAGAGTGGTTCTTCAACTGGAGAGCATCTGGTTTGAGGAAACCTGCCCTAAGCTGTTGCCTTTTTACTTCCGTGTAAATTAACTACCACTTTGTTTGCCGGGTACTAAATAACACTCATCCAATAATCTATTTCAGTTGAAAAGGTCACTTTTCCCCAACTCTTTCTGCCCAGGACAATTGAGAGATACCCTCCAGAATTTTCCCTGGGATCTTCTTAACATCCCAGTGGAAACAGCAGTAGACTTCAGTTGGATCTTACAATAGTTTACAGTGTGACCCTTTACATGTGCACTGAGAAGTAAGTCCCACTGAATTCAATGGGGCTTACTCCCATTAAAGTAGGTAAAGGATTGCAGCCTTTATACCCAGCTACTGTTGGTCATGTAAACCTTAAAAACAGCGAAGCAAATTAGGGGGGAACCGTCAGTGCAAATATCACATCTGCTGTCTTATTCACCTTTACCACAGCCCTGCAAGGTAAGTCACAATAGTTCCCTTAAAAAGAAATCAGCTGTGGAAAGTGAGGCCAGAAATATTCAGTTTGCCCAAACCGCACTGTGGGCCATGGCAAGATCTGAACTTGGGCTTCTCACATTCTTGTTAAATGAATGAATGGAATAAAGGTGGGATACAAAAATATAAGCAACTAAATAAATAAATGAAACATCAGATTCTGCCCAGTTTCTCATCTATAAATCAAAATACTTTTAAGCCGCATCTACACTATACATTTAAATAAGTATCTTGCCATGTTAAACAGTCATGGCTTCCCCCAAAGAATCCTGGGAACTGTGGTTTGTTAAGGGAACTGGGAGTTTGTTAAAGCACAACTGTTCCCCTCACAGAATGACAATTCCCAGAGAGGGTTAACTATCAATCCCACTGCCAGGGAACTCTGGGAATTGTAGCTCTGTGAGGGGACTAGGGGTCTCCAAACATCTCTTAGCACCCATAACAAACTACAGTTCCCAGGATTCTTTAAAAGTATGTATACATTTTAAAATATGCATGCAAAGCCAAAGGGGGGAAAAGATTCTCATTGATGAACATAAGAAGCAGCAATCTTAGCTCCAAACTGAATCTTAGCTGCAAATCAAACCAATTCATACTCCTGTGATACAGTTTTTTGTTGTTGTTGTTCAGTCATTCAGTCGTGTCCGACTCTTCGTGATACAGTTACACATCTACAAATGAATATGTGTAACTGATTATTAAAAATAATGAAGCAGTACTTATGCTCAAAATTAGAAATGAGCATAGAATTGCAACCTTCAGGTGTTGAAAGCTGCCATCCTAAACACACTTGTCAGGAAAAAACATGCACACACAGATGTGCATCAGCCATTTTGCCACTGCAATTTGTGTACAAAAGTACAAACATAAACACAGTTTAGCAGATGAAATTACCAAACTAAATCAAATGGTCAGAGAGTAAAATCCATTGGAAAAGGTGGGACATTCTTCTGAACAGAAGCGTTGCACTGTAAGTACAAGAAATGTTTTTGTTTTTGTTTTAAATAGAATAAATAGTGATAAAAGTACACAACATACCTTTGCAGGAAGGCGAGAATTACATGCTCTGTAAATTAAGTAATGTAAACAGAAGCAAAGCTGGAGGCAGAGGATTCCTTAGTCTCTACCTTCTTCAAAGATCCTCTGAGTACTAACTGTCTAGTGAGCTATCCTGTTCTCCTTTTCTTCTAGTACAGAATGCAACCCTCATGGAAAAATATGTGATCTAACCTCCAGTGACAACATACCCCAAAGAGGATATGATCATTATTTTTTAAAGCAAAGGAGTATTGGGCAACAAGCCAAACAAAACTCATATTCTCCAAGTGACGGTTGCTACTTGAATAATTTCGTAAGTCCATGGAAATGGGAACCAGACAATAACGAAAGTGAACTGAGTTCATTGCTCTGCAAGAAGCTGGACCTGCAAGCCTAATGTGCAGTACAGTGGTACCTTGGTTCTCAAACTTAATCCGTTCTGGAAGTCCGTTCCAAAACCAAAGCATTCCAAAACCAAGGCGTGCTTTCCCATAGAAAGCAATGCAAAATGAAATAATCCATTCCAGACTTTTAAAAACAACCCCTAAAACAGCAATTTGACATGAATTTTACTATCTAACAAGACCATTGATCCATAAAATGAAAGCAATAATCAACGTACTGTACTATAAAATAAATACGACAGTATTGTAAATGATAATTTTTTTATTTTTTAAAAAAAGCTTAACTGCACTGATGATAGTCATTGTTTGGATGGGGGGCTTTTATCTATTTCCACAGTCACACAATCACTCAGTAGCTGAACTGGGTTCCACACAGTCACAAAAACAAATTAACTGAAAAAGCCTCAAAAACAAAAATGTGGTGATAAAAATGAATGCTCTTTCTTTTCCAGACAGTCCCAGTAATAGTTAAAGATGATTGCCTCAAAAGATGGCAAAAGGGGATATCTAAATTTGTCTGGGAGGGCAAAAGGCCAAGGATTAAACATAAGATACTTACAGATACAAAGGAAAGAGGAGGATTCACCCTTCCAGACTTAAATTATATTATGAGGCGGCTTGTTTGATATGGATTAGGGACTAGATAAAACTGGAAAAGGAAGAAGCTTTGGATTTGGAAGGTCATGATAATAGATATGGATGGCATGCATATCTTTGGTATGGGAAAGGAAAGATACATAAAGGATTTTATAATCACATAATTAGGAGATCATTAATGAGAGTACAAGGTACAAGAGGGAAAGGTACAAATATTTAATAGAACAAAGAACACCTTGGTGCCTATCACCAGTTGAGGCTTTACTGCTCAAACCACTTGGGAAAAAGAAAAATGGCCTTCATACAGAGATTTACTGAAAGACCAAGATGGAAAATGGAAATTAAAAGACTATGAGGAGAAAAAAGGGTATGTTCAGAGTTGGTTACATTATAGACAATTAAATGAAATGTACAAGGAAGATAATAAAAAGGGTTTAGTTATATTGTTTTGAGATTCCAAAAAGAAGTGGTAGAAGAGAAGGTAAAGTTGTTGAAGAATGTTTACAGTATCTTGCTAGAATGGGAGACAAAGGACGCAGAGGTTAAATCAGTAATGATTACGGTAAATGGGCCCAAGATGTGCCACCCACGTCCCTTATATCTTCTTCATAATAAGTTATTAATAAATATCCCGTCTGCAGAATTCATTAATGTAATGGAAGACTTGCTCATTAGATTTTTACTTACTCAAGCACCAGAGCTTGGAGGGCAACTGGGGGGGGGGGGTAGTTCTATTTCATATCTGCAGATTTCTTTACATTCCTTCATTTTTGCTCTTTACCACAAATGTCTAAAATCTCATTTCTCTCTGTTACAGGGTCTGCATGGATGTTTTCTATGGGGCTGTGAACTGTGTACAAACTCAGTGACTGAGAACCTTGGTAGTTCACTCAGCCACTTCCAAATTCAATGGATTCAGATGTAGAATCTTTTATTTCTCAATGACTGCAGTTCCTGTTTTCAGAGGGGTAGCTCTGTTCCAGCAAATACGTCAAAGTGTTTGTTCCAGCAAATACGTCAAAGTGTCTTGTGGCACCTTGAACACCAATAGATCTATTGTGACAGAAGCTTTAGTAAACTAGGTCTAATTTGTCAGATGCAAGGAATGCTAAGTCAGCAGAGAGAGAGAATAAGCAGTGAGGTCAGAGGAATATGAACTGTAAGAACTGCAGATTATGACAATTAAAGTCAGTCTCAGGGCCTGTCCACACAGGTGCTTTCTTGTGGGTATATTCTGCAACATGTTTTTGGCACAATAATCATGCATTAGTTATGAAAATGTTCTACTTTAGTTTGTTCTGCGATGCTTCCTCATTATTGAAGAATACTGTATGTTATTTTTACATTATTGCCGTCTGGAAGGGCTACACAACAAAAAACGGAACTAAAATAAAGCACAACATCTGTATAAAAAGTTACAAGATTTCAGCAGGTTACAGGATGTGCACTGATTGGAAACGAAGCAGTGTGACTGGCCCAAAACTCTTGCAAGCACGAACAGTACTGAAAACAGGATCGCTTATGACTGACCCAATAGCATCATGAGCACAAAGCATCATAAATGTGCAATGAAAAGGATGTCTGGAGGGGCCCATAGCCAAGTTTATACTGAATCGTCCACAGGTTTCTGCACAAAGTTTTGACTAAAGATTAAAGCTTTTGTGTTTGCAAAATAAAGATAGTGGTCAGTCACAAAGCAGTGTGGATGTTCATGCATTCTAACAAGCCAATTAATACCTGTAGTAGAATAAAAATTTCTTTTCTTGATGATAGAACTGAACTTCTCGATGAATTCAGCCTTTACATGCTGGATTCTCTCTTTGAAGTCATATTATTTCACCGGTTTTTGAGCATTGCTGTTTCTGATATTAGATTTGTGCCCAGTTCTCTTGTCTTTGCCCTGTGCAGAATACAGAAGACTACTGAAACAATAGTTACACTTCACTCTTCTCAGTACAATGTGTTTCTTATATGCAAAGTGGGAATTGCTGCTGGGGTGTGTTGCTTGTATATGCTGTGACTGGAAGGATTATTGTGACAAGGAAAGAGGGTGGGATTTGTCTATGTGTTTGCAGGTGGGATCTGCAATAAAATGTTGCTGCATACAATGCACCTTTTCAGGTTTCTAATCCTTTTCCAGGAAACTCCATTCCTTGCTCCCTTTTCCATTTTCTTCCTCTCAACAGTCAATTCAATGCCCACTGAGTATGCTCAGTCTGGGCTGTTTGGTTGGGGGGGTGGGGTTCCTCCTTCCAAAAAGAAAAAAGGCCTGCTGCAAATCTTATGACTCCCATAGTTAGCCTGTGAATAGTTCCCTCTTGCATGTAGATTCTGTTTTTATTACATAAAAGGTAAAGGAACCCCCGACCTTTAGGTCCAGTCGTGGACGACTCTGGGATTTTGGCGCTCATCTCGCTTTACTGGCCAAGGGAACCGGTGTACAGCTTCCGGGTCATGTGGCCAGCATGACTAAGCCACTTCTGGCGAACCAGAGCAGCGCACTTTTATTACATAAGAATCAGCAAATGGAGAATGAGTTTACTTGGGATGTTTCTGCTGCAGTACTACCAGTGGCAGCCCTACCATTAATTGTGGCTGGTGCCCAATGGGGTTGGTAGGATGAAAGGCAGGGAGGCGAACTGTAGGTAGAGCCAGAGCTAAAGAGCAAATGAGTTCTAGCTTTCCCCTCCTCCTCCCTGTTGGGTTCTATGAAGGCAGCACTGAGTTGGTGGAGGAGGAAGGTGGCATGCAGAACCACCTCCTGCACAGCTTGCAAGTAAGAAGGCTGGTTGAGGGGGACAGGGCAGTGTCCTATCTGCCCTAAAAGGACCAGCCTCCACTGCCTACCATGAAGCAGAGGGAAACAGTAAGCATGATTGGTGTGGATTGGAGGGGGCAATAGAATAGATGAAGGTGCAAATTGGTATCTGAACAGTACAGCAAGACTTTTGCTTGTGTAGGTGGAAAGATTTGGGCTCCACGTTATGCAGCAAAAACTCATCCTGGCAGTGAGTACTCTTTATTCAGGATGTGCGCTTAAATACTGCCAGTTCCCTATATCATCCTGAGGATGTAGAAAATGAGGAACTTGTGTGTTCCTAAATCAATATGACTGGCTTTTTAAACTTGGATATCAATGTGATTTAGTCACAGATAGGTAGTAATAGCTCCTGCCAACCTAGCAGTTTGAAAGCACGTCAAAGTGCAAGTAGATAAATAGGTACCGCTCCGGCAGGAAGGTAAACGGCATTTCCGTGCGCTGCTCTGGTTTGCCAGAAGCGGCTTAGTCATGCTGGCCACATGACCTGGAAGCTGTACGCAGGCTCCCTCGGCCAGTAAGGTGAGATGAGCGCCGCAACCCCAGAGTCATCCATGACCATGGGCGTACCCAGGGGGGCAGCTGCCCCCCCGAAGCAAAAAAAAAAATTAATGGTTATCGGCAGCTTAAAAGGAAAAAAAAGCTCTCCTCCTGAATAAAAGCTCAACGGCTGGTCTTTCTCCCCCTCCCAAAATCTCAATAACAATTGAGCTCTTGCCTTCTTGCCGAGGCACAATTGGCCACTGTGTGTGTGTGTGTGTGTGTGTGTGTGTGTGTGTGTGTTCCGCCGGCTGTTTCCCCCTCCCTCATGCCGACAAAGAGCTGGCATGCCTATCAGAGACCGGATCCTAGCCTGCACCATGCTTGGTCAAATGCGGATGCAGGCTGAGACTTGGGCAGTGTCGGGGGGGGGGGGCGAATCCGAGGGCTGACCATGGTCTTAGCCTGGGTTCTCATCCTTCCTCGTCTGCCTGCTTTTTGTATCCATGCTACATCGTGCTGGCAAGAGAGGAACAGTTTCTGAATTTGCCTGGATTCATCGTTGCAAGGGAGCTTGGGAAACTGAGTTCCCTTGCATGGTGAGTAGTTCCTTTGCGAGGACTGAGGATCCTGGGAAACTGAGTTTTTCAGCCATTTGGGGCTTTCTGTTTGGGGGGGAAAGTTTTTCTGTTTTTTGAAGCTGTTTTTGTTTCTGAACCTGAACGACCATGGCTCCCCCCCCCCCCTAGTTTTGATCCTGGTTATGCCCCTGTCCGTGATTGGACCTAACGGTCAGGGGTCCCTTTACCTTTATCTTTACCTAGGTAGTAATAGAGTTGCAGTTTCTGTTCTGATTATGAGGCTCTCCCATTTCCTTCTAATCGAGGCTCATTTCCGCAAGGTAATGCTTTCCTCATTTTCTAGATGTTGTTCACTCCCAGGGAGCTGTTTCCTTTTCAGACCAACTAAATGCTCCATTACAACAGTATTCTCCCATGACTTCTGAACTGAGCCTCACCAAGTGACCCACTATTCCATATTATATAGTACTGGCTGTCACCAATATGTTTGTCTCTTGTCTGGGGTATATGTTCTCCATTACTACCTGGGCTAGTCCTGAAATGCAGCTAGTGCACAGTCAACAAGAGTATCTCCCATTTTATACATCTATTTTGCATACCTCTGAAAAAGCTGCACCTCCAGGCTAAACAAACTGCAATGGCTGGCTTCCTCCTATTAAGGTCTTGACAATGTGAACACAGTCTATAAGTCTGTAATCCTGCACTGGGTCTGGTAGTAAGCTCCCCTGAACACATGGAGACTGACTTCTGAATGCATCAGTTTGCATAGTAAGAGGTTTTCCCTCACCAGATTGCAGCTGGTCCCACCCCCAAATTACCCACTTTCAGTGTTGACTGTTACTACTTGCAGTTTCTTTTCCTGATATCTTTTAACTGTCTGTTTTTCTGTTTTGGGTTAGCCAAAGCCTCTTGATTCCAGATACTAACTGAAAGACTTATAGAGTCCAGGATAGTCAGGTGTCCATCCACAGTGATTCTTTACCAACCCCAATTGTAGCTGGGATTCCGGGTCAGTTTTAATCCCTTGCAGAAGGTTCCTCATGAAGGATCTCATCTTACTTTCCAATGACCCTCCTTTGGGCTTCTCTTGAACTAGCACTGTGATTATTCTAATTCCCACTGAGGCTCTTGGGCTTTGCTGGAATATGATTTCTCTTTTGAGTGCTGTTGTTTGCTCCACCTGGATTCACTCACCCAAGGAAAGAGATCTTATATGGAGGATAAGACTATCCGTAGTTACTAGCCACAATGGCTATGTTCTACCTCCATCACTGTAGGCGGTATGCCTCTCAATACCAGTGGCAGGGAATCAAATGGGAGGGGTTGTTGTTGTTGCACTTGGGTTCTGCTTTCAGATTTCCTACAGACATCTGATTAGCCACTCTTAAAACAGGATGCTGGATGATGGTGGGTCTCCGGCCTGATCCCACAGATATTGTCTTACTTTCTTCTCATTTCCACTGCTGGCACCAATGCTAAGTACCCTCAACTTCCATGAAAGATGAGATATCTGGGGGCAGGGTTGTATTGGAGAATTCAGATTAGTTGGATGAGAGAGAGAATGAATACTGGGCATTTATTATATAATAGCTGTATATTTACAGATATACAAACAGAGCCAAATGGAAGCAAGTAGGCTCCTAAAATCAGACAACTCGTCATCCTTTCTCCAAAGACAGCAACTGCATTCCAAAGTGCATCACTTTAAGTAAAATAAATCACAGCTCACTTGCCTTCTCTCTCTCTCTCTCTCTCTCTCTCCAGATGCAAGCTTCTTTACACAATTTTGGTCCCTCCACCCCATTAGCTGAAAAGCATAATTTGCAAAAGGGAGGGAGATTTACGGCTATCAATGAATGCTAATGTTATTTTATTAAATGTCTGAACACATACTGACTGTCATGTGACAGATGCACTCATTCAAGACAGGTAGAATTATCTCCCAGTGGAGATAGCAAAAAAAAAGATTTATCCTCAATGATACCTATCAATTAAAAACATATCCATTCTCCCTGGACTTTAGGGGTTCATAATACAACTGTTTTAGGAACTGGAGATTATAATACAACTGTTGCTGTGTGTTGCCCTGCCTAATTTTATATTATTGTAGTTTTATGTTTTTATTGATATTTTATTCTGTATGTTAATGTAAACTTCATGCTTGCCAGGGATCTTCAGTTGAAGGGTGATCTAAAATACATTAACTAATTATCATAGACAATCAGAAGCATTCCCTAATTATTATTTTTTATTATTCATTAAATTTATATGATATTGTGAAGCCTAATCACAAAAGAGTGGTCTGTGTAGGGGTTCACCTGCATTAAGAAATAAATTGCTCAGAGTCAGAAAGGAAAAGTTGGAGCATTTTAAGCAAATTAAGCCAAAGCTAATATAATTACAATATATAATATTTCTAGATTTCAATGGGATATTCCAACATGTGCTTAGATCTACCTCACTGAAACCATTAAGACTTACAAATGTTTAATTTTGACTGGAGTGTGCCCAATGTGTCTTGCAGAACTGGGAGGCCAATTGGTTAGAGATACTCAATGTATACAGTGAAGGCTAGTAAAGTTTTTTTTTCCATGAGAGTGCACAAACCCAGTAACATTTAGAACCCCTTAAACAGTTGGCTCATTTCCTCTTCCAAGCTCCTTGCAACACAGAAACTTTTCTCCTTCCTTTTTGTCTTACTAGATTATTGACTAGGCTACTTCCTGTATTCCCACAGTAGATTATTACATTCTCATCTATAATCCCAGCCTTGCCTGGACCTTCTGCATGCAAAGCAGAAGGTCTACCACAGAGCTGTGGCTGTTCCCCCATTCACCACAAGTTCCAACTTCGCTGGAGACTTTAAAGCAGAAGTTGGACAGCCATCTGCAATGGGTGCTTCAGTTAAGGTTCCTGCATTGCAAAAGGGGGTTGGACTAGATGACCCTGGGTCCCTTCCAACTGGACAGTTCTACGATTAGCCATTTGGCGCCCTCTGGCGGTTTTGGGACTACAACTCGCTGACCATCCCCAAATGCTGGCCATACCAGGCTGACGCTGTTGGAAATCCAACACCCTTGAAGGGCACCAGATTGCCCACTCCTTCTGCAGTGAGGCCACCACCAGAGCAAGGAATGGTTACTGCAGCGGGCCAAGGTATAAGCACCGTTGTTCCGCGCCCTCCCGCAACCTTTTCCTCCAAACAACAAAAAAAAACCCTGCCGTTCCTCGCAAGCCGAGCTTGGGGGCGCCAGAGAGCAACCACCAAGGAGGCGGAAGGACGTGGGAGCGTATCGGCTTGCGTTGTGAGGGCTTGCCTTTTTATTTGAGTGGCAGCTCCAGCAGACCAATCCGAAAGTACCGTGAGCATACAGGCGGAGAACGGGGAAGGGGGATAAAATCCAGGCAGCGCGGGAGATGCTGCGTTTCCATAGCAACTGCGAGGGTTGTGGCTCAGGCGGGCGGGCGAGTTTTATCCAGGACGGAGCAGATAAAATTAAAGTGGGCGGAGGAGGTGGATGAACGAGGATCGGTGCCCATAGCCGGTGTGAGCATGGGCACTATTCGGGTCTATTACACCAGTGTCACAGGATCCAGGGAGGTGAGAGAGGGTTTAGAGGAGGAGAGGTAGAGGCGGCTCCCACCCCCCCGTGGGATGCCCCGATAGAGCCACCAAATGGAGGGCGGGTGTCCATCATCTGGCGCGGAATAAGAGGGGCTCGTGGCACAGGTGTGGGCTGACTTGGAGGAACCCCATGGCACGTCTACTCGGAAGGCCCTCTGCACATGATCAAATGCACCTTTTGGAAAAACAGGAGCCTATTCCTTACTCTCAGCTACTTTGACTTTTGGCTGTACATATCTATCTAGGCGCACGCACAAACCTTGCTCTCTTCTAAGTGGTGCTGGTGCCAGGCTATTTCACACCTTGGGCAAGGCTAACTACTTGGGTGCGCTGCTTTCCCCTGCCCCCCCCCAAATTAAAAAATGCTAACTTCAATTTTCAAAAACAGGCACCTTGTAGGAAAAAATATATATGAAAACTTGAAACTGCTACATTTTAGATTGCATAAATAAACCATACAACCATCTTCGATTATATTCCTCAAATAAAGTGTTTTAGCACACAAATCATTTCAAATACTCTTGTGAACTGTGATGTTGAAATTTATGCCTCTTAAAAGTTTCAGTTTCAGGCACATCAAAACCTAACTGATTCCTCCAGGTCAAGTGCCAAAGTTTGGGCATGTTCGATTGATATAGTTGCCAAGCCAACTATCGGTAGTCTCTTTTGCCAATATTGTTGAGCCTATGTAAGTTTTTATAAATTTTGAGCTTTGAGAAACTTTCCTCAAAAACATAAAAGCAAAATGGTATAAAAAATGTATAAGCTATAACAAAAACTAATCTGTATAAAACTGTCCATCAAAGGTCAGTACTATACACCCACCTCTTGGAAGTCTACATCCTTGGCTGCTGCCTAGCTGACCTAATGAGAGCACCAGACCTGCCTCTAAGGGAGGGTTGTGCTGCACTTCTTCAGAGCAGTTGATTCAGAACACCACACTTTGCTAAGTCCCTGGAACCCCAGTGCTTTGTGTCAACATGCAAATAGTTGAGTACTCCGTTAGAAAATCCAAATATTATGCAGTATGTTTTCTTCTAACTGAACTGATTTACCACCATCACCACCCAGCTCCAATCTGACATTGCTGAAAGAATGTACACACACACACACACACACACACACACACACACTGCCTCACCTGTGACAGAAGAAGAAAAAACAATACAGGGAGAGAAAGTCCCTTCAGCAAATGGGAAGCTCTTCCTTAGATAGCGGCATGCATAATAATAATAATAATAATAATAATAATAATAATAATAATAATAATTTATTTGTACCCCACCCATCTGGCTGGGTTTCCCCAGCCACTCTGGGAGGCTTCCAACAGATATTAGGGTATTATGATGATGACAAAGCTACCTTGCACTTCTAACTAAGACTGTCATGCTAACCCCACTTACCTGTGAGGAAGCACCGCTTAACATAAAACACTAAAACAGCATAATTAAAAACGGTCAAATGATAGAGGATCCAGTTTTAGGGATCCATGGAAAACTGGGCAAAAAGTCTTTACGAAACTGAAGCAAATAATTGACAATGCTTCACAAATGGCACAGGGAATGGCATTCCAAAGCAACAGTGGGAAACAACAATTAACGAGTCACCATTCTAAGATATCCTGTAGGTTGTGGCATCATCATGTTTCCCTGGATGATCTAAGTTGGCTCTCAGCACATCCCCCAGACCACTTTCCCCTCTCCTCAGGCCACACTCCCTCATCTGCTCTACTCCTCACCCTCCTAGAGTGCTTTTGTTTGTGGCTGAAATGTGTCTCTGAACTGTGAAAATAGATTCTAACTGGTCCTAGAGGTCTGTATGGGGTAGTGGCCGAATGTCCTTCATGTAAGAGAGGCCCCATGATTCAGGGCTACCATCTTCAACAGGAATGTTTGTTTCTGCCTAGGTGAAGCAAAGGCAGTCTGATGTCATTCGCATTCTGGATGGAAACCGTATGAAGTACCAGTTAGTGGATGTGTCCATCAGTGAAAGCTTGCTGCAAGAGATGAGGGACAAAGCTGGGAAGCCAGATGCGATTCCACCTCAAATATTTAATGGAGAGGAGTATTGTGGGGTAAGAGATCAGACTCTACACAAACACAAAGACACACACACAAAGCTGCCAAGATACGTAAGAGACAACCTGCTGGATTGGGCCAAAGCTCCATGTAGTCCTGCACTCTGTTCTCACAGTAGCTAACCCACAATTATATTTTATCCATTTGAACTATTGTTTATTGCATTTTGTCTGAGCACCATTGTCCTCCATCAATGATTCTTACAACAATCCTGGAGGGCAAGTTGGGTTGAGAGATAGTGACTGGTCCAGCAAGCCTTATAATTGAGTGGAGATTTGAATCCAAGCTTTTCCCAACCTGATGTTCTCCAGCTGTTTGGGGACTACAAATCCTGTAAGTTCTAGACAATGGTGAGCAATGATGGGAGTTGTAGTTCAGCAACATCTGGAGAACACTATCTTGGGTAAGGTGGCTGTAACCATTACGCATACCAAACAGCAGATTTGTTGGTTTCTTGAATCTATATAATGGGCTGTTTGCATTTGTTTTTAGGATTTTGAGATGCTGTATGAAGCAACTGAAAATGAAGAAGTTAGGAAGTTCCTGAAGATAGGAAGGGTAGACAATGTTGCAAGAGAAGGGATTTCCATCTGAGATGTGGCTCCACATAGACTTCAAATGATATTAAAATACTGTTGTGTTTTTGAGTTAGCTGAAATTTGTGAATTCTGCGTGTCAAAAAAATTCCAAGACATAAATACCTTAGTTGCACAAATGACAAATCAGCTTTTTGGATAACTTTTGCTTCAAGTGCCACGCCGTCTTCTCTGAAACAATGTTCAGCACTACTTTCTTCAGAAGCTAACTGGAAACACATCGTTTTCAACTATGAAAAAAACATTTGAGTATAGGTACTGGAAAATATTGCTCATCTGGATGGATTATTAAATTAAAACGGCAGCCAAAGTTTATACAAAATCAACTGATCTGTTAACAGTCCTTTGTCTTATGGGTAGTAGTCCATTAATGTCTCATGCCCATTACGAACATGGGAGCCCACTGGATCAGGCCAGTGGCCTTTATAGTTCAGCATCCTCTTCTCAGTAGTCCATTTGATACTGTGGGAAGCCCACAAGTAGGATCTGAATGCAATCTCCTGTGGTTTCCAGAAACAGTATTTAGAAGCATCCTGCCTCTGACTATGGAGGCAGAGCATAGCTACCATGCTCAGTAGCCATGATAGCCATACCCTCCATGAATGTGTCTAATTCTCTTTTAAAGCCAACCAAATTGATAGACATTGCTGCTTCTTGTGTAAGCGAATTTCATAGTTTTAACTATTCAAATATGCCCAACGTGGCAGTTCATAGAACTATTTCAAACAAACCGAAAGAACCATTATTTTATGGAAGATTGCATGATATACAACACGATATAGCTCACAGAATTAAGACAAGAGCTTCAGGATGGTTTGGGGTTCAGATGAAAAGGAGCCTGGGTATGTGTCCTTCCTCCTTTGTCATTTATTTGTGGCATTTCATTTTAGATACGAGGAAAGTAGGCTGCAGGTGTGGGTTGGCTTGCATGCATGGAGAAGGTCCCTGGTTCCATCTCCAGGTGGGGATGTTCCCTGCCTGAAACTTTGAAGAGCCACTGCTGGCCAGTGTAGACAATGTTGAACTTGATGGACCATTTGTGTGACTTGGTATAAGAAAGCTTTGTGCCTATGAAAGGGTCAAATCTCCCCTCCTCAGCTAATTTGACCCTAGTAATTATCAGCACTACCCTGGGGCTGCTCTGTGAATTATTGTTTTTTAATGTGTATTGAATGCAAAAATATGTATGCAATGTCACACAGTTTAGACCAAAATGCTGCTGTTCATCACCACTTCCTAAACCAGAACTCTCTTGTGCAGTTACTGCAAGCCATTCTCCTCCCAACATCATCTAAGATTTTGTGACTCTTTTGGTGGACACTTTAGCAGATCTCAGGGTTTTTCAGTACTTGCCAATATTTCCCTCTTGTTTTTCAGTGGCCCATGTGGGCTTCATTTCTGTTTGCTTTTAGAATACATGATTAAATATAAGAGAACAGAGTAGAAGTGGGGTCCCTGTTGTAGGCTGGAGCAAAGGGAAAGAGAAAAGCTGAAGACCACAGTCTAACATGGAAGCATGTTGCATATTACAAATAAACAAGACACCAGTAAAGCTTGTGTATGTTTGTGTGTCAAGTAGAAATCTTTATTATGAAATTCATACTACTGTAACAAAACAGAGTGAACGGAAAGATGCAGAAGTACAACTGTTACTACAGGTGTTTTTTTAAATCGTTTTTCATTGCTGTGTGCTGATTACCAATATTAAGACTAACTTAGCAGAAAGCCAAAATACCTTTCAAAGAAATCAGCAATTCTTGTGAAAAATATATATACTGAGAGAGAACCAGAACATCTTGTGACTTGATTTCCTAATCCAGGACCCAGAATGATCACAGAAGGGGACAGAAGGATTTTTTAAACCCCATTAAAAACAGGAAAGGCAGTCATTATTTTAAAAACCCTTAAAAAAACAACCCCAAGATTGTTAAAAATGACAAGCCTGATTATTAATAAAAACAAGTAAGTCCTTACTTGAGGAAAGAGTACATTATCTCAGGTTTTAAGTATAAAGCACAAGAATTCATTTTTACCAAGTCTCAAAAAGCAGTTTAAAGGCAAATGCTTACAAATGAGATTTTGGCTTAGCTCTCATCATGGTGCTGAATGCACATCTGGAGTTGCCTACTTTTTCAAGATGCAGGTGTGCCATGCATGACTGAATGCCACTCCATACAAACCACACCCTCCATGTAAACAGGGAATTTTCTTGCCGATCAGAAGGTCGGTGGTTCGAATCCCCTCAACGGGGTGAGTTCCCTTTGCTCGGTCCCAGCTCCTGCCCACCTAGCAGTTCGAAAGCACATCAAAGTGCAAGCAGATAAATAGGGACCGCTCCTGCAGGAAGGTAAACGGCGTTTCCGTGCACTGCTCTGGTTCGCTAGAACCAGATTTGTCATGCTGGCCACATGACCCAGAAGCTGTCTGAGGACAAACGCCGGCTCCCTTGGCCTATAGAGTGAGATGAGCACCACAACCCCAGAGTCGGACACGACTGGAACTAATGGTCAGGGGTCCCTTTACCTTTACTTTACTTATGGCCTATGGTCGCAGAATGAATTATATAGTAGTACTCGGTTTTCAAACATCTCGGAAGTCGAATGTTTCGGTTTTCGAACAAACCTTGGAAGTCGAACATGCTACGTGGCTTCCGTTGAGTGCAAGATAGCTGTCGGCTATTGAGTCCTCGCTTTTCGAACATTTCGGAACTCAAACGGTCTTCTGGAAGGGATTACATTCGAAAACCGAGGTACCACTGTAGTAGTACTAGCATTTTAGAATGGGACAACAATGAATCACCTAAAGGGGTATTCCTCAATGAGAATTAGCCTCTTGCTGGATTATTGTGCCCTAAGATTGCCATCAATGCAGCCTAAGCTACTCAATCTTTTTTTCTTTTCTTTAACAAGCTAGCAATAATGCTTGTTATAGATGTATCACCAGATCTCCTCGAATCAGTGCTTGCTACTTGAACCTGCAAAGCAGTCCAGGGATAATAAATGGCACACTAGCATTCAGAATTGAACATTTTCTTCCCAGAACAGATGATAAAGTTGACCTGAACTGGGATTCACAGTAGGACCAAGATCAAAACTGGGCACAATGGCTGTGACTGAACAAAACTGAATCCTAGCAGCAACAGCAGGGTTCGGGTCACAGCACGGATAAAAGCCTGTATTACTTTACATTATTGACCTTTGATATGAACATAAGACCTCTTCTAGCATCTGATTTCCAAATAGTGATTGGTTGGAAGCTTCCAGGAAGTGTAGGCAGCTATCCTGCCCAACTTCGGCTCCCAGCCACTGATACTCAAGAGATCAGCTGGAGATTCCATTTTAGCAACTGTAGCTAACAGGCATGGATAGGTCTGCCTTCTGTGAATTTATCTAATTGGCAGTTGAATTCATTTAAGATGCAATCGTAACTATACCCTAAGACAGAGAATTCCATTATAATGTGATGGTACCAACTACTAGCCATTGCTTCTTACTGGAAAAGTCTCAATATTCTATGAATACATTAACCCAACATTCACAGGTGCTGTTTTTGCAGGGGTTCTGATGGGTTTGCAAATTCTTTTTTTAAAAAACAAACACAAACAATTCTAAATTTGCAGGCTGTTTGGAATTGCTTTATTGCAGCACTATAGCATGAGTCAATATGACAATCTAAGATGTTTCGTTGCCTTACTGGTTGTAGAAATGACATTAAAAAGGAAATGTCTAAACTGCTTCCTGAAATTGGCTGTGATATCACCTGCTGTGATACCCCCAAGACTGCCAAATTATGATGATTCACATAAGGATATTTGTTCCCACCCTCCCATACTGTGTTTGGAAGAAGCCACATTCCTGGGAAGGAGAGTTACAGTGGTAAGGGGACTCATGAACCCAAGATCTTGTACCACTGCACACCATTCAACACAGAGAGAAGTGGGGACTTAAATTCCAATTTAGAAGCACTATTTCCCCAATGCTGACTCCATGCAAGTTATATTTACAAGTCCTAAAACAGCCACATTTTTAAGGAAAGCAATTTTTTTTATCCCACTTGTAAAAGTGAGCACCTGAAAAACAACATCCACAACACAGTCCAAAATTTCTAAAATGCATGCAGGAAACTTAAACTCCATTCAAGCTCAATACATGGACCACAACTCCAATAGGCCACCAGTTCTTTCTTATGCAAGGTGTTCATGCTTTTGTCCTTCCAACAGGAATTATCTTATCCCACCCTTTACTCAATTTACTACAGAGTGCAGTTAGAGCTGAAGCGTCTCCAGATGCTAATTCACTGGAGGACAAAGAAAGAGACAGGCAAAAAGAGATAGCTTCCTATTGTATGGCAAAACATGGAAACAAAGCATTGGTTCACCTTACTTTCTGCAGTCTTGCATCACTTTGGGCACACATGGGCAAATACAATGTGTGAATCAGGTCCCCATGGGTGTAGGCCACCTGTTTCAGTTACTAAAACTGCAGCCTATATATCCCTAATCTGGTTGAAACATGAATGATTAATCTGGAGTGGGGAACCTACTTCAGCCAAAGGGCCACATGACCTTCTAGACAACCTTCTGGGGGCCGCATGCCAGTGGTGGGTGATGACAGAAGCAAAAGTAGAACAACAAATGCTAAATTGCTCACATATCCCTCTGTATCTTTCATCTAGGAAAGCAAGAAGCATGATCAGAGCTTAAGAGCAGATTATATCCTGGCAAAAACACTAAATAGATGTGACTCGAGAAGAGTCCCACAGGTTAGGTACATTTGCTTCCCAGGCCTGAGGTTCCTCATCCCCTGATTAAGTCCCAGAGAATGAAGAACATGCTTTGGATTTCTGTAATCCTCCTTCTATCCTGTGCACTGGTTGTGCTTCCATTTCCTAGCTCACTTCCAGACAAGTGACCTATTGGGCGTTCAACCTGATTTGTTTGCACAAAGTTTGTGGGCAAGATATATGGTGTGCACTGTTGTCAAGCATTCATTCTGGGGTTTTTTTTTGGGGGGGAGTATCAAACATCAAACATCTGTTATGCTACACTTTACAGTGCACTTTCCAATCACATCCTTTCAAAAGAAAATCATTTGGAGTGGGGGAAGTAGGTTTATTGTTCAGGAGTGCCAAATCCACATTAAAGGTGTAGCCTAGATTTGCTGGCATGCAACTGAATCCCAACTGCAGTTGTCTGGAAGTGGTCCTGGTTTCTTGTTTCATTGGTATGAATAATTAGGAAAAGAATGGACAGCAAGACCCTCTAAGCAATGATTTGAGACTATGGATTGACGTAGGTTTGCAACCCATATCACATCCCAAAAGACAGAAAGGAGAATCCATGCAGAAGAGGGGAGAAAGAAACATATTTTCCAATCCAAACAGAGCTCATACTAAGAAAGCTGCTCAGAAACAGCATTTGGGCTAAAGCAAATAGTGAAAGCTACTCCATATACTGCTGTGCTTCCAACTCTTTTACATTACAGAGCTTGTAAAATAAGGCAGCAGCTGCTTTTGGAATGCACCCTTTTCTTCAAACACTGCATTCAACATTTTCTATTGGGGGGAAACAAAGGTCAGTGAAGGAAGTCACATAACTGCTTTCTCTCTTAAACTCCACCGTCTTCTCAAATATTCTGGAGTATGGAGACTTTACTCCTCAAGCTCACCAACCAGGTCTAACAAATGATAAGATGGTGACAAGCTACACTATGTCTAAAAAGGAAGCCTGATTCTCAGAGCGCTTGCATACAGTAGACAGTCCTGCAAATTGGAAGGAATCCCAGTCATAAATACACCAATTAAATGGAGGGGGGGGGGAGAACCTTGAAAAGAAGATACTTGGTAACAAGCATCAAGTAGACTATTTATTAAGGTCAAAATCAACAGTTTAGAAAGCATCTTTATTCAACATACAAGGGGACAACAGATAAATTGTGGCCAGTAGACCAAACGTGTGTGGCAAGGTATCACTGGATCAGAGCTTTGGCACACAGTCTTCAAGATTACTTTCTAACTTAAGAGGCCTTGATGAATCACTTCCCCAGAATGCTTTCTGAGTGAGGTTATTGCCTGTTGCATGATAACAGCTCAATATTGCACTAAATGAAAATCAACACGATGAGCAAAGATTGCTGAAAAGCAGCTTCATGGCATTGCAAATCCACGCTGACAAATCTGTAGATGTGGCATTTTTTTCTCTGTATCTCTCATTCTACAAAGCAGCGAAGATTTACTCAGAATGACTATTATTCCAAATAGCAATAACTTGATTATGCTTTTCAAGTTCTAAAACATACATGAGCATAGTGGAATGGATTTTTTTTTCCTTCAAAATGTCACACGAAAGGCTTCAAATTTTACAGAAGATGAGGACCAGAGCATATTTGTTTCTTGTAGGGGTTTCCCCCCTGGCTTATTTGTAATACGGTTTGTTATGCCCCTTTCACCATGACTGCACTAAAATCTTGCCCAAGTAGGCATTTTCAGGTCCTTGAGAAGCAGATATAATATAATGTAATCAAACCTCGAGTTTGTGAGCATTCCTCACATTGGTCACTCCAATGAGAATCATAAGGCATTTTTAATAAAGGTCTAGCTGTGTGCTGAAAAATTACAGTAGACAATTTCAAAATGCATCCTACAAATGAAGAAATACCCTAACCTCAGCAAGCAACTACAACTATTACTACACTACACATTAACTTTTTTTATTTCAAAAATCACATTTAAAGAGACACCAACATTATTTTTCAGTAATGTTTTTGAGGCACTGGCGTTGATTAATGGAATTATTTGCTGCTGTTTCAGCTGTTGGATCTACAAGTATAACTACAGATTTGCATTACTAATAGTAAAATAATAATAATTACACAATTGCCAAAAAAGAAAATTGCACCACTTGGGTGAACAAGTGGGGGGGGGGATTTATGATTTCTAAACACTTCCTTTAATGACATCCTTTGTCTTCATGGCAAGTTTGAGTTTTCACTTGGCATTTTCCATTTTATATTCATGTATAGTGGGATGCAGTGTGCAGCAATCAGCACAGGGGGTGGGGGTGGGGCGGAATTCTTGAAGCATAGATAATTTTGCTATCGTATCAAAAAGCTGTTGAAACTTCCCTTCGCAGAACATTTAAGGCTTCAGGCACAGGGGAAAATATTCATGCTTCTTGCTTCGCCAAGGCTTCTGCCTCCTAGAACAACAACAACAACAACAACAACAACAACAACAACAACAACAACAACGGTGTTATTACTATTAAAACAAAACAATGACAACTTGGACACGTGTGTTTGTTTTGATGACGGACAATAAAGGAAAAATTGTGGCACAACTTGGGCAAATAACAAAGCCACATTGTGTAAATGGCAGAATTCCCACTGATCTCAGCTTATCACTCACAGTCCCAAGGAGACACTTTGTGCTAGCACATTGCTAGCCAGGAGGTGTATAGGACATGAAAGGCAGACGAGCTCAAACACCGGCTAGAACTGCATAGTCTTGCCCCTTTCACACTGGCTCTGTTGCTCATTGCTGCTTCTGCCTTCTGCAACAATAGCGGGCAGGGAATGGCTGGCAGTAGGAGGCCACGGAACCAGTGGAAAAGGGCAAGATGGCAGGGCTTCAGCTAGTACTTGGCCGTGCAATCCTAACCATGTGTGCTCAGAAGCAAGTCCCACTGAATTCAATTGGGCTTACACCCAGAGATGTGGGGTTAGGATCGCAGCCTAAGTCACTTAAATGCCTGAAAGTTCATCTTTCAAGGTGGGCTCAGAGCATATCTGAATAGAGGCTGATCCTTTATGGTGGACAGGACACTGCCCCACCAACTGCAGTCCGTCCTCAGCTACCCCCACTTGCCTGCCTGCCTTCTTACTTATAGGCCAAGCCAGGGCTGGCCTTGCCTGCCAGCTTCCTCCTCCTTAGTCTTGGTCTTCCCCTTGGAGAGCTCAGCAGGAAGGAAGAGGATGGGTACAAAGCTAAAATTAGTGGGCTCTGACTATCATTGGTTCTAGCTCTACCTACCTTTCTACTGCCCTACTAGTCCCAATAGGAACCAGCACCCCTGGAAGAACCTGTTCCAATGTCTCTTTATCCTACATCTGTCAAAAGTCTTAAGTTGCATTCTAATTTGTGCAACAGCAAACCCAGAATGTCCTCCCTAGAGATGCTCAACAGCTACATTCCTAGGCTCCATTCTTATGTGTTTCCTGGATTGTGAGCTCCATTTTTTGCTGTTGTTGGGGATAAGTTTTTAAACCAGCACATTTCTAGATGTTTCCATTTTAGAAACCTTGATTTTTTATTTTGCACTAAGTTGTTGGGTATGCTTTTGGTATGTTTTAAACAAATTTGTGTGTGTGTGTGTGTATAAAAAACAACCACCCAGGTTTTCAGCAGATATGTACTTGGCAGGCCCAATCCTGGCTCTCAGGTGTGTTTGCAATGACATCACATGAACATTTTTTGTGTATACTCAAATCCTGTAATCAGCAATTCAGTAGCTAGGTTTTGAAAAGTCAAGGTATATCCCCCACGGTTTCTTTTCAGGGAAACTGGTGTGTGTGTCTCTGTGTGCAAGAGATATAACCAAAACACACACATACACAAAAAGCAATGATTCACAATACAAATATTTTCAAATCCTCCCCCTTTTAAATTCAAGAAGTCAATAAGCACGACAGCTTATAACCTTAAGAACAATAACCTTAAGAACCAACTTATCAGATCAAAAGGTGGGCTGGAGAGAAAATATAGCACTGTGAACACTTGATAGCGAATCAATGAGTCTTCTAACCTGTTTACATAAGAATGCTAGCAGGCAAGCTAGTCCTATCTCATCTGATTGAAATCAGAAAAGAATTTTCCCATTTCAAGTCCTCTCACAGGAATCCAGTGCTTAACTAACCTAGACAGCTACGGAAAACAAATCTGTAAAGTACCTAAGGCAAAAGTCTATTACAAAGAGATAGCACGTTCCAAGAATGTTCAGATATTTCATGGCTAACATTCACCTTTATAACAAACGCTTTAGCAAGTTCTGATTTTTAAGGATTCCCTCTCCTATTCCCTCTTGTGGATTGTTTCCCTACCTACCTCCTCTCTTTCCCACACATTATGGTAAGCACAGGATTTAAGCAGTCTACTTTCTGCCAGAAAAAGCAGCCAACCTGGATCAGGGCTAAGGTGGGGGGAGAAAAAGAGGTTTAACCCTTTCCTCCCTGCAATACTGCCCCATCAAGGGTATACCAGCAATACACAGCACCATTGGGGCAATTAGCAGCATCTCTCTCTCTCTCTTTGTGTGTGTGTGTGTTGTAGGTGGGATGATTTCCAGTGGGACAATGGTGCAGAGGGTTAGGTGCCCCCAATGCTGCAATCATTATCTGGATAGTGATCCTTCATAGATGCTTCCTGCAAAAGCACATAGCTTGACTTTCTGAAAGCAAGTAGAAATCTTCCTTTAGAACTACTATGATGTCTTACTAAAGAAGTGAAAATATTTATGCAAATACCTGTCTGGAAAAAAGCAGGCATTAAGATGAAATTATACGTACCTTGGAACCAGGTGGGGCAGTCAAGCCTAAAAAGGCGTATACCGCATTATTCTCTCTAGCTTCAAAGAAATCTTCATAGTTCTTTCAGATTAAAAAAAAAAAAGCAGAAAGAGAATCAACATTCCAGCAATAACAATCCAGTTAGAATGGCTAATCCAAGAGTCAGCAACACGGCACCCTTGGGCACAGTAGAGCCCACTGAAGTCTTCCCTTGGCACTCACAAAAACCATTCTCACTCAATGCCCCCTTGGTTGTGAAGATGGTTACCTTCTTCTCCATTGAAAAGTTTAAGAAGTTGGAAAAGCCACACTCCTTCCCACTTCCTTTTTCAACTCTACATCCTTTTCAAGACTCAGATTAATTCTACTGGTTCCAACGTTTACACTTTGGAAAAGCAAAATGCTTGCCTAATTGCTTATCCCCCCCCCCCACTCTCTCAGGGAGTGGCTGATCTGGAGGAGCAGGGAGTAATCAGAAGGCACTCACCCCAAAATCTAAAAAGGCTGGTGAACCCTGGAATAGTCTTTGAGATATGCAAGGGGCGTATTCTGGGCTTTATTGATGCTATTCAGGATGCAGTTGGCCCCCCCAAGCAGGATGCAGTTGGCTCCCCCAAGCAAGCAGTTGGCCCCCTTTATTTTTATTTTTTAAACTACTACATATTTTAATAGATATTTTCCCCACCCCACCCCATCCCACCCCCAATTTATATTTTTCCACCCCACTTTTCCATTCCCACCCCCATCTGTTTTCTACCGTCTCTTCCTTTCTCTCTTTCCCTTTGTGTCCGGGAGTCTCCCTTTCTAAACCAAATTCCCCCCCTTTTTCTTTCTTTCTTAGTTCGCTTGCCAACCTATCTTAGAGGGGGAAGCCCTCTCTCCCACCCACCACACCCCCCCCAAAACAACTTTGAGCTGAACCCCAAAAAACGGGGGTAGATCACTGCTGAAAGTAGATCACAGTTTCTTGGGAGTTAGCCACCTCTGGTATAAGACATGTAGTTCAAAAATAAAAAAAAAAAACCAAGCAAATAATTGTAATAACTACTGTAATAAAGCACTGCTATAATTATATATAATTTCCCTAAAATTTTGGTTTCATTCGCCTTTCCGTGCTGAAATGTCACAACCTGAACGACCATGGCTCCCCCCCCCCTAGTTTTGATCCTGGGTACGCCCCTGACTCAATGCAAAAAAGTAAGAACTTATTCTTGTTGTTTTTACTAATTATACTTTGCATTGGCTCCTATATGTTATTTATTATTATTGCATTAAGGTAAGAAACAATATATGCAGCGTTATATTTGTTTTAAATGTCGCAGTGGTTTTGCGGCTCCCAGTTGTTGTTTTTTCCTTTGGAAACGGGTCCAAGTGGCTCTTTTTGTCTTAAAGGTTGCAGACCCCTGCTCTAGAGCAGTGTTTTTCAACCTTTTTTGGGCAAAGGCACACTTGTTTCATGAAAAAAATCACGAGGCACACCACCATTAGAAAATGTTTAAAAAATTAACTTTGTGCCTATATTGACTATATATAAAGTAATTTTTCAATTTTCCCCACGGCACACCAGGCAACATCTCGCGGCACACTAGTGTGCCGTGGAACAGTGGTTGAAAAACACTGCTCTAGAGGGACAGGGAAGAACGAAAACAGGAGCTTCCAGAATACTTTCGGGGTCAGAGTTTTAAAAAGCAAAAAACCCCACAGCAACGCGTGGTCGGGCCAGCTAATTTTTTTTAAAAAAAAACTTGGGATATGGTTTTGTTTTGTTTTTTTGGATGTGAATGAACAGTTTTTTTATTGTAACATATAGCCTACACTACTCTTTTATTATTGGTGTTATTATGAAATTGTTCTGGCAATTGTTGATGTTATGATGTATTGCTATTTTCATTGATAAAAGCTACACACCGCTATTGTAAGCATAATTATGTTTTGTGGAAAGACAGCATACAAATAAAGTGCAGATAATATCTTACTTTTTTTAGGATCCCCCCTTTTTTAATTGCTAAGCTGCATTTTTATAAACTACCTTGAGTGTATAAAAAGGCAGGACAGTTTTAAAAAAATGTGTGTGTGTGTGTGTGTGTGTAATAGTTATTATAATTATATTCTATTTCTTACCCACCCTTCATGAGAAGAGCCTCCTTGAAAAGTTGTCATATCTAGTGCGGGCTGGGAATTAGAATGTCTGGTTCCCAAATACAGCATTAAGCTCCAAAATTTCTAACATTAACAGTGTATAACTTGAACATGGTGCCAAGACAGTAGGTCTCAGTATCCATGGCAACAGCAATACATGCATCTTTAAACTCCTACTCTGTTTCTTCCTCCTCCAGGTGCTAAAAGGTTTGGATAATTGCCCGCTAGGCTCCACTGACATTCGGACCAAAGAGGCACAACATCTGATACTTGCAGAAGACACAGATGTGTCCCGTCCCCCCGCCACCGCCCAACTGACACTCTGGAAGATGCCAACCGTAAGCATCTCATTTCTTGTCATCAAGTTGTACTACACAAAGGAGAGGCCATGCATCTTTCCATAATTTTTCTGCGCTTGTAATGAATCAGTCTTTTAGTGTGGCACACTCCCCTATTCTCTGGGTAGGCACCTTCACTGTACTGTTTTCAACACCTTCTGAAAGCTACCCAATATTTGTTTTTAAAACTGCCAGTTTTTAAAACTGCAAACCAGTTAAAGGATTTGGTTTCTTTAAAAAAAAAAATTAGGTGGTGTATAAATCTTTTTTTAAAAAAACAACAACAACAAAACCAGTCAAATCACTATCTTAGCTTTTGGAGCAGTACTCTTTTTCTTTAAAATGATAATAATCAGCATCCTATTTAAAAACGAAAAACTAGAATAAAAACATGGGAGGAGATTGATGCTGCAGTCCTGTACAGATTTGCCTGGAGTGAATGGAAATTATTTCTGAGTAGGCATTGCATAGGATTACACTGGTAAATCCCAAAGCTTTCTGTGTGTTGAATGATGAAAATCTAAGTTAACGCAAACAGGAAGCCAAAAGCAAAAGGGGAAGCTACACATTTCCACATTTTAGTGAGACTGGATCCAATTTGAGCCAGGGAAAGTTCAAGCCTGTACACTGCTTAAGCAAATACAGTATAACGTATTTTGGTAAGGCAGAGTTGCTGTTTTCAAGTGACAGCTGGTGCTCCGACCCCTGAAAGGGAAAGGATAATGAAAAATAGACCACCCAGATACACCATTTCCTTTCAATTATTATTATTAATTAAGCATCATCAGCAACACACAACACATTGCTGGATTCAGTCAGGTTGACTCTATACTGCCAAGTGTGACAGAGTCAACCAGTAATTTTGCAACTGCAGTTGAGAAAATACTAGTGTTTAACAGAGCCAGCGGGAGGTTTTTCAATTCCCTCTGCGATGTAATCAGCCTAGCTCTTTAATGCAAAGTCTCCCCCACCAAAGATCACAAATCTCGGGCAGGTCACATGGGAGAACCAAAGTGAAGTTAGCCAAGGAGCTGCCATTAAGGGCAAAACATTTTGCATGTCCTCAAGTCAGAAAGGCCAGGCACCTAAAGCAAAGTCTCCTCTTATGAGTACCAAGGGAATAACACAGAAAGCTCCAGATCAGCCACAAGGAAACAGGAGAAAGGTGTCCGTATATGAGCATACTGCAGGGTTTTTACACACTGGGCAACTTATTACATTACAACTTATTTACAAGCAGAAGAAACAAAAAATGTACATCTTATAACAATCTAATGCAATACAAAAATGTGATAATAAAACAAAACTTTAAAATAAGCAACCTACATCAAAAAGTAACATTCAACAATTATTAGAGTAATATAAAATAATATCAACATATAAAAGTTAAACAACATATAAAAGGTTCCAACTCCTCAAAAGATTCCATCAACAGTGTCTCTGAAAATTTTGACACATCATTTGGGAAGACAGGCAAACTAATGCCAGTATACTGGATGAAGCAAAGATCACCAGTGTTGAAGCAATGATTCTTCAACTTCGTTGGACTGGACATGTTGTGCGGATGCCTGATTATCGTCTTCCAAAGCAACTACTCTATTCCCAACTTAAAAATGGAAAGTGAAATACCAGTGGACAACAAAAGAGGTTTAAAGACTCCCTCAAGGCAAATCTTTAAAAATGTACTATAAGCACCAACAATTGAGAAACACTGGCCTGCGAGCGCTCCAAATGGAGAACAGCCTTTACTAAAGGTGTCATGGGCTTTGAAGACGCTCAAACTCAGGACGAAAGGGAGAAATGAGCTAAGATGAAGGCACATTTGGTAAACCCTTACCGTGATCAACTCCTGCCCAGAAACCCATGTCCCCACTGTGGAAGGATGTGTGGACCCAGAATTGGCCTCCACAGTCACTTACGGACTCATTGTTAAGACCGTGTTCATGGAAGACAATCTTACTTGGCTATGAGTGATTGTCTAAGAAGAAGAAGACATGGTTTTAAATTAAATCAGAAAAACTTCGGGGGTCTAGGGAGATTGACAGGCTTTTTAACCTGTTTGTAACTATTATATTTGTAACTATTTATATATGAAGCTGTTTTATGCTGTGTCAGATCATTGATCCATGTAGCTCAGCACTGTTTACACTGACTACCTAGAGATGCCAGGGATTGAACCTGGGGCTTTCTGTGTGCAAAGCAGATGCTGTACGACAGAGCTACAGCCCTTCGCCAAACTTTTAATACAAAGTACAAAAAAGGAGGACAAGAAAAAGAAACCGCTGCCCCCTGTCAAAATACCCTCCCCCAACCGAAATTTGGCTCCTGAAAATGGGATGTGCACTTTTGGACTAGGATGGAGGATTTCTTCTCAGCCCTAATTTGAGGGCTTGCACAGGAGAATTTCCCACTGTATCCTTCCAAAAATCAGGTAAGAGAGGCCTGGTTCTCACCCCAAGGTACCGGCTGTCATTAAAGATTCGTGGTGGCAAAGGATTCCCACTGGTTGGCCGGCAGTTTTCGGGGATGTTCTCCCGCATCCATTTGCGATTCTCTTCATTGGCCGCGATGTCCTTCTCCTCGAACTCTATCTTGTTGACTTCCAAAAAGCCACACACATCCTGCTGTTGCTTTTTAATCTGGAACAATATATATATACATATATATATGAATCAGGCAGGAATAGAAATTTAGTAATAACAGGATCAAATCTCGTAGATCAGGGAAAGCCGGGGGGGCGGGAGAGATACAGTACGTCTTTACAAGACATTCTGAAGCAATTGATGGATGATGTTTCATATGCAATGGAAGGAAGTGCCTCACAGTCCAGGAGCAATGGTGGGAAGTGCCCATTTTTGGTTTAGGAATAGGAATAGGAATAATAGGAATAATTTATTATTGGCCAAGTACATTTTCCAACATACTTGGAATTTGTTTCAGCTACATTGCAATGTAAACATACAGACACTGTTCCTCTCACAATACAAAGAAGCAAGGAAACCCCACCCATAATTTACCCCCCCCCCTTCAGCTATACAACTATGAATTTAACAATTTAATGGCACAAGGGAAAAACTATTCTTGTGCCTGGCCGATTTTGTATATGAACTCCTGTAGCGACGTCCAGATGGAAGTAAATCAAGCAGATGATGACCGGGATGTAAAGGATCTGCTACAATTCTCTCTGCTCTCTTCCTAACTCGGGTAGCATAAATTGTCTCTATTGAAGGCAAGCTAACACCAATTACCCTTTCTGCAATTCTTACAGCTCGTTGGAGCCTTTTCTTGTCTCTCTTGGAGGCTGTACCGTACCAAGCTGTTATAGAATTACAGAGAACAGTTTCAATGATGCCTCTGTAGAATTGGAACAACACTTCCTGGGACAATTTAAATTTCCTTAGTTGACGCAGGAAATACAGCCTCTGGTGGACCTTTTTAATAATACCGCCCTGTAATACTCTGTACAGTAGTGAGAGGTACCATGAGTAAAAACTCCCCAGTGATTTTGCAAGTCTATACAGAAGGAAAGGCAGTCTTTCAGGTAACCTGGTCTCAAGTCATTCAGGGCTTGATATATTAGTAACAATATATTGAACATGTCCCTGTAACTGATTGTCAGGCAGTGAAGTTCCCTCAGCACAGGTGCAATAATGTATGTGACTGGGTGCTACAATCAACATCATGGCCACAAGGTTCTCACTAGCTACACCTTATAGACCAGTCTCAAGGGAAGCCCCCCAAAGAAGGCATTAAGGTAAAGGTAAAGGGACCCCTGACCATTAGGTCCAGCCTTGTCCGACTCTGGGGTTGCAGCGCTCATCTCGCGTTAATGGCCGAGGGAGCCGGTGTACAGCTTCTGGGTCATGTGGCCAGCACGACAAAGACGCTTATGGCGAACCAGAGCAGCACATGGAAATGCCATTTACCTTCCTGCTGGAGCGGTACCTATTTATCTACTTGCACTCTGACGTGCTTTCAAACTGCTAGGTGGGCAGGAGCTCACCCCGTCGCAAGGATTCGAACCGCTAACCTTCTGATCAGCAAGCCCTAGGCTCAGTGGTTTAACCCACAGCGCCACCCGAAGCAGTCTAATTGTGAAGTTATCAGTGCATGAATCCCGGTGGCCAAGCTATCCCTGTCCAGGAAAGGGCACATTTGGCATACCAACCTAAGCTGGTGACCAGCAACCAAATTGCTCTTATGGGAGGAGGTTCTCCAAGGTCAATCATAATGCACAGGCAGGTTTCTAAGGATAGGCTGTCATACAAATAAACAAAGTGAACTACTCCTGGCCTACAGGAGTATCTAACCATGGTTACTACCATTTCTCACCCAAATGTAACCTACATTATTTATTCAATCATGACTGGATAATATCCTGGGTTGTTGGCATCCATCTGTCTTGAGAGACAATAGAGGACACACTCCTTTACAGGAAGGGGCAAAAGCTCAGTTGTTGAACATCTACTCTGCTTGCAAAAGATCCCAGACTCAGTCTCTGGAATCTCCAGGTAGGGACAGGAGAGCTGCTGCCTGTCAGTGTAAACAATACGGGCAAGATGGATTAGTGGTCTTAGTATAAAGACAGCTTCCTATGTTGGTATAATGAAACTGTAGGATTCAGACAGCACATCTGTCCCATCTCCAGATAACTCCTGTCACTAGAAAATAAGCTAAAAAAAGAGGCTGGCTTTAAGCTAATGAGACTACTGTTAAGAAAAGCAGCACTACAAACACTGTGGTACTTCCGATTCAGGCCAGATGCTGGACTCTTCAAGCAGCTTTCCCATATTTGGACAAGTAAAAACACCCAAATCCTCCACTGAGCAGATGTGAGGTCAGAAGATAGGCAGACAAGCTCCAAATATGGTAGCTGAGCTCCTTGGCATGCTGGAGTATAGAGGCTGAAAGGGGAAGCAAGAGGGAGAAATGCAAGTTGATTCTCATGTCTGAAGCTTCTGGTAGGATGCTCATTGAGCTATGTACACTGCAGTGACATGAAGGATGAAGGCAGAGGCATGGTCTGCACATGCAGCAGAACAAGATGGGGAAATGGACTGGACTAATTGAGACTGCAAGTCTGAATGCTGCCTTGGCATTACAGCTCCTTGCAAATAGAAAACCAGCACAACAGGCAAAGGGCTTGGCTAGAATGACCTCTCTGATGTCCTAGTTTTCTCTCTGCTAGGAGGCTGCAAGGCTGCCTTGACTAATCCTCAGATTTTTATTATTATTTTTTTGCAGAAAGGAAATACGAATGTACAGGGTCATGCAAGCAAGGGAATGTAACTTGCACTGTCAAAGAATAGACATAGAGGAGAAAATTGAAACAGACCTTTAAAGAGAAAACAAAAACAAAAAACACACCTTTTGTCAAGGGTCTGTGTGGATGGCCAGTCACACTGTGGAATACTTTCAGAATTAAACAATCCAGAAATGATTCTGCTCTCTGGAATAAGCTTGCCTCAAGCTAGGAACTGCTCTGTGTTTTATAGAAACACTGTGTAGTCAATACCCTAGCTCACACTCTTCTCTAATTAATAAAGCAGCAAGCCGGCAGTACAGAGCCGAAAATTTTCTGAATTATTTTCCAGTGCTTTCTGTATCATAAGCTTATTAGTAACAACAAATAGATGACAATTACAAATAAAATAATGGGAATGCTTGACAATTTCAAAGGTTTTTTTTTTAGCTTGGCTTACTAAATGCAAGAGTAATAAACATGCTAAAATGAGATCACTCTCTAGAGCACAGGGAAAACCCACACAACAGCCCACTTCAACTTGCTGTGTGCTTTTTAAAAATCTGTATTTGGCAAAATGTCCTTCCAGTGGGAGTGGGGGAAAGGAGGGCTTTAAGTCTCGGCATGATCGCTTCTAGAGTGCCAATCAGCTATAGAGCAGGCACAAGACAGAATGATTCTTGAACACAGTCAGACCAACAGCAAGACAGAGTGGAAAAAGAAATTTATGTCACACAGTGAACTCGGGAATAGTGGTGGTAGGTAGGGCAAAAGGCAAGGAGCCCGGTAGTAGGGGGAACCAGAGACAATGACCGACAGAGCCAGCTAACTCTAGTTATGTCTCCATTCTCCTACCTACTGAGGGTGACACTGAGGATAAGGGGGAATAATAAGCTGGCAACCAGTACCATCTCTTGGACTGGATATAAGACAGCAGGTTGGCACCCCATCTGCCCTAAAACGAGGTGTCCACGGCTCAGGTAAGAGTCACAGAAGTGTGCAGTAACAAAAGGGTCTGAAAAGCCATGAAGCAGAATGAAGCTATTTTGGGTAGGCCTATCAGCAGCCCTGTTTCCTGAGGAATGCTTAGGAGAGCTGCAGACTGAGAAGCCAGAACAAATAAATTCGCCCCAGCTTTGCCCTCATTTCAGATCAGCGGGGAAGGGTTCAGGATCAAGTGCAGCCAGGTCTCTGCTGGGCCTACTCTGCCTAGGGCTAGCTCAACCTGTCCCAGCTACAAGTTATCATTTGTTCTGCTTGCTTTATATACCTAAATACCACAAACAAACAAACAAAGTATCTTGGAGCTAATCATAACACATCCATAAAAACAACACAAAAGTAATTTAACCTCTGGGCAACTGAGCCAGACACATCAGAAGCAGGCATTTGAAACAAAGTGCTGGCTTGATATTTTATTAATTAGGCAACAAATTCCCCAACCAAGGCACAGATGCACTAAACATCCTGTTTCTTGCAGGAGCAAGGCACCCTCAATAGTGCCTCTCTGGTTGAAGACAAATATTGGCTAGGGATAAGGTAAGCTGGTCCCAGACTGTGTATTAAGAGGAATAATTTGACTTTGTAGCCTATAGATAGCTAGTACAGATCCTTTGTGTGTTACTCAAAGGTGAATGTCTTCCTCCTGTCTCACATCCTGCAGCAAAAGAAAACCCACACTTTGGAAACAAATACTGTACAGTATATGGGTTCATTACCCAACTGAAGGTAAGCCCACCCAGCACCCTCACAGAACTACAATTCCCAAGGTTTCCTTGGAGAGGGTTACAGCAGTAACCATGGATTAGTTTTCAATATGAGCTGTACCAAAGGTGTATTTTAAAAACAACAACAACAACAACCAGGAAAGACACTCATTGTTTCTGGCATACCACTAAGTTGTACAGTGCATCCTTGGTGCCAGCCCACAGGATCTGTCCATTCAAATTGCCTGAATTGCTGTTGATAAAACTCAGAAGAAGAGAGCCGCTTTTCAGTGGAGCGATAACAAGGGAGAGATGGGCTGCTGCCAAGTCAAATTAATTTATCCACAGGGAACTGAGCCAGTCTGGAGGTCCTAACTGCATGTCGTTTTGACATTCCAGAGAACACCAGGAATGCGCATACCGTTCCAAGTTGAAAGAGCACCCTACGAAAGTGCCCAGCTGAGAACAACAGTTGTGCTTTCAGAGTCTAAAACGAACACAAAACCAGCCAAGAAGTTAACCTGCATGCAACAAAGAAAACCAAGAACTTTTATTTCTAAAGGGCACAGAATTTCCTAGCATTACTGTAAACAAAATAAAAGGAAACTCTGTAGCAACTGGAATTTGATGTGGCTGCTTGAGTCTAGCTGGGCTTTTCACTTTTTGAAAAGGCAACTTTTTCACTTTCTGGAAAAGTCAGGAACCTTTATCAAGCCAAGGGCCACATTCTCTTCTGGGAAACCTTCTGGGGCTCACATGCTTATAGTGTGCAGGGTTCAAGACAGAAGTGGGCAGAGTAACACATGCAAATTTTAGCTTTGTACTGTAGGCTTGGCTTCCTACAGTAGCCTATAAACACTCACAAACCCATCTCTCTCCAGGGAAGCAAGAGGCAGTTTCAGAGTTCAAAGACCCATCCTGCCTGGCAAAGGCACACAAGAAGGATGCAAAGCAGGGCGAGTGAGAGTGTGACCCAGAGAAAGGAGGGGTGGCTGGGGACCAGAGTGACCTGGTAAGAATCCCAAAGGCTGGAAAGAGAGATCTAGAGGGCTGAGCTTCTCTATAGCTGCTTTTGGAAAATTTTGCTAGCCTGTGTGCATGCCTGCTCCTCCCTTCCCATCAACTTGTATATTTGTAAATCAAATGAGATAAACATGGCACAAACCTCCAAAACTTTCTCCTTACAAAGAAACTGACCCTGTAAAAATGATGTGGGGCACATAAACAAATCATCCAGAAGACTAGCCATGTTAGCCTATTGAACCAAAAAAAGACCAGCCAAGGTATTCCAAGCCTATAAAGTCATTCAGCTGAGACAGTTGCCTCCTTTTGTCCTCAATGAAACATAAAGGGCTTGGGTTCAGACATAGTTTGTGGAGGACATGAATATACCCAATTTGCCCTTAGGGATTTTTTTTTGTAAAGCGACCAACCCTTCAGTTAGAGCTGTTGGAAGAGATGGTTCAAACAAGGTAAGTGCATAACCTGATGGTTATAGAAAAGTCATTGTTTAGCTATAGTGTGGACAAGATAATAATGCAAGGGCTGGTGAAGCTGAGCCCCTCTGAATGTTGCTTGACTAGATTCCCCAACATCCCCTGTTACTGGTTATGCTGACTAGGGATTGTGGCAGTTGGGAGTCCAACACTATGGGGGGGGGAGTGTCACAGGCTCCCCACTCCTGCCTTAAAGACTACCAGATTTACTGCTGCAGAAACTTTTGTTAGCTACAGACTACTTCAGCAGATGTATATTATGATGCATTAGTAAACAAGCTCATCTCACAAGAAGTTTGGCAACCTTTAAGTGCCAACCGGTGCCACAAGATTTAGAGTATTTAGATTTAGAGTTTCCTGAAGGCTCCATAAACATAACACCCTGGAATATTACAGCTCACTCTCCTTCCTTAAAGAGAACATTAATAAATACAAGTTGTTTTTTTCTTCTGCCATTTCCATTTACAGATACTCAGGTTGCACAGACCTTCACAACATTCCACTGAGAGAAGCAAGAGGTAAACTTGCAATAAATCAAGAGACAGCACTCATTGCTTGAAGCAAAATGCCATCTTGGCTTTGACTTTTTTCACTTTCTATTCCAGTAGCAAACCAGAGTGAAAACTGATTCAAAAGCAGAACAATGGTGCTCTTCAATTATCAACCCTACAGATTAACCTCTTCACCAAATCTATCAATCATTTAATGCTTTAGTTTATTAATCTGCCAAAGAAAACTTTAAAAGCTTGTGGCCAAGTTTTCTGTCTTTTGAATGTGCAGAAGGAAAGGCATAGAGCAGAGGTCGGCAACCTAAGGCCCATGGGCTGTTTCCAGCCCATGAGCATCCTGGAACCGGCCCACGGCTGTTCCGTGGATCAGCGTGGGGATTCCGTGATTCTTTTTCTTCGCAGTGCCATTTTTTATCTCGCCACGGGGACCGACTTCCAAGTCGGAAGAGCGCCGGAAATAGCTTGAGTGCACGCATGGGCATGCACGCTCCGGCCCACCGAGAGGTCTGCCGGGGAGTGGACCAGACTGGCCTCAAAAAACGTTGCCAACCCGACATACAGCCAGTTCACACCTAATGCTAAACCAAACTATGGCTTCAGGAGAATGCACAAACAAGTAGGTTCCTCAAGAGGAGATCATGATCACTGTGCTCCTCCCCTAATCTTCCCGCTGCTGCTGTGCTAAGCCATGATTTGGTTTAGCCTGTCATCTGAACTTGGGTTTATGGTTTGTCTTGCTCCACTAGCAGCAGCAACAGGGCTGGAAGAGAAGCAAAGAGATGTCAATCTCTGCTCCAGGAGCCAGTGCTTTCGGGCTAAGTCACAGCTTGGCTTACACCTCCTTTTGAACCAACTTACTATGGTTGGAGCTCTGTGGAATAGCCTGTGAGAAGGAGTACACATTGTTTGGAAAACAAAAGCAGGCAAGAATTTCTAAACTGTGGTTTGTGTTGTATATTTGGAAGCTGAAACTATAGTCCGGGTTCTAAGTTATGATTATTGGAATCCATGGTTTAGTGTGAAGTCTAAATTGAGAAAATGCCACTCAGTGGTGCAGAGGCAGGTAGGGATGAGGTTCTGTCACTTATTTAACAACAGGGGAACAAGGCCAGCTCCTGGGGTGCTATTTGCTAATCTTCAGCATGCCAAATAAATAGGCTTTATTCTGAGAGAAACCCATCAAGGAAGCTAGGCAGAAAAAGAGGTAGATTGGCATGGCATGCATGAATAAAAGGGAGGGGGTGGAGAAGGATTTCCAAAGTCACAAGCAAAATGACACAAAACAGTGAACAAGCTTTTGAGTCCACCAGTAGTCTTCATCAGGCTACATGTTAAGCAAAGCAGGATTTGAGCGAAAAATGCTAAAAATGTGCAAAAAGCTCTAGCTTGGTGTTGAAGCCATAGTATGCACTGGACAAACAAAATTCATGAAGGGGTGTGGCTATGGTTGTCACAAAGAGTGCCAGCATTTCAAAATTTACTACTACACCACTGATGTCACCACTTGAAGAAAACTCTCCCAAAGACTTCTAGCAATCCTGCTAATAGGGTGCTGAGTACCCTCAGCTGGTGCTGACATCTCTTAAGACCATAGGGCATTCAAGCACCATTAGGACATTTGCAGCAAAGAGCTCCAAGCGCTTTCCCTGTTGCTCTGCATTGCATGAGGTCTGATAAAACATGACTATTTTTAGAAATGGATAATTACTGCTGAACTCTTGCTGCTTCTGCTGTCTCAGGCACTGGGGCTTTTTTGAGCCAAGAATCACACATGAAGTCATGTTACCTGCAACAGCTTGTGCAGCTGGCGACAAAACATTCTGGGCAACTAGTGGACAATCAAAAAAGCACATGTATACAGTATATGTGTTTGATGGTGGCTTTGAAATGCATATGCAATGCACCAAAATGTTCAGGTAGGAGTTGTACTGAGAGAATAAGAAAATACAAATAAGAAAGAAAGAAAGAAAGAAAGAAAGAAAGAAAGAAAGAAAGAAAGCTGTCATGGTTTCAGATGATGAACATTTTTATTGAAGACTAAACACACCTCACCAAGTGTGAATTGCTAAGACTGGATACATTCAGGACTGATGATGCAAGCAGTGGACTAGCTTCAAGGTCACCAAGCCATTTCCCTTCATGTGTGTGCCTTGAAGGTGCATACAGGGAATATCACAAATGGTAATGGGCATGGCACATTTAAGCTACATGAGCATCAGCCTCTGTAAAGTTCTCATCCTACCATAGATAGGATAGTACAGAACTGGGATCTGGGACCTTCTGTAACAAAGCCACTGCTAAGCTACAGTGCTTCCCTCAGACCCAGACGCTTGGAGAACTTCATCCAAAAAAGAGGCTTTGGGCCTGCAGAAAACCCCAGTACACTTGAAGAACCATGTTAAGCAACCCAGCTTGCCCAGACATTTCACCATGGGCATTGGACAAGCCTGTACAAGCTCCAAAGGACAAGCTCCAAAGGATCCAGAATCTTTATCTTCACTCTCCTTCTCCTCATGAGCTAAGCCAGAGGAGGGTCCAGTGGGAGAACTGGTGGAGGAGTATCTGCCAGGCTGCAAAAAGGCCAGAATCAAGGGGAGATGGCATCAGGTGCATCCTGCAGTCACCAGGTGATGAAACAGGCTCTACTTGCATAAAACCACTTGGGGTGCTTCCAGAGATTTATTGCACCACATGACATAATTCTCAACAAAATGCCAGTGTGCGGCATTTAAACATAATAATAATAATAATAATATGGGTTTGTGTTTCATCACAGAGAATCCATCAATAATAAAAAATGTGTTCTACATCTGTAGTCACTGCTGGCGTGGAAGCTTGCTAGTGCGTTTGGGGGAGAGGACAGAGTCTGTCTTACCTGTTGTGGCATTTCGTGGGCAGTCTCTGTCACTTCGCCTTTGCATCCATTTGCTCCTCACTTGAGCACTTGCTCCTCACCCAGCTATTTTGTTTCTGGTGATTTAAATGATACGGACATACCTATTTCCACATGCTGAGACATGCTGCAATTTCAGCAGGCCAGTTCGGAGGAGCTATTCTCTGAAGAGCTAAACACATGTGGGAAATTTCCATGGAGACGGCGGGTGGCATTCAACTAAGAACAGAGTCACAAAATTAATGAACTACCTTAATCATGTTCATTAGTTTTAATAGGTCTACTTCCTATAAATCACAGCATATACATTGGTTCCCTGGGAAGAAAAGATTGCTTGTTAAAGTACCCTGGTAACTGTGGCTCTGTCGGGGGAATTGGGGGTGGGTTGCCTTCTAACAACTCTCAGCACCCTTAACAAGCTACCAAGAGCCTTCTTGGTGGGTGCTCCCAAATTTTGAACTCCCTCCCTAGAGAAGCTAGACTGACTCCCTCCTTGTTGTACTTCCGCCGGCAGGTGAAGATTATCTTGTTCCAATTAAAGCGCTACTGGTGTGCTGGTTTTATTGTACAGGCAGTGACCATTTCACACAAGGGTTCCATTCCTAGCCCCCATGCATATAGAAGCATCCTCCATCCCGGCCCACCCCTCCCCACACCATTCTGCCTTCTTCTGGGTCCAAAAGGACCCACATGGCGGTAATAGCACGTCACAATTTGACAAGCCTAAAATGGTCTCCACCTGTACTTACTGGCATGTTTTAAACAAATTTTATATTTGAATATAGTTTTAATTCTATCAGTATTTAATTGTAATTTAATGATTGATTTTTCTATGTTTTTAAAGATTCTTGTTTTTATCAGTAAGCTGCCTTGAGTCATGTCAAGAAAAAGGCAGGGTATAAATTAGCAGCAGCAGCAAAAAACAACACTGTTCCAAGGATTCTTTGGGTGAGGCTATGACTGTTTAAAGCAGTATCACAGTGCTATTGTATTGTATTGTATTCAGATGATCAAATTACAAATATAATAAGGATTAGAGAAGGCAGGCAGCAAGATGATAGATTTACAGAAAAGTGGAACATATTTCATATCAACTGGAATGAAAGGATACAGGAAGGAGACAACAGATCTATATAAGTTATTCGGGGAGATAAAGACTTAAATATATCCAAGCTCAAGTTGTCTACAAATTGTGCTTGGTCTGAGTAATTTCTTTTTAGTGCTGTGATTAGATTACAAATTAAATTGGAATGAACGAGCAGCTTGCATTGAATAATGCTGAATTTCTCTGAACATTTAATATTTGTGCATTTAATATTCATAAAACATTTGTTTATCTGCAGATAGATGCATTCAGGCTTCAGTTTTATATTCAATAATTATACTACTAAAATGTGCATATTTTAATTTTATTCTTAAGGAAAGCAAAGAACCTTTCACGTCTTGAAAACATGTATTTTTGTGTTTTAAAAAACACAAATAAAAATATATACACTACCTAAAGTCAAATAGTTAATTTGGTATGATACGAGCACAACCTCTTATTGTCTTAGAAAAAGAAAAGTGTAGGGGAAGAACAGCAGAGTTGTGTTCTGCTTTAAAAAAACCCAGAAGATCACATTGCTTCCGATAACTTGACAAGAAAGTAAACTAAAAGCAGCTGGTTTTACTCCAGGGAGAGAGATTGTCAGATGGGCCTCTCAGTTGACACCATTTCAAGATGCATGTGTATTTAACATGAGGAAGCCAGTATTCCTTTGAGTAGGTGGGAGGCAACACAGGCTCTGCAAAATTAAATTGAGCGTTTGTGCTGTCCAGATTTGTTTAACAACATTGTGATACTGGCAGTTTTATTATCAATCTGTTTCCTAATTATTCCTTACCTGAGATTCACCTTTTTCGCAGCTGCCACACACTGGGAGTTCAGACTCCATGGGCGTATACTGTATGTGGATTTTATTTTCTGCAATAGTATGTGTCACTTTGCACTTGCTTGCATTGAATAACATTTGCTAATTTAATTGCCATTCATGCACTGTGAAAAGATTCTTTCAGAGCTCTTTGCAATGCCCTTCTGTTCTTACCTCCAGTAACAACTGAGTGTCATCAGTAAACTTGGCTGCCAAGTAGCTCAACCCAAACTAATTTATGAACAACATAAAAAAGCACTGGTGCCAATATGAATCCTTGAGGGACCTCACTTCTTAAAAGCCTCCACTGTGAGAACTGCCCATTGATCCCTACTCTCTACTTTTTCTTAAACAAGTTAGTGGTTAAAATTACTGATGTATAAGAGGAACTATTCTCACCCACCCACCCACCCAATCACTGCTAAGCTTATCAGGAGTCTTTCAGGGTGGTGATTAATCAACAGTTTTTTCAAAGTTTAAAAACACAGTATTGACTGAATCACCTCTACTTAGAGGCTTGTTGACACTCTCAAAAGAAGTGTTCAGTGTTTCTCAAACTCAAGTCTCCAGCTATTGTTATGACTACAATTCCCACCATCCCTGACCACTGGTCCAGCTAGCAACGGATGATGGTTATACTCCAACAAAAGCTGGAAACCCAAGTTTGAGAAACACTTGTTAGTTAGACGGAACCAACAACCTCAGATATGCTGATGATACTACCTTGATGGCAGAAAGTGAGGAAGAATTGAAGAACCTTTTAATGAGGGTGAAAGAAGAGAGCGCAAAATATGGTCTGAAGCTCAACATCAAAAAAACTAAGATCATGGCCACTGGTCCCATCACCTCCTGGCAAATAGAAGGGGAAGAAATGGAGGCAGTGAGAGATTTCACTTTCTTGGGTTCCATGATCACTGCAGATGGTGACAGCAGTCACGAAATCAGAAGACGCCTGCTTCTTGGGAGAAAAGCAATGACAAACCTAGACAGCATCTTAAAAAGCAAAGACATCACCTTGCCGACAAAGGTCCGTATAGTTAAAGCTATGGTTTTCCCAGTAGTAATGTACGGAAGTGAGAGCTGGACCATAAAGAAGGCTGATCGCCGTAGAATTGATGCTTTTGAATTATGGTGCTGGAGGAGACTCTTGAGAGTCCCGTGGACTGCAAGAAGATCAAACCTATCCATTCTCAAAGAAATCAGCCCTGAGTACTCACTAGAAGGACAGATCCTGAAGTTGAGGCTCCAGTACTTTGGCCACCTCATGAGAAGAGAAGAATCCCTAGAAAAGACCCTGATGTTGGGAAAGATGGAGGGCACAAGGAGAAGGGGACGACAGAGGATGAGATGGTTGGACAGTGTTCTCGAAGCTACTAGCATGAGTTTGGCCAAACTGCGAGAGGCAGTGAAGGATAGGCGTGCCTGGCGTACTCTGGTCCATGGGGTCACGAAGAGTCGGACACGACTGAACGACTGAACAACAACAAAAAACCGTGGTCACTGAGCTAGGTGCTGGGGTTTAGGTAGGAGGCATGAGGCTCTGACAGGGTCCTAGAGTCCTTCTGCTTCTGTTCCAAAGCCTAACTAGCACTTTCTCTGACAGGGTCCTAGAGTCCTTCTGCTTCTGTTCCAAAGCCTAACTAGCACTTTCCCAGCTTTGGGAAGGAGATGGGAGGGCTCTAGGTCCCTGCCAGAGTCTTTGTGCCTCCTGCACAAAGCCAGGTACCTCCTTACCCACCTCTGGGAAAGTAGTGCAAGGACTGGGGGGGGATGCCAAATTTTAGTTCCTCTCTATGTGCTATAATTCTACCTTTAATAATGCTTTCCATCTGGTTAGGTGGGGCCAAGTGCCCTGCTTGGTCATCTTAAGGTAAAGGTAAAAGGACCCCTGACCATTAGGTCCAGTCGTGGACTACTCTGGGGTTGCGGCACTCATCTCGCTTTACTGGCCAAGGGAGCCGGCGTACAGCTTCCGGGTCATGTGGCCAGCATAACTAAGCCGCTTCTGGCGAAACCAGAGCAGCGCATGAAAACACCTTCCTGCTGGAGTGGTACCTATTTATCTACTTGCACTTGTCGTGCTTTCGAACTGCTAGGTGGGCAGGAGCTGGGACCAAACAACGGGGGATACGAACCACTGACCTTCCAATCGGCAAGTACTAGGCTCAGTGGTTTAGACCACTTACCCGTTTCCATTCCCCCCCCCCCGCAATTTCAAGCTGAATTGCTCACTTTATGCCTGACTTTGAAATCATAATATCTAGAAAACCTGATTAATCTCTCTCTCTCTCTCTCTCTCTCTCTCTCTTTTTTAATGGATGTGCCTTTTGAGTTTGCATGTTGCCATTGCAGAACCCAGCATCAGACACGCCATTGTTCCTCTCCTTAAAACATATGCTTGGAAACAAAGCACTTTTTTAAAAAAAGAAGAAATAAAACAAGCATACGCTTGGGTCAAAACAACTAACTTCTGTCTGCAATGCAATGTGGCAAAAAGTTATCAGGTTTCAAAAGGATGCCTTCCAGAGCCTCCTGCTTCTTTTTAAAGCACTGAGCACCTCCCAAATCATCCTAGCCATAACCCCAATTACTGCTTTTCAATGCGAAAAGAGTCTGCCCTTCGGCAGTCTCTGAAATCAGCCAAACCATGTTTGACTTTTACATGCCTGGAAACGGCTTTTTGCCTAGTCCAAAATAAACACCACATAAAACCTCAACAATTGCTGGAGGGCATTCACAGAACATGATCCATCCACTGCTTTAAAAGTTCACCAAAGGAATATGAACACAGCTATAAGTTTGCCTTCACATTGTCTACTACATCCCCATTGTGTTCTGGGGATTCTGGCTTGGCCCAGGCCATTTGGTTACCACTTTTTTAAAAAGCCATGGCATCCACCTAGAGCAGGGGCTGGGAAGGTTTACCTTGCCTGGGCTGGTTCACTCCAGCGGAGATCTCTCCCTGGGCCGGATCACAGGCGCACGCACGATTTCCGGTGTCTGCGCAGACGTGATTTCCGGCGCAGCGGAAGTGAGTCCCCGTGCCACGCTGGTTTAGCGCAGCGTGCGGGGACTCGCCGAGCGGGCGGCTTGGTTCAGGGACGGCTTGTGGGCCGGTTAAATGACCCCCGTGGGCTGCTTGTGGCCCATTGGCCTTAGGTTGCCAACCCCTGACCTAGGACCTTAACATTTAAAAATGAAGGTTGGAGCTTTCCCAAAGGAGCAACTGGTAGTGCAGAACTTTGACTGCTGGGGACCTAGGTATAACTCTCACACAAGGCAACTTATGGACAGAGTAGTCAGACTATGAACCCTTGATTTAACCTCCCCTCTAGGCAGGCCTGTGGAATTTGTGGCGCTGCAGATGTTGCTAGGGGACAATTCCCATCAACTGCAATCATTGGCCACCCTAGCTGATGCTGATGGGAGCTGAAATCCAACAACATCTGGAGAGCCACAGATTTCCACATTTGTAGCCTACTTGCTACTGGGATTTCCCAGTGAACCTGGGGAACTTTAGAATGAGGACTGGGTGTATATGCAGTGGGAGAGAGACGGTTATTGTGTAGTGAAAATTCCTTGAGGGTTGGTTATTTTTTTAAGAGTCCCAGAACCTGGTAAGACAACTGAAATTAAAAAAGAGTTTCTTATAGTTTTGTAGAAGCAAATACAGTACTGTATATCCATTTCCACACTGTCCTGAGTAGTGTTGTACAACTGTCATTACACCAAAATCAAGAGCTCACGACAACAGATATAGAAAATGGCATTTTAAGGTATCTAAAAGCCGGGATTTTAACACAGCTGGTTGCTTAGGTCTGCCAGGAAACTGTCAGAAATATTAAAATAACTGTGTTTCCCCAAAGGCTGGTTGCTGTGCATTTCTGTGCTGTTACTTGAACAATGAATGCCTTTCATAAAAATAAAAAAATATAGGCCTACTGACCTAACCCACATATATAGATATTGTTCAGGCACAGCTGTATCTCAGTAATAGGTAGTAATGCTACCCAGTATTACCAAAATCTCACGATTAGTCCACCTTTCCTGAGCTTTCTTTAAGAAAATGCTTAAGGAAGATTTAAACAATGCATGTACATTTCTATTAAATGGTAGCTCTTGAAGCTTAAATGATAGCACCTAAAGTAGCACCCAAATTCAAACTAAACAGCAGCAGTAGAATGGAAGAAATAAGCAGCAATGTCAAGAACCTCTAATATCTAACCACAACATCAGAGGTGGAGATCTAAAAAGTCTCACATTTACAAAAGTGATATCACTTTAATGGTTACAGCTTCCCCCAAAGAATCCAGGGAAATGTTGTTTTGTAAGGGTGCCAAGAGTTGTTAGAAGTCTCTTATTCCCCTCACGGAGATGCCATTTCCAGAGTTCCAGGCAAAGAGGGACTAAATGTTAAAAAGGTATTGCAGTACTTTAAATGTATGGTGCAGATGTGGCCCAATTTTCAGAACCAAAAGGTCCTTAACACTTGTCATGAAAGGATTTCAGAACCAAAACACAACAGAGGAGGCTCGTCTGTACTGTATTTGCAGATCTAGGGTGAATGCAGCTGTGGCCTGCCATGGTTCACCTATGCCCAGACCTCAAACATGATGAGGAGCAAGATCTGCCCAGAAGACTCTGCCAATAACTCTGAAGCCATGGGATCTGGGTTTCCCTACCCCAGGAATGGAGGTCCCCACACCATCTGCCTGGGCTTCTAGCTGACTCTTGCACTGCCCCCTCAGAGTACAAACACATTCTAGCCGACAAAAACACTCACGGTGCAAATCAGGGCCAGTGAGTGGTGTGGTCTGGGGACATTTCCCAAGAGCCAGACAGAGACACCTGGAGGGCCAAATCTGGCTCCGGGACAAGAGATTCCCCATCCCAGTCCTAGGGCCATAGCAGGAGCAGAGAAGACAATGGGCCAGGCAGATCAAGGGCTGATTAAGCCAGGAAGGGGCACCAGCCATGTATCATACACCAGATAATAAATGTTGTAAGTGTAAAGAGAAGGAAGGAACCTTTTTCCATATGTGGTGGACGTGCCCCAAAATAAAGGACTTCTGGGAAAGGATTTATAATGAAATGAAAAAGGTGTTAAAAAACACATTTCTAAAGAAACCAGAAGCCTTTCTTTTGGGAATTATAGGGGAGGAAATCCCCAAAAAGGACAATATTTTATTTTTGTATGCCATGACAGCAGCAAGACTACTAACTGCAAAGAACTGGAAGAACCAGGCTATACCAATAGTGGAAGAATGGCAAATGAAAATGATAGACTTTATGGAACTTGCTGAGCTGACAGCGAGACTGCATGACCAGAGGGAGGAAACGGTGCAGGAAGATTGGAAGAAATTCAAAATCTACATGGAAAAATATTGTAATGTTTAAATCTTTTGAAATCCTAGGGAAGTAATTAAAGGTTTCTGGTATTAAATTGGGTAAAAATGAGTTAAATAAATGATTAAAGGAAAATACAATGGATAGCAAATTAATAAGTATTTAAATATGGTAAGAAGAAGAAGAGTTTGGATTTGATATCCTGCTTTATCACTACCTGAAGGAGTCTCAAAGCAGCTAACATTCTCCTTTCCCTTCCTCCCCCACAACAAACACTCTGTGAAGTGAGTGGGGCTGAGAGACTTCAGAGAAGTGTGACTAGCCCAAGGTCACCCAGCAGCTGCATGTGGAGGAGAGGAGACATGAACCCGGTTCCCCAGATAAGGAGTCTACCGCTCTTAACCACTACACCACACTGGCAAATTTATGTTACAATTATAAAACTGCTAAAATAAGAATGGTAATGATACCCAGAAAGGGGAGGTCGGGGGAAGTCGCCCTAAGATGTTAAAGGGAAAGTTGATATAAGTGTTGTTTGTGTTATGTTTGTTTTTGTAATTGTTTTATGTGTTTTATATCCCATAAAATGAAATGTATATATACATACACATACACATCCCATAAAATGAAATGTATATATACATACACATACACATACACATACACATACATACATATACAGTATATATATATTAAAAAAGGAAGGGGCACCAGCCTTCTGGACCTGAGGAAACAGACATCGCCCTTCACACCAAGCCTTGATCAAGGTCTCGGCCATTCTGCAAGGTTCCCAGCACCTGCTGCTTTACTTTCCCTAGCACAACACTGCTTTGCGCCACCTCAATCTCCAAGCGGTGCGAGATTCCAAGGGTTGCAGGTGTGCCTTAACCCAGAGTCTGTGTTCACTTTTGGACAATGGGACACAGTCTTTATGGGTGTCTTTGATATATGGTTTGTTTACACACATTTACAACCGTAGCCTCCTGTAGGAGGGTGGTTCCAAGCATCTCATCCCAAGCAGCACCAGCTTCTTCCAAAGGCAGTAAGTAGCATCCCTGCCTTGCAGCTTGCCTCCCCAACCCCAGAGCCCAGCCCAAGAAAAGCCACCTCTCACCTGTTCTCACCTTGCTATCCTAAGCCCTGGTTTTAGGATAGAAGCCCTGCTCATCTGTATTCTCACACCTAGTTACTTGATGTTTTGTTGTGCTCATACCCCCCCAGGCTCTCACCTCGAAGGAAATTAGGCTGACTCCATTACATTTGAACCCATGTTGATTTCACAGAACTAAGGATAGCTGTCCAGCACACAGGGTCCGACTTAATTAGCCGTCACACATGCTAATTAAAGGATTAGCAGGGTCTATCACACAGTTTAAACAAATCTATGACAAAACAATAGCTTCATTGTTTAGCCATTGTTAACATTGCCCTGCAAATATATATATATATATATATATATATATATATATATATATATAGTGAAGTAGGGGGGTGTAACTTAGAGCTGTTCCTATCCTTTGGCAGAGTGAGGAAGCCAGTGCAGCTGGTGGTTTTGAGTACCATGAAAGGGCAACAAAAGGTTACTGATTAATTTTTTTTACTTGCAGTGAGAAGTACCTGTGGGATTTCTCAGGTTCAAATTCCCATTCAGCCACAAAGCTCATTAGCTTGCCTTAGGTCAGCTGCTACAACTTTGCTCAAGCTACCTTGCAGGGTTGTTGCAATGATTAAAAAAAAATATTTGTAGAAAGGGGGTTGTATTTGCTGCTTTGAATTCCTGAACTGAAAAGGTGGGGTGCATAGAAATAAATAACTTGACCAGTACTGAGTACTGTAACCCTTGACCAGGGGCAGAGGAGGGGGAGTTTGCTTCTCCAGAAAGGAAATGCCTTTAAGTTTCCTTTATCATCCTTAATCTTCCCTGGAAACACAATGTGGTGCACAGCCTCACCTGCTGTGCATGGGAAACAGAACTCTGAATGTTGTGGCATTAGCCCTTAAGCCTGAGTGAGTTTGTCAAATGAGATTTAGTACCAGACTGATCACATTATATTGCCCCTCCGCATCTCAAGAACAATAAAGATTATGGGTTTAAGTCTGTAAATATTTATTGGTGTGTTTTAAAATTGCTCTTCTGGACCCTAATAACCTGTGGCAACTTTACAAGGAGACTGTACCCCGCAGGATTAAGCCATGCCTTGTAAAGGACTGAGGAAACATGGGTGACCACACCCAACAGAAGAAAGGGGAAGGGACAGAAGTCATATTTAAAAGGTGTGACTGGGAGATTGCCTCCCAGAAGGAAAACTGCAAGCTGTGCCAAATGCCTTAGCTAATCATTTGTTAGGGTTGTTGTTTTTTTGTTAAGTCATTGTTCTGCTGGGTCATTTCACTGGGCAAAACATTCATCTAGTCAGAATATCAGGACTACTTCCAGAGAATATTTTTAAAGTATGGGGGCGGGATCAGGGGGAGAGATCACCGCCAGTAGTAAATACCATGTTCAAATGAGCAGAAACTACACTAGAGACTGCTAACTGAGGGGAAATGTTGCCTGCTGGTACTTCTGTGAAACCCTGAAAGGTCTATATCCCCTCTAAATCCACAGAGCACAAGAATCAGTGCTTTGTACTGCCTCAGCCTCTCCTACATTGAACACATCTCCTTAAAAATGCCCACATCGCACTTGGTGCCAAGACTGAGTGCCTACCCTCCCTATCCAGAGGAGAGGTGCAAAGAACTTCGCTCTGTGAGTGACTGCACTGGTGACCTTTTAACCCTATTGATGGGACAGCTGTGTCATGGCTACACCATTTTGTGCTTGGAGTTCCCCACTATTTTAGATGCAAGCAATCATTTTGCATTACGCCAAAATCCAATGGCGGCCATTTTTTTTTTTTTGGTCACCCCTACAGTGGCTGCTTTGCTCAATGCTGCCACCGCCACCACCCTTCCCATGGCAGTCATTATGTGCTGTCCATGGAATGTTCTCAATTTTTCAAATGTGTCCATAGGCACAAAAAAGTTGGTGGTGCCTGAACTAGACAATAACCCCCTCCAAAAAAAGTGTGCTCATTTATCCTCAATTGCTTCACATTTGTTTATTTGGTTTGCGCCATGCCTCGCTGTTCAGAAAAAGTATTCTTTGCACATTGTCCAGTTGTTAGAGGTGGCATTTTGTTTGGTGTTGTTGTTTAGTCGTGTCCGACTCTTTGTGACCCCAGGCACTCCTGTCTTCCATTGCCTCCCGCAGTTTGGTCAAACTCATGTTGGTAGCTTTGAGAACACTGTCCAACCATCTCATCCTCTGTCATCCCCTTCTCCTTGTGCCCACAATCTTTCCCAACATCAGGGTCTTTTTTTCTCATGAGGTGGCCAAAGTATTGGAGCCTCAGCTTCAGGATCTGTCCTTCTAGTGAACACTCAAGGCTGTTTTCCTTCAGAATGGATCGGTTTGATCTTCTTGCAGTCCATGGGACTCTCAAGAGTCTCCTCCAGCACCATAATTCAAAAGCATCAGCCTTCTTTATGTTCCAGCTCTCACTTCCATACATCACTACTGGGAAAACCATAGCTTTAACTATACAGACCTTTGTCGGCAAGATGATGTCTCTGCTTTTTAAGATGCTGGCTAGGTTTGTCATTGCTTTTCTTCCAAGAAGCAGGTGTCTATTAATTTCGTGACTGCTGTCCCCACCTGCAGTGATCATGGAACCCAAGAAAGTAAAATCTCTCACTGCCTCCATTTCTTCCCCTTCTATTTGCCAGGAGGTGATGGGACCAGTGGCCATGATCTTAGTTTTTTTTATGTTGAGCTTCAGACCATATTTTGCACACTCCTCTTTCACCCTCATTAAAAGGTTCTTTAATTCCTCCTCACTTTCTGCCATCGAGGTTGTGTCATCAGCATATCTGAGGTTGTTGATATTTCTTCAGGCAATATTACCTCCGGCTTGGGATTGCATACTACAAAACCAGGTGCCTCTAGTCAACTGCATGCAGCTGATGATGTCTTGAGTTCAAATTTCTGTGGATCTGCATTGATTAGGCCATTGTCCAGTGACAGCACAAAATTCAGTCCCCAGCGTCTATTGTTTAAAAGATCAGTGGGAAATAATATGGGAAGCACCTTAATTGCTGTCTATCACAGAAGTTGACCCTACTGGGCAAGATGAACCAACAGTCTGACTTTTTTTTTTTTTTTTTTTTACAAAGCAGCTCCTAGGATGCACTTTAAAAAAGCCTTTACTGGCATACAAAATTGTGCTTTGTGGTTAGAATGGGCCACTCACATGGCAGATCTGCCACAAGTACATTTCAAGTTGGGAATTTCTTTCTTTTTAAAAGCCAGCTTGTTCTGGAGCCCGAGTGTTATAATCATACACTAATAATGTTCTCAATTTTCCAAGCGCTGGGTCCTTATGCACCCGAAATAACAGAATCCATGCATTAGGAAGAGGTTATAAGCAGGTTCAGGAAACCCCAAGGTTTGAGCTAGTACAAACATCTTCAGTAAACAGAGAAAGGATGAAATTGAACATCCTAAGCAGAATCATTCCACACTGCAACATTTTGTTGCAGGCTTTATTTAATCATAGTTATATTCAGGTTCTTTGTCATATTATTAATCACATCTGAATTCCATCCTTCCTTCAAAGAGTGGGAGTGGGGACATATATGGGATTTCCCCACTTTATCCTCCTAACAACCCTGTGAGGTAGGCAGAGACTGGTACAAAGCTACCCATTGAACTTAGTGGCCAAGCAGAGCTTAGAACTAAGGTATCTTGTGTTCTAAATTATATTGGTACCAAATTTACTTCTTAAAGGACCCTCCAATTCCTTGTCCAAACAAAGCCACAGGGGCTACACCTGATTTACACACCTGACAATCAGGCACCTGATTTAGCTCTATTTCTGAAGTTACACAGGCCGTGTCTGGAGAATAACAAGATTTGCACATGCACACACAAACACACCCTTTGAAGTGAGGTCATACAGAAATGTAATAAGAACAAGAGCATCCAAGATTGTGGGACTGGATGCTAAATGGGGAATAAACGAAACAGGAAACGAGCATGAGGGAGGTTAATGCTTAATTTCTATACCAGAGGGGGAAATCCAAGCCTTTGTATTCTGAACAGCAGGACAAGCCCGAAGAGTGGCGTTAAGTGGATTAAACGGATGCTTACCTCCTGGATAATCTCCATGAAATAAAAGTGCTTTTGCCAAAAAGGGAAAAGAATAAGAACTGAAACCCATTCCTTCCCTAGATAAAGTTTCGCCTAACCCCAGAAACATGGAAGTTGGTGGTTGCTACTTGAATGTAAGGGAAATGCACTCTGTACATGCTAAGATGCACTCACATTATGCCTTCATGCATTCCAGCTAAATAGTTTTGTAAGCAGAAGGTCTGAAGGTTCAGATTAAGCCGTTTCTAGTTAAAGTAAGCAAAAGATGACTTGCTGCTGCAACCCATGAATCACCAAACGCAGCAGAAGTTTACCCTGTTTACTCCACTTTTAAGCTTTTCCTAGAGTTATTAGTGAAAATCTTGCTAGGTTGCAAACAGGTTATCTCAAAAAAGAACTTACATGGTTACGTGTTTGTACATTTATCTGTGACAAATCAATACAATTAAAATTAAAAAAAAAAACTTGGGGGCTGGAAGGATCACCCTAAGCAAGCAGAAGCAGTCTTGAATACTAGGATTCAGTACTGGAGCATGCAAAGTAATCGGTACAGATTAGAGTACTCCTTCCTCAAGGGTATTTGCAAAGAACTTCGAAGACTAAAGAGCACTATCCAATGTATGCTTCACTGGAAGCAAATCCTATTAAAGTCAATGGGGAGTTAAATTCCAGAAGGGGATCCATGTGTTGCTTTGGCAGCTATAGACAACAGCTGCATACCCATTTACCTGGGAGCAAGACAAAATGAAATTAACGGAACTTACTTCTGAGATGTCTATAAACATGTACATAAGGATTGCACTGTCAGAGTTTTGTGGCAACTGAAGAGAAAAACAATCCTACTGCATGTTTTCTCATGAATTGATCCAGTTGTTTTCAGTGGGAAATTACCCACCAGGTAAATCAAGCACAGAGACAGTTGCCTTACTGTGGCATCAGCTTTCTTAGGCTAGTTCATAGTATGAGAAGCCGAGACTGCAAGCTCTTTGCACGCACACTTGCAAGGCAGGAAGTCGCACTGAGCACATCGGAGCTTGCTTAGGATCACAATCTTGTCAGCCTGGAAGATGCAGATAATACGTAGGGTTGCCCCCCCCCCCATCATAAAATGGCATATAAAATAAACCCTGCTAAAGATTGTCCTGAATTGCGCGCTACAATTTGCAAAAGCCACCCAGCCCATATTTTTTGTAACCAAGCTGAGGAAATAAAAGAAATAAGGAAGAAAAATGGGGGAATGCCCTGAATGTAAGAGATCGCAGTAACTGTAGGGGGAAACGGGAAAGAAGGAAGGGAAGGAGTCTGCTGCTGCAACTTTCCTTCAGTACAAAGGGGTGGGGAAAACTTAGGAAAGAGAACAGCTTCTGGGCGAGGGAGGGGAGCAGGGGCCGCTGGCTTCTCCTTACCGCTGTGGAACCCGATGAAGAAGCGATGTAGACTTTGATCACCATCCTGAAGAAGGGGGCAGGCGCTTCTTTGCGATGGCAGAACGAGCGCAGAGGCTGGGAACAGTAGCTCAGCCAAAAGCGAGCGCAGGAGGATGGGGAGAGAGAGAGAAAGCGCGCAGGCGAAGAGGCGCAGCGCCGTGCAGTGTGGAAACACGGAATGCTCCGCCTCCTCCTACGAGATGCAGCTGCTGCTATTGCTACGCAGGGGACTCGCTCGCTGATCATCCAAACCCCGGACGAAGCTGAGAGGGAGAGCATGTTTGTATCGCAGAATCGAAAGGAAGTAGGGGAAATTGCAGTGGAGATACAATCCGAAGCAGAAATGCGAAGGCTTCTGGGCTCGCTTATTAACCGCGCCGGATATGCTGGGCCTGGGTCATTAATGGGGGGCGGGGAACGCATTGCTGCTGATTTAGTGGTAAAGCTCTCTTTTCGGGAACGGGGAAGCTATTTTGTTCACTTTCGGCTACAAATCCTCAAGCCCCAGAACCTTCAAAGCCGCTCCGAGGCATTTGTAAAATGAAATGGCTTGCGTTCAAAAACCGCACCGATCAACGTGAATGCGACTTAACGCAAGAGATGCCCCTGCTTCGGGGCGCTTACAATCGGGAAAGTTCGCATTAGGTCGCGGGCAGCCTATTTCAATCTTGGGTCCCCGTATATCGTTAGACTACAACTCCCATCATCCCTAGCTAGTAGGACCAGCAGTCAGCGATGATGGGAGTTGTAGTCCAACAACGTCTGGGGACCAAGGTTGAGAAAGCCTGGTCTGGAGTAATAATGCTTGGCTCTTGGTTTCAAATGCCTTGTTTAAATACAGTTTTTAAATGCCTGAATAAAGGGCACACCAACAAGACTGTGCAAGAAATGTATAACAAAATATTCTGATTTATAAAATACAGTATTAAACCTCATTTTAAAAGAGTTGTATTATTATTATTATTATTATTATTAAATTTGTACAGCACTTTTCATCCAAAGAGCACAGGGCAGTGCTCTACATAAAAATACAAAAAAAGAACGCAAAAAAGTCAAGCAAGCGTTTTCTAGTTTGTACCAAAAATTTAAAAAGGCTACATGTGCATTTCCTGTGGGAAGGAATTACACAAATGTGGAGCCATCACCAAGAAGGCCCTGTTCCTGGTACCTTCTTTCTTCTTCTTTGGTGATCACTCGTAGCCAATCAAGAACACAGTCTTAACAGTGAGTACGTAAGTGAGGCCATTGCAACTCAAGTCTACTCCTGATGGGCCAGAAAGCAGCACTCAAGAAACTGATCAAAAAGCCCTTACAATGGCCCAGAAAGCTGGGTAAATATTATTACTGCCCTGATGCAAAAGAGGAGCTGAAGCAGAGAGAAAGTGTCTCATGGCAGATTTAAACCAGGGTCTTGGTGTTTTATAGCATAGACTCTTCACCTCCATTATCCCAATTGGATGTTTCTGAACTAAGAGATACAGTTTGCCAAGGGCACAGTGAGCTGTGACGAGGCTTAAGGGCTGTAACAGATCATTGTCTTTTTGGCCCAATTTTGTTCATAATAGGTGCTGCAATGATGTGACTGACATAGTGCATCTCGCTTTCCACTATCCGCTTCTTCTTCTTCTTTTCTTCCTCTTCCTCTTCTTCTTCTTCTTCTTATTATTATTATTCCATTTCCAGTAGGCTCTCCTTATGTTCTCAGAGTGGCTTAAGATAAAACAGATGAAAACAATCACAATCAGAAAATGTAAAACAATATACAATACAAAATATAAAAAATGCCTCATTCAATAACATAATTACAGTCATTTAATTTAATTTAATTTAATAAAATGCATATACTGCTTTATGGTTTGAGGTCCAGTGCCGAGGGCCTTCTGGCGGTTCCCTCGCTACGAGAAGCCAAGTTACAGGGAACCAGGCAGAGGGCCTGTGGAGCCCCCTCCCACCAGATGTCAAAGAGAGAAACAACTACCAGACTTTGAGAAGACATCTGAAGGCAGCCCTGTTTAGGGAAGCCTTTAATGTTTAATAGATTATTGCATTTTAATATTCTGTTGGAAGCCGCCCAGAGTGGCTGGGGAAACCCAGCCAGATGGGCGGGGTATAAATAATAAATTATTATTATTATTATTATTATTATTATTAACCTTCAAATCAGTTAACAAAAGTAAAATTACTAGCAGTAAAATTATTGGTAAAAGCTGTTAAAAACAACAATTGAAATTGTCCAAAAAGTTACGAATAAACTTAAAACAAGTTAAAACACACACACAGCAACATTTTAGATACCAGCAGCAGTACCTATTTATCTACTCGCGTTGGTATGCTTTCAAACTGCTAGGTGGGCAGAAGCTGGGACAGAGCAACAGGAGCTCACTCCGTTGCGGGGATTCAAACTGCTGAACTTCCAATTCAGGGGTTGGCAACCTAAGGCCCATGGGCCACAAGTGGCCCATGGGGGTTGTTTTACCGGCCCGTGAGCCGCCCCCAAACTGAGCTGCCCGCTCGGCAAGTCCCCGTGCACTGTGCTAAACCGGCGCAGGGAAATCGCGTGGACGCAGACGCCGGAAATCGCGGGTGTGCACTCTCACACACGCACACAATCCAGCCCATGAAGGGGGCTCCTCAGCAGTGAACCGGCTCAGGCAAGGTAAGCCTTGCCAATGCCAACCCCTGTTGGCTAGCCCAAGAGGCTCAGTGGTTTAGACCACAGCGCCACACCACTTAGTCCATTTAGCTCAGTATTGCTTACAGCCTTACACTGACAGCCACCAACTTTCCAGGATTTGAGGCAGGGTTTTCTCTCAGCCCAACCTGGAGATGCTGGGCTTTGAACCTGGGATCTGGATGCATCAGCAGCAGGTCCTCCCCAGATACTGGGGCTACAGCAACTGCCCAAAGATGCCACATGTTGACACAGGGCTGGTCATACACATTTTGGAACAGCTGCTTTTGCCTTAAGGTTACTGTGCTCCAGATTTGCAAAGCTAGTAATCAGAATCTTGCAGTGCAGCTGCTCTTTTGGCCTAGCATAATTAAAATTTCTACTTGGACAGCCGCCCAAACCTCCTCCATAGAGGTCTTATCACCTCCCTAATCGGGATAACTTGCAGAGAGATTAGGGCAATCCCTGAAGTTAAACACTTGGTACCTTTGACTCTGTTATAAAGTTTGTAGTGAATAATGTGAGTAAAGGAGAAAAGGAAAGGAGCAGAACAGAAACAAAACAAAAGGGAAAGGGAAGAAACCTCAAGCAAAACCTCTGGCCAACACCTACATTATGTGCTGCAGAACTTATATCAATTGTGTAATTAAGGAATTCAGTCTCCAAACAGGACACGAAAAAGACTCAAATTCCTAAAACTTTCCTGAAGCAAAGATTAGTTGTTAGTGGGTGGAACATCGTTTCTTCATGACAAGGAAAGGAAGTTTCCATGTTGTTTAGTTGACAAAGTCTTACTCAGAGTTTACACAATAAATCACCACGTGTTATGTTTATAACATAACACGTGGTGATTTATGCTTGACCTAAAAAGTCACATTTTTTTTTGCCTTGGTTCATTATTATTTTTTACACGGAAAAGCACACTAATGATGTAGCTGGCAGAGGACCATGGATTCAGCTGCAGAATTTCTTAAGCTTATATTGCATCTTTATGTGAATATAAATCAGGTTTAATGGGGGGGGCACTTAATACAACTGAAATCCCAAAACCCAGTTTAAATTTAAAATCTCCAATTTATGTTGCTACTATTTTTTAGATAATTCAGTTTAAAAAAACCTAAGCCCAGCCTTGTTAAGCACAATGCATTCGTTGTCCAGTGGCAAGCATTGCTGCCATTAACCTAAGTTTCATAAACTTTCAGGGTATTATTAGACCTGGTGATATTTAGGATAGCCCTGGCTTGTCTAGTTCAGCATCCTGCTTCCCACAATGGACCAACCAGAAGATTAGAAGTGCACAAACATGATGTGATGCCAGCTGCCCTCATCCTTGATGGTGCTTCTAATCCTTGACGCAGCAAATAAACTAGCCACCATGACTTAACAGATTTTTGACAGCCTTATCCTCCGTGAATCTGTCTAAACTCCTTTTAAATTCATCTTAAGTCAGTGGCCATCACACACCTTGCAGTAACTATGTGCTGTATGAAGTACTTCCTTTTGCCTGACCTGAATCCCACAATTCCACTTCATTGATGCAGGGTTCTAATATGAGAGAGGGAGGAAAATTTCTCCCTTGCCCACCTTCTCTGCACCATGCATAATTATATCACCTCTGTCATGCCTTCCTGCTTATCACTCCCCCCCCCAAACTAGACCCAAATAACCCCTTTCATAGCAGTTACTCCAGCCCTTGATCAATTTGGCTGTGATCTCCTTTCCACTTTTCCCAGCTCTACAATATCTCTACGATATTGAGAAGTGGTGCCCAAGAAATGTACACAGTATTTCAAGTGTAGTTGTATGATCTGTTTGCATAAAAGTGCTATGATATTGGCAGTTTAATCCCTTCCCTAATTACCCCTCACATGCAATTCATCTTTTTCATGGATGACCTATTGCTAATAATTATGGCAATGCCGTGCATTACTTTATTTGCATGCTTCTTGTGATATATTCATTATATATAAAATATTCTTAAATGGAAGGTAAAGTTACTCATTGGATTAAAAAAAGATGGAGACCAGTAATAAATATGTTGATTATAGCAAAGACTGAAATGGCTTCCAAGTGGAAAGCAGATGTCTTATCTCGAGAGAAATTTGTAAGGAGGATTGAGGGGTGCTGCCAGATATTCACTTTTGTACTGGCAAATTCAGGTTGTACAATTACAGTTGATTGGAAAATCTTGTGCAAAATAAGTCCTCTTCCCTGAAAGATCAGAAACTTTGCAATAAGGAAAGTGGTAGGAAAACGCACTGCACTGGCGGAGGAGTTGAAAGGAACACGTATTTGTGACTTTGCGTGTGCATGAAGCATTCATTACTCTGCAACTAAACAGAGACACCTGCTGGAGCAACTACAGAACTTCAGTGATGTCTGTCCAAGAAAGAGAAATATAAGGGCTAATTATTAGTTTAAATGAAAACAGAAAACTTCGTAGCAGCTTAGCAACGGGATAGTTTTTTTTTTTTAAATAAGGCACATTCTCTACCAACTACCCTCTCTTTTGTCTCCTTCATCGTTCTCTTTGCCGCAGAGACACCCAGCTTCTATCCCTGCATGCACCCTTTCCCCCCGCCTCCAATCTAAGCTTGCAAAATCATTAGTAAAGGGATGGAGCCCGGGACCTTGGCAACGCAGCTTTGAATATTTGGAGTCTCTTGCGTTTGCCTTTTGTTCTTTTTATTTTCTATCCCTCACCTCCATGTCCTTCCTCCAACTTCTTGTCATATTGTACCAGATGGTTGTGCAATGGTGATTGGGAGCCATTAGGCGGCGCAGTTTCTGTGCAGAAAGGCGCTTAAAACATCAGTAGCTGGTTGTTAAGCTGCTTGTATTTTGATTCATTTGTGCAATTAGGTACTGTTATAGATTATACTGTATAGATCTGCGAGCGGGGTGGCTTATAGTTTGCAGGGGGAGGCGGCGCTTTGCCTGCATATGTAAAACATAAGCGCCCGTTTTGCAAACACGTCTGTGCCTCTCTGGAGCTTGTCTCTGCTGCGTCAAGCACTAGATAACGCTGAATGTGCCCTTGCAAAAAGCTCGCCCGACCTTTTTGCAGGTAATTTGGCGGGAATTCTATTTTTAAAAAAGAATAAAAGTCTGGGACGCATTTAACGTAATAACGTGTCGGGGGGAAAAAACTGCTTCCTGATGCATTGTGGGAAATGTAGTCCGGGAGTTTGAGATGATCTGAGAACAGGGAAGACCACCTGACCTGCATCAGAAATGCAGTTGTGAGGGAAGGCAGAAGATCTGTTTTATTGATTTGGTTCGTGCAATATCTAATAGGGACTGGAATTGTTGTTCTTGTTGTTGTTGCTTCCGCTGTCCACGCTCGCAGGAATGGATAGAGAAGTCTAGCCTGCCTGACTAAATGGCAGAATAAGTAAAGTGGGGTGGGTTGTATCTGTGATCAGATTTGTCACAAGTATGATTGATTCTGGGATTGTGTCTGCTTTTTTCCTCTGTTTTCATACTGTGTGCAGACTAAATTGGAGCTGGCATGGCTTGTTACTTTTGGACTACTAAACACTCAAAGACAGGCTTTCAGCTCCATGTCTAAGAGGTCATTATAGTGGAGGATATGACTAGTCCCAAAGTCTTCTGCCTTTTATTAAAATGAAATGAAAGCAAGTGTTTGTTTTTGTTTTTGAAAATAGCTTGCTACTGAAGATGAGGTAATGCAGGTATTTTTTTTAATAAGCATATTGTTATAAAAATTTCACACCCTCTTATTTTGCATCTGAGCCTCTTCTCAAGGGCCTCTTCTAAAAGTTTGACATTTGTCCCCTACTCACAGATGTAGGGGACAGAAGAATATATGTGTAGGCCCGAAGCTTGCTGCAGCTCATTCTCATTCTGGGAAATCACTGTTTCCCATTAATTACATCTGAACCAGGTAAATGATTTATTTTTTATATAGCAGTCTCAGTCCAGTAAACTATGTGTAATTGGACTGAGATTTAGCACTGTATCCATATGCTCTTTCTTTCACAACTGTAACATAAAAATTATGAGGTTTGTTAAGATCCTGGTTTCATGACCTGATTTGTAGTCTGAGATTAAACCAGTTTTCTGATTCATGCATAATGGAAAACAGGTTTTGCATTATGGCATACAAAAGGGGGTTCTTCATCCAGCAAACCATAGTTCATAGTTCATTGAGACGATCGGCTAGAATAGCTGCTGTGAGTAGCTCTCCCTTTTTATTTTCTTCCACTGCATATTTCCACAAACTTAATGCTGATATGACCAGAGAGCATCTAACCTACTAAGTAATGGAATCTACAAAGCAAAGAGCCATTCCTTGTAGGGTGTCTCATGAGAGCAAATGCAAAGTATGGTTAAGAATATAAACTGTGAACTTGCAATTCGTTTGCTTCAAATCTCACCTCAGCCAACTCAACAGGTGTCCCTCAGTCAGAAACACGCTTCATAAAAAAATACAGGGCTGCTATCGCTCCCTTCACAATTACAAGTAGGTAGCCTTGTTGGTCTGCCATAGTCAAAACAAAATAAAAAATAATAATAAATCCTTCCAGTAGTACCTTAGAGACCAACTACTGGTAAGTTTGTTCTTGGTATGAGCTTTCGTGTGCATGCACACGAAAGCTCATACCAAGAACAAACTTAGTTGGTCTCTAAGGTGCTACTGGGAGGATTTTTTTTCCCCCTTCACAATGTTCACTTCAGCCTGATGTCACTGTGCTGCATGCTTCCTGACACCCTCTAGTGGCAGCCAGGGAGATGGAACCACAGCAGGAAAATGCACAGTAGGATTGCAGATTCCATGCATTCAATTTGCACAACCACAGCTTTGCATGCTTGGCAACAAGCCAGCTGATATCACAAATTAAACACACACAAGGTGGAGAGATTAAAAGGTCTTAGGCAGTGATCGGGGAGCTGACCACCTATTGCTCACCCGTCGGAACGAAGTGCGAGCCTGAGATTGTAAGCAACAAGAGCGGTTGTGTGCTGTGTTCTGTTGGGTGAGCGAGGTTACCAAGGAAGACGGTAGTTAGTTACTATGCTTAGTTTTGAAAAAACAAAGAGCAGTAGTATTCAAAAGCCAAAACTTTTATTGTACCAGGCATTTGTATGTTTTTTTTTGGTGCATGTGATAGTGAAATGAAAAGGAATCATTTTTCTAGAGCCTGTATCACATCTAGTGCATTTTCAGCAAGCCATCGCTTGAAATGCAATGTTGTCCTTCACAATTTGTATAGTGCTTTTTGCACAACTAGGCCAGGGCTATCTAGGGCTGCATTCTCGGGGGGGGGGGGCATGACAATCTGTTATAGGCCACATAGCGAGGTGGGCAAAGTCAGATCAAAAAGTGTGTGGGGGGGGGGCCACACCCATGTTTCTCTCTTCCACCCTGCTGGTAGAACAACAGGTTACCAGGGAAGATGATAGTTAGTTACTATGCTTAGTTTTGGAAAAAAAAAACAAAGAGCAGTAGTGTTCAAAAGCCAAAACAGGTTGTGCTTGTTAGAGGTCTCCACAGAACACTTGCAGAGGACTTTCTCCTTACTCTTCCTTCCACACTCCATCAGTTTTGGCCTTTCCCTATTTCTCTCCCCACCTCCCCCTCCCCTTCTACCTTTCTTCTTTCCCTTTAGGCTCTTCCTATCTGCATCATGGCATTAGGCTGGGTGCACATAATTTTTTATATATTTATATCCCTGTGTTTCTTCCAAGGAACAGCAGGGGACATAATATGATCCTGCCCTTCCACATGTTATCATCACAACAACCCTGTGGAGGTAGATTAGGATGAGAGATGACTGGCCCAAGTTTACTCAGTGAGTTTTATGTTGGTGGGGGCATGGATTTGGGAGTTCTCGCAGGTCCTGGGTCCTAGTCTGATAATCGAACCCTTTCCTATGCTTATGCTCTTCCCTTGTATTGCCAACTTCATATTCCTACCACCATAGCATCTCTCACCCCTGAAGGCTTCTTGAAGCCCAGTGGCAGCATAAGCATGAATAGGGCCATCAGTATGTTCAAAGCCACACTGTACACAATACATCTTGTGCCCTTCACTTGCCATCAGTTTACCCAATCAGCAAAACCAAACTGATTTTTATGTTTACTATTTTTATGTGAATTCCTCTAGCTGTATTCTGCAGTGGAGGGGAAAATGTTAAATCAGAAGCTATCCTTATGTAACAAAGATTCCCAAGAACTGCAGAATCACGTGTTCTTACATATTAAGAAACAACAACCCAAGAATAGGTTGCACACCTAGAAGAAGCCCAGTAAACTAGCATGTCAGTAACCCTTCCTCATACTACTTTCCTGTGTGCAGAGGAAGGATCACAGTGGCATAAGCCAAATAGTAATGTGATTGTGGAACCCAATACGTTCCAAATAAAGGAAGTGCAGAGCCCTGACAATGGTCTTAAGATGGGCAAACGGAACTATAGGGATAATGCCAGGGATAGCAGTAGGACCTTCTTTGGATTAACGTCATTGTTTCTTGGCTTTTTGAAGTTATTTTGAGTTATTATATGGCACTGTATTTAAAAATGGTTTCATTTACTGCTGTTACCGGTACATTAGTGTTATTTAATACTATTGGTCATTTTTCTGTTTAATTAAGTCCTTGTAAGCCCTTGAGCCTGGTTCAGAAGCTCCAGCTGGTGCAGAATGTGGTGGCCAGACTGCTGGCAAGTGCTGGTGGTTGAGAACATTGACACAATTGCTGAAACAGCTGCATGGGTTGCCCAGTTACTACCCAGCCAGGTTCAAGCTTCTTGTATTAATCTACAAAGCCCTGAACAATTTAGGCCCAGTAATTGCCTCAACCCTTATATCCCAGCTTGATCACCGAAATCTTCTGCAGGAGTGTCATTGGTCATTCCCCAGGTTGTCGAGGCTTAACTGGCAACATGAAACCGAGTGCCATTGGCCCAGTCCTCTGCAACACTACCTTCCATGCCAGTTTTAAAACACCTGCTGAAATCTTTAATATTCTGCCAGGCCTATAAAGGCAATTAACAATATATCGTTACACAATGGTTAATTGATGCCTGTTTTTTTTTTTAAAAAAAACTTTTTATGGTTCTCATTGTACGGTTTGATGTGTATGGGTTGTTAGGGATGGGGTGGTACCTCTGCTGGGGGACGCTTTGTGCTCCTTTGGAATAGTTTGGCCACCTTTGGTCCCCAGTTTGCACTTAGCTCTCACCTGTGGCAATAGTGACTATACCCAGGAACAGCTTTGACAGGCCAGCTAAACCAGGTGAGGGTAGCCAGTGGAAACCACCTAACTGGGAACCACTGTGCTAGACTGTTGTGTTGCCTCAGTAATTGACTAGAGAAGAGCCAACAAACTGAATCCCAATCCAGATAAGATTGAGGCACTGTGAGTGGTTCCCTAGACAAGATGGATAGGAGTTTGCCTGTTCTTGATGGGGTTACACTTCCTCTGAAGATGCGGGTATGTAGCTTGGGGGTACTTTTGCTGTGGCCTTGGTAGCACAGAGTGCCTTCCGTCAGCTTTGGCTGCTGGCCCAGCTGTGCCCCGATCTGGACAGGGATAGCCTGGCTTCTGTTGATTATGCTCCGGTTACCTCTAGGTTAGATTACTACAACGTGTTATACATGGGGCTGCCTCTGAAGACAGCTGGGAAACTTCTGCTGGTGCAGATTTTAGCGGCCATATTGCTCACTAGGGCAAAACAGTTTGAGTATAATGCCAATCCTGGCTCAACTGGCTGCCAATTACATTCTGGGCCCAATACAAAGTGACCTATAACGCCTTAAGCAGCTGAGGATCGCAATACCTCAAGAACGTATCTCGGACCCTGTGGCCATCATCTGAGGCCCTTCTTCATGTTCTGGGTGGCAACATGAGACGGGCCTTTTCTGTGGTGGCTCCCTGTTTGTGGAATGATCTGCCCAGGGAGGCTCACTTGGTACCTTCATTGCATATCTGTAGGCACCTGACAAAAACATGCCATTTCTCCCAGACCTTTGGCTAATTAAACAATCTATGGCCTTTTAAACTGTGGGGGGGAGGGAAGGGGTATTATTGTTATTGTTTGTTACTATGTTATGTATTTTTGTGTTTTTATATTGTAAACCACCCTCTGATCCTTGGGTAAAGGGATGGTATAGAAAGTAAGTAAGTAAATAAATAAATAAATCCTAATTATTGACTAAATGAAATTAAACATTTCAAATAAATAGAGCAGAACAAGGAACTACATTAGGCTAGATATGCAGCGAAAGGATAGGTTAAAAGCACTGCATTTGCATAAACGGGTTTGGGGTGTGATGGTATACATACTACTGCACATCCAATTCTCCTGCTTGAATAATAGGAAAAGGCCTAGCAGGTTGCACAGCTCTCTCATAACAACATTTCAGTCCCTTGTTTCAACCCGTTTTATTTTAACCTGAAGATCTGCATTGCACTGTATATCAAGCTTGAATCTATTTTGCCCCATCTCTTTGCACCAGAAAGCTTATGAGTTTCATCAGAGTCTTGGCTGAGCTTAGGATCTAGGGTTTTCATTCATTATTACAGCATTGGCTGACAAAGAGCCCATTACATCACCCATTTGGAACAGAAACCTTTGCAGCTGCTTGCACGGTGAGATGGGGATTTGGGTTAGTATTATAATTATTTTTAAATAAAACATTTTTTTTTGTTTCATTCTTCCAGGGCAATTTTCTCTGTAAATTGCTGAGAACTGTATGCTAAAGAGCTTCTGGAGGAGGGCAAAGGGAAGGAACAGAATAAAGCAGTTTTATCCTTTCTCTCTTGATTTCCCATAAAAAAGACCTAAGGGGAAGAAATAGCCCCATTACCCTGCATATCTTCTAGTTACTGTAGTGAAGCATGAAAAGCAAAGCACACTCATAATAATGGCAGATGGTATTAAAAAAAGATGACATGGGTCAGGCTCAGAAATGTTTGTTCCATTTCTGACCTCAGAACGAGCATGGTCCTAATTAGTCCAAAAGAAGTAGGCAATTAAACTGATGGTAAGGGAAATGAGTGCTTTTCCTCAACTAGCTGATTTAGAGTGCCAGCAATTTATTTATTTGCAGACAAATGGGATGGAGTGCTAGTGGCTTGCATCATGTTCCTTCTGGTTGAGTATCTGGGGCTTTATATAATGCAAATATTTCACATATTTCACATTTAGTGAAGAAGAGATTTCTGCCTTCAATCCCCGGCATGTCTGATAGTGCCAGCACCTTGAAATAACACTTCCATTTTGAGTAGTCTAATCAAAACTCTAGCATTCACAGGGGAAATGACCGACAGCTGTACATTTTACCAGCTTGGGTTTTATTTTGTGCAGAACAGAAAACAGAGGCACAAGGCTGAATTAAAATGAGAAGCATGTGCAAAGGAAATGGGTTTCAGGGGGCGCCTGAATTCTAAAGTTAGGGTTTTTTATTTTTATTTTAAAAAAACACCATTGCATCTCATTTGGTACTGTTATAATATTTAACTTCATTAGACTTCTGCTTACTGTTAACTTTCAGCCTTTGTGCCAAGTTCATTCCATCCACTGTCAATTTCTGTGAGGAGGTTTACACTTTGAATCCTTTCCTCTGCCATTTTTAATAGGAACAAGAATGATTTTAAAAGAATGGATTTGGAAGGAATGAAAGCTGAAGGTGACTGCCAGAGAAAAAAAAAGAGAAAAAGCACAAGATGCATTCTCAGAAGCCAAATAGGACTGTTTACAGGTGGGTAGCCGTGTTGGTCTGCCATAGTCAAAACAAAATCGAAAATTCTTTCCAGTAGCACCTTAGAGACCAAACTCAGTTTTGAAATAGGACTGTGTCACACAAAGGATAACGTCCATGTGTTCTAGGCCAGTGTTTTTCAACCACTGTTCCGCGGCACACTAGTGTGCCGCGAGATGTTGCCTGGTGTGCCGTGGGAAAATTACTTTATATATAGTCAATATAGGCACAGAGTTAATTTTTTTAACATTTTCTAATGGTGGTGTGCCTCGTGATTTTTTTCATGAAACAAGTGTGCCTTTGCCCAAAAAAGGTTGAAAAACACTGTTCTAGGCTGCCACAAACAGTGCCAATTAAATACCATTCAGCTTGAAACCCATCCCCACCCGCTAAAAGGGAAATAGGGGTGGAGTGGGGAGATTGAAAACACAGCCAACCAGTGGACTGCCCCATCTATCCTAGTCAAGTATATGGAGAGGAGGAAAGCTCCCTAGGATACCAGAAGCTTTCTGCATCCCTGAGGGAGGCTCCTATGTACATCTATTTAAAGCTTTTAGAGGGGGCTGTGTTAGCTCCTGGTAATTTTAGGTACAGTAACAGGATGATGTGCACCCCCAAAACACCCAGTCTTTTTTCCATCTGCCAAAGTTATAAGCAACAGTTTGGCTAATCAAGCTGAACTGCAGCAGGGGAAAGGCCCTGATGTGCAGGTGGCACGGTTTCACCACACTGGATCCTTGTCAGCTGTGAGAACCCACTTCAGTCAGCAGTCTGCTTGCGGCATATTACTTCTTGATCTGTCCATCTTGGGGCAAAAGCTGAATCCTCAGTGACATCACTACAGCTGACATGAATACATGAGTGGCGTCCACTGCTAGCCCTACTCACATAGTGTGCCCACTGAAGTTAGCGGGCTTGGCTAACTTAGATTCATCACCAGAAAGAATGACAAAAGATTTTTTCACATAAAGTTTGCACCTGATAATGCATATGTATAGATTCCAATTAAGAAATATTTACTTATAATTTAAATAAACATGCATGCTGTGGTCTAAACCACTGAGCCTCTTGGGCTTGCCAATCAGGTTGGCGGTTCGAATCCCTGCGATGGAGTGAGCTCCTGTTGCTCTGTCCCAGCTCCTGCCAACCTAGCAGTTCAAAAGCATGTAGATAAATGGGTATCACTGAGGTGGTACGTTTCCATGTACTCTGGTTTCCGTCACAGTGTTCCGTTGTGCCAGAAGTGGTTTAGTTATGCTGGCCACATGACCTGGAAAGCTGTCTGTGGACAAATGCTGGCTCCTTCGGCCTGAAAGCGAGATGATTGCCACAACCCCATAGTCGCCTTTGACTGGACTTAACCATCCAGGGGTCCTTTATCTTTTTTTACCTTTTACATCTCACCATAGTGGAGAAGACTGGGCCCAGTGACCTTGAGCACCTGACCAGCCTCCTTCTCCAGGTTGATGGGCCACTTCAAAGGCCCTTCCTGCTCTTATAGTTCTTTATCTTTAAACCGGATTTAGACTGGATAGCCTTTCAAACAGAGGTCTGTCCTCCACAAAGTAGTATGACTGTATAGTAAATATGTACTAATCACAACTAGGAAAAATGACACATATCACTGCAGTATTGATGTGCTTCAATTTTCTATTTAAGTAAGACAAAACTCAGGATAAAATGAGAGCTCTTCACAAGTAATGAGAATATGAATTTAGCAGAATACAGCAGATGGGAGGGTGGTTATGTGGGCAAGTTTCTGGTTTCCACAGCACAGTCTACATCTGCAATTGATGATGTTAATAGGCTGATTTATTTCAGTTGCTAAAGTAAAGAACCCTAGTACAGTAAATTAAGTCAGATGAGTAGGCTCTTTCTTTTCTAGCTAAAAGAGGCAGAATCCAGCAGCTGACCAGCGATGAAGAAGTGAATGTAAAAGGGACCTGGAATGAGGGATGAAAAGGAGCAAGGCATAAGGTTCAAGTTGAGTGTGAAAGGAGAATGGGATAAGAAATTACAAGAGATGGGTAAAAATACTTATGAGAGGCATGTGGAAGTTGGAAGGGAAAAATATAAAAGAAAAAGCCTTCTGCACTTAGAGTCTCTGGATCAGCAAATTCTGTCTACAATGCAGAGACTGAGTCATGATAGTTCCAGAGCAAACAATTATGTCGAGTTGTTCATATAAATCAACCCTGAGAGCTGTGCGTTCTGGTAATTGGTTTCATTATTGAACTTCTCTTTCCATTAAGAGACTGCTTCTGAAGTTCCACTGAAACCTACCTAACTTAAGCCCATTAGAACTAATCCTGGGGAAGCAAAGGACAAGCCATTTCCCTCTTATAATCAAGGGCCCTTCAATTATTTGATGAATGCCATCATGACCCCACTCAGTCTTCTCTTCTCCAAGCTACGTGTTTGCTGCTCCTTCAAACAGTTCATGAACTGCAGTTCATGAACTGACAGCTCAACAGATGCAGCTGCAGCATCCTAACAACATTTTCTGTGGCAAAGTTAGAGAATATGCTGTCATGAACTCAAAACAAAGCACTGCATATATGTGTGTGTGCACGAGTGCACTTTCTTTTAAAAATTCTTCAGATTTTTAAAAATTAAAGTAAAAAATAAAGCAACAGTTAAGCAAACCTAAAACAACTGGAGAAAACAACTCCAGTTGCTTAATGCCTATTGCAGACATGTCCTCCACCGAGAGCAGAACAAATTGGTGATGGTAAAGACTGGAGGAATTCTGTGGCAGGGGTGGCTTGGGCACACATACAGGCTCTCACAATGAATGCCTTGAAGGGCCATAGGTTGCCCATCTTTATCACACATTAGAATAGGTGGCAAAAATAAAGAAAAGCACAGTTTCATCAGTACAGATGTTGACACAAAATCAGTGGCAGAAAACTTACCTGAAAACTTATGGACATGGATCTCTCTCTGAACTGGTGAGGCTTTATTTTATTTATTAAATTTGTATACTGACCTTCATCTGTAGATCTCAGGGTGGTTCACAGCATAAAAAGACTAGATAAACAACTAAAATACATAAAAACAAAGAGCAAAACAAATCAATAGCCTCCTCCCCCACACTATCCCACAAAGACATTTAAAAGTATATACAGTAGGATGTTAGTTAGCCAAAGGCTTGGTTGAAGAGTTCCACCACCAAAAGCAGCAAGCCTCCTATTCTCTCTTAAGAGGGGAGAATAAAACACCTACTTCAAGCTTCCCTTTCATGACTCCTAAACTGTACATAAATCAGACACTGAAGCAAATTCAGGTCTTTACACCAGGAAGACAAACTGTAAATAAGATCACAGAGTACAGCAATTGTCATATCCTTCCCTGTTTATTAGCAGCTGCAGTCATGCTTTGAGTCTCAATATAGAAATGCATTCCTGTCCCAGAAAACCATCTGAAATATAGTCAATAAGCTATCACATTAATATGAATGTTGTATCACATCAACATAACGCATACTTCTTCCCATTCCCTGACTGCCTCCGTAAAGATGTAAAACACCACACTGAACTTAATTTTAAGCATTACCTCAAGAACAGGATGATATTAACACAAAGAAGTTTCTTTTTAATAGTTAAGATATTTTATTTGAATAGCTTTAAATAGAAAGCTTGTTTAAATTAAACCTGACGAAGTACTCAAAAACAGTTGATTTGTCGTTCAGTCGTGTCCGACTCTTCGTGACTCCATGGACCAGAGCACGTCAGGCACCCCTATCCTCCACTGCCTCCCGCAGTTTGGCCAAACAGTTGATTACTGTATGTTAAAAACACCTAAGAGTAGAGTTGGAGAAGAATGTTGATTTTTTTTTTTTTTTGGCAATAAAATTTTATTATTCAGTCATCTTCTGATACAAAACTAAATAGTCATTTAGTAATATACATTATGTATTTCTTCTAAACATTTCCCCCCTATATATTTTTTACAGATCGTTGGAAGAAATGAATAGATAAAACATGAAGACTACTACATTAAACTCCTACCGCCCAATATTGGGCAGAAACAAAACTGAGAAGAATGTTGATTTTTAAGTGAACCCAATAGCACAGAGATTTCCAAACTGTGTGTCGTGACATGTTAGTGAGTCTGCTGCAGCGTGTAGGTGTGTCGTGTGAATGCTCCCCACACTCCTCCCGGGGCTGGAAAGGGGTTAGTTTAACCTAAGGTTACCAGACGTCCCCGTTTCCCAGGGACAGTCCCCAGATTTACAAGCCAGTCCCCATACAAAATCCATTGAAGTTGAAAAGTGTCCCCGGATTCATTGAAAAAAAATCTGGTAACCTTAGTTTAACCTCCAGTTTGCAAGTAAAACTGAATTACCATGTTGCAAAATGATGCATGTCTAAAAAATGTGTGTCACCAACATGAAAAGTTCGGAAAGCTCTGGACTAGCAGATAGTGCAAAGCCCGGAGAGCTTGAAAAGCTGAGAGCCTGCAGTCCTTGAGGTGTCTTGTTTTCCTGTGGCCAAGATGCGGGACAAACATGACCTCTCTGAAGTTGAAAAGTTCAAAAAGAGTAAACTGAAGAAAACCAACAGCTCAATTCCTAATCTAAGTTGGGGGAGGGAGAGAAATACCTCTTGGAAGAGACTACATGTGGGGTACATGAATAATAATTTTATGTATGGAAAATACATGCTGCATGAAAGTAGGTGGGTTTGAATAACAGTTAAGCCAGGATTCAGGGCCAGATCACTGACCTGGAGAAGTAGTCTAATTTATTGACAGCCGCATGAATTATTACAGCTAGGAAGTGGAAGGGGCAAGCAGAATATAAAATGGAAGAATGGTATAAAGAGGCGTGGGATATAGCTATTAATGATAAATTTGTTAGGGTTTAAAACCTGAAACGCTGGCAGACTAGCAAGGTCACATGATTTAGGTCGTTAAGTTGTTAAGCTGCTCAGTAAATACAGAGCGTTTGTTTTGTTTGCCTCTTGGGCGTGGCTCAGTGAAAGCTCCGGAGGTGTTTTCTGTTATCAGCCTGCAATAAACCTCTCTTTAAGAAGCTGAGCTCCCGTTTGTCATTTGATCGTCTCTGCACTAAGAATCCCGCTGCTGGAAGTGTTTTAATGCTCTGCAAAGAGAAGTGTTGCTGGTTTGCACAGCAGAAGCATTTTTCTGGACCAGTACACTAAAACCTATAAGGTTATGGTCACCAGAACGTTTTTTGTGGCTGTGTTGTGTGCAGAGACAGTGAAAGTAGCCTTCCTGTGAAAGAAGACCGGCTTGGTTGTAAATCCAGGAACGGAGAGGTTGTGAAAGTTAAAGGAGCTGCTTAAGAGAAGATTAACAGCTTAATTAGCTGCAAAAGGCTAGCTTAACCTCCCGTTGTGAGTGTGTGTGTTTTTTTGCTACTAAAGACAGCAGACGGTGGAAGGTTGCTAGTGAAGAAACAAAGGGAAGTTTAAAGGCTTCAGAGAAGGCTCCTAGCATCTGAAAAGTGAGTAATTTAAATCTCAAAAGGGGAAGAGAAGCCAGGGCACACGGAGGGAGTAGCAGCAGACCTCAAGAATGGCAGCAGAAAATTTTCAGGTACCTTTTCCAAAGTTGAACTCCACTAATTACGTGCAGTGGTCTAAGAGGGCACAAGTTTGGTTAGAAGCTAAAGAAGTGTGGACAGACTACGTCCAGAGGCGAAAGCCATTTGTGGCTGTTGAAGCAGATGCCACACCAGAGCAACAGGCTGCTGCACATGTTCAGAATAGAGAACATGATAAAATGGATACCAAAGCTAGATGTATGTTGATGGTATCGATAGAGGACTCTCAATTACCCCATGTTGAAGACCTACGATCTGCATTTGAAATTTGGAATGCCCTTAGGCGTATTCACCATAGAACCACGCCCGGAGAGAAGGTGAATATTATACGTGCTTTGTATGGGTTAAAATTGAAGCCGGGGGACAGTGTGGTTGAGCACACATCACAAATGACTGAATACTTTAACCGGTTGTCGTCTTTAGGCGTGAATTTTCCTGAAAATATTAAAGTTTATACTCTGCTTAGCAGCCTGCATGCAGGGTTTGAAAACTTGGTACTAACTTTACAAGTATTGCCAGAGGACCAGCTGAATGTGAATTATGTGACTGGTAGATTGTGTGAGCAAGAGTATCAATATCATCGAAAGCATACTGATAATCCAAGTGTTGGGTGTTCAGATAATTCCCAACGTGGGGGAACTGGCAAGCAGAGCTGTAAGGAAGCTTCACAGGTGTCTGCTATGACCAGCAAGTCATGTTTTCAATGTGGCAGCAGGTTTCATCTAATAGCAAAGTGTCCAGAAAAGCAACAGGAATTTCAACAGCCAAAAGCCAATTTCAGGAGCTACCGGGGAAGACGACGTGAGAACTACAAGAATCAACGACCCAGAGGGGGAGGAGGTACTGATAAGGGACTATCTGCAATGGCAGCGCAACAAAGCCCTAAAAGGAAGCTACAAACCTTGAAATGGATTATAGACAGTGGTGCCAGTCACAGTTTGGTTCCAGCGACATCTTGTGGCAGCCTGATGAACTGCAAGACCTTACCAGTTGCAAAAACTGTGACTATAGCAGACAATAGTAAACGAGAAATGAACCTTAAAGGCACAATTTATGTTAACTGTTTGCAAACTAACCTTCCTGTTTTTGTTCTTCCAGGAATGAAGAATGGACTTTTGAGTGTGTCATGCCTGGTAAAAAGTGGTTTTAAGGTTGAATTTGAAAATGATGTGTGCACCATTTCAGAACAGGGGAGGGAGCTGGTTAAAATTCCCTGTGAAGATGGGCTTTTTGTTTTGGATGAAGAGCAGTTAGCAGCAGGCAGGTGTTCAACAGGTGAAGCACAAGCTAAGTGTGTAAATAAGGCTCCTCATACAGGTTGTGCACATCTACTACACAGAAGGTTAGCTCATATATGCTTTAAGTATGTAAGCAAGATGCCAGATTTAGCTGAGGGGTGTAACATTAAACCCTGTTCAAATTTTTTGGATTGTTGTGCTTGTAAGCAGGCTAAGGTTAAAACATGTAACTACCCTAGATCTGATAGAGTAAGCAAGAAACCCTTTGAACTGGTACACACAGATGTGTGTGGACCAATGCCAATCAAATCGCTTGGAGGTGCGAGATTTATGCAAATTCTGGTGGATGATTTTTCGAGGGCTAGTTGGGTTTTCTTTCTGAAAGAAAAATCACAAGCAGCTTCAATTCTAATGGATTGGATTGAAGAAGTTGAGTGTAAATTTGATACTAAGGTACGTAAAATACAATCAGATCGTGGTGGGGAGTTTGTAAACCACAAGCTAGAGACTTGGTTAAAAAGGAAAGGTATAGTTCATAGGCTTACCAATCCTTATTCACCCCAAGAGAACGCGGTTGCGGAAAGAAAATTCCGAACATTACAAGAAGCCATTGCTGCTTTATTGTTTGATTCTGGACTTCCACAGCGTTTTTGGGCTGAGGCTGCACTGTATGCAAATTATACTTTTAACAGAGTGTACAATGTCACAGTAGGCAACACTCCTTACTTCATGTTATTTGGGAAAAAACCAAAAATTGATCATTTAAGAGTCTTTGGATGTCGTGCTTATGTACTGGTGCCTAGGGCACAACGTAAGAAAGGTGATCCCAGATCTAAAGAAATGTTTTTCTGTGGTTATCAAACAAACACAAAAGGTTGGAGATTTGTGAATGTGGAAGGCAATCAAACGAAAATCACAATCAGCAGAAGTGCTGAATTTTGTGAACAGGATGGTTGGAATAGAATACATGGAAATCCTGACATATTATTTGATGTGGTGAACAGTAACAATCAAACACAGGCTCCAGGGCAGTTATTAGTTCCAGAACAGGCTGAGGAATTTGAGTCTGAGGACGAGGGTGAAAAACTGTCTAGTTCACACAAGTCTGTAAAGTCAGAATCATCTAGCTCTGAAAGCTCACCTGTACAGCAAGGGAGACGTGTAAAATCAGAATCAGAAAGTTCCTCAACTACTAGTGACAAACAAGTGACGACAGGTGATTCTGAGTCAGAGGGGGCAACTGAAGGAACATCGCAGGAGCTGTTAAGACGCTCCAAGCGAACCACCAAAGGAAAACCTCCTGAGAGGTATCAAGCTATTAGTGTTTGGGCAGGGTTGGCGAATTCCGAACCCGAAAGTTTTGAGGAGGTTGAGCAATTACCCCAGGAGGAGGCCAGTAGGTGGCATGAGGCCATGAAAAAGGAATTAAATTCTATGAAGGAACTTGGTGTGTTTTCCATCGCCAAACTGCCAGAAGGTACCAAGGCAGTAAGTTGCCGATGGGTGTATAGAATAAAGACAACAGCAATGGGGAAACCAGAGTACAAAGCAAGGCTTGTAGCTCGAGGTTTTACCCAAAGAAAGGGGTTACATTACACCGAAGTTTATGCACCCACTTCAAGGAGTGAAACCCTGAGAGCACTATTAGTGGTTGCTGCTCAGAAAGGATTAAAAGTGAGTCAGTTTGATGTCTCAACTGCTTATCTTCATTCAGACTTGGCTGAAGAGCTTTATATGGAGCTACCACCAGGTTTGAAAGACAATAAATTAAATCAGGTTTGGAGACTACATAAATCCATTTATGGACTCAGGCAATCTGCTCATAATTGGAATGAATGTCTGAATGACGTTCTGATAGGCATTGGTTTTAGCAGAAGCAAGGCTGACAATTGCTTATATTTCCGAGGTTCAGGAGACGCTCGAGAATCTTTGCTTGTTTATGTAGATGACCTGATTTATACTTCAAAGACGCAAGAACAAGTAAAAAAATTGGCCAAAGAGTTAAATAAACACTTCAAAATTAAGAATCTTGGTGATGTAAAGGTCTATCTTGGTGTTCAGATAGATAGAACCAAAAATGGCAGTTTCCTACTGAATCAAAAAGGCAAGATATTGCAAATGTTGAAAAAGTTTAGCATGACAGAATGTGCAGGTGTTAAAACTCCAATGGAAATGGGTTTCGTAAAAGACAATGAGTTCAAGGAGAGTGCTGAATTCAAGCGTCCTGAAATTTTTCAGTCAGCACTGGGAAGCTTACTTCACATCTCACAATGGAGTAGACCAGACATTGCGTATGCTGTTAATGTGCTGAGTAGGGAAGCATCAAAACCTAGCGTAAATGCATGGAAAGGAATTCAAAGAGTCTTAAGATACTTACAATACACCAAAGATATCTGTCTTGAATTATCTTCTGAAGGACAAGCACAGGTTACTTGCTGGGCAGATAGTGATTGGGCAAACTTAAAAGATAGAAAATCAGTATCTGGTTGTGTAATAAAATTTGGTAACTCTCTGATTGGATGGAGATCTAAAAAACAAAACCTGATTGCTTTGTCATCGACAGAAGCTGAGTTCTGTGCTTTATCCGAATTATGTAGAGACTTAGAATTTTACAAATGCTTGGCACAAGAGATGTATGAAAAAGTAATCACGCCAATCACTGTATACGGCGATAATCAACCGTGTCTTAAGTTAGCACAAAATGGACAGTTTAAAGGTCGTACAAAACATTTGGATATACGTTTTCAAAATGTGTGTCAAACAGTGAGAGCAGGAATTGTTAAATTAAATTACTGTCCTAGTAATGAAAATCAAGCTGATGGTTTTACAAAACCACTTGGGTTTCAGCGTCATGAAAATTTTTGTGAAGAAATGGGTCTGAAGTAATCCTGTTGTTGTTTGCCAGCGAGAGGGGGTGTTAGGGTTTAAAACCTGAAACGCTGGCAGACTAGCAAGGTCACATGATTTAGGTCGTTAAGTTGTTAAGCTGCTCAGTAAATACAGAGCGTTTGTTTTGTTTGCCTCTTGGGCGTGGCTCAGTGAAAGCTCCGGAGGTGTTTTCTGTTATCAGCCTGCAATAAACCTCTCTTTAAGAAGCTGAGCTCCCGTTTGTCATTTGATCGTCTCTGCACTAAGAATCCCGCTGCTGGAAGTGTTTTAATGCTCTGCAAAGAGAAGTGTTGCTGGTTTGCACAGCAGAAGCATTTTTCTGGACCAGTACACTAAAACCTATAAAAATTAACATTAAGGTAAGAAGGGGAATATGTAGGAGAAATGATTTTGAGGAGATATGGAGGCTGATTTGTAGAATTTGTTCTGTTAAAAGGGAAAGGAGTCAAGAGATGTTGAAATTAGGGAGGTTGGGTAGTTACAATGGGGTTCTAAAAAAAAGGTTAAAAAAGTGAAGAATTCTAAAGAAAAAAAGAAAAGACAGTATCCATTTCCACATCACTGAATCACCATTAGCTTTTACATTATTTTTCCATATTTTATCCGTACTTAGTCACTTATTATATAATATATATCGTTCATAAAACACATACAATTACAGTTGATAAAGAATTGTCTGATTTATAAGAATCAAATATATTGCAGCTATAAAGTGTGTACCATCCTGTAGAACACCAGGACATAGAACATAACAGCTGCCTAGCAGCTATGAGATTATAAATCAGTCCACAGCAGAACAGATTATACTGTGCCTTATATGAAATTGTTTCCCCACCAATCGTATGAACAGCTTTTATAATTTACAGTAATAAATCTGTATTTTATGGAATCCCCAGCCTATGTTTCTGCATAAGCAGACTGAATTGGAAACAACAGATAGTACAAAGAAGAAAGGCCTCCTTGAATAAGCAGTCTTTTGAATTCAGCCTTGTGCTGTAGTACTAAAAGCAATTGTTGGTTATGGAGCTCCATCTAGGGGAAGTATTTATATAAAGCAGGATGGTAATGAATTGGCATCAGATGTAAAACAAAGCAAATAGCTGCGGTGGGAAAGAGCAAACCCCAGGACAAGAATTTAGGAGATACTGTAGTAATGGCAGTTACATCACTGAGCATTGTGTAGCTCTGGGATAATGGTAGAGGAAGAATAGGAAGCTAAAGGAGAAATGGACAGAAGAAGGGGCTAAGACTCTGGTCACAATGTTGCTGGGTTAGCCGTTTGTTAATCTAGTGCCCTCCAGATGTTTTGGACTACAACTCTCATGAGTCCTAGCCTGCACGTGCAGATAGGAATTGTAGTCCAAAACTTCCAAAGAGCACCAGTTTCACAAATTTTCCATGTTGCCTTCTGAAAAATGGAGACGATAACACTGACTTACCTGTTTTGCATGGCTGTTTAAGGATTACAAGAGAAGGTGGTTGGTTGTCATCCATCTGTCTCAGAAGACAATGGAGGAGTGTGCCTTTGGGGATGAGATCAAGCTGCTGGAAGGTTGCCTGCTGTTGCTGTAGAGACTGATATGGGAGAGACATGTTTTGTTGCAGCTGGTGCAGATAGGCATCCAGTTGTGCTGCTGCAGATGCACCATGGCATTTCTTCTTTTTGTGCTCCTCCCAGGGGTCATTCCTCCTCTGGTCACTGCTATGGATACACAAATAAAGTACTATACTTATACAAGAGCTAAGGGAAGACCAGGACAGCATGGAGGAAGAGCAAGTCTGTTCACTGTACCCCCCCCCCACCTAATATGTGCCCATCTAGGCCAGGTAGACCTTCTTAAATGGCACTCACTTTCTACATCTGCTAAACAATGGCTAAACAACCAGTGTGACATGACATTTGTACCCCCCCATCACCCATTTGTTAACTCCCATCTCTCCTACTCCACCTCTCCCAGCCACATTGCCCCTCCCATGTCTTACTGTCATGGTAGCCTTAAGATTTTTCAAGAATACTACTAAACTATTTCTCAACAAGGCAACATTTTTGGAGTGCGACCCTCATTGAGTGCAAGGAACTCACAGGCCAAATGCTGATAAAAACAAATTGATAGTTATCTAGAATCATAAACTTCATATAGAAGATGGGAAGTCAAAGGTGAGAGATGGAGTGAGATCTGAACCAGGGAAGCTCCTGGTTCACAAGCTTGGTCTCTTTGTATACCTTGCCTTGGCCCAGTATACCTGAAGGAGCTTCTCCACCCCCATCGTTCAGCCCGGACATTGAGGTCCAGGGCCGAGGGCCTTCTGGCAGTTCCCTCACTGCGAGAAGCAAAGCTACAGGGAACCAGGCAGAGGGCCTTCTCGGTAGTGGCACCTGCCCTGTGGAACGCCCTCCCTTCAGATGTCAAAGAGATAAACAACTACCTGACATTTAGAAGATATCTGAAGGCAGCCCTGTTTAGGTAAGTTTTTAATGTGTGACATTTTTAATGCATTTTTAATCTTTGTTGGAAGCCGCCCAGAATGGCTGGGAAAACCCAGCCAGATGGGCGGGGTACAAATAAATTATTATTATTATTATTATTATTATTATTATTATTATTATTATTATTTGTCAGCACGTTATATTATCTTATTGCTTTTATTATAGTAGGGCATATCCTCCACAGTTAATGGAGAGAATTTCACTCAGCATTTAGCTCTGAAAGTGCCAGTCAGCTGTCATGTGAGCACACATGATATAGTGACTGTACATCATACTGAATCTTGGCCAGGGATGAGGCCACATGGCAGTGATAGGCAATCCAGAGGCAAAAATAGGTGGAACGGCAAATGTGACTCTAACCTTACTATAATAGGTTCAATTCCAGCCACACAAAAGTCACAGGTTCCTACACAAACACACACACATGTACACACAAACCTCCATCCATGTAAGCAAGAGGCATTATCAACTAAGATAAAAGGCTAAATATTGGATATAAGGCTATTCATTTATTAACAGTGTAGATTTATATCCTGCCCTTCATCCCTTTTGTGAAAATAGGGACATTTTCATCTGAGGAATGTTGGAGGGTATGAACACACAGAGTCATTTTTAAGAATGACAGAACTACAACACATTCTCTCCCCCCCCCCCCAGTGCACATGGTGGGGTTTGCCATGACTTCCCGCTTCACCCACTGAAAAAAAGTCAGAGAGCAGTTGCCTGTTAGCACAGCCATGGAGATACTCTACATGTCATACATTGTCCTAGACTCAATGGGCCAATGGCTGAACTCAGTATACATGTATAAGCAGCTTCATAATACTACACTACTACTAGCAGTATTTACTGAATTGTGTTTTACATGTGTTGGATGGCCTCCTGCCATGTAATATTTAGTTTACCTTCCTGCATCGCAGGAGGTTGGGCTAGATGACCCTCGGGATCTCTTGCAATTCTATGATTTACAACTATACCATAAAAATGGTGACACAAACCATTCATAACGTAAGAATATTCTTCACAACTGTGAGCAGGGCAGTGGGGTGCGGTAAGTGAAGACAACAATTAACTATAACGTTGTTCACCTCTATATGGCGATGTCAGATGCTGTCCTGGAGCCCAGGCATCTTCACTTGGTTGCCTGGCACCCAGCTAATGTCAAACACTAATTTGAAGATGGCCATCATATCTCCTCTCAGTCTCTTTTCCAGGCTAAACATACCAAATTCCCTCAACAGTTCCTCATAAGGTTGGGTTTCCAGATCCTTGATCATCTTGGTTACCCTCCTCTGCACACGTTCAAGCTTGTAAACATCCTTCTTAAATTGTGGTGCCTAGAATTGAACACAGTATTCCAGGTGTGGTCTGAGCAGGGCAGAATAGAGTGGTACTATTACTTCCCTTGAGCTGGACACTATGCTTCTGTTGAACAGCCGCTCCACCTCAGTGCCAGGGGGAAATAGTGCCATGGTGCCTTGAACTGAGAGTGATCAGCTGCCCTGTTTATCATCATATCGGTGGTGTATTGAAATCAACTGCCCTCCCTCGCATGAGGAGTGATATACAGTCATACCTCGGGTTACAGACGCTTCAGGTTGTGTGTTTTCGGGTTGCGCACCGCGCCAAACCCGGAAGTATTGGAACGGGTTACTTCCAGGTTTTGGCACTTGCGCATGCGCAGAAGTGCTGAGTCACAACCCACGCGTGCGCAGACGCAGCACTGCAGGTTGCGAACGCTGTGGGTTGCGAACGCTGCGGGTTGCGAACGTGCCTCCCACACGGATCATGTTTGCAACCTGAGCGTCCCCTGTATTGCTGCATATTACAGAGTCAAAATTGTTATCGCATTTTTGCCAGGATATTTTGGCCAGTGTATTGTTGTTTTAGTGCTAAAACATAAAATTTGTGATATTACCATGCAAAAATGACAAAAATTTAGTTGGGGGGAGGCAAGGGATGTGGCTGTGGACCCCCTGAGTGCATTCCAAGGACTCCCAAGGGTTCCTGGACCTCTAATTGGGAACCACTGCTCTAGATCCTTTTAACGTGTAGCCTGCTTCAGGTAAGCCAGGTGTCTCTCACCTTAACGTTTGTTTAGTTGGTTCTTCCTGCCTAAGTGTAGAACCTTACATTTGTCCCTATTGGAATTCATTCTTGCGTATATGCAGCTCTTTGTGTATGAAGCTCTGCTCACTACTCCTCTATAAGTTAGTGTAGATCTATTTCTTATATATTTTGTGCTTTAAAAACCACACATTTAAAAATATGTACTCTTAATATTGAGCCACACTAATATAAGTGAGATGTCAAATTATGCTATTCTTACTAAATCTGTATATTGTTTATCCTCCAAGAAACTCAAAAGTAATGTACATGGATTCCAACCCACAGCCTCTTATATTATTTTATTAATTATGCAATATATTTCTATCCTGCCAAATTTTGGATTCAAGGTGGCTTATAACATTTTAAAAATCAGTTATAAAATAAAGAACAACAAAAACAAGCTCGTTAAAAGCAATACTTAAAATACATCACAATATATCTCAACCCAGCAATTGTAATTTGCACTGACAGCAGCCCAGTCATCAACATAATCTGCATCTTAATTTCCAAATGCATATATTCTACATGTATTTGCCAGTTAGGCTGAAAGAGGGAAGGCGGCTCAAAGTCACCTTTCACAGGAGCGGAAAGAGGGAGCAGGAAAGGCCAGGGCCAAAAAGATCAGCAGCCCAATTCTGTATGCTTTTACTGCAAAGACTCTTGAGATCAATCAATGGTTTACTCTTATGTGAGCATGCAAAAGATTCGGAATGCAGCCCTGAAGCTCAGTCCTGAGCATTTGCCTGGGAGCAAAACCTTAACTCGTTAAGGTTACTTACTTCAAAGTAAATTTGCAAATATGACTGGTGATGGGCTTCAATAGACAGGCAGACAAACAAAAAACAACTGCAAATTGCCCGTGCACCCCGCCCCCCTCAAGCAGGCACTTAATTAAAGCACTCCAAAGAATCAATTGGCAAGTTAGTACATCCACCCTTGCTCCATCCATGCTGGGCTCAGGTAGCCAAATAATTTTTGGAGGGCTGCATTTGCAAGAGGATTTTGGTCCCTTCCCCCATCCCCTTTTAGTTTCTGGAGCGGAAAACAAAGAACAAGCCGCAAGCCCTCCACATTGAACGATATGGTGGTGGAGGAGAAATAAAATAAAATAAACATCAATATGCTTAAGCGTGTGTGTGTGAACCGGCGCTCTTGGGATGGTGATGGAGGAGACACAGTAAGAATCCCCGATGGAGTTAAAGAATAAGAAAGAAGCGGCACCGTTGGAGGGTCGTAGAGGAAAGAAGTCACTGAGGATGCCGCTTCCTGAAGGTTTCCTGTGGCGAGGGTGCCTTTCCAAGCCAGGAGGGGAAGGGATAGCAGAGATCCCGATGGTCTTTCTATGGAAGCGTAAGCTGGGAGAGGATGGGCTTGCCTGACTTCAGGCAGGAGGGCTCTGCAGGGTCCTAGAGTCCACTCGTCTTCTTCACAGAGCTTAGGAACCACTAACTCGGCTTTCGGAAGGAGCCCCCACATCTCCTTCCCAATGCTGCTGCTGCAGCCGGGGGAAAAAAAAAACAGAACCCCAAACCCCGGGGCACTTGTACAAAAAGAGGGGCTGCCACACAAAACGGGGCTGTCGGGGGCGGTCTGTAGAGTAGGTATCAATAAAAAAAAAATGGATGCCATGCAACCTATTGAGTATAAAATGCACAACTTAGAGCATCAAACCTAGCTCCTGGGGATATGGCTGATATTTTGAAATTATTGAATGTCTTAGAATAAGCAATTTGCTATGAGCCTCTTCTTCAGAAACAACTGCTTCACAGCATTTCTGCATTATTGGTCCCAAGATTTATTGGGGGGGGGGATTTTACATGAAACCTTAATAATCAGAACAATGCTATAAGTAAACTATACTGTATAATGAAAAACCAACATAATAACAGATACAGGCTAATTTGTTAGTGTATGAAGCATGAAAAAGGGAGAAAGAACAGGCATAACATACCTTCCAACATTTCTCTGATGAAAGCAGGGGTGCCCCATTCCATAATATTTCCACTATGTATACCCCACACATCTTATTGGATTGCCCCATCACTCTGGGCAGCTTCCAACACATTTAAAAACAATAAAACATACAATATTAAAAAAAAAACTATACAAGATTGCCTTCAGGCGGCTTGGGGGGTTGGATAACTCCATACCCTCCAACATTTCTCTCATGAAAAAGGGACACCCTACCATACCCTCCAACATTTCTCCAATGATAATACAGTACAGACATCCTAAGGAAAAGCGGGACATTCCAGGCTCAAATCAGAAACTAGGACAGCTTCTCTAAATCACGGACATCCCTGGAAAACAGGGACACTTGGAGGGTCTGACATATTTAGCAATATGATCACCATGCACTGGAAGTACCTGTATTTTTCGCTCCATAAGACACACTCCCCCCCTAAAAAGTGAGGGGAAATGTCTTTGCGTCTTATGGAGCAAAAGCACTGGACAGCAGCGGGATCCTTCGGCTGCCGCTGCAGTCGCAAGCGGAGGGATGCCTCTGCCGCCGGAGCCATGGCTTCCATTGCTCGCTCGCTCGCTGTAAAGATTGTAAGCAGCTGCCGCTTTTCTTGCTGTATAGTGAGCAGGGAGAAGGGACGCACGGCAGCCCCGTCCACCCCTCCTCCCTGCTTGCTGTACAGGAAGAAAAGCAGCAGCCGCTTACACGCTGTGCGCGGCTCTCACGCACAGCGTGTAAGCGGCTGCCTGTCTGCTTGCTTGACACTGTGTGCAGCTCCTCCTCTTGCTCCAGAGTTCCAGCGTCACAGCGTCACCCACAGACACCCACAAATGTGAGGTCTCCCTGTCTCTTCCTTCCTTCCCTCCCTCTTCCATCTTTAATAAAATATTGGGGGGGGGGGCAGGTTGTTTATTAAAAACCAGTTTAGTACAACATTTGATTCAGAATATTTTTTTCCTTGTTTTCCTCCTCTAAAAACTAAGTGCGTCTTATGGAGCGAAAACTATGGTATGTGGCAAACCAACTGAAGAAATATTCTAGATTATGAGAAGGAATTGGTTGTGTGTGTGTGGTGTCCCCCCAATATTTATGTAATCCTTTGAATGAATACTCCCTTACTTTAATTTCCTTCTTTCTAAACCCACTTCCTTTTCCTTTTGGTATTTCTGGATACCTCCTTTCCTACTATTCCACATTCACCACAAATCAGCTTTTTTGTTACTTTGCAAATGAAAAATATTCAGCTGTTAACTTGATGGGATGCTGCATCTTTTGATGTGGCACCAGGCAGAGAAGTAGTGTCTACCTTTCAACAGTGGGCAAGAAAATGGGAGTGGCACCCTGAGGAGCAAAGTGGATGCTGCCATATTTGATATGAATCAGAACTGTCATATTTTTGCTTGGAAATTTGCTGGAAGTTTTCAAATTTAAAGAAGTGAAGTGAAAAAGAAGCAAAAGAAGAAAATGTTCAAAATAAAGGAATGGGTGGGGGAAATTAGAAGCAAAGAATAAATAAGAAGGTCCTGCTTCTCCTATAGCTGCATGCAACCTTGGCTTCAAAGTGACCTCAGCCATGGCTCTGACTCTCCCTCCCCAACTTGTTGTGTTTTACAGACTCCCACTTTACCTCTCGCCTCCTACTCAGCTCACATCATGCAAAAATTCCAGTCCTAAATGCAATGCTTAAAACTCTACTTCAAAACTCTCTTTTGTCTTCCAAATGAACTCTGGGTTGAGGGATGGCCCCCTTCCATTTGTCTTTCTTAATGGCCCATTATCTTCCCCTTGTCTTTGTTACTGGCTGATCTCCCAGGTGATTATCAGGTTGGCCTGTCTGATCCAGGAATTAGGAGTGCCCAGGTATTCAGACTAACACCCCACCCCATGGGCATAACCAAGAAGGGGCAGCTGCCCCACAAATCAATCAATATCAATAAAAATCAATACAAATTTGAGGTTCTGCTCCCCAACAAAAGCCTGCCCCCTAACAAAAATCCCTGCTATGCCCATGCCCATTTGCAGGCGTATACTTCAATCAAGGCAGCACCTCCAATCCTCATTTTGCTCTTAGACTAATATATTAGCAACTACTACACTAAAAATATTTCTAGAAATGGAAAGCTAAGAAACCCTGCTTCAGAATTTTTGCCATTCTGCTTGAAATTAGAACATTTCTTAAGCGAGGGGTCTGCCTACCCAATGTTAGTCATTTCAATTATTTGTGCATCAGCTGACACACATACAAACCCAATGCACACACAGAAACCAGTATTTCCCAAAATAAAGCCCACTCATATCTCAATTGTGCAATGCCTATAGTGTAAAAGGGGGTGTGTGGTATGGGTTGGTACCTCTGGTGGGGGGACACATTGTGTTCCTTCTGGGGTAATTTGCCCACCTTTGGTCCCCAGTGTGTACTCAGCTCTCACCCATGGCTCCTAGATGCTGTCAGCATGCAACAGTGACTACACCCTAGGAAACTGATTTGACTGGCTGGCTAACGCAAGTGAGGGTAGCCAATAGCTCTCAAACCCTTGGTTAGGGACTTCCCCTGCATGTGAAAACAGGCTCTGGTGGGTTGAGTGGACTGTCAACAAGGTGGTTTCTGCACCTGCTATAGTAGCAAGTGAGCGACAGATGGGGCCTGTCAACCTGGGAAGGTAGCTCATCTAGGCATGGGCATAGTTGGGGGGGGGGGGGAGCTGCTCCTCAAATAAATAAATACAAATCATTACAAATCTGAGGTTATGCCCCACCAACAAAAATCCTCGCTATGCCCATGCATCTTGGAGAAGGAAAACTCTGATCCTAAACCTCTGCTGCCTCGTGGGACATCTTTGGGAGAAAAGGCTAAGGAGTAAGCCCTACACATATGTGGAGTCCCTAAGGCTCCTGCTGCCAAACTGGTGCCAAACATACCGGTCTTTCCTTTGAACCACATTAGCGAGCCCGAGGGTGTGTGTATCTTGTCGTCAGGGTAGCCCAGGACCTCCACACACACTGCCCAGGCTTGCGCCCTGAAAAGGTTGTTTCATTGCTAACACAGCAGTTTGATTTCACTCCCATTGTCTCTATAGATGGATGCCAACAACATAGTGTATTGGCGCTGTGGTCTAAACCACTGAGCCTCTTGGGCTTGCCAATTGGAAGGTTGGCAGTTTGAATCCCTGCGATGGGGTGAGCTCCCATTTCCTATCCCAGCTCCTGCCACTAGCAGTTTGAAAACATGCCAATGCAAGTAGATAGCGGTCTGTGGCAGGAAGGTTTCGTGTCCTCTGGTTTCTGTCATGGTGTTCTGTTGCGCCAGAAGCGGTTTAGTCATGCTGGCCACATGATCCAGAAAGCTGTCTGTGCCTGAAAGCGAGATGAGCACTGCAACCCCATAGTCGCCTTTGACTGGACTGAACCGTCCATGGGTCCTTTTACCTTATTATTTACACCTAGTGTTAATAATAATGCGTGCTTTTTGAACTCCCTTGTGCAAAATGCTGTCAGCTCTGACAAGTGATCTTCACATTCCTCTGACATCGCCATACATGCCCTGCCTAGACCGAATTGGGGGGGGGGGTGTCCCAAGTTCAAATCCCCCATTCCACAACGGCTAGTTAGGCTCTTTCTTTCAGCCTAACCTACCTCAAGAGGCTGCTGCGTGAGGATAATTGTAGGGCAGGATCGGGAGCTCGGAAAAGCATCCCTGCAATCCTGAAAGCAACAACAACAATGGATGGGGTTTTAAATAATAATATTTTATTTTATTTTGTATATGGATAAAATCAACAAAATAACGCAGCAAGCGAGCAACCGACATTTCTGAAACTGAAAGCCGACGACCATGGCCACCTCTTCCCAATCTGGGGCAAAGATCAAGCCGGAGAAGCCGAGGGGCGGAATCAGGGGGCCTCCCAAGGCCCTCGGGGCGCGCAGGCCTCAAGCTCCGCTAGGCCCAAGTCCGCTTCCCCTTTTCCGCCTTTCCTGCCTCTTCCGACCGCCGCCTCGGCCGCCTCCCACAGGCCAGCCTGTTCCACCGCCCCCACGCGGCCGGAGGCTCCCTCGGCTACGGAACAGCCTTCCTGCCTGCTTCCCTTCTCTCTCCCCCACCCCCCACCCCGTAATTACGGAGCCGCCGCTGTCTCTCCCCTCTCTCCGTCCTCCTCCATTCCCCTTCAGGCGAGCAGCCCGTCTGAGCGCCGGCACGGGTTCGGTCCCTCCTCCGCGGCGGGGGCTCCATGGAGCCGGCGAGGCGCTAATGAGGCGGCGTGCGGCAGCAGCAGCAGCAGCATATATAGCCCGCCGCTGGGGCTGTTCCAGGCGGTCGTAACAGGAGCCGCTCCTCTGGCAGGCAGGCAGCTTGCCCGCCCGCCCGCCCTTTCCTGGGACAGGGACCATCCCCACCAGCGGCAGCGACGGCGGCGCCCCCGGCGTCTTTCCCTTCTCCCCCGGTGCTCCTTCCTGACGGGCCTTCTTCTGAGGAAAGAGGAGGGATGGCGGCGGTCGCCCCGACCCAGCTGGAAGCCGGTGAGTCTCGGGTGCTGCGGGGGCTGAGGCGGAGGCTGCCTCCTTGGGCTTCCCTCTCCCTGCTTTAACCTGGCTTCTTCTCCTCCTTCTCCTCCTCAGAGCTGTACTACCTGATTGCCCGCTTTCTCCAGTCTGGACCGTGCAAGCAATCTGCCCAGGTGTGAAGGGTTTGTGGGCAAAACCTAGCGTGGTTGTGGTGGTGGTCGGTTGGGGGGCGGCGGCGGCGGCGGCGGCGGCGGTCTTATTCTAGAATGGGGTTCTGTTTTTTTTTTTTAGTCGGGGTTGTGGGGAAGGGACCTCTATTGCTTCCCCTCATGCTCTTTGTGTGTGTATCTGTATGTCTTTTTCCTCAGGTGCTGGTGGAGGAGCTGGAAGAACACCAGGTAATGTCCCAGCATGTGGTCTGAGTGGGGTTTTTGGTGTGTGTGGGGTGTGGGTGTGTGGGGGGGTGGATTAATTCCGAATTAATATATGTCTCCTCTTCAGTCCTTGACCCCTAACCTCACTTCAGTAGCCGTGCAAATATCCTCCTGGTTCGTAACCCCTTCCCACAAATCTTGCTATCGGTGAAGAACTTGTTGGGATAGGTATTAATTGCACACCTTTGCAACGAAGCCTACGTCTCCACCCCCTCTTATTTTGTTTTAAGATTATATTTATTCACGGAGCAGCTGTCTCAAATTAAAAAAGAAACCGTGCTTGCTTATGGTGACCTTTCATTTGGCTCTTAAAAAGAAAGAGAAAGAAAGAAAGAGGGAGGGAGGTGTTGCTACTATAAATGCTGGTTTCTTCCGCCGCCCCCCCCCCCAAATGTGACAACACAGGACATGCAGTTTTTATCTGCTCAGGAAAGGAGCATTATTTCCCCTTGTAGTGCTTGCTTGTGGGACACCCTGGGGTGGCAAATGAGAGAGAGTGGGTATATTTTGGTCAAGGAGCTAGTAGTGGCTTTGTGGAATGGCCAGATAGGCTTTCTTTTCTGAAGAACTGTTCCAGGCCAACAAAGGAGAAGCTGCATGAAATGTAAAGGGCTCTCTCCCACCACTAAGTAGGACAGCTTTTACATGTAAACCTATTTTCCTTTATCTTCAGAAGTTTTTTTTCTTTACACCTATCTGGAGAGTGTAAGTGACATGGCATGCAGCTGTAAGAATCAGTGGGGGAGTTGTTGGGAGATAAGGGAATCATTTGTTTTCCCCATTTCGCACACGCTTTTAATTGCAAGACCTGTATCTCTTCCTTGCACCCCCTCCCCCGCCCCACTCAGTTGATCCCAAGGCGCCTGGATTGGCAAGGCAAAGAGCATCGAAGAAGTTTTGAGGATTTGGTGAGTGAAGCCTGGCTTTTAAACTTGCAGGTGGGGGTAGGGGTTGCTTCAGCTATGGAAGATATCGCAGAGTTATTGCCTTTCCCCTTCTTTTCTACTCTAGCCAAGGGAGAAAGGAAAAGTAATGTTAATATTAGTCACTTGGGAAGTGATTTCTGGTTTATTTTTTGTGTGAATCGAACAGGGAGGGTTATCTGAGGGCACGTACAAAGCTCAGGCCAATGATTCTGCACCTACCAAGCTGGAGTTCCGTGTTTGCAAATGAGAGTTGCTTGCTGATTGGTTGCAGCTTTAAAGATAGGAACTGAAGAGAGGAGGTGGCTTTTTTTTTTTTTTGCAGCATTCGAAAGAAAAATACACTCTCACTGCATAGCCATATATTATTGCTGATAGATATTTATTTTTACACTTTAGATCAAAATGTAGAATGTAAACAAATTATAAAGTGAGTCATTATATGTTAAGTTTTGCTTATGAATGATGAAGATCAGTATGGAAGTACATTGCTTTAAACATGGGAAACATTCATATTTGCTTGAGAAATAAAGGAATGGTAATTCTTGATGACCAAGAAGGGAAGAGTTAAAAAGAGCTAAGTTTATTGGAAGGCAATCCTTGTGCAAACCTTGGATTCATTTCGTTTTAACAATTTGTGCTGGTGAGATGATAATGTAGCACATCAAGTTATGAGTTGTGAGAAGTGTATTAGTGCAAACTGATTTACTAAGAATAAAATATTACATATTTTTAGAATACATTTCTGTTTTTGATTCTAAAATGGCCTATGCCGTCAAATGCTGGAGTATGACAGTTGCTGTGTGTGACGATCATTATATGGAATATGATGTTAGTCAACATTGTATGGTTGCTTTTGCTGGTACTGTAGCACAGATAGGGTAATTGCTCACTACTTTTTTTGAATTATAAACTCCTATCTCATGTCTGGTACTTCTGTTTACCGGTAATTTAGAGGCACCTAAGGAAAGGAAGACTATGGTTACACCTCTGGTCTAAACACTACTGATGTGTTTTCTGTCTACCTTGATTCCATAGGTTTCTTTTTTTTTTTGCAGATAACTTGTAGTTCTGAAAATTTTGCTCCTTTCCCTTTTAGCCTTGTACTAATGCACTGTGCTAGATGCTGTATGATGTTGTTATTTTTATTGGTTTTTTGTTTCTTATAGCTTGTATTATTTTATTACATTTTACATTCCATAGAATTCATATTGTAATACAATAAAATATAAGGAAAAAGAAAGCAATAAAATATGCATATTTAATGCGGTCATATTGTGGACTAGCTGAATGGATCTCTTTGACCACTGTCTACCTATGACATTTTGAGGACCCCTGATATTGGCCACTGGGCGTGTTCAACTGTTTAGTGGGTACTTCTTCACTTCAGATTGTAATATATTATAAATGATGATCTGAAGCTGCTCACTGGGGCTAATTCCATCCCTTAGTTCATGTATGGGGAATGGTTCACTAGCATGGCCAGTGATCAGGAATAATGGGAGTTTCATTCTAACAACACCTGGGGTGATATGGGTTCCTCATCCTTGCCTTAGTTCTTAACCTATACCTAATAGTTTATTTTTTTGGAAGCTAATATGGATGGGCTGCTGGTCTTTAGCAACATATTTCATCTCACCGGGTAATATAAACATATCTCCATATTTCCAGGTTGCTGAGTGTGGATTTTGAAATTAGATATGAGAGAAAAACTCTTGTAAGCAGGGAAGATGAAACTTAAGAATATGATTTACAGTAGTTGGTTTGAATGGACCCTTCTGTCCTCGCCCAGTTTAATTTTTCCACCATTTGAGGTCTAGCTTCTCCCCCGACCCGCTGTCTTTTTAATGCCAGCAGGAAAATTAAACCAGCAAAGGCAAAACAGAAACAAGCCAGTACAATTAGAATATGAAAAACAACTGATGCAAAACCATGTAAAGAATTGTGTGGCAGGGTTTGTAATTTCTTATAAGCAAGAAGTTGTGTTTCTTCTTCTTTTTTTGCTGATTTTATGACTGGGAATAAAGTTAATTTAGGGAGATCACGGATTAATTAATTGCTCTTAAGTCTTCACTGTGACTTTTCAAGGTACTTAAATATTTCTGACATTCATTTCAGGAAAACTTCCTTTGATTCTGAGTGAATGATCAAGCTTTATAGGTATTAAATATTACTTACATAGGAGTACCGTATTTTCCGGCGTATAAAACGACTGGGCGTATGACGTCCCCCAACTTTTCCTGTTAAAATATAGAGTTTGAGATATACTCAACCACAGATTCTCCACCCGGCATATAAGACGACCCCTGACTTTTGAGAAGATTTTCCTGGATTAAAAAGTAGTCTTATACGCCAGAATATACAGTATTGTTTTTAATAACTGGCTGGTATATTTACACAAGCAAATACTATAGCAATTGCTACCAGTACTTGTGACACCTATTTTACATGGCAGAATCTTTCTGTAATGAAAGGTGCTCCCATTCCATTGCTGCAAGTGAACAATATATTCAACCAATACTGGTGGTTATAATTAGAAATGATCATGCACTCAGCACACTTGTACATTCTATAGTGGAAGAAAAATGGTTGTGAATATGAGTTGCTAGAGGTTGGATCTCTGACTTCACAGACCCATGCCTGGTTTTAATTTATGTGGCTGTAGTAATAGACCAATGCAAGGTGTTCAAGCAGGGATGAAACTAGGTTGTTTTTCACCCAGGTCAAAGAACCCATTTGGCACCTCCATGCACACAGGCAGTGAGCCTAAATGGTGCCTGTCTGGAGGCTTCACCTGGGGCAAAAAACCATGCTAGTACCCACCCTCTCCCCCACCCCCGTAGCTAAGGCACTGTCTTCAAGTTATATTTTCTTTAAACAGTGGCAATATCTTTTAAGCAACCATTTTTTACCCCATAAGGTTGTGTTTTTGTTTTTGTTTTGCCTTGCCCAGGTAATCTTGAGAGCTGCACTCCGAAGGTACTGAGAATTGCCTATCATATAATTAAAGTTATTAAGTTTCTTGTGTGCATATATAAAGGTAAAGGTACCCCTGACTGTTAGGTCAAGTCACGGATGACTCTGAGGTTGCGGCGCTAATCTTGCTTTACTGGCCAAGGGAGCCAGTGTACAGCTTCCGGGTCATGTGGCCAGCATGACTAAGCCACTTCTGATGAACCAGAGCAGCGCACGGAAACGGTGTTTACCTTCCCGCCGGAGCGGTACCTATTTATCTACTTGCACTTTGACGTGCTTTTGAACTGCTAGGTTGGCAGGAGCTGGGACCAAGCAACGGAAGCTCACCCCGTCACATATATGTATGCATGTATAGATGTGCTTTAAACTTATCAAGAAAAAGCTGGATGGTAATTTATTGGAGATGTGTTAGGCTTGTTGTTGACCATTTGCCTGGATGAGTAGATTATCAGACCCGAGTCTCCTTGCTCTGGGGTGTTTGTGTGCTTGTCTTTGTGGACTTATATGCAAAGCTAGTACTGGATTCCCTGCATACTGGCAGGCCTTTTGACTAGATATGATTCTTCTAAATCTGCAGTTCTACTTAAAAGGCATCTACCAAACTACTCCTGGCCCATTCTGAAGATGCAGAGGATAGAGTCAGAACTGCCTTGAGCCTTAGGGTAAATAGTGTTATTTTGGCAAACAAGCACAACATCAGCATAGTCATTTTCATACTTGGGATCCTGGTTAGCTGTTTTATACCCTTAAACAATTGTCTACAATGACTGTTGGTGACTCTTCATGATTTCAGACAGGGAACATTATCAGCCCTGCCTGGAGATGCAGCAATTGAACAAGAGACCTTCTGCAGGCAAGCAGATGCTTTTCACTGAGCTACTATTACTTTTCGTAACTATCTAAACTGGAGCAGATGCTCTTGCTTTAGATAAAGCCCCTAATACATTGCCATTTGGGAATTAAACTAGTTTGCTACTGGTGTAGTCTGGAGTATATATGCAAAGAAGCACAATAACAATACGGTGTGCAATACACTGTGCAAACACGTTCTAATAAGTCTCAACTGCTTTTCAGACTGAAGCCCCTCTCCAAGTAGTGTTCTAAATTTAAAATGTGTAGTAAAAGGCAATTTTGTAAACAAAATCAAAACAGCAATATAAAATTTAATTCTCACAGACCAGCAGAAGACAAATAAGGCTGAATTATTAACTTGCCCTGAATAGAGACCAAAGGTACCGGTACCTCTGGAGGAAGACTGCAGAGCAAGTGCAGATAGGATCGTGGATTAAATATTTTTGTAGCACATTTTCAGTGTAAAAAATGTTTTACATGCATACATTGTCTCGGTTGCTTTTGCAGGCACCAGGTAAAGGAGGTTAGTATTATTTCCTTCATAATGCAGATAAAGAGTATATGTGTCTTAATAATACGTAAATTATAGCAAAAAGTCTAGATGGTCATGATGTCATATAATTCATTAGCTACAAGTGCCAGAAAGGCTGGACAGTGGTAAAGTCCAGCTATGTGAGCCCTGCTCAGAGTAGACTTATTAAAATTAATGAACATGACAAACTTAGGTCCTCTAATTTCAGTGGGTCTACTCTGAGTAAAACTTGCATGGTTTCAGCTTTTCCTCTAGTTCAGAAGACTAGAGGCATAGCTGCCCCAAAGCTATTAGTGGTGATGGGGTTCTGCCATAGGAGCCAAATCCTAGCCACCCCATAAAAAATATTGATTCAGATGGTGTCCATGCACTGCATCATTTGATTATGTGGGGGTAGGGCTTACTTGGGACCCCCAATATCTTATTCAAGGTGGGACCTCTGGGTTCTGCTTATGGTAGGGTTACCAGATGTCCCCGGTTCCCAGGGACAGTCTCTGGATTTGCAAATCTGTTCCTGGACAAATTCCATCCCCAGAATGTCCCCAGATTTGCATATCAGTCCCCAAGAAATGTGGCAGTGGCAGCCTCAGCTGCCTGGAGTCAGCCTGGTGGCACAGTTGGCTCTGGCTGGCTTCAGGGGCTGCCCGCTGCCCGCTACCGTGGTGCCCATCATTTTTCCTTGCTGGAACTTCCTGTGAGGAAAAATGGTGGATGCCATGGCCGCAAGCAGCTCCTGAAGCCAGCCAGAGCCAACTGCGCTACCAGGCTGGCTCTGGGCTGCTGGATGCTGCTGCCGCCACCACCACTGCCAAAAGGGAACGGGGGGCATCCGGCGGTACAGATTTCCTGCCCCCTTCCCCCTTTGTTTTGACTGATTGGGGGAGGCTCGGGAGTTGCGGGTGGCCAGCCATTGCCCAGTTTTTAAAAAACTCTGCGCATTTATGTTTCACAAGGTGCAAAAGAAGGGCTTTGCACCTTGCCTAGCAGAGAAACTGTGTGCCTTGTGCCCCCCCGGGCTACGGGCTGCCCACCTGTGACTCCCGAGCCTCCCCCAATCTGTCAAAACAAAGGGGGAACGGGGCAGGAGATTGGGGAAGGCTCAATAGTCAAAGACAGGCAGCTCACCGTTGCCCAGTTTTTTAAAAAAACGCATTTTCACAGGGTGCGAAAGAAGGGCTTTGTACCTTTATACAATATGCATGTGTGCTTGGGCCCAGGGTCTTTTGCCTCACCATCCCCACTACTGACTCCCTGTTGCTACTCAGTAGCCCTCTTGCTAAAGGGGTTGGACCACCAACTGCATAACAACAAACCCTGTTTAAGAAGCATGAATATTGTCCCCATTCTCTTTACTGGTAGCTGTTTTTACAGAACAAAGCAGCTTCATTGTTTTGTTTCTTCCTTATCTTGACATACCCAGGACTCCAAATGTCTGTCCAATCATATCTGTTTGCTAGAATCAAGTGGCTTTTTATTTACAGATTAATTGGCCTCTGATCTACCCTTTCAGGGCTTCATACCAGGGTGAAAACAAATTGCACTATTTAGTTCACTTTGCAAATGGTTAAGGTAACTATTGATTTGCAGCACTGCATTAAATGTACTGAGCCACCAGAATCCAGCTATCTTTTGTTCTGACCTTGGTTAATTTGGTTTTTATTCTCCTGCCTGTCCCATTCTGCATCTGGCCAGTTATCTATGACAATTCTATCAGGACAAAAGAATAATAATAAAAAAGAGGGATCACTTGTATAGGTTACACTGATGTAATTAATTTATGGGATTCCCTGTCATAATATATGATTATGGCCACTATCTTAAATTATCTTTAAAAGGGCGTTGATAGCTTTTTGACAGATAGATTAATAGTTTGTAGCCAACACAGATGAAACAAACTTGGAGCTTCAGAGGCAGTATGATTCTGAATACCAGTTGAATGAATTGTGTGTGTGTGTGTGTGTCATTATTTGCTTCATTCTCCAATTTGTGAGATTCCTAGATGGATCATGTTGACCAATGTACCAAGTAGTGTGGTGGACTTGATAGACCTTTGGCCTGATAGGAACATAAGAAGAGATCTGATGGATCAGGCCATAGGGCCATCTAGTCAAACTTCTTGTTCTTATAGTGGACAACTAAATCCTTGTGGGAAGCTTGCAACCAGGACCTGGCACAACAGCACTCTCCCTGATGCAGCAGGTTCATCTTAAGTCCTTGTTTGTGAAGTTGGGAGCATTGAACTTTCTGAGGGGAGTAACTTGTACGCCTGGTGCATAGACATGTGATACTTAGCTAGACAAAAAACCTCCTTATTGAATAGTAGAATACAGGTGTTCCTTTGGCAGTAGAAATCTACATCTCTCCTGCTTTTTAGAATGTTGGGGTAGGATTATCTACTCATCTAGCTTCACGGGTGGTCAGCATGGTGACCTCCAGATGGTTTGGACTTATAATTCCCATGATGCCTAACCATCAGGCATGATGGCCTGGGCTAACGGTTTTTAATCCAAAATGTCCGGAAAGTATCATGTCTGCTATCCCTGATCTAACTTAACCTGTGTGTGTGTGTGTGTGTGTGTGTGTGTGTGTGTGTGTTTGAGAGAGAGAGAGAGAGAGCATGCTAGGCTTCCCATATTTCAAAAAGTATAAATCCAGACACCCCCCAAATTGTTGAGCTCTTTTTAGAAAACACCAAAAGATCTGCAACTATATAGCGCACACACACACTCTTTCACACACACGAGCCCACATTTCCTCCCTTTTACCTGCAGGAAATGGTGGGAACCATCGGGCAGGAGTGGGCAGGCAGACTTTGAAAGGCTTGCCTGGGAAAGGCATGCCAGGTGCTGGCACTGCGGCCGCAGCAAGAGCCCGCCACACTTAGGATACTGCATCGCTGCCACATGCTGAAGCACCGCTGCTACCTAGCACGTCACCTGTATCTCAGAGAAGTGGTTCTCCAACAGGGCAGCTATGCATGGCCAAGTGAGGGAGGCAGTGGCCAGCTAGAGCCCTCGACATGCACCCCCCCCCAAAAAAAAACCTGGAAAAAACCCTAGAAAAATATTCCCCGCGATGCCATTTTAGGCATCCAATTTCCATACACGTCTGGAATTTTCCGGACGTATGGCAAGCCTAGAGTACACACACACAAATGTGTGCTGGTAGAGCTATTTTATTCTATCCTTTTAAACTTTATATTGTTTTTCAGGCCAGGTATTGAAAAATCAAAAAAGTTATTTCTATGCCAGATAATTTTATTTTTTCAGGTATCAGTGTTAAATCTGTGTAGATGGTTCTTTAAAAAGAGGAACAGAGACTTAAACACGATATTTTTTGCAAATTATCTCTCCTTGTGAATATGTCAGTTCAGATATGCCAATAAAAAAATCAACAAGATATAAGAAATACCTTAGCTAAGGAATTTGTCAGCTTTAGTGCTCTGGGGATTTATTGTTGTTTTTCACAACTGGAAATCATTTTACCTTCATAAAAATATTTCTTCGAAAATGGTGCTACTATGTAGTATTTTCCCAGCCTTTGATTTAAATGTGCTTCGCTGTAGGTTAGTGTTACTTAACAAGCAGCATTTATTCAAGAAATTTCTTGCCATGAGTCACAAATTTACATTGTAGCTTTAAAAGTTAAAGAAATCCTTGGGAACTCACTGTTTTTAACGAAAGGGCTAGTGCTCTGATGTTTTTTATTATAATGATCTTATGTGAAGTAGTACCTCTGGTGGGGAACACTTTGTGCTTCTTGGGGGGGTAGTTTGTCCACCTTTGGTCTCCACCCTGCACTCAGCTCTCACCTGTGGTTCCTAGAAGCTGTCAGCATGCAAAACTGGCTACATCTGGGAAACTGCTTCAACTGACGGGGTAAACCAGGTGAGGGTAGCCAATGGGTCTCTCAAACCTTTGGTGAATTAGAGATTTCCCTTGTATGCAAAGACAGGCTGTGGCGGATTGAGCGATGCACCAACAGTAAGTCCAATTGTTTCTGCACATGCTGTAGGCAGAAGTGAGGGGGCAGATGGGGCTTGTCAGTCTGGGAAAGTAGCCCATCTAGGAGAAGGAATATCTGAACCAAATCTTGCACAAATACGGTTGGATGGTGCCTTATAACCTCCTTCTGGCAACTCCTGCAGCCAAGCTTGTACCAAACGTAGTACTCTGCTTTCTTTTGGACCACATCAGTGAGGCCGAGAATGGGGTCTTGTCATCTGGGCACAAGAAAGGGGCTGTGAGCAGCTGTCTATTGCTTGCCATTAATCCAAGATTGGGTTGTGCAAATGTGCCCACTGATTCAGCATACTTGTGACACTTATAAGCCCTGGGTTTTACTGCTGTTCCTAACTTACTGTAGCTTTTTATGTAGCTTTTGGATTTTAAGGAACACGGTATTATAAGCTACTTTGGGCATTTGTTATGATTGGGAAGGTGGGATATAAATTGCTAGATACTTGCTGAGATCTGGTTTAACACACTTTGTAAGCTGTGAAGGGTGTACCGTAGTTCAAATTTTAGCTTAGCCGCATGATTCACTAGGTAACCTTAGGCAAGTTGCTGTTCTGAATCTGTTATCCCTGCCCCCCTCCCTTGTCTGCAAGAGAGCTGGTGTGGCAAAGTTGCTAGAGAATGTTTGCCTTAGACCAAGGGTTGAGAACCTCAGGCCTTTGGGCCAAATGCACCCCTCTAGTCCTCTTTGTCTGGCTCTTGGGGCTATCCTCAAGCCACATCCCTCACAGGCCCTGCTTCACACCCTCCATGAGTGGTTTTGTCTTGAACAATGATGACTTTTACTTGCACCCACTTTTGCCTGTGAACCTGCTCACCGCTGGCATGTGGTCCCCAGAAGGTTGCCCAGGAAGAAATGCAGCCTGTCAGACTGAAAAGGGTTATCCATTCCTAACTTTGTTGGTTTAAATTCCTACCTGGGCAAGCAGCACTCTCTCACCCTAAGCTACCTCATAGGGGTGTTGTGAAGGGAAAAATGGGAGACCTATGTATGTCACCCTTAGTTCTTTGTGAATTAACAATAAATAGTAAGAGACAACTTCACTGCTAAATTATATAATCTTGTGAGAATTATGAGAATCCACATTTTATATGAATTTTAAAAAGCTGTAAATGTTAGAATTTGGAATAACATTAAAATGCAAAATTTGATTACGCAATGTATTTTAACTTGTGTGAAGAGAATATCCAAATGTTCCTAATACAGTTGTACCTTGGAAGTCAAACAGAATCTGTTCTGGAAGTCCATTCGACTTCCAAAACGTTCGGAAGCCAAAGTGTGGCTTCTGATTGGCTGCAGGAAGCCACGTTGGACATTCGGCTTCCAAATATAGTTCGCAAACTGGAACAGTCACTTCTGGGTTTGCAGTGATCGGGAGCCAAAATATTCGAGAACTAAGCTGTGCAAAAACCAAGATACGACTGTTAATGAGCAAGGGAGGGAAACATGATTTCAGAATGAGACAGTTAGAAACTACTTTCGTTCAGAATGTTTCCTTGTGTTTGGAAGATGATCAGCTAACTTTTTTAGAATGCAGGCAACTCAGTTGTGTTGAGTCTTCAGTTTAACTACTGTACTTCAGTTTAACTACTACCATTGATTTTAAATGTGTATTTGTGTTGAGTGGAGAAGGCGGGCCTGCAGGATCCCCAACATCAAGAGCCAGGCAACTCAGCATCATGGGTAGAGGACATGTTTTCCTTTTCCTTTTGCAGTATTCTCCAAAATACTCCTAATAAAAATTGGCAGCCATTTACTTACGTGGAAAAAAATACAACACTTGTATATTGCAAGGGTCTCTGGGTCCTTTGTGCATAGAGACCCTTTGCAAATCAATCTGTAAGTTAGAAGTTGTGGTCGTCCCATGTCCAGAGAGGCAAAAGAAGCCCACAATATTGTCTTTGTAAAAAACTTATTAAGGTTTTTTGTGTTACAAAGCAAACAGATAAACAAGGAGTGGTACATCTTTCTCTCCTCCCTCCTCTCCCCCAACTGCAAGATGTCTATGACAATATTGTCCTTTTTATAAGAAACACGAAGTGGTGTCTTTTGTAGTATTTCTGCCATGTGCAAATGTTAACGTGGACCAAGATTACAGTAGATAAATATACAAATATTATTGTCAGATTAGGTTTTATGTTTGTACTTCAGACCATTTAAAAAAAATACAAAACCCTTATTTTAAATTCTGCATATCATGGCAATATTTTCTACTGGTTTTCGTGTGCTCAAAGTAGTACAGGACTCTAGCCTTGTATACAGACAATCCATATTTTGCATGGAGCCCTGCTTATGTTGGCAGGGCCCATGTAAAGCATTCTACCCCACCCCATTGCTTTCCCCATTCTGCTCTTTTAGTGACATTTTAGGGTCACATTTGGTTTGGCAGCATGCACTCATATGGGATCACGCACCAATTGGACTTGCATAAATTGGCTGTTGCCTGTACTTGAAGGAGCCTCTCCATTCGCATCATTCAGACCAGACACTGAGTTCTAGCTCCAAGGGCCTTCTGTCTGTCGGTTCACTGTGAGAAGTGAAATTACAGGGAAACATTCAGAAGGCCCTTTCAGTTGTCACACCTGCCCTGTGGAATGTCCTCAGCAGATTTCAAAGAGTTAAACAACTATATAATTTTTGGTAGACATCTGAAGGCAGCTCTGTTTTGGGAAGCTTTTAATGTTTGGTGTTCTTGCTGTTGTTGTTTTTCCTGTTGACTGGGGCAACCCAGTCAGATGGGCAGGGTATAAGAAATACATCATCATCATCATTATTATTATTATTATTATTATTATTAATTACATCATCATTAGTATTAGTATTAGTATGTTGGTTGCATATTTGCTCTATGACCTTTACAACAAGCCTGTTTCATTCTGCTTGTGTGAATACCTTTATTGTTGCATTTCTTGGAGTTTCCAAAATCATGGATATTTCAGTAAAGTACATTTCCCCACATAATTCCCTACTTGATGAAGGATCACATAGAGGCAAAAGCAACCATTTTAATGTGAAATAGCTGTAAGTAAGAATTAACTCCCTTTTCTGTTTTGTCTGCACAGAGAAGAATTATATGTGTAACTCGATGTTTAATTCACTATCATAAAAAAAATCTGTTCAGTATTAGAGATTGGCTTTCTCCATGTTGTCTCTACTCAGGGTATGCTGACAGGGGAATTGAGGGCTGTAAAGTTTATAATTATTGGCAGACACTATATATACTGTCTTTCCAAACTTCATTTACTTTACAGCTTGAACAGAAATGCTACTTACTGGTGTTAGGGATGGTAAAAAAATAAGTTTTTAAACAGTTGAAATGATATGCAGATACCACTTCTTCAAAACCTGTCTCAAGCCCTGGTTAGTATTAACAGTGACATTTAAATGCAATTTAGTTTGGTGTGTGCAGTGGAAGAGGGGGAACACTTGTAATCTTTTAAATATGGTTCAGATATTCTCAACCAGCTGGTTCCTTGATATAAATTTATGTAATATCAAATTGTGTTTTGATTTAATTATCGTTTGCCCTGATACCTGAATTGTCCAATCATAGCTATGAACATAGTTCCATCTTCTGAGTTGATCATACCATAGAAATGGGACTTCTGAGCAGATTAAAAGTGAAAGTTTGGTGACATGTACTTTGAATTTAACGGGTTCAGTTTCTGTCATCTCTGTTTAAAAAGAAGCTCATATGGCAGAGCTGGGAAAGGATTTCTGCCCAAGAAGAAATAGTCACTGCTAGTCAGAAGCTTAGTTCACACATAATGATAAACCATGGCCAATGGCTTTGCAGGATTGAGCAATACTGCTACCGGTAGTGCCTGCTGCCAGGGTACTCCCACTTTGCTTCTCCACTGGCACAGACAGAAGTAACAAGCCATGAAGCCTTTATTTGTAGTTACATCTGAACCAGGATTGTGGTTTCTTTCTCCCCAAGAAACTACAGGTGATACTCGGAAAATTAGAATATCGTGGAAAAGTCCATTTATGTAAGCAATTGTTTTCATTAGCTACTGGAGTATAATATATGAGATTGACTCATGACATGCAAAGCGAGATACGTCAAGCCTTTGTTTGTTGTGATGATTATGGCGTACAGCTGATGAAAACCCCAAAGTTGAAATTGTTAATTTGGGGTTATCATCAGCTGTACGCCATAATCATCACAATTATAACAAATAAAGGCTTGACATATCTCGCTTTGCATGTCGTGAGTCTATCTCATCTATTAGTTTCATCTTTTAAGTTGAATTACTGAAAGAAATGAACCTTTCCACGATATTCTAATTTTTCGAGTTTCACCTGTATGATCAGCAAGCCAAGAACAAACCATGGCTTTATGATCACCAGGGGAGGAGTGAAGCAGGAGCAACCAGGCAGTATGCTCTGGCACAGTTTTTGACCTTGATAAGCTATTAATCATGGCTTTTTCAGTGTGTACGAGGCCATAGGGTTAGATGGACAAATGGTCTGATCTGGTGTGAGGTAGATTTCTATGAAAGCAGATAAGCAGCTGCCAAATTCCTATTCGCCTATTCATTTGGAAGCACAAGTTGCAGTTTGGTGTAATGCCTGAATCAAGACATAGTCAGAGACTTGTTGGGGGAGGAGGGTTGAAGATTTGTTGGGACTTGCTGCACATTCAGAGAATCTTGTATAGTAAGTTTTCAACTTATGTGGTTATATTCCGCAGATCGTGCCTAAAGCCAGAATCGTGTATAGTTGAAACCCATTGGATTCAATGGGAGCTGGGATTGCCAATGCCATTTTTCCTAGCAATCTGCCCCTTTCTGTCTCCTTTCTATTTTTAATTTTTTTTGCCATGTGTGTAAACTTGAATGTACACAAGTTGCAGGCTTACTGTATTAGCTCAATTACTGTGTTGTGTCCTAGGCAGCGGTACCAGCCGTGGAATTGGGGTTTTGCCCAATGTGTGGCCTTCGTGCTTGGCACAGAGTCTAGGAACAACAGGCCACATACTGCCAGCACCGGTTCTAAAACTAGGAAGCAAAGTCAGGTCAAGGAAAGGTTGGTGGACAGACAAGCAGAGGGTCAGTCAATTTAAGTAAGAATAGGCAAAGCAGGGATCAAAATTCAAAAGGCAACAAACAAGTTGGGCAGTTCTGAGTGGCGGTTGGACAGGGCAGGTTTGAATGTTGCTCCAACCCAGACAGCGTTAAAGAGGATTGCAGCTTCCTCTGAGCAACATTCCTTGCTCCATGAACAGAGTCTCAACTCTTAAAAGGCATGAGGGAGGCCAAAGTTCTAGGTGGCCTCCAAATTAGATTCCGTGAAGTCTGAGGAATGTAAGCCAGAGAGGCACTGGCATCACAGTCTTCTCTGATACTGGAACTCCCAAGGAGATAGGGATATTTAAGACCGATTCTGAGAGCAAACCCTCCTTCTGTTCCAAGATGTCCTCTGTGTCAGTAGATTCTTTACCTGAGAATGGTGGGGTTGAGAGCAGTAGTTCAAAGGAGACGGCTATTCACAGCAGTTTAGGAACTGAGCAGAGTTTTGGGTGGGTTTGTTTGTTTGTTTGTTTTTGCTTTTCCTCTTAAGCTTTCTAGCTTATTTTTTTTAATATTCCTAACAGTCTTGGGAAGTTAAGCACTTTGGAAACAAATGCCTCCTCAATTGCAGTGAATATAAAGGCTGTACCTGCATCACTGCTGGTGCAGATGTGCTGCTTCCTTTCATCTTTTACTGCATTGTATTTTGAGGTACTGTCTGTGCTAGGTGTGGGGTATAGGACATTTCCCTCCACTTTGTAGTCAGATAAATAGCTTGGCGCTCAAAAAACTGAAAAATGCTGATATGTTGGGGAAATAGAAGAAGAGCTCTAACATTAATTATCTTTTTAAAAAATAATTTAGGTGGCAGCCAATGCTCACATTCCTCCAGACTATCTTCTAAAAATCTGTGAACGCATTGGACCTTTATTGGATAAGGAGATCCCACAGAGTGTGCTTGGGGTGCAGACTTTGCTGGGAGTGGGACGGCAGTCATTACTAAGGGCAGCCAAAGGTAAGATATGTGGCATTTTTCCTTTGTCATATTTTAAAACCTCTAGTACCATTTTACAGAGGCCCTGGAAGTGGCTTAACTTTCTATTTAAAAAAGCTTACCATACATAAAGCAAGCAATAAAAATGTGTTATTTTGTGTTTGTTTTAATGTAAATTGCATTTCTGGTTAACATTGAAAATAAATGGGCAAATAGGCAGAAAGAAAGTACAGTAATTAGTTGAAATGAAACGTTGAAACAGACAACATTGTGTCTCATGAAAGCTTTTTTTCCTGAAATTTCTTTCCTTTTGGAATTAGTACTGTACAAGCATTTCCCAGAAATAGCTTTGCAGAGAAGGGAGGGATGAGAACGAGTTCAGAGAAGTCATGGCTTTCATAGTTCCGGCAAAACAAAGCAGAATTGGTTGTAGAGCTCAAGCATTCAGCTCAAGATTTTTACCAGCTTTGAATCTTATTCACACAGACTGTAGGTACACACCTTGGAAAGTATCAGCATTTGCAGCTCTCCACAGAGGAAGGCCCCCTGAACTACCTTCAAACTATTCAAAACCACCAAATGTGGGTAAGGAATAACTTACAGTGTTTAAGTGCATGTTTATTATTTATGGAGTGGCTTTTTGTATTGGAAATTTTTCTTTAGCCCAAAAGTTAACTTAGATTTATGGCATCATAGAAGGAGCATTAATATAATGGGCCAAGTGATTTTTTCCCAGCTAGAACATTATTAGGATCATCAGCAATTCCTGCCATGGTACATGTAGACTGCATTAAAATATGCACTTATTTTTCCTGTAAGAAAAAAATTGTTTTATAAAAAAATGGAAAGGACAAAAATACATCTATCTAATCTCTTGCTGTAAAGGCAGGATTATTCATTCTGTAGACATGTTTGTCTGGGGGAATTTGTTTAATTTAAAGTTTACCCTGGGAAGAAATTTGTAGGTGCTAAAATATGGCAGTAAATGAAATCCTGATTGTGAGCAAACTGCATCCACTGCATCACCATCTAGATGACCTTTTTAAAAGATCTTATGGTGGGAGTAGATAACACTACATGATTCTACTGAGAAAAATAAAAATAAAACCCCAAAACGTTAATAAGAATCAATAATTTTAAATTTTGTTTATAAACAGAAAAAATATCAAAACCCAACTTTGGGTATGTATGTGTATAATGGGCAGAATGTGAAGCCTGGCTCAAAAATAAAAGTGCTTATTTAAAAAAACAGAAACTTTGAAAAGAACAGTTTTAAATGGCAGTAGTAGGAGGCTTAACAAAATAAGCAAGAGCAGGAAAAAGGAAAAAGAGAGGCAGTGTTCAAAATGGCATTAAATATGTTTAATAAAATAGTGAAATACCCAGCATGTTTTGGTGAAATCAGCTTTGAGCACAAGAATATGGAGGACCATACACAGGGCTCTGCAGACCATAAACCTGGCACTGCCAGATGCCATACTACATACCAGATGGCATACTACTGATGCCAACACATTGTAACAGCCCTTATACTGTGTAAGGGCTTTTCAGTGTGAGGGTGGAGCTTCTGTAGTCCCCTTGCACCCAGCCTGACTGCTTCCAAGATGGCCTTACATGTTTTCAACTAATATTAGCATAAGTAGGCCAGACCTGTTGTTACACCTGATGCTGCTCTAATGGTTGCCATGCGAACTTCTGTTTTATTGTTGGATAAGTAGATTTACAGCAATTTAAGTCATAGGGATAACTGTGTTTTCCCCTTCTCCCTCGCTTTTAGTAAATATAATCAGTGCCAAGCAAACAACAGGATATGGGCGTTTCAGCCATTTGTTCCCCTCGTCTTTCTACCAGCACATCAAGATGCACAAGAGAATTCTTGGGCATCTATCCTCTGTGTATTGTGTAGCCTTTGATCGCACTGGGAGGCGAATTTTCACAGTGAGTTGAAGAAAACTGCAATATTTCAAAACATTGCTTGACTTGGTTTGTTGGTTGTTTTGCTCTCTCATAATACCTTTTTCAGACCTAGGAACCACCTTTAAATCAAGCACATCTGAGGCTTCATTTCTTATTTACCCCTCATATATTTTAGCATATATTTGTATAGTGGTAGGTAATGCTTCTGTTGTGATCTACCTTAGATCTTGACATGGGGAACTGGATCTGACCAGGGGGCTGGATCTTTATCTCTACACACACTTGTGGGTCAAGCTTGGCAGTTGGATGGGGCAGCCCAGCTGTAAAGCCGTAAATCACTTGGCCCATTTTGAAATAAAAGTTCTGCAAAAATGTCTGTACTGTGCTTCCCAAGCACTGACAGCCCTGTGCAGGGGGCTTTGTAGGCACCCTTTCATCCAAGTCCTGTTACCTGCCCACACCTGCTGTCATATCTATATGGTATTGGGTATTTGGCTGAAATGGGCTTGGCTGAAAAAGTCTTTAGGACAAATGAGACCTGACGACCCAATTAAACTCATGTCCGGAGGTTCCATACCTCTGTGGCAGTGGCTCCCAACCTACCAGTTGAAGATTATGTGATCTTTACTTAAAAAAGAAAAAGAAAGAAAAAGAAAAAGAAAGAATGCATGTATCCTTCAAAAAGAAAATGAAAAGGTTTTATATTTTGTTTATAGTCAATCATAGAAACTCTTGGTTTTGTGTTTGCTACTTTTCTTTTATAGCTCAAAAATAACTTACGGGAATGATACAGAAGCTGCTAGTCCTTCATACAACCGTAGCATTTTCTTTGCAGGACAGCATGAAGCACTCCAAGTTAGGGTGGACCAGATTCGAGGTCCGTCTAGCTATATGTTTTGCTTCTCACAACAGTCAAAACATGACTCTGGGGCACTCTCAAACAGGGCATGAAAGCATTCTGTTGTAGTGGTTAGAGTAATAGTATTGGACTAAGTCATCAGACAGATCTGAGTTCTAATCTCTAATCACTAGTGGACCTCGGATCAATTTCATTCTCTCAGTCCAACATCGCAGGGTCCTTGTCTGGTTTTTTAAAATAATTTTTATTGACTTCAAGAAAAGAAAACAGCAACTTTGAGTAAACATAACAGAATCCAGTTGCAGATTGTAGAATAATTAGCATAGACTCAGACACTCAGTGTGACGTTATGTCCTTCGACAGCTTCACCCTTGTCCTTTTAATTATCCCAGTGATTTTAAATGTTTTATACTGTGATGCCAATAAAGGTTTTATTTATTTATTTATTTATGACTCAGAATAGATCACAGAAAATGAATAAATTATCTTAGAAGAATCATTACCAGTTTTATGTGATTATTATGCTTCAGTATAGTCCATCTACCCTCTTGAACCAGTCTTCACTGCAACACTCATCACTTGTCTGTGTTGTGTACGACATTAAGACAGGACTGTATCCCAGAGATTATCGAATGCTATCTCTAAACAGCATTATACATGGTTTCCATTGTTGAACAATGACCATATGAGCCACCACCATAAGCAATCTACAATAATAAAGTGCAAGTGTCTCTGCGTCCAGTCCATGTGTCCGTGGGATTGCGCTACTGCGCATGTGCCCCACGGGCAGCCGTTGGGACTTGGAACGCAGAGACACTTTGGGAAAGGTCAGTGCGAGGAGAAGGTGGGAGGGAGGGAGGGAGGAAGGGCGGGCCCGGCTGGCTGTCAGTAAGCGAGTAGGCGGCAAGCCAGCCAGGGAATGCCCAGACGTGAGAGCGAAAAGGGGCAGGGGTGGGGACGAGAGCAAGGGGGCGTGTCTGCGAGGCTGGGCGCGCGCACGGAAGAGACCGGGCTGAGAGCGTCGACGTCGCCTCCCCCTCCCCAGCAACAGTGCCGCTTGCTTCTCACAGCCCCGCCCGCGGCTCGAGCTCGTGCAGCCGAGCGTGACGCGGTGTCCTGGTGCCCGTTAATTTAACGGGCATAATACCCACTAGTACAATATAATTATGCTTAATTGTTGGATTAAGGTAATTTTCCAGTGGCAGCAGTACTAAGAAATAGTCAAGCAACAGGGGTTGACCTGTTACTGATGAAGTTGTGTCAAATATCCAAGACCAAAACACATTCACTATTGCGATCACAGGATTGTTGTGAGGATAAAGGGTGGGTGGGTGCAGGAAATTGTTTACGCTTTTTTTGCACTCCTTGGAGGAAGGCCAGGGATAAACTACAACTACTACTAAACCTAATGGCACTCAGGCAGTTAGCAAAAAGAAGGGAAACACATCTCTAGTATCATAGTGAAAACAGTGGTACTTCTGCATGTTATACTTTGGATGTTGTTTTTTGTGTGAAACATTAGGGTTCGGATGATTGCTTGGTGAAAATTTGGGCTACAGATAATGGACGTTTGCTCTCAACACTCAGAGGACATTCGGCTGAAATATCTGACATGGCTGTTAATTATGAAAACACCCTCCTTGCTGCAGGCAGCTGTGACAAAGTAGTCAGAGTATGGTGTCTTCGAACCTGTGCACCAGTTGCAGTGCTGCTTGGCCACACAGCTTCAATAACATCTATACAGGTAAAGTAGATGAACACTGTTGTTTTTTCCTTTGCTTTTGTTTAGCACTGAGATGCAAAACTACATTTGCTTGACCAAATGCATGTTAAATCCACCTCAAATGATTTGAAAGTTCCATCAAACAATTTTGTGATGGGCCTATTTTATTGATTAGCCTTTATTATTTTTTGCTTACTTTCTCGTGGCCAAAAGCAGTCCAGAACAATATTTATTCAGTGAGTGTGTTTCATATGCCCAGCAAAATAGTTGATTGTTTGTTTTTAAGCTGGAAGAATGAGGGGAAATCCTAAAACCAATTTACAGTATCTTTTTTCTAAAATCTTTAGTTTTCTCCAGCAAGAAAAGGAACAACTCGATACCTCACTTCTACAGGTGCTGATGGAACTATCTGCTTCTGGCAATGGCATTCAGATACAATGAAATTCAAGTACGTATATTTCATTAGATTTATTGTTTTAGCTCATTTTTCTGCCTTTGGACACATCAATATTTTCTTAGGTCAGCTTGGTGGTGTACCACAATATGACAATATGCCAGCGGCGGGCAGCACCAGAGGAAGAAATGGGTGTGACCAGAGGCAAAGTGGGTGGAAGTACACATGTAACTCTTTATGCAGTAGGCTACATCCCAGCCACATGTCAGATGTTTCTACCCCCTCCATATGTAAAAGAACATTAAGAATAACTCGATAGAGAGGGATGACAGGCATTTAGCCTGCAGTTCTGAGGTTCCCCTCCATTCAAACTTCTAGCACACCAATTTTTGTATTCAGCTGAATTGGGATTTTAAAAAATAGTTTTTTAAAAAAGAGGATTTTCTTTTTGTCGCGTGGCTCCAATAGATTCATAGCCTTTGGGGGAAAGCAGAAGATCAACCCTTTCTAGGAAAAGTACAACTTAACTGATTCTATATATCTGTATTCACAAACTTTATCCAGGTTTGGTTTAGTTTTGATAGGCTGCAGACAAGCACCTTACCAATTTTTATTTTGCAAACTGTTAACGTTGCGGGGATGTTACTTTCTCAGCATGTTAGTAGCCATGATCACATTCTATGGACAGCTGCAGTTCTAGCAGCTGCGTATTGTACAAATATAAATTGTTTTCTTAACAGGTTTATATAATAACCTTTGCACCACTTAAGGTATAATAATTAAAGTGCTTCATATTTACATTTCAGGGATCGTCCAATCAAATTTGCTGAGAGGTCAAGGCCTGGTGTTCAGATATCTTGTTCTTCTTTCAGCTCTGGTATGTATATATATTTCAGGAACAGAAACCACACAGGGAATGGTTTTCCATAAAAAATGGTTTGTGCTTGTTTTCGAAAGTGCTAACTGATTCAGAAAACACAACTAAATTTTTCAGGAAAATGCAGACTTCAGGAAGATTCTAACCAGAGCGAATATTAATTGACAACAATATCTAGGAAATGATTGGGATCTAGGACATTGGTTGCTTTGGAAAATATAATTGATGGAACTTTCAGCTTCAGGCACAAGCATTAACTTTTCACAGCACTATGTCATTAAATATATATTGAGTCCTAGTACAGGTTGATTTTGCTAGCAGGTTTACTTTGTAGGCAATTTGTCTTACTAGGATTTCCACCCTTGAGTATTTCTCTTGACACCTGAAATAAAGTTAATTACTGTTACACATTCCTTGCTGTTTAGGTTCTTTATAAAAGTATTTTAGCAAAGCACTTGCGGTTCTTAATGCCATTTTAATGGACCTTTAGCATGATCTTGTATTGTGCCAAATTGAGGGGGCGGTGCAGGGTCCAGTCTGACATTCCATGGTGCTGTAATTCTAGGGTAATGTTTTGGATAATTGTGTGCAGTTTATCTGTTTAGTTTGCCAAATATAGATGTCTGTGTTCTTTGAATAATAAAACACTTTCAGAATTCACAGATCCTGAAGGAAAAATGCATTACATGGTTCACATTTTGCTCTCTTGAAATGTTACTTTTCAAATCTGGCATTACCATTTGAACAACAATCATGATTTTTTGAATGAAAAATGTAAGGTTTCTTGATTTGTTTTCTTCTTGTCTTCTTTATCTCCTGCCCCACTTCTGCTTTTAGGTGGTATGTTTGTTGCAACAGGGAGCACTGACCATGTGATAAGAATATATTACTTGGGTTCTGAGTCTCCAGAAAAAACTGCTCAGTTAGAATCTCATACGGTAAGAATGAAGTAGGAAATCACACTTGCATTAAAAAAACAACAACTGCTCAGACGTTTAGGTTGTGCATTTTAACACAGGCTTACCCTGATAAAAGTTCTTGTCTGGAAAACATCTTCGTTATCTTCTGTGGAAGAGGCTGCTTCAAGGCACATGCAAGAAAAAATGCTTCTCTTTTGAAACAAACAAGGGAGCTTTTGCAGCCTACGGAGCCTGGTGCTTTCCATGAAGTTTTGTGCCTGCAAAGACTGCTGTTCTGAGACTAATCTATGGTTGGGTAACAAAACTATCCTGCTAGTTGACCAGGACCTTCTGCAATAAGCAGAAATGGTGTTAAGATTAATACAGTGCACTTATAATGGTGGAATTAGTTTTGGCAAAAATATTTCAGCTTGTAGTTTCTTTTTCTGCCAAATATATTTTGCTGTAAAGGAAAGTAATATGTGTCTGTTTGGTTTTTGACAGAAGCAACATGGCCATGGGATGCCATGACCAAAGTGCATGGTGCTCTGAGCCAATGTCATGGTTATGTGGAGTGGTGGGTGATCAAAGCACCAGTGTTTTGGGATAGCAAATAGGAAGGTGCCCCCCATAGAGTGCCAATACTTACTGGTTTTAATTTGTGTATGCATGGTATCCAAATGAAACGTGATGGCTAGAAGTGGTATGCCAGTGACCTCAGGGAACAATAGGTACACAAGATACGTTATGATCCTCAGGGGCCAATGGGCGTAGGGCTGGCCTTCTTGTTCAGTTAACACTGGCCTGTGACTTCATAGACTTCAGTACATGCTACTGGCCCATACACTGGGGCAAAAGACAGGTGAGTCAGAGAAAGGGCTGATGCATGTTTCTTGACACTTGCTGCTAAGATGTTTTGGACACTCTAGAAATGTGGATGGGGGAGAGCAGGGTTGTACATAAGTTGACTGGAGAGAAAAGTATTGATGAAAACAATTCTTTTCAAATTTTTTAAGGACAAAGTAGTTGCTGTTCAGTTCTGCAACAGTGGAGGCAGGTAAGCATTTCTTCTCCCATGATGTTATTGCTGCATTTGATTTTCCAAAATATTTTTTAAAATTCTTACGCTACTTGTGAAATATAAACAGATATTTACAAACATCTTGTAAACTGCTTTATTACAGTCAAGCAGTATATACGTTTTCTAAATTAAAATAAGGGATTTATCTTAAACTGATCAATGGCAACTTTCTATCTGTTTGGACTTGTGATTCAAAGCAGAACTGAAAACAGCTGTCTAAATTGTGCTTCCAATTTTGGCTTGGATTGAACAGCATACTATGGTTTGCTGCAACCAGAAAATAATTAACTGGAGCATGTGATGGGTTGAAGAGGCAAAGCTGAAAAACGGCACGAGTGGCCAAACTGTGGTTAGGCTGTGACGCATCAGCTGGGACAAGGTGTTCTGAATTGCACTGTGAAGTGTACTGGATAGCTGTTCAGTATTATACTGTTTTAAACCTTTATATCCCACTTATATTCACTAAGTGACTTTTAATTAAAGGAAATTAATGAAAATATTACCTTTAATTAGCCACTATATTAAAATGTCAGATAAGCAACTAGAAGCCAATTCACTTGAGTTTTGTTCCAATGCTTACTAAATGTTTAATATCTGGTTGGTGAGCCTGTGAACTGACCACATGGTATAAAGCATTGCATTTTGAAGAGTTAGGAGAGTTCCAGGGTTGGCTTGTTCAGCCATGAAAGCTGTTTCTAGATGTTGCTGTCATCTAGAACGTGCATGTGAGGCTACCCTAAAACAAAGGCACATGCAAGCCTTGCCCCCTTGTGCTGTATTTTGTGTTAAGTGTGTTTGTGGGTACCAGTGCACAAGATAGTGGCCCTTAAAAAAACACAAAGTGGAAATATTATTATGCAGGAATTCAGGGTACCAGTAGACCAAAATTCTGAATGGGGTAGAGGAAAAGCATGTTGGAGAGCAAAGCAGAGAGGCTTCAGAGCCCTACACATGTAACTGTTTTCCTTTTCCTTTTTACTCGGAAATACAGACTAAGATTTGTCAGTGGAAGCAGAGATGGAACAGCCAGAATCTGGCAATATCAGCAGCAAGAATGGAAGAGTATAGTGTTGGAGATGGCGACTAAGATGACTGGGTAAAAGGCAGAATAATGTTTATTATTTAACCTCAATAGACAAAGGAATTCAAATGTTCAAAACACAGTAGTATTTATTTCTGTGGTTGAAATCCAGAAATGTTCGTTTTCTTCACCTGTTTCAGCATCTCTCCCTTCTAGCCATTTTCCTGTTGTGGCTTTTGTGTAACTGAGGGTTTCTGGGGAAACCAAACCATCTTGTTACCTATGGAAGGTTTTGTCATGGTATTTATAGTAGCATTAAGCTGCACCCTTCTGGTTGCTTCCCATCATCATGTTACGTGTGGCACATGGGGCTTGCTGTTAAAAATTTGTGAAGCTACAGTACATCATATTGGGCATATGCATTTCTCTAGAGGGGAGCACTGGCCTACTTTCTGAACTAACTGTACCTGGTTGAGACACAGTGAGTTGTACTAGAGGGAGCTCTTTTTTGCATTAGAATCTGACAGTGTTTCCACAGAAATGAACTTTGTAGTCTGTATTGAGCATTAAACCAAACAGGATAATTATCAGGAATATAAGAGGCAGATATTTTCAGAGAGCATTTGGTATTTTATAAGCTACTTATGCTACATTTCTTGTTTCCTCTCAAGATTCAGCAAAATTTGAATGTGTAATACTCATAGAACTTGCATTTTCTACATATATTCTCTTGCGGCTGAAAAATGTTAGGCTTATAAATTAATTCCTTTATACTACTGTTTGCATGTACAGTTAATCCTCGGTTATTGAACGTAATCCATTCCGGAAGTCCGTTCGGCTTCCAAAATGTTTGACAACAAAGGCGCAGCTTCAGATTGACTGCAACAGCTTCCTGCACTCAAGCAGAAGCCATGTCAGACCTTCGGCTTCCAAAAAACATTCAAAAACCGAAGCATTTACTTTGGGTTTTCGGCCTTCGGGAGCCAAAATGTTCCAAAACAGATGCGTTTGGGAGCCGAGGTTTGACTGTATAGTTTTGATCTGGCCAGCTTTTTACTGACAATGGTTTAGTGATGATAATCAGTTTCCAATATCTGGAAATTAAGGCCAAGTATGATATATAACAGGGAGAGGTTTTTGTTTGTTTGTTTGTTTGTTTGTTTAAAAAAAGGGGTGGGAAACAAGATCTAGCCTGTGGGCCGAATCTTTAGCTCCTCACCCCCACCTGGCAGGCCACTTTGACAGGTGGGTGGGACTAGTAACCTTTTTGGAACCTGTAGTTTCTTCCTTAGGGCAGCTGCACAAAAGGTGGATGGGGAAGGGTAAATTCCTAGTATCACAGCCCCAATGTATCCCATGGCTGCTTTTAACATCTTTAAAAAACAACAATCCGATCAAAGATTTCCCAGTGTCACAAAGTTTGGCTCTAAGTTGGTACTTAAAAGTTTCATTTGACTAGATTCTTCTTTAACGTCTACATTTTCTCAGAAATAGCCAAGTGTCTGGGGAAGACAAGGTATCCAAGTTGAAGGTGACTATGGTAGCTTGGGATCGTTATGATACTACTGTTATTACAGCAGTCAACAATTTCCTTTTGAAAGTGTGGAACTCTTCTACTGGGCAGCTTCTTCACAACCTAACTGTAAGTTAGACCTTCAGTCAATTAGCTTTTTAAGAGGATCTGAATTTAGTGCTCTCTCTGTTGTGTGCCACTGAACTGGGGTCTGGCACTAAGCTTTGGAATCTTTAAGAATTAAGATTCTGATCATGCTTGTGGAGGAACAGCTGAGAAACTTGCAAACAACATCAGATTAGTCCAGGAGTTGTGCGGACCAAGGACTGGTGATCCTTTATCAGAAACACATCAAAACAAATATACAGAAAACAAAATAATTGATCAAATTAGTAGCTTCATTTTCCCAATGGGAGAAGAAAGCTGTTATCATTTTTCCTGCATTCTAACTGATTGATGGTTGGTTGGTTGGTTAATCAATCAATCAAATAAGATTTTCCTGTTGTTTACTATCCATCTGCCTTCTTACTGATCAATTAACTAATGAAATTATAAATATATTTATATTTTTTTACCAAAACTTCAATGAAGGTACCCTTCTGAGGCACTTCTGAGAAAATGTTAGCGTGTTTACAATTGAATAAATAAAAGATACCACTTATTGTTTTGGGGGGAATTACTTGTGTTTCATAATACAATTATAATTTTCATAATGTAAGTGGGACTAACCCCCCCCCCCCCCAAATATTAAAGTTTCATATATATATTAGAAAATCAGGTCCATCCAAATACCTGTTGTGTCCAAAAAATTTCCCACAGGGTTGGAAAATGCTGTGACAGGCAGGTATATCACTCTGTCTGATACCAGGAAGAGCAGGGATAGGTGAATTCTTGCTTGGCCAACAAAGCAAGCTGCTCTTGTGTTCAAGTATTCTCAGTAAGATTCTTCATTGTTAAGTTGAACAGTAGAGCAGCCTGATTTGTTCCTGTGTGACTATTCCCAATAACAATCGTGACCTGTGGGAGTAGGGTGAACTGGGAGCAATTTATGGGGGGTTCTGGCAAAAGTAAAGGGGATAGGGGATTAGTCGCTCACCAAAAGATCGCTATGAAAACAATTTGCCTCACAGCAAAAACTCCATCTTCTGTTCCAATGAAAATGGAGGGCGGGGAAGGGGGTGGGAGCGGATGCTTTTAGGCAAAAGCAAAGGAAAAGGAGCCCATGATCGGTAGTGATCGACCGGAAGCTCCCGGGGATCGACCAGTCGATCCCGATCAACCTGTTGGACATCCCTGATGTAGAGCTATCACTTGCACTCAGGAGGCTGATGTGTCCTTCAATCCCCAGCAGCAAATATCTGTGGATCTTGTAGGCACTTCATATTGGGACTGCTCCAATTTGAGCAGAGTTGCTTGCATTTCCAACTACCCACTGTTTAAAACAATTGCCTTGTATTTAAACAGGAGGTCAGTGTGGATGTGCCTCCATTCTCTCTCAATTCCAAAATATAAAAAAGTCCCTGAATATGGGCTTCTACCTGACATTGTAGTTTTCTGTTAAAACCCTTCTGACATGCTAGTTTTGTGTCTATTGGGGTATTCATTTTTCCATTTATATACCAGTTTTCATAAAAAATGCAAACTGGTTTACAAAGCACAATATAAAATACACAATTGCAAACAACTAATAAAAGATCAGTACTATTAAAATCCCCCAAACCAGGGATTAGTTCAGCAACAGCATAGTAGTGGACACGTAGGATTCCTTAAACTTCACAAGGATCTGATGGTCTGGGAGACACACCTTTTTGGTATGCAGGAATGTTCTGTCATTGAAGCCTTCAATCTGAGGTGGTAGACCACAGAAACATGCAGACCACATTCATAAGATTGAGGCATTGGTCATCTGTGTGTATGTGATGAGCAGGGGAGGGGGGGAAATGTAACATGAAGCTTATGTTGGACAGTAACTACTTCTTAAAATATTACTTTCTTTGCATTTGTTGCAGGGCCATGATGATGAAGTGTTTGTTTTGGAAGCTCACCCATTTGACCAAAGGATCATGCTTTCTGCAGGCCATGATGGGAATATTTTCATTTGGGACCTTGAGAAAGGAGCAAAAATGCGCAATTACTTCAACATGGTACTGTATAACAGGCAGAATGAGTGGTTAGATCTTAGAATCATAGACTTGTAGAGTTGGAAGGGACCCTAGGGTCTAGCCAACCCCCTGCAGTACAGAAAACCTTTTGCCCAACATGGGGCTTGATCTCATGACCCCATGATTAAGAGTCACAGATCTGAGAATTACTGTGTGTTTATTTATCTGCGGTGGTACTTGATCTTTATAAGGCACCTCATACCAAAGCAGAGAGAACCTGCCCTCAGTGTCCTTGGTGAAAATACTTCTTGCTGAAAGTAAAAGTAATGTCTCTATAAGCTTAATGGTAAAGGTAAAGGACCCCTGACAGTTAAGTCCAGTCGCGAACGACTCTGGGGTTGTGGCGCTCATCTCACTTTACAGGTCAAGGGAGCCACAGACAGTTTTTCCAGGTCATATGGCCAGCATGACTAAGCCGCTTCTTGTGAACCAGAGCAGCGCACGGAAACGCCATTTACCTTCCCACCGGAGTGGTACCTCTTTGTCCACTTGCACTTTGACGTGCTTTCGAACTGCTAGGTTGGCAGGAGCAGGGACTGAGCAACGGGAGCTCACCCTGTCGCAGGGATTCAAACCACCAACCTTCTGATTGGCAAGCCCAAGAGGCTCAGTGGTTTAGACCACAGCACCGCCTGCGACCCTTAAGCTTACAATATAACAAAACCACAAAGGGTGGGAAGAGGGTGGGGGAGAGCTCTGTTGTGATTAACAGGTCTAATTTGTAATAAGTGGGAAATGTTTTGCCAGGTGCTGGCAAAAAACAAGTGCTTCATGGGAGGGATGTTGTTAAGAATTCTGGTGACACACTCAGAGCAAAGGGGTGTTTTGTAACCTATGTTTAGCCCAGTCCCTCCATTTCCCCACCCTTTACTTTCAGATCCTAGTTCTTTTTCTTTCTTGTTGATGTAAATTTGCTCCTGTTTACATTGACTCCTTTGCTTACTCACCTGTTCCTTTTAGTCAGTGGACCCTCCCCTCCCCCTCAGTTCTGGTCTGTTTTTTTAAATTGTCTGTTTGTCTCAAGTGATTTTATTCATCCATTGTCAGTCTTAAATTCTTAGGGTCCTTTTGTGTGTACTTTTGCATGTACTTATTTTGTGTCAAGTGATTCTTATTTCCAGCCACGCCATAGTATGTCTTCAGTTGTTGTCATAGTAATTGCTAGCATCATCTTCATTATTTCTTTTTTACCCTCTCTCAAACTTTGAATGCTATCCTTATAGGAACTGTTGCAGCTTACCTCCTGAGATTTGGCAAGAGGTGCTCTGCTTACAAGTTTCATCAATTTTCTGCCAAAAATTGTGAATGAAATCTGCAGGCAATTTAATTGAATGGAAGATGACAAAGCCTTTTTTTTTTTTTACCCCAAAGTGAGCTTGAACCTGGGCTGAACTGGGCAATCTCTGAAATGCTTTGAGCTGAGAATGGCTGTTTTTTTGAAGTGCTGAATCGGGGTCAGAACCAAATCTTGTTTTCGGTACACACCCCTAAAATAAAGGAAAACTCAGCTTATCAATTTGTCCAGAAAAGTTAAGCAGATCCAAATGGATGTTGTGTGTTTTTTACAGATTGAGGGCCAAGGCCATGGTGCAGTGTTTGACTGTAAATTCTCCCCTGATGGTCAGAACTTTGCCTGTACAGATTCCCATGGACACCTACTATTGTTTGGATTCGGGTGCAATAAGAATTATGAAAAGGTGAGTTGGTAGACTCTTAATGTCCTTCTGTGTTTAGCAGTGTTTTACATCATCCAGCCAGAATGAATCACTTTTAAAGTGCTGTGAATTGCAAGGAAAATGTAAGAATGTGCTTAAATCTCTCTTAAAGTTAATGGGATGTTAAAAGTGCCTAGCTTTGCAGATGGATTGTGTGTACTGTTCTTCTGTGGGAGACATTCAGACTGGAACTAATTACTCTAGAGTAATCCTACCCAGTGGGATTTATTGCATAGCTTCTGGTTTGAGGACTGATTAACTGATAATGTCTGGAGGAACTGAGTCCTTGATTTATAAACTGCTAATAATGGTGTGAAAAGGATACAGGTTTTTTTAAAGGCTAAGAATATGTGAGAAGTGTGGGTGCACATGCTCATGCTTTGTCTTAAACAGCAGCTTCTTTGCACTCACAAGAAAGAATTTCTAGAGTAAATAATAATAATAATAATAATAATAATAATAATAATAATAATAAACAGCTAGTGACTCCTAGTATGTTTACAAGAACAGTTCAGAGTGTTGGTACTGACTTTTGAAGCCCCAAATGGCTTTGGCCCAGTATACCTGAAGGAGCGTCTCCACCCCCATCACACTGAGGTTCCACTGCCAATGGTCTTCTGGTGGTTCCCTCACAGCAAGAAGTGAAGTACCAGGTAGAGGGCCTTCTCAGCAGTGGCACCCACCTTATGGAACACCCTTCCATCATATGTAATGGAGATAAAGGACTACACAATTTTAGAAGACATCTAAAAGCAACCCCTGTATCAGGAAGTTTTTAATGTTTGACATTTTATTCTGTTCTTAAAGTTTGCTGGAAGTCAGCCAGAGTGGCTGAGGAAACCCAGCTAGATGGGTGGGGTTTAAATAATAAGATTATTATTAATAATATTATTTAAAATGATTAAGAAAGCAAGTTTTGGCCAAGGGTTCCTCCTGGGCAGTATATTTCACAGGTTAGGGACACTATATAAAAAAACTGTTCTGCCCACTAGGAAGTTTAATCTACCCAATTATGGTGGAAATTTTGACCAGGACTGCCCTAAAAATATTTAAGGATGTGAAAGTGTGTTAGGGAGATGTGTACTCCATAAAGATTCTCTGAGTCAAAACCAGAACCTTGAGTTGAATTTGGAAGAAAACTGGAAGATAACACTGTAGTGAATTGGTTATAAAAAGAAATTTGTTAAACTCCTTCTCCTAAAGAGTTGACCACTTAGGACCTCATATCTGTGGTTTCTGAAGGCTACCACCCTCATGTTTCATTAAAGCTTTTCTTTGTAGTCCTAAGGGTAAGAACTGTGCTTGCTTTATTTAAAAAAAATGAAAACCACATAGAAAATACACTTAATTCTAAGCTCTTGTGGTGCATAGAAATAGTTCACATGCAGGTTTGCTCCTCTAAAGTAGTCTGAATATTCTGATGGGACCAAGGTGAAAATTACCATTTGACAGATAATCTCTAGCCAGGAAGACAGTTAACAGAGTATGCATTGTATGAGAAGAATTAAGAAATGTTTGTGTATTTGTACTGATTTCTACGTTTGTGTCCGATGTAGATCCCAGACCAGATGTTCTTCCACACAGATTTCCGCCCTCTGATCCGAGATGCGAATAACTATGTCCTAGATGAACAAACTCAACAGGCCCCACATCTCATGCCTCCCCCATTCTTGGTTGATGTGGATGGAAATCCTCACCCCACAAAATACCAGCGACTGGTGCCAGGGCGGGAAAATTGTAACGATGAGCAACTCATTCCTCAGCTGGGATATGTGGCAAACGGTACATGATTTTTATATAACAGAGTCTGAAAGAGGTGTTTCTTGCAATGTAGTATGCCTATTATGAAGTTTCTATGTTTGGGTATGGCAGTCTTCATCATCCTGCTGGCCTTCAGGTGGTTTGGATTATCAAAATATGCTGGCTGGAGCAGATGGGAATTGCAATCCAAAACATCTTGATGGCACCAGGTTGGGTTAAGGCTGGGATATGGGTTATCTAAAGAAACTAGGGCGCCTCTCTGTCTTGCGTGGGGGAAAATCATACATTAAAAATAATCTGTTAAAATCTTAGTAATAACATAGGTCACCTGATGAGGCAGACCAGTCCTTCCTTTGAATTTAATATTTTCAAAGTTTTTTTTTTTTTTACTCAGAAGTAAAGCTGCAGTCTTAAACCCACTTACCTACAAGCCAGCCCCTTTAAATTCAGTAAGATTTACTTCTGTGTAGACATGGTTAGGCTTGCCACTGTAAATCTTTCTGAATGCAATTTTGGGCTTACTTTAAGTGAAGACTTTTTGGGGAGTAACACCTTATTTCATCAGACATTATTTAAATAAGGTTTTTTTCTGATTTTATGGTTTACTTTACCAGATTTTGTCTCTAATGCATTCTTTTTGTGACCTTATTGTTCACCATTTAGAAACTATGTTAAGCAACATAAAAATTGTCAAAATAAAGTTGTAGCTGTAGTTAGCCTTTATTTTTTGGAACCTTCCAGATAATACAGATGAGGGGAATGCATTTAGACAAGCTAGCATAAAGCTCAGTGATGCGATGGAGTTTCTAATTTAGAAAAGTAATTAAGTATTACTCCATGGTGGGGCTGCAATTCTAAGTAAGCAGGTGAACATACAAAAGGCTGGGAGGGGTAGAGTTTTTGGATTTCATGATCTAGCAGCCTCTGCTTGATAAGAGAGAAGATTTGTGAGTCATCCATTAGAAGAAGGGAATCTATTGCAATCCCCGTTTGCCTGAGTTTGAGGGTAATATCAGAAAACTATGTAGAATTATGTGTTTCTGTCAATAAAGAAGTTAGTAAACATTCCGGGTCTGTATTGAAATGAATTTTTAGCCAGTATTTGAAAGTCATAATCCAGCCCCTATATTCTAGGAGATGCTGGCCTAACTCTGCGCATGTAGCCAGGTAGGAGACACATTTTGGAGCCCCTAGAATTTGTTGGAAGAAGAATGACTTTACACCCTCAACTTGTTGTTAAAGTCAATTATCCATAGGGGAATCCCATAAAGGAGTTGCAAATCAGTTTTTGCTCTATATGCCTAACCATTGCAGGCACATTCTGTTTACCGTCAAGACAATAGAATTGTTTAATTTGTGCTGCAGAGCACAAATGGTCACCCATTTTAGATTGTAAAAGGTGATCCCTAAGTATTTAAAGCTTTTAACTTGTTCGATTTCTTGATCAGCAATACACAATTCATGGATGCCAACTCTTTGAAAATAATTAATAGGTGATTTCCTTGACAGTAATGAAAGAATGCCTTTAGATACCTTTGGAGCCCAGCTCTGGTGCAGGAGAGGTAAAAGAGTGTGTGTGTGTGTGTGTGTGTGTGTGTGAAGGACCCCTGGACGGTTAAGTCCAGTCAAAGGCGTTTGTGGGGTGCGGCGCTCATCTTTCTTCAGGCCGAGGGAGCTGGTGTTTGTTCACAGACAGCTTTCCAGGTAATATGGCCAGCATGACTAAACTGCATCTGGCGCAACAGAACACCGTGATGGAAACCAGAGCACACGGAAATGCCGTTTACCTTCCTGCCGCAGCGGTACAGATTTATCTACTCACACTGGCATGCTTTCAAACTGCTAGATTGGCAGGAGCTGGGACAGAGCAACAGGAGCTCACCCCGTCATGAGGATTTGAACCGCTGACCTTCTGATCGGCAAGCCCAAGAGGCTCAGTGGTTTAGACCATAGCATCACCTGCAGGAGAGGAGGACAGTGTCATTGCATATAAATGTACAGTGGTAGCTTGGGTTACGAACTTAATTCATTCCAGAAGTCCGTTCTTAACCTGAGGCGCACATTCCCTACATAGGCCTCCTGTGGCCCCGGAAGCAGATTGCGTTCGTATCCCGGGGTAAAGTTCGCAACCCGGGACACCTACTTCTGGGTTTGTGGAATTTGTAACCCAAAGCGTTCGTAAGCAGGGCTGTTCATAACCCGAGGTACCACCGTATAGGAACTGCCCTAGATCCTAACCTAGGAGGGTTGCCATTCACAACGAGTAGATGTTGTTTCATATCATTCAAAAATAGATTAATTAAATGTGGGGCAAGAATACATATAATTTTCGCCTTTCGGATTTCATATACTTATCCGCTAGAAAGGCAAGTGTGAGACAGTGATCAGTAGTTGATTTCTATTTTGTAAATCTGATTTACAAATGTTAAGGACCAAGAATTCTATTCCTTTTAATCCAATCCAATAGATAGCACTCTAAATGTTTAGAGTAGAGTTTACTTACAGAGGGCAGGAGACCAATAGGGTGATAATTACATGGCTGCTCAGGATCGCCTTTTTATAAATTGGGATAATTACAGAAGTTAACCATGATTTTGGTATAATTCCATATTCATCTGTAATAGTTAAAAGGTTAGCAAGTGGTGATGCCCACCAATCTGCATATTTTTTTCAGATTCTCAGGTGCCTTACCAGGTTTTAGTTCTGCAATAATTTTGTCTGAGCTTACTGGGGGCAAGTTTGGTATAGTAGAGAGGACAGGCACATCAGCGTTTGGAAGAAAGCAGGGTGAGATTTTGAGTATTGTAAAACAGTATTCCACCCAGGTTTGGGAGGGAACGATAGGTACAATTAAAAGATAGTATTCTGGTAGCCAGAGGTTATTCGCCAGAAGGTTTTATGATCATTCACTTTTACTACATTTATTGTGTCCATTTATTCTGATGGTATATTTTCTTTTTCTTAGCAATAAGTTCATTATATAGCATCCTACGTGTAAAATAGGTTTTTTTTGGTTTTACCATCACCATTTTTGCAAAGGTCTCTGAATGATATTCTGAGCAATCTTTTCTCTGTATAGCATTCCTGGTCAAACCAAGGGGAGGGATTAGAGAGGGAAACAGATGCAGGCTTAGCTATTGTACCACAGTTGTCTATTACTCGGGAGTAAGCTCTTATTACTACCTTAATAGAATGTGAGTTAGTAAGGGTTGTTCTCAAGTGTAACATTTTTTCTTGAACCCAGGAATTTGGTGATCAACACTTTGAATTGTGGGGACTATTTAATCCTTTTCAAAATACTATCAGAGGCCTAATCTGAGTTACCAGGCTTCAAGATTTTATTTGATGGGTTGCATGTAGTCAGAAGTAAGGGTGTGTGGTCATTTTCCGTATGGACTCCAATAGAAAGGAAGTTAACACCATAGTGTAGATTTAGAGAATAGATGGAATACAGATACAATTAGAATTATTTGTGATAAATCAGTATTGCATTATCCCATCCATGGTGGCCCACAACATCTAGCTACCAGCTATTGAAAAGGAATAAAAATTAAATAAATCAGGGAAAGTGTTTGTAGATGTGTGTTTTAAAAAAGTAATTTTGAAAAATATTCTAGTCTTGTTTATCCGATATGCTTGCAAAGATTAGCAGTGGGGAAGAAAGGTCTCATGCACACTCCTTGTATTTGGGAGTAAGCCAATGCAGTGGAGCTTCTGTGAATGAATGTGCAGAGATGTTCAGGATTCAGCTGAGTGTTTCCCAAAGAAAAGGCTTACATGAGGCAGGATCCTAATCCGTTTAGATGCATCTACACTCAGGGGCATCCGCTACTATGAAACTAATGAAGCTTAAACTTCAGGGCCCCTAATCCTGAAGGGGCCCTAGTACTGACTTTAGCCTATATTGCTTAAAATAGACCCAATTTGAGTCACACAACTCAAATTGATTAATTTTTTTGTTATGTATATTTCAGCAATCCTGAAGTTTGAGAGTCAGTAGCTAAGATTTTATAAAGGTGCAGTGTTACAGTAGCTTGGAAACTAAAAGGCAAAGGAAATTTTTATTCACACCAGTGACTTGTACATGTGGGATAATTCAGTACAGTAATTTAAATCAAAATCTGAGATGTAGTAGTTAAATTTTTTTTAATTGATCAGTTGTGGAAAAACCGTACTGAGGAAGTGGCTTGTTGCTGGTTGTGAAGGGCCCCCACAACATTTCAAACTTCAAGGCCCCCAAAATGTAGGTCCACCACTGGCTACACTCCTGTTCCTGTGATTCAGATTAGAACAGCTTGTAGGAGCTTCGTTATACAGGGCTCAAGTAACTCACATGGGACTGCAGTCCAACCCCTGCCCCCCAAGAAGTCAAAATAATATTTTTCTTCCTCTCCCCACAACTCTTATAGGGTGATCTGATGATCTCTTAGAAGGTGATCTTATAGGGTGATCTCTTCTCCACTTTCTCGTTCACCCCTCTCTTGACTGGTCAGAATAGCTGTCACTGTCATCGTACCTGCCCAGTCAGGCCTGGAAGACTGCAAGGCCTAGTGCTCCATGAAAGACTCACCTCTGCTCAAGCTGGTGGGAAGCAGTGAAAAGGAGAAAGAGAGGTGGCAGTGGCAGCAGGATCTGCTGCTTGGTGCAGGAGACCCACACATTCAGTAAGGAGGGCAGGAAACTCATCATGGACTAGCAGTTGATGGCCCATGGACTGGCAGTAGTCCACGGACTACCACTTTGAGTAGCACTGTCCTAGGACAAGTGTGACAATAATACCTTTAGGAACAAATTCCAGAGTGGGAGCTGTGTTAGTCTGTTTCAGAATAAAATAAAGAAAAATGAAAAACAGTGTCTAGTGGCACCTTAAAGACCTAAAGACTTACTGTAGCATATTTGCGGGCCAGATACCATTTCATCAGGTGTGTTACGTTTTAACCTTTATAGATAGGTTTAAGCACCTGCAAAAACGTTTTAGAAGAGTGAGGCCAGAAAATTACACAATACAAGAGAGACTTGGGAAAAATCAACAAATACACAACACAAATGAGATCTGGTCAAAGGTGTAAAAGATTGAATCCGTAGGTGTGATCTGCTTCCAGTTGGTGCTGATCCAGGCTGGAGCTGGAGTCATGGTTTCTAAGTATGGAATGGAATGGCGGCATACAAATAAGATGATGACGATGATATGTTAACCCAGTACAGGTTCAGAGAAAACTTATAATCACTGTCAATTCTGCTAGGTCATTGTTTGCAGCAGGGTTGCCTTCCTCCCCCCAAGTAGACCCTTCCATGTAGACTTGCAGCAATAGAACTGTCTGTGAACCAAGTAGGTGCTCCTCTGGCCCCTTGGACTTCCTGTCACGTCTGTTGCTGCATTTGCTCTTGAGACCTGGGGGTGGGTGGGAATCAGGTTTGATGGATTGTGGGAGGACAGGTGAGTTGTCCCTGAGATGGGGTTCTTCAGGTTGTTTTCAGACTACTGTGAGATTCTTCTAGTCCAGATGGAGTAAGGTTTATCTGCAGGACCACAAGCCTTGACCTCCAAAGAGATCTCCCCAGGCTCTGCGTTGGATAGGATCCTAAACCTGCAGGCAAGATGAATATTGTGCATACATAAACACCTAGCCAGGCAGTCCTACATTTAATTCTTACTTAAAATGGAGAATGCAGTATTCTGAGTTGCACGGGGCTCTTCTTTCACCTGCATGTCAAGGAAAAATAGTTCATTTCACTACTTACATGAGGGCTCACTGCTTAGCACAAGGTTCTTGATGGGCACGTGGTAACCTCCTGCTTTGGGGTCTCCCATGGCACACCTTTTGGCATTCACTCTAATAAAGTATTGTACATCTTGGAATGCTCACTTGATGCTATTTTTCTTGCAAAGGTGATGGTGAAGTTGTGGAGCAGGTGATTGGGCAGCAAACTAATGACCAAGAAGAGAGCATCCTTGATGGAATCATCAGGGAGCTACAACGAGAGCAAGATCAGAGAAGACTTAATGGAAGTGAAGCTACTCCAAATCTTTTGCAGAACAGATTACAGCCTGCTAATAGTAAGAGCAATCTGTTATTCTTCTAGACAAGTGTAGAAGGATTCAGTGTTCATTGGTCTTCTTTTGATACAACAAACACACTGGGGGAAGTTAATTATTCTTGTGGTTTGTTTTGGTAGCTTTGAGAAGTCCAAGTTTGGATATAGCTTCCCCCCCAAATGTTGGGCTCAGACGGAGTGGTCAGATTGAAGGTGTTCGGCAGATGCACCACAACGCTCCTAGAAGCCAGATGGCCACGGAGAGGGATCTCATGGCATGGAGTAGGAGAGTGGTGGTGAATGAGCTGCATCCTGGGGTTAGCAGGTAAAACTATGTTTAAAATTAGTTCATTTTTTTGTCTTTATGCATGTGTGTGCTGTGATCATCCTGGAATTGTTTTAAGGGACTCACCCATGTTACAGATCAGCAGAGTTTGTATATTTGTTTGTTTGTTTGTTTGCTGTCACAACCAACTCCTTTCTTTAGCTTTTCTAAACCCAAGCAAAAGTAGGAGGTTCAGTTATAACTATGACGGACATACCAGTGGGTCATCATCTTGGAAACCCTTAGCCAATCATGGCAGGGAAGAGAAACAGCCAATCAGGAGTGTGTGGAGCTGGTAAAGAAATAATTTGAATGGCAGATAGCGCCTGGCTACAAAAGTAGCTAGGTGTGCTTAGGGGTCTGTCTTGCAGGATAAGCCTGTTTAATTTCCTCAGGTGGAGGAAATAGACTGAGAAAGAGTATAGGGATACTTTAGGAAGAGGAAAAGCAAATAGTAATTGTATGAGGAGATAATTTTAATAGAAACAGTTATGTTGTAGAGAATTATAAGTGAAGTTTAAACCTAAAACGGCTTTTCAGAGAGAAAATAAGTACTGTTCCTTTAATAGTGAAACCTTCAAGCTTTATCCTTTTTGAATGTATGTTAATAGAAACACAGTTTTCATCTCCATTGTGCCTCAGCTTTGATTTCTGCCAAGCTTGGGGAATAGGTTTTCACTGTCCCAGGGGTGTGGCAAGCCTCTGCGCTGCTGGGGGCGGCGGCGGCGCAGAGGCACCCCCCTGGGGGAGGGGCACGACGCATGCGTAGTGTTGTCGTGGTGACGTCACGACGCACGTGGATGCCGCTGAAAGCGTGCCACCCCCTCCTTGCTGGCCCACCCCCCACCGAAAAATAGCTGCTGGAAGGGGGGAAAGGCGACAAGCCCCTATTCGGGGCCCGCCCGGCAGGGCGGGGGGGGGTTACTGGCCAAAGTGTTAACCCCCCTCCCCTGGAACTCGGGCCGGCCCCCCCCCTTGTTATGCCCCTGCTCTGTCCTCCCCAGTAACAAGAGGCCTTGCTGCAGGTTTATATTATACATGTCAGGGGGCTGCCCTCACCTCGAGGCAAGGAGTTGCCAGGGCTTTATCAGTATCGCGAGCCCCCGCCCCAACTGCTTAGCAATTCATCTTCCTCCAGTCAGGAGGACAGTGATCCCTCTAGTGGGGAGGGAGAGATGGGACCGGGAAGTAGAAGTCAGGGCTGCCCTCACCTCGAGGCAAGGAGTTGCCAGGGCTTTATCAGTATCGCGAGCCCCCGCCCCAACTGCTTAGCAATTCATCTTCCTCCAGTCAGGAGGACAGTGATCCCTCTAGTGGGGAGGAAGAGATGGGACCGGGAAGTAGAAGTCAGGGCTCTGACATGGAAGGAGAGCCCACGCACCAAGCAGAGGCTGGAGGGGAGGCACCTCTTCCGTGTCCCCACTTGCGCAGGGGGGAAAGACACAGAGGGGGGAGGCGGGGGTTCTGCATCCCGCGGCTTTTATGCTGGGCAAAGAACCGGAAGGGGTCATTCCCGGACTCTGGCAAAGTATGAGCTAGACGTACTTTTTGTTGCTGCACTGTATATATCTGCACAATAAAGAAACTTAGTTTAGGAACCTCGGAGTCTGGCTGGTTACTCATGAGCAATCACTGACAACCTTACAATACACTACCACATACAGAGAATATCTGAATTCTTGGTTATTTTAGAAAGGGAGTGACCAAACTTTAATTACTCCATCTTCACTGAGGGAGTATGTCACAACAGCCCAGGTAACAAATGCATAGATCAAGGCTGGTTCTTCACCAGTTCATACTTGAAATTGACAGAGGTAGGCAGCAGAGAGATGTGGTTTAGTGGGTTAAGCAACATGGCCCCTAGTATAGTGTTTACATAGCTGTGTTGCTTTTCTCTAGTGTTCCCTTGCTTTTGCTGGACTTGGAACATGAATACACCAGTTGCGGCACCACAGAAACACAGCACTATATACACTTTTGTTCCAGTGTCTTGTAGAATTGCAAGGGGCATTGTTTGATAAATTACTCCTTCCCAGAGACGCTGCTGTAAGGATTCCTCTAATCTGGAGATGAAGAACCTCTAGCCCACAGTCCTGATTAGACTTAGTACAAGTCCCAATTTGGCCCACAAAGCCATTTTCCAAGACCACACCCACTTGCCCCACACCTGACGTCATTTGTGAACAATTTGGAGCCTTAAAGTGCACTCCTTTTTATTCTTTCGCAAGGGAGACTTGCTGTCTCTGCAGATCAGCTGTTTGGCAGTAACAGCAAGCAGGTTGGAATCAGCCAAAAGCCAGGCTTGAACAGTGCCTTATCAGCTGATCAGTGGTGACTTTGGATTGGGGTTTTCCTTGTAGCACAGCTTGAGCTCAGTTTGTGCTACAAAGGAAAAAATTGGACTGCTTGGTGTCATGCTGATGGCAGGTGATTGATAGGTGGGCAGTCCTCCTCACCTGTCAAAGTGGCCTTCCAGGGGTGGGGGAGCTCAGGATCCAGCTCACCAGTTGGGAAAGGTTTCCCACCACTTCTCTATTCAAAGACCATTTGATTTGCTCAAAAAGTCCCTAAAAGCATATTTTTCTCTTATCCCATTATATTTGCAGTTTTGAGAAATGGTAGCTTTGTGCATGTAATCTTATACATGTGTACTCAGGAATAAATTCTCTGCTGTGTTCAGTGTGGCCTGCCACAGGAAATTGCACAGGATTACGTTTTTAGCCACCCTGCACTGACGTTGTCTGTTCTTTAAGTGCAAAATAAAGACCACACTTTCCACCAACTATCCTGGCGAGCAAGCTCCAGTTTGCGCATCAAATTTTCTCATCCAGAACAGTTTCGCCATTCAATTAAGTGGTGGCTGTTGCATCTTCCTTTTGTGCATGTAGATCTAATCCCTCTGTTGAAATGAACACATACAGGTGCAACTCGAAAAATTAGAATATCGTGGAAAAGTCCATTTATGTAAGCAATTGTTTTCATTAGCTACTGGAGTTTAATATGAGATAGACTCATGACATGCAAAGCGAGATATGTCAAGCCGTTGCTTGTTATAGTTGTGATGATTATGGCGTACAGCTGATGAAAACCCCAAAGTTGAAATTGTTAATTTGGGGTTCTCATCAGCTGTACGCCATAATCATCACAATTATAACAAATTATAGCTTGACATATCTCGCTTTGCATGTCATGAGTCTATCTCATCTATTAGTTTCACCTTTTAAGTTGAATTACTGAAAGAAATTAACCTTTCCACGATATTCTAATTTTTCGAGTTTCACCTGTAGCAGGAGTGCATATAGAATTCTAGATTGAAGTACACTAGCTTCAATAGATGGGAAAAAATTTGAACCCCCCCAAAAAAGCTTGGAAACCAGGGTGATGAAAATCTAAGAAAATGTTTAAAGGTTCAGAGATTAACCCAAACTTACCATCTTCTTAAGAGTTCAAGAGGAATGCCGAGCTGCAAAAGGCGAATTAGAAATTCATCTGTATACTCTTGAAAAGAAGAGAAAGCCTTCCTATACTTTACAAAGGGTGAGAAATTTTGCTTGTTTTCAGAAATCTTGTTTATTCCATGCTAAGAGCTAGCTAGCCAAGCAGAGATACAGGATCTTAATGCTTTGGTGGGCAGTGCTATTGGGAGGAAGGGCTGAAATACCACAGGCATCCAGGATTTTTTAGGGAGTATCCTAGCTTGTGCAAAAGAGCAAAGTTCCACATAAATTGCAGGGGAACGAGGCTGGTGGTGCATAATATGATGAATAAACTCAGCGTAGCTTTGAACTTGACTTCTGAGGAGAGAGCCAGAGAACTGGAGGGTATCTCATTTGGGCCTCCTTATCTCTTGATGAAAGTGGGTTCATGTCCTCAGACTACACAGATAAATGGATAAACTCCATGTATATTCATATACATTAATAAATTGTGAGTAAGAGTAAGGGACTGGGGATGCTGGTGGCGTTGTGGTCTAAACCACTGAGCCTAGGGCTTGCCTATCGGAAGGTTGGCAGTTCGAATCCCTGCAACAGGGTGAGCTCCCGTTGCTCAGTCCCAGCTCCTGCCCACTTAGCAGTTCGAAAGCACGTCAAAGTGCAAGTAGATAAATAGGTACTGCTCTGGTGGGAAGGTAAACAGCATTTCTGTGCATTGCTCTGGTTTCGCCAGAAGCAGCTTAGTCATGCTGGCCACATGACCCAGAAAAACTGCGGACAAACGTTGGCTCCCTCGGCCAGTAAAGCGAGATGAGTGCCGCAACCCCAGAGTTGTTTGCGACTGGACTTCTGTCAGGGGTCCTTTACCTTTTTAAGAGTAAGGGATTAGGTAGGGAGAGCAAGAAGGCTCCAGTTATAGTGGTTGCAGGTAATGGGAGGTATGGTGTAGGGCATGAGACAGGGCAGATACAGATGGTGTTGAATGCTTAGTTGTTGGCTGCTGCATGCTGGCTCCTCCTCCTCCAACTGGGCAATCAGTGTCCTGTCAGCCAGCCCTCAAGCCTGAAGATACTGCTGTTAAACATCAGACCAGTTTTAAATATAATCTCACTCATTCACAGTTTGGGCCAGCAGGAGCAGAGTTGTGCTCCCCGCCCCCAATCTTTGCCTGTCTAAGTGTTCAGGGCAGCATTAGAACAGATTCCCCCCCCCCCTGTACAGTGGTATCTTGGTTCTCGAATTTAATCTGTTCTGGGAGTTCATTCAACTCCCAAAACAGTTCGAAAGCCAAGGCGCTGCTTCCAAATGGCTGCAGGAGTTTCCTGCACTCAATCAGAAGCTGCGTCGGATGTTCGTTTTCCAAAAAACGCTCACTTCCAGGTTTGTGGCGTTCAGGAGCCGATTGGTCCGGGAGCAAAGCTGTTCATTGTATAGTCTCTAAGAATTCAGTCTCTCTCCCCCCCACCCCAAGTTTCTTGCTCTCCACCCCACCCCCACCTAAGTACAGATCTAACGTGTTTTTAACTTGTGTTGAACACATGAGGTAGGTTAAGGATTCTGCTGGTGTCCTGTTCACTGTGCTACTCGTAGCCTCCCTGCCAATAAATATCCCATCACCCCGGCCTCTGATGGGAGTTGAAGTCTGGCATTTGGAGGGCCACAGGTTCCCTACTTCTGCTTTCAGCTCAGTTGTTTAATTTGCATTGGTTGTGGGTTTATTATAGCTTATACTGCAGTATGCACCCGTAACACTTAGTGGTTTGGGTACAGTGAGGAAAAGAGCTTCATCAACACAATGAACATTTAAGCCTGGAATAATGAAACAGTCCCTTTTACTGGCTAAAATGGGTGTTTCAAATACTGCAAACAAGGTTTTGAATAAAAATGCTCACCTGTTAAGAGAGCCGTTTTGGACTTAATGCTTAACTGTAGTTCAGCATTACAGGCATGAGCCAGCCCTACATTATTGCATAGATTTGGTCGGTCTTGATGTTTGATGCTGCAAACTTTCCTTTGTAATCTCATATTCTGTCTTCTGTTCTCCCCTGGTATTGTGAAAGTGTGATTATCAACCTGGCAGTGGGCGATCTTTGCGAAGAAACCAACGCAAGCGTCAGCATGCTTACCAAACACGCTCCACCTTTGATCATCATTCACAAGGTGTAAGAAGAAGCTCACATACTCAGGAAGACTCTGAAAGCTCTTCTGAGGTCAGGTGTCTGGTTATTATATTAAATCGTTTTAGTGGGGGAAAGCATTAAAAGAAAAAGTGGACTTTAAACTTTAGAACACAAACCATTACCAAATACGATCAAAATGTTGGTGTTAGAGTTTTGTCACAATTAGCAGAAGTAAGATTGGAAATGAGTTCAATACAAATTCAGTTGGACAATTAGGAGCCAGAACTGATCTGTGAACCAGTTGGTTTTGTCAGTACGAAAACCTCTGCCAGCTATTTAGATCACCCTCAAATCGTGATGGTTTGGAGTTTGTGTAGCATAGTGGCTAAGATGCTATGAAACAGGAACGCCCAATTCAAATCTTGCCTTTATCATGAACTTACTGGGTGAATTTATGCAAAGCATGCTTGTCTGAGAATATGGGTGATAGTATGACCTCATAGGGTTGCTGTAAGAATTACAGCTCTTCTCTTGCATTATTTAACTGTAATCCTTATAACACATCTATAAGATGCTTACAGATGCTAAATATAATGATTAATTCAGCTATCTCCCCTTATTGCTATTTGAGTCCAATCTGAAAACATTCTGGAGGGTGAAATGCTGGCTGCTTGCCCTTAACAGGACTGCTGTTATGAGTCTGGCACTCAGCTAGTTCTGGAGTGCTGTAATGGCAGCTTTGATGTTCAAGGAGGATGTTTTCCCTTGTAGTTTTCTGCTCACCCGCTGTATCTAATGTCAAGAGCAGTTACTAAAGCTTTGTTTAACGATCAGCTTTGGATTTTACAGTTTGTGACAAAAGACGGACACAGGTGCTTTCTTTGCACTCCTTTGAGTCAGTTAGAGTAGATAAGAAGCTGCTGTATACCAAGTGAGACCATTAGTCCATCTAGCTCAGTGTTGCCTACACTGACTGGCAACAGCAGCTCTCCAGGATTTCAGGCAGGAGTCTCTCTCAGCCCTACCTGAATATGTTGGGACCTTCTGCATGCAAAACCGATGCTTTACCACTGAGCTGCAGCCCTTCCCCATTTAGTTATTGACCGTGTCTGTTAGACCTACACATAACAGGAGAAGGTGTGCAATGTGAGAGGGAACTCGTCTTTCTGCTAGCAAATTTGTGACTGTAGCAAAGTGATAGAGCAAATGTACAAAGCTTTCTCTTTTCTTCCCCTCTTTAGGAAGATGACACAGGTGGCACAAGTGATGCATCTGTGGATGACAACGTCGCTGCATGGCAAAGTGAAAGCAGCTCTAGGTAATTTCTCTTACTCTGTTTTAAAGGGGAATATTTCACAATGAATGTGCTGCTTGATACAAGGCCACCTAATGTGGGGAGGGCACAATGTGCACAGGGCTACATAGGAACATTTTGCTGCTCAACAACAAGAATTTTGTATAAGTAACAGAAATTAGTACAGATTTTTATCTGCTAAACTGAAAGCAAATAAACTTGTGAGTGCTAACTTCTTCCTTTCAGTTTACCTGCTTCCCCTTGTTGTTAGTCTCATCCTCTGCAGAGTCTGAACCAGATAATCACAGCAGATCAACAGCCAAGCTGTAAAAAATGTAAAGAAAAAAAGTAAATAACTTACAAATTCATATAACATATTTGAAGGTCCCCAAAATTAAACACACGTGTATCTAGAGTGACATGTCTTTGGAGTAAGCCTCAATTGCACATTTAAACCACGTTTTTAATTACAATAGTTTCTCCCAATTCTCTCCCCCCCCCACGTTGGCTCAAATGAGTCAAGTATGCTTTGTCACATTGTATGAATGTAAAGCATGGTTTGTGTGTTTCATGCAAACTAAGCAGTAAGCCAGAAATAAACTAGTAATAAACCTTGGCTTATTTCAGGCTTACAACTTGTAAAGCATAGCCCAGGTTCAAATAGGACAAGACACAGTATGCTTGCTTGAACCAGGGGGAAGAAATTACTCGGGTACTTCTGTAGGGCTGGGTGATACCTGGTTTTCAACATAATTACATTACAACAAGTGATCCACTATCACTTCCCGGGAGATCCAGACTGTTGTGCGCCTGCTGCTGTGCACCAAGGCCGTCACCAAGTACACCAGCTACAAGTAAACTTGGAAAAGAACTACTCCACTTATTTTGTTTTGTTTTTATGGCATGGCATCCAATTTCATTGTACTTGTACAATGACAGTAAAGAAATCTTATATCTTATAATGATTTATCACCATCTAAACATTGTGATTTAGTGATATATCATAGTGTCTGAAACATGGAACTGTGCAGGGTGGGTGAAGATCGGGTGAAGGCTCAGTCTTTGGAGATTGCTGCAGGTGGGGGGGGGGGTAAAGATTGGGCATGCGGCTGGGCAAAAGAGCATGGAGATTGGGTGGATGGGGAGTGTAAAGATAGGACATGTGGTATTGTGGTAAGTCAGACACACACACACACACACACACACACACACAGAGAGAGAGAGAGAGAGAGAAGAGAAAAGGGAGAAAAGAGGTGCGAACGACACAGGGCAGTATGTTTGGTTTTTTTCTTTTGCAGCATCTGGGAGGGAAGTCAGTGATTCAGCATTGGCAGTGGGTTCATGAAACCGAGCTTTCTGCCATCTTCTCTCATATTATCAAGCCTGCCATTTAAAATGTCTACATTCAGATACCGGTTTATTCCATGGGTTGATGCAGAACTTTGCATAGACCCTTCTGGATTAAGAGTACTACCTTTTCAAAACCTTAATAAGATGATGATTACAGGTCTAAATAATGCCTTTCTTAAAGCAACCATGCAGGTCCAGGGGAAGTTGGACTAAATCATTGGCATTTTACAGTTCTCCTTTAACACCTATACAGTGGTACATTGGGTTAAGAACTTAATTCGTTCTGGAGATCCATTCTTAACCTGAAACTGTTTTTAACCTGAGGTACCAGTTTAGCTAATGGCCATGCCACCGCCGCACAATTTCTGTTCTCATCCTGAAGCAAAGTTCTTAACCCGAGGTACTATTTCTGAGTTAGTGGAGTCTGTAACCTGAAGCATCTGTAACCCGAGGTACCACTGTATTGGAGCATGTAAACTTTAAAACATGTAGAAAAATACCAACAATTTGCCAGTAGGGGGAGTAAGAGTATAGAATATGCAATACCTATAAAAATAATAAACTACTGTACTAAGAAAAAGAGGAGCTGTATCAACTTTTGGATGATACCTGTCAGTAGGTTTCAAATATTTTATTCTGTGAATGGCTTTGATATCTTATGATGAAGGGCCATATCTTTTGCTTTTTGATCAGCTGCAATTTAGGTCTGAATTAGGTACTCACTAACATGGTCTGAAAATAACATTGTTTATAGGGGATCACTAATTCAGAAGTGGTGACATCTTGTATTTATAAGGCACTTTTGGAATGGACTGGTAACATGTTGTGTTTGAAGGGAGTGTCGGGGACTGACATAGGACTGGAGTTACAGGATAAAGTATAGAATGCTAAATGGGTTAGATCACCTTTTAAAACCATGTCTGCAGAATTCAAGAATCCACCTTCGAAACAATACATAGATGGCATTGGACCCCAGTTAAATTGAATAGAATCAATCCAAATATCTCTCCAGAATGTTGGATGGGTTGTGGTGAGAGGGTTGTTTTGTGCAAGATTTTTGGATCACTGTATTCGATAAAATATCTTTTTATTATGAATATTATGAAAAAACAAAAAATGCCTGACCCTGCTTTGGCCCTTTTTAATGATTCCACTTTCAAAAGGTCCTCATTTATTACATCCAAAATTAGTAGCTCTATTACTGGCAGTGGCCAACTTAGAAATAGAGAGGCACTGGAAATCAAGAGAATTCACCATGAAGGGTTGGCTTGATAGAATATGGGATGTAGCACTTTCAGGACATCTAGAATACCACAACTGGGTGATTAGGGTCCTTTCAAAGGGGGGGGGGCAAATTTGAAATAGTTTGGTGGCCATTTATAGCATATATTCACACCAATGAACACTCGTTATAACCCCCATCGGGTCAGGTAACATTATGGAATACTTACATTTAATAAATTTTAAAAATAAATAACACTCTATACTATAAATAACTTATTAAAAACTATACTATAAATAAGTAGAACATTCCAAACTATAAATAACATAATTTAACAAATAAATAAAACAACTAAATAACATTCACCACGCTGTCTCAGAATAAATGTACTTACTATTAATCAACGACACTGTTGTAATCTCCTCCCTTTTATGCTGTAATTATCACCCAGTGACAAATATCGCCTTACTTGGCAAGGTGCTTCAGAAGGTGGTTGCTGTCCAGCTGTAGGCATGCTTGAAGGAAGCTGATTACTTGGATGCATTCAGACATGGTCATGGTATGGACTCGGTCGTCCTTTTTGATAACATTTATCTGGAGAGATGTGGGGAGTGCAATCCTACTTGTTCTCTTTGCACTTTCAGCAGCATTTGATACTGTTGTTTTCCAGAGTGGACTGGAGCACATTTGTTAATAGAATCATAGAGTTGGAAGAGACCACAAGGGCCATCCAGTCCAACCCCCTGCCAAGCAGGAAACACCATCAAAGCATTCCTGACAGATGGCTGTCAAGCCTCTGCTTAAAGACCTCCAAAGAAGGAGACTCCACCACACTCCTTGGCAGCAAATTCCACTGTCGAACAGCTCTCACTGTCAGGAAGTTCTTCCTAATGTTTAGGTGGAATCTTCTTTCTTGTAGTTTGAATCCATTGCTCCGTGTCCGCTTCTCTGATGATAATAAGATGACTCCTCCCACTCGACTGGATAAGCAGGGACCTTCAAGTCTTCTGCCCCCTCTTCCTGGGGGGAGGAGCCATCCTGCTCCCCAGATCTTCCCAGGTTGGGTCGGCTGAGTCATCTGTTCTAGACAGAACTATATTACCTTTTGTTCACTCTGCAAAGTGGTTTCCGTAACTTCTCTTTTCTCTGGTTTGTCTACCTTGTTGATCTGAACAACAACAACATTTAAAATAGTTTAAAGGAGAGGAATCTATTTAACTTTGTTTTCCCTCAGGTCTTTAAATCTACAGTTTTCATTTATGGCAGCCCATTCACTTCCTTTCTGCCTCTAACACAAAGAGGACCCTACTATGTGCCAACTGACACTCACTCTTGTGGCTTTTGAATAGCTTAACATCTTTGACCCCCCACTCTCCATACTATGCAGGCTCTCGCCTTGACTGATATAAATTGTTGCCCACAAGCACCTACAGCAAAAAACTTCTGTCCCTTGGCCACCATAGCAACAAAGCAAAAAACAAAAAGGAGGTGGCAATAACCAACAGATGGTGTTTATCTCCCCTTTCTATCTTGATGAAGCTCAAAGGCCTCATGGACGGTAGTGCTGCTAGGTAGAGATTTGGAGGTGGATTTGCTGTCCTCCCCATTTCTCTTCTCAATGCTACGTGGCACAGACAGAGTTGAGGGTCTTCCATGGTTTGGGGAGAAGGAAGAGTGGCAGCACTCATGAAACACTACTTTTTCTGTTATTGAGAAATTGAATAGGCTTCAATATCAGTAGATCTGCCAGGTAGAGATGTGTAAATGTATTCATGATACTGAGTTCCTGGTAAAACCACTTTTGATATTAGTCATGAATGAAGGATTTTATGTTTGCTTTCGTATGGAGTTCACCATTTACAAATGATTTTTTTATAGAGCCACATCAGTTTCTTCCTTTTATATTTTGGTGGTTATAAAAATAGGTATATATTAATTTGAAAGGTATTTGTGAAATACAGTATTAGTTTATATATATTCTAAACCCTAACTTGGCTGTTGTTGGGTTTTTATTTCCTTTTGTTTTTCATCCAATATAATCAGTAATTCCCCCTACCCACCCCCAGCCAGCAAGCTCTGGTCTTCCCTTTGTGGCCCTGAAAATATGTCCCACCAAGAACAAAATGGGTTTTCTAAGAATTTTGTTATGTGAATCTTTTAGTGATTCATCCAGTGAATATTCTGACTGGACTGCAGATGCCGGAATAAACCTTCAACCTCCGAAAAGACAAACAAGACAGGCAACTCGCAAAATGTGTAGCAGTTCTGAAGATGAAAATATGAAAGATATGAAGGGACAGGAAGAAAAACGCAAAAAACCCAAACAAACAAGGAAAAAGGTCTATAGGCTTTTCTAAATAAAACTTCACCCCCCTCCCCTTTTGGGAAAGGTAAATCAGTTACTTGTGTTTAAACTCTGTAATGTTTTTGTTCTAAGAAACCTAGTGGACGGCTTTCGATGGATGGTGAACCCACTGAAGAATGGTTTGCTCCACATTGGATACTGGATACCATACCGCGGCGTTCTCCTTTCGTTCCACAAATGGGGGATGAGGTAGCTGTTTGTTTATTTAACTGGAGTAGGGCATGCCATTTTAGGGGGTGAAACCTAATTTTTGCAAATTTCTTCAGTGAGGGGTCTTAAACACAGTGGTACCTCGGTTTTCGAAGGCCTCTGTAGTCTAACGTTTCGGAACTCAAATGCTGAAAACCCAGAAGTAAATGCCTCAGTTTTCGAACATTCCTCGGAAGTATAACAGGAAACGCAGTTTCCGTTTTTGAGTTTTCCATATTGAGGCTTCCACTTTGATGATGATGATAAAGATAATAATTAATTAATTAATTATTATTTATACCCTGCCCATATGGCTGGGTTTGAGGCTTCCTCTCTCAGTTTTCAGTTTTTGAATGTTTCGGAACTCGAACAGACTTCCAGAAAAGATTACGTCCGAAAACCGAGATAACACTGTATATAAATAGGGGCGTGAGGAATGAAAATCTGCTAATATTTTTTGTGATTGGACAACATTTAGCTGGGCGAATCTATATTTGATTAAGTAGCACAGAAACTGCTTTTAGAAAAACAAACTTAATTTTAATTTTGCCTTCTGAAAATGTCAGATAATGCTATAAAAAATTAGTTTCTCTCCATAAAGCATATCCTACTAAGCGTACAACATAAAGCAACATTAGAAAAGAATGACATCAGTTTATAAGAAACTTAAACAAGTTTCATCAGGTCTTCCTTTGCTTCGTTCTTGGACATCAGCTGCGAACTTGCTTCTTGGCCTCTGATGTAGCCCTGCTGCCTCTGTGACTTGTTGCACACACCTCTCCATAGACTGATCATGACAGGGCCACAGTGGAACTTGCATGAGTTCAGCAATGAACTTTATTTCAGCTGTAGTAAGTTGACGTGCAAAAGGAGCTTCATGAACCTCGTCAGTCCAATCAAACAGCTCCCAACAAGGACGAAGCACTGGGGCTGACGGAAGATGTCTTCCTCATACTTCTCTGCTTAGATTCAGCCAGCCAGCCATCTTGTCTTGTCTCATCTCCTTTGCCACTTCGCTTTTTAACTTTACTGTTACGCTCAGGCCTATATAAGATAACAGAGAGTACTTGGCAATCATTTTATACAATTTATTTCATTTTATTATATATCTTTTTAAAATAATTTTATTAGTTTCCCCCCCCCCACACAAAATTTGACATTATTCCATTCACTTTCAATATAATAATTTATTACATTTTGACTTCCCATCCATCTGTCCATGATGTACCTGCTGTATTCCTGTATGTGCTGCCATTTATTTTCTATTGTATTATAACTTATATTGCAGTCATTTATTTATTCTCCTTCACTTGCCTATTATTCAAATCCTGCTTATGATTTCATTTGGCTATAGTTTATTCTCAAATAGTCCAGTTTGACAAAGTTCTCATCTTTTTGATCTCTTATATTTGCTGTCAACTTTGCCATCTCTACATAGTCCATTACTTTAAAATCCATTCTTCTTTCGTTGGGACTTCTTCTTTCCATTTCTGCACATACAAGATTTTGGCTGCGGTAGGAGCATACATAAACAACATAACTATTTCCTTTGGAACCTCTGCCCCAATAATCTCCAGAAGAAATGCTTCAGGCCTCTTGGGAATAATTATTTTTAAAATCTTTTTAAATTCATTATGTAGATTTTAATACAGTTTTATACACATTGTTTTAATAAGACAAGTTTAATATTACTGGAAATTCCACATCAGGTTGGCAAAGTCTGCTTTGTCAGGTAGCACAGAAGATTGTTTTAGCAATCCCCAAAGAGTCAGAAGTCCTGTTTCTTGAAATACGTACATTGAACCTTAATACATTGATCTTTGTGAGCCAGTGTGGTGTAGTGGTTAAGAGCGGTAGACTCGTTATCTGGGGAACCGGGTTCGCGTCTCCACTCCTCCACATGCAGCTGCTGGGTGACCTTGGGCTAGTCACACTTCTGTGAAGTCTCTCAGCCTCACTCACCTCACAGAGTGTTTGTTGTGGGGGAGGAAGGGGAAGGAGAATGTTAGCCGCTTTGAGACTCCTTCGGGTAGTGAAAAGCGGGATATCAAATCCAAACTCTTCTTCTTCTTCGTTCTGCATCTTTGAGGGTTCTTCTGTTCCATTGTATCTCCTGGCATGCACAAATGATGCATGTTTGGGGACTAGCAAGTGGATCATTATTTATTTACTTTGGGATATTTATTTCCAAATTAAGGATAAGTTCTGAAAGCTGAGTCTTGGTGTATGTGAATCAGTGTGTCATTTTCTTCCTTTCAGGTAATCTATTTCAGGCAAGGGCATGAAGCATATGTGCGTGCCGTTCGAAAGGCAAAGATCTACAGTGTAAACATGCAGAAACAACCATGGAATAAAATGGAACTCAGGGTAAGGGGGGCTTCAGAGTTACATTGTTGTCTTTTATCACTGGGTTGAATAAACCCAGTGAACCTGCCTAATACCAAATTAGACCATTGACTAATCTATTGCCTTGCACAAATCAGCAGTAGCTCTCCAAGGTTTAGGGCAGGAATCATTCCCAACCTTACCTAGAGATGCCAGAGATTGAACCTGGGATCTCCTATGTGCAAATCATATACTCTGCCTGTCTGAGTCACAGACCCTGCCAACAACAGAGACTTAAGGAGACTTGAGGCAAAATAAACCTGTGCAGAAGCATCTATCTGATTAACTCACCTGGTGCAGACTACACTGTGTCACAAGCAGAGAGCAGATATCCAGGAGTGTGGGACTTGGCTTGGAGATGACATTCAACTTGACATTGTTTAGAGGGCATTATCAGAAACCTCACACCTGCATTTGTGAACTTGAATTTCTCCCCTGCCATCATATTCTTGAGCTTCTCCCCTCCTCTCACCAACTCACATGCAAAGTAGTAATAGGGAGTATGGAAGTGTGGAGGCGATAGGTTATAAAATATACATGTGGGCATGTGGACATGAATGTATGAGTTAATGCAGAATGAAAAATGGGTCAATGTAGAATGAAAAGCGGCGGCAGGGGTGGAGCTTGTTTTTTATGGTCAATTTGGGAATTCACACTTGTTTTTGTTTTTTTTGTTTTTTAAAAAAAACCTTTGTGTATGTGCTTCAAATAAAATGTACATGCACAACTAAGCTTTGACCTCTAGTGCTGTTTTGACAAACAGGAACAAGAATTTGTGAAGATTGTGGGAATTAAGTATGAAGTTGGACCACCTACACTTTGCTGCTTGAAGCTTGCTTTTCTTTATCCAACCTCAGGCAAAATGACTGGTGAATCATTTTCCATTAAGTAAGTGGCTGGCTAAATGGGTGCTTGTCCATCACTAACTCACATTCTCTCTCCCCCCCCCAACTAATTCAAAACCTTGTCTCCCTAATAATGTTTAGGAAAAGAAGCATGCTCATCACATTGAGCATTTTCCTGTGCCATCAAGATGCAGACAATATATTTGATCACATGGCAGGGAAGCACAGAATATGATTTAAATGTTATCGAAAAGGTGGAAAATGTGCACCATCACCCTGCAATATTTAGCCTGGCTTCTTTGATTGATTTGATTGATTGATTGATTATTTAATTTCTGTACTGCTTAATATATTAAAAATATCTCTAAGCTATGTACAAAAAACTGAAGTGGCAACAGACAATTTAAACAAAATGCTACAAAAATACAGTTTCATATAAAAATGTTACATTAATACAAAGTTGCTAATACACATATGAATCAATATCATAATTACCTTCAAGCTGTGTCTGTGGTTGTACTACCTCCTTCTGAAGAGCTATTCCACTTTTGTTTCACAGGTACCATGATATGCCAGATGTTATTGATTTCCTTGTACTGCATCAGTTTTACAATGAAGCCAAAGAAAGGAACTGGCAGATTGGTGAGTGCTAGCTTACCATTGGCTAGCTCCATATTAAACATATGAAATGTTTTCTGATTTTAGTTTTTGTTTGTTATTTGATGTAATCTTAAACATTTTGTAAATCACTATATTTTAATTGCAGTGTATATATTTTAATGAGAAAAACTGGGGGGGAAACACTCTAAAAATGCACACCACTATTAGCATTTTTGTGCTATTTCTGCATATATCACTTGGCTCATTCCAACTTTTTCTGTTACAGGAGATAGATTCCGCAGCATAATAGATGATGCATGGTGGTTTGGAACGGTAGAGAGTCAGCAACCATTCCAGTCCGATTATCCTGATAGTTCCTTCCAGTGCTACAGTGTTCAGTAAGAATGACTATGAGTGGGGCTGTGTGTACTTTGATGCATTTTTTTAAAGTCCGCTGCAAGAAAAGCTGAGTTCTGTAACCTGTATTTCTAAGTGAATTAAGCAAACATGCTCACTGATTGATACAATGATGAACATACAGTATCTGTACCTGTCTCTTGAACCATAAGGACCCACAAGGCAGCTAGCAAAATAAAATCATAATACACACTTAACAGCAACAAAACAAGACTAGATGTTTAAAACATATCTCAGCAGCAAAGAGCCAGCAGCATTATACTGCTTAGCAACTACTTAGCAGTCAGCTACATTGCTTATGAAAAAGCAATAGGTTGTGTCCAGTTTACGCAGGGTGGGGCACCTAGTTTTTCCTCATCTCTCCTACCCCCTACAGCCTTCCATATTGCCAAAAAACCTGCTCTTAAGGGTTGGGAGACCTGAAAAAGTGTGGGATATGGCACAGGAGGTAGAGATGGGTTGACAAAAATTGGGTTCCATTAACTGCATGAACAGAAATAGTTTCCATCAGTGCAAAGAGCCATCTTGGGATAAACAGCCCAAAGCTTTTGCTTGCTGTATATGCCAGTGAGGCAGAGGTTGCCTGCCTCTCCTTCCCTGGTGCCTAACCACTCTTCCCTTTGACAGCCATGGGTCGTTCTATGTGGGATGATTTGGGCCAATCTGGGGCTGTCTGGCTACCTCTTTCATCTTTATGCTATAACTATGTAAAGGTAAAGGGACCCCTGGCCATTAGGTTGAGTCACGGATGACTCTGGGGTTGTGGCGCTCATCTCGCTTTACTAGCGGAGGGAGCCAGCGTACAGCTTCCAGGTCATGTGGCCAGCATGACCAAGCAGCTTCTGGCAAACCAGAGCAGTGCATGGAAATGCCGTTTACCTTCCCGCTGGAGCAGTACCTATTTATCTACTTGCACATTGACGTGCTTTCGAACTGCTAGGTTGGCAGGAGCAGGGACCAAGCAATGGGAGCTCACCCCATCGCGGGGATTCGAACCACTAACCTTCTGATTGGCAAGTCCTAGGCTCTGTGGTTTAACCCTATGTAGGGTGGTGGTAATTTGTAGTTACTGGCCTTCTTCCCTCTTAGCATGCTTAAACATCGTAACCTCCTTTGGCAGCTTTTCTCCAAGTGGCTTCTACTTTGTCAGTCACAGATGGGGCCTTTTTAGTGGTGGTTCCTTTAACCTTAGGCTTTAGAGGCACCAATATACAGTGGTACCTCGGGTTACATACGCTTCAGGTTACATACTCTGCTAACCCAGAAATAACACTTCAGGTTAAGAACTTTGCTTAAGGATAAGAACAGAAATCGTGCTCTGGCGGTGCAGCGGCAGCGGGAGGTCCCATTAGCTAAAGTGGTGCTTCAGGTTAAGAACAGTTTCAGGTTAAGAACGGACCTCCGGAACAAATTAAGTACGTAACCAGAGGTACCACTGTAATCCACTTTTGGACTTCTTTATTTTTCAAGACATTTAATGACTATCTTATACTTCTGCTGTTTTGTGTGTATATACTTAAAAGGGAAGCGGGTGGTGCTGTGGCCACTGAGCCTAGGGCTTGCTGATCAGAAGGTGGCTGGTTCGAATCCCCACGACAGGGTGAGCTCCCATTGTTCGGTCCCAGCTCCTGCCAACCTAGCAGTTCGAAAGCACGTCAAAGTGCAAGTAGATAAATAGATAATGCTCCGGCAGGAAGGTAAACGGCGTTTCCGTACACTGCTCTGGTTTTGCCAGAAGCGGCTTAGTCATGCTGGCCACGTGACCCTGAAGCTGTTTGCAGACAAACGTCTGCTTCCTCAGCCAGTAAAGCGAGATGAGTGCCGCAACCCCAGAGTTGTTCACGACTGGACTTAACTGTCAGGGGTCCTTTACCTTTTATATACAGTACTTAAAAAGAACTTTTTATTGATGTGGTCTGTATATGTGTGAATTTAAAACTTTTAATGTTTTTTGTTGTTTCACTTGGATTAGTATTCATTTGCTTGTTTTTGTTAAAACTACTTGGAGACTTCTCAAGCAAAAAAATTCAATGCTCTAAAATAAATAAAATGTAGACTATATCTTGTTGCGACACTTGATAACACACCATGGTGTGATTGATTTAGAATTAAATTCTCTTTATGGCTGAATGCTGCGTGCAACATGTGGTTGGATGCAGCTTTCAGTCACTTCACAAGTAGTCACTGTGTGATAAATGTTGAAATAAATGCCTTAGCAGCGTCAGACTAATTACTTGAATGATTGCTTCCACCCATATGAATATTTCTGGGCACTGAAATTGTTCTTGGAGGCCTTGCTGTCTGGCCACTGCTACTGTTCTGCACTAGATCTGTGTATGTTTTAAGTCTTTAAATACAATTTTTGTTCCAACAGCTGGGACAATAATGAAAGAGAAAAGATGAGCCCCTGGGACATGGAGCCAATTCCAGAAGGAAGTAAATATGTTCCCCCATCCCCTTCATTGGGTATCAATAATTTGTGAATAAGTACAATGGCAGAGGCTCTGATGGATATGTCTTTCTGTCTCTGTCTCCCTCCCCCCAACCCTGGTTTTCTGTAGCTGCTTATCCGGAGGAGGTTGGGGCTGGCGTTCCTGTGACAACAGAGGAGCTGGCATCTTTGCTGTACAAACCACAGGAAGGTGAATGGGGATCCCATTCCCGAGATGAAGAATGTGTGCGGGTACTTCGCGGTATTGATCAACTTCTATCCTTAGGTATGTGGACCTCAAAATAAGACTTGGAGATGATGCCCAGGGACCAACAAACACAGATGGCAACATCTTAGCATATCTGCTTACTTATTTTAAAGCATTCTTATCTCACTCTTCAGTTAAAGAATGCTCCTGGAGTGGCTTGCAGATGTCAATGATAAGACAGTTCTTGCCCTCATGCTTACAAACTAATAGAAATAACACAAGATGACAAGGTATTGGGAGTGGGGGAAAGCAAACTTGTGCACTATTCTTAGTTTCAGAACTCTTGTAATCACCAGCTGGAGTGGAAAAATTAAGTTGATAACAGTGATTCCTGGCATGTGGCTGATGTGAAGCCAGGATTTGGGTAAACAGAAATCCAGAAGGAAGTATGTTAACATTTATTTGGTATTAAGGACCTTACAACGGATGCACACTAGGTTGACTGCTTTGCATACAGCTTTTAAGTGCAGCAACAGATATACTAGCAAACTGAACTTGTATCTGAAGATCTCTATTACCTGTTTAGTTCAAATTCATGTCCCCATCGCAACCCCATGCACTTTGGTACCACTGCTTCTTTGTGTCCCAGGGCTCTCTTTGGGCAACTGCAGAACTGTTTTTCAGGGCATTCTCTGTGGTGGCCTCTTTGCTGTATAAGAAGCCAGAGAAGACTCGGGCTTCTTTCAGTAAATGCTGAATACACACTCCCCTAGCCTTTGACACCTAAGATGTGTGTTTTCAGAGCCCACCCTATTCCTGTTACTAATTAGTTTTAGCTATTTTTAATAGTGGGTTTTAAATTGTTGTGACCCACTGCGGGGCCTTCTGATGAAGGGCAGGTGGCGATAACAACAACAATTAATAATAATAATTTATTTAATGCTCCATGCAGAGTTTTTCTTCTCTTCCCCCGCCAACATCCATTTTTGCTTCTTTGGCCTCTCTTTACCTTAGACCTCTGCCCCATCTACCATGCTTCCCCGAGGTCCCTGCTTTTCATTTCACTGCCCTAGCCGATTCTTTCTGTCCAACATGCATGTCTTTGTCCTTTCCCATGCTCGCTCCCTACCTAACCATGGACACTTCCTCCTAATTATATACAGTGGTACCTCGGTTTACGAACTTAATCCATTCCGGAAGTCCATTCTTAAACCGAAACTGTTCTTAAACTGAGGCGCACTTTCCCTAATGAGGCCTCCCGCTGCCGGTGCCCTTCCACTGTTCGGATTCCGTTCTTAGACCGAGGAAAGGTTTGCAAACCGAGACACTACTTCCGGTTTTGCAGAGTTCATAAACCAAATCATTCATAAACAGGACTGTTCTTAAACTGAGGTACCACTGTATCATTCAAATCAGGCGTCCATTACAGGTTTCATCTCGTGCTCTTGCACACATTCTGTTGCTGTCAGCTTGTAAGATTGTGAACTTTCCATTACATCATTGCTGTTCAATTGATACTGTGGTTAGGACAACAATAATTTTAAGTACTATACTGATCATCGTATTACCTTATTGGGCAGGTTATATATGTCTGCCATTTTAAAATTAAGCTTCTAAGTTTCACCATTTGATTTCCGGCATAGCTTGTGGACTTTAATCCTCTTTCTTTGCTACCTTTTTTAGATATATCCAACCCTTTTGCTGTCCCAGTGGACCTTAGTGCCTATCCTCTATATTGCACTGTTGTTGCTTACCCAACTGACCTCACCACAATAAGAAGAAGACTTGAAAACAGATTTTACAGGTCAGATTGATTATTTCTGTCCACAGTGTATTGTTTAGTATCTCGTCTTAAAAAAAAAAAAGTTGCTAACTTTTGCTAAATTGTATCTGCTGTAGCATGAGTGAATTTTTTTCCAGCTCCACTTAATCAGGGAAATGCTGCAAGAGAGTTGTAATTTACATGCAGCATCTAAGATTCTCCCCTGTTAACTATATTTCTGATGTAGGCCAGGATGTGTGGGTTTTGCCCTGTTTCCAAATCACTCATGATTTCATTTCCTGGCTCTTAAGAATTGTTGATGTTTTCCCTGCTTCTTGTATTTTGCTCTTCTGCCAGATTGGTACTTCAGAGAGTTGCAGCCATAACAGAGGTTCAACAGTCTCATGTTGGGTTCATCTCAATGTGTCAACGTTTATAGTAGTGAAATAGTGAACAGTTGCTCCTCTAATTGCCTTGGATTGACTCAGCAATTGGTAACAATAACAGGAGTCCCTGCCTTCTCCCAACCCCCAGTTCTGATTTCATAGATATTTATTTTTCTTCTTCTTCCCTTTAATGTCAGTTATACTCATTGTTTATGAAAAGCACATGCAGGCTTTGTAAAAATGGTGTTAGGTTACAGAATGAGCATGGCACGTTTTTTAAAATTAATTTTATAAATTTGTTCTCTTCCTTTTTCAGGAGAATATCAGCGCTAATGTGGGAGGTACGATATATTGAACATAACGCTAGGACTTTCAATGAGCCCGATAGTCCTATAGTTAAAGCAGCCAAAATAGTAACAGATGTCTTACTTCACTACATTGGGTGAGCTGTCACTTTTCTTGCCAACTACCATTTCCACAGTTTCCAAATACTTTCCCTAAAATTTCTCTGATCAGCAAGGTGTTTCATGAACTGTTGCAGTTGCATTGTGTGCATCTGTGTTGCACATCCCTTTCTTTATGTTACCAAATAATTTCTTCTCTCATCACCTCTTCCTTCACTTTTGTCCTGCCCACCATGGAGATAGAGAAGCCCTACTTCCCACATGATCTGACCATCTGCTAATAAACTCAAAGTGGTGTTGCATAGTATCTGGCATGTGGGTTCAGCAAGCATGATATGCCAATTACACACAAATCAGCCCTTAATTTGTAATCCGTCTGGGCAAGGATGATGTTGCTTTTACAGTCCCAGCAGTCCATGACTCTCTGTTGGCCCTAGTGCTGATAATCATATTACCCTTTAGGGATCAGAGTTGCACAGATATTCTGGAGATGTATAACAAAGTGAAAGCCGAAGACCTGAGTAGCGCAAATGAAGAAGAGGTGACAGAAACGTATGCTGATTCAGATGGTCCAGGAACCTCATCTGGGAAAAGAACTGTGAGTGCTGCTTAGTTACCTTTCAGGGACTGACTGGCTGATGAGTAGTGGAGAACCTCCAAGGGGAAGGAAGGAACAGAGCCAGGGGACTAGTGGAGGAATACCAAGGGGAGGTCAGAGGGAGAGGCCTGGGAGGAAGGGTTGAATGCTGAAGGGGCAACAGAGTTGAGTAAGCAGGGAGAGCCAGTAATGGGGAGCAGTTCAGACTCCTGAGGCTGAAGCGGGGGGGGGGGGGATGTCTAAGGGTCTGCTGAAAAAATCCAAGGACTCTCCCTCTCCTGCTGTGACCAGCTCCCCTTCCCCTGGTCTGCAAGAATGTGCAGAATGAGGAGGGCAGAACAGATACCAGAAGTGTGCAGACGTAGTTTGAGGCTGCTTGGGAAACATCTGGGAGAGGAGGAGCCATAGAAAGGGTGGAAGGCAGGGACCTTTAGTCCTGGCAACTGCTTCTTAGGGGCAAGGCCTGCAGGGAAATGTTGCTGACACTGCTAGGCTGAGTGGCATGTTCATTTCCTTAAATGAAGAATTAACTTCACTGGCAATGAAGCCTTGTGTCTTTCGTACTGACCTGCGTCTGGCAGCACCCTTCTTCAGCCAGTTTGTACAGAGCCAGTTATATGTAGAGTTTAAAACTATATATCTATCAACACAGAATGAATCACTAATGAGTTACCTTTCACATGCCTCTGTCAAATTGGAACTGAATCAGTATAAATTAAACAAGATGGAAGTAGAATTTTGTCATAAAACTTACATGTTGCTGTTGCTCCCCTTTTAAAAGGTTCAGATAAAGCAGCAGATAAAAAAGCAGCCTTCCAAGCCACGTGCTGATGCCTGGAAAGATAAGTGCAAACAGCTGTTAAGCCTCATCTATGAACGTGAAGATTCTGAGCCATTCCGACAACCTGTTGATCTCTTTTCTTACCCTGTAAGTTGCTTTCATTTCTTCAGTTCAGGAAGGAGGAGTAAAGAATTGTGTGAAGCGCTAAAACCCTACCTTCCATAATAGCACCACAATGCTCTCGGTATTCACAGAGTTTTCTTAGGCGTTAATCCCATACTTCCAACTCTGTGATTGCTTGCTTTAAAAAACAAAAAAGAAAAGAACCTGAGGTTCTTGGGATCTGAATCCTGTATTTCTTCTGGAAGCTGTGCTTGTACAGCTTGCACAGTAAAATAAACAGTCCTGCCCCTTACTTAATTTGAAGTATGACTACGTCCTACAGAGCTTTCCAAACTGTGTGTCGTGACACGTTAGTGTGTCGGCTGCAGTGTGTAGGTGTAACATGTGAACACTCCCTGCAGTCCTCCCGGGGGCTGTAAAGGGGTTAGTTTAACCTCTGGTTTGCTAGTAAAACTGAATTACTGTGTTATAAAATGATGCATGTCTAAAAAGTGTGTCACCAACATGAAAAGTTTGGAAAGCTCTGATCTACTTGTGTTTGCTAATTCAGTTTTTTGTTTTTTAAAAATCAGTTCCTGTAATATCCCATAAAGACATTCCACATAGTAAAAATATTTCTTTTCCCCTCCCCCATACAGTTCTCTTTTCTCCCTTCCTGCTTGTAGAGCACTGAAAAATTTGGCAGATGGACTTAGCAGCAAATGCATTCACTCCATGATTATTTCTTTGTTTGTAGTATCTTCAGAATAGTTCCACCTCAGAAATCACCACAGTGAGAATGCATGCCTTGAAGCAATCTGCCTTTTGAATGTGCATCCAGACCTTAAGTTTTATTGTCTGAGGAATGTTAAAAGTTTTATAGCTGGTTTTTGTGAAATAACTTTGGAAGCAGCCATTCTTCATTAAGTGCAATATCTAACAATATTGCTGTAATGTGGCAATGTTACTCATTTAACACATAGAAAATGTTGCTTGTAGGATTATCGTGATATAGTGGACACTCCAATGGACTTCAGCACTGTGAAAGAAACTTTGGAAGTAGGAAATTATATGAACCCCCTTGAGTTCTACAAAGATGTTCGTCTGATATTCTGCAACTCCAAAGCATACACTCCTAATAAGAAATCAAGGGTAAGATGTAGAAGTGGTGGGGGTGCCTATGACTGCAAGCCTCCAGCCTGACACATGCAAATAAAGTATAATAGTCACAAAATACAGGCCGTTACTAAAGACTGTTGCCCTCATAGGCTTCCTAATCTACATGATATTATGCACATGGTGAGAGTCCAAGCCTTTGGAGCAGGAGAAAACAGGGTTCCATGTCACAATCCTTTAGATATCTGAAGATGGCCATCATATCTTCTCAGTTTCCTCTTATCCAGGCTAAACATACCCAACTCCCTCAACCGGTGTAGGAAATAATAAGCTAGTTTGACAAACAAGCTGACTTGGGTACCAGGCAGCTTCCTTCGTCTTTCTTCTCTGGTGGCTTGTGCATAATTTTGGGACCATTGGTAGCCCCAGAAGTCCTCAGACAGCAGCCTGAGCCTCAGACAGGGATGGTTTGGGTCATAATTCAGTGGTAGAGCACATGGTCAGTATGGTGTCTGTTCCAGGTTTAGTCTCCAACACACTTTGATGCAATGAGGATATTGGACAGCAGGGCTGGGAAAGACTCCTCTGCCTGGGCCTAGGGAAGAGGGAATTGCCAATAGCCTGATATGCTACAAGGCAGCTTCCTATGTTTTTTCGCGATAGGCGAATAAAAGGTTAATGAATAGTTAAAATATTTGCTTTGTTTCTCTTTGCTTTGTCAGTTCATTTAGCTGTAACAGCATAATTTAACAAGATGCATTGCCACTCTTCTTCATTTTATGTTTGATCTGTTCTTTGTTATTTTGCAGAAAGCATTCTTACTGTAATAACCGCATGTAATATGAATTTCTTATGCCTAGTTTTAAGTATATCCGCTGCTGGATTGCTGCTTTTTGAGGATCATCAGTTTTATGGGTTTTACGTTGTATTTGCTATGTTGTATTTTAATGAAACATTGTGTGCCTTGCTGAAACTTTAGGTTAAAGGGCAGATTATTATTATTAATAATATTTTAATATATGTAAGGAAGATTACTAGAGGCTCTAGATTCAAGCTGTGTGTGTAATCGTGTGAATGTGTTTCATAGTAACTGCCCAATAAGCAGCTGCCTTTGAGTATGTATGGTATCAGTGGAAAAGAAGTTCCTACTTGTCCTCTGTACTGCCAGCAGATAGACTTGGCTGACTCTGCCAACCATTTTATAAATGCTCCATCATGCCATATCCAATACACATTCATCTCCTTGGTTGGGAATCCCAAGGTTTATGCTGCAGGGTATGAAAGTTCTGAGCTTATCCAACTATCCTGAAACTCTGAGATCAGAGACTGGCTGGACAAGTGGAAGTGCTGTTGGTACCCCTCACTTTTATCTGCTGCACAGCCTGCCTCTCCAAACATCACTCTTCATCTCATGTTGAATATTGAAGAATTGCTAACCCTCTATGTTAAAGAATTGCTCCTCTATGTTAAATTTGCAGGGGTTTTGCTTAACTTTTTAAAATAGATGGCTTCCTCTAAAAAGCAACTGATTTGTTAATCATTTCCACCCTCCAAGGAGGCTGGGGGTACTATGCACTGTGACTCCCATTTTGACAGGTAGTGACTAGCCCAGAGACCCAGCAAGCTTTGTTACTGAGCAGGAATTTGAATCCAAGTCTCCTCAGCCTAAATCATGCAAGTCTTCTGACATTCACTCTCAGGTGTGATCATTCTGTCCCTCTTTTCCTCCCCTACCAGATCTACAGTATGACACTCAGACTATCTGCCTTATTTGAAAATCATATTAAAACTATAATTTCTGAATACAAGTCAGCAGTGCAATATCAGAAGAGGCGAAGGCCACGGCTACGGTACCGGAAACAACTGCAGAGCAGCAGCAGTTCTTCCTCTAGCAGCAGGTCACCCAGGTAACAATTCTGATACTTGCTAAATGTATGATCACACATTGATGTGCCTTTAGTGAGAGCTTACTAGACAGTGTGTGGACTACTAGGCATACAGCTTTCTGAGTAATAGCCCCACACTTTTGGAACCTCCTCCCCTGGGAGATACATAAAGCCCCATCACCTTGGCCTTTAAAATAAATAAACCCTCTGATGACACATTTATTCATGCCTGCATTTGGACGAGCCATGCTGCACTTTGTAACATTTTTAACCATTGTTCATGTCTTGTAATTATATTTTCATGCATTTTAAGAGTCATGTAAACTTCCTTGGGAGGGCGGAGGGATTTAGGTTACAAGAAAGGAATTCTGACTAAACATCAGGAAGAACTTTCTTGACAGTAAGAGCTGTTCGACAGTGGGACATAACTGGTTAACTGTCCTTCCTTGGAGGGTTTTAAGCAGAGGTTGGATGGCCATCTGTCCTGTATGAACTAGTTGAGATTCCTGCGTTGCAGAGGGTTGGACTAGATAACCCTCATGGTGCTTTCCAACTCTACAATTCTATTTAAAAAAGTTTTAAATAAATAATAATTTAGTAGTACATTTGTTTTATGCCACTGCCATCAGCTCCGCCTCAACATCCAGCCTCTGCAGCAATTTATGTACCACAACAAAACTGGTGAAAGCAGATTTTCGTGGGGGAAATGCAATATAATTATAAGCCTGCTGAGTTGCAATGAAAGACACAACATAGACATAACTGACCTTTCAGACTTCACAGAGGTCGTTGTTAAGAATAATGCATTGCTGTTTTTTTGTCATGTTTATAGCCCCAAAGGAAAACAAAAGCAACCGATGCAGCCTAAAACAAACCTGAATACCTCACTGCCTTTAACTAGGACTAATTCTTCAGTTTCATCTCATGGTAAGTGAACTTGGAAGCAATAACCTTTCATTGCCTTTTCCGCTTCTGCACTCTACTTTTCTACCTTGCTTTCACCAGAAGGACCCTTTGCTTTTGCCTGTACCAGTTGACCTCAGGGGCCTAGGCAGACAGAGAGGATACACCATCCTACGCATACCCTATAATTGATCTCCATATCACTGAGGAAAGCATTCTGCCCTTTATGTTCCTTTGATGCTGATATCCCCCCAATACCTTGCCCTTTGCCACAGAGTGCCAGATCTCTTCTCCAGTCTGTTCTGCCCTCTGCATCCTCAGGAATGTTCATAGTTTTCCTACATGCGAAAATGTGTAGATGAAACAACATACCAAGTCACAGTATCTGTTACTGCCCATTTCTGTCCAACTGCCATCTTTGCTTCTTTCATTCCAAATGTATGTGATTCCCCCCCCCCCAAGTCATTTGGTAATTGTATATTTATGTTTGTAAATTCATGCATATGACCATTGGCCTTGCTGTCTAGGGGTGATGAGAGTCAAACAAATTCTGAAGAGTGATGAGTTTCCCACCCCTACATTAGAGAAATGTGTTAGTGTGCCAGAAGCCTCTCCTAAGTCAGTAATTGACTCCCATCAGTAAAGGCCTGGTGTCTTAAGGAATCAGTCTTCTGTGACCTCCAATTCTTTGTATGATTGTGAACCTTGCACTAAGCCAGTGTTTTTCAACCTTTTTTGGGCAAAGGCACACTTGTTTCATGAAAAAAATCACGAGGCACACCACCATTAGAAAATGTAAAAAATTTAACTCTGTGCCTATATTGACTATATATAAAGTAATTCTCTTGAATAGGAATCAAATAAACAAATTTTTCCCACGGCACACCAGGCAACATCTCGCGGCACACTAGTGTGCCACGGAACAGTGGTTGAAAAACACTGCACTAAGCAGTGCAATCATAACTCAAAAGAAATTTCCACTGAATGAACTCTGACATCAAGGATTTGAGGCCTACACACTCAGGTGCCACTAAAGCAAATGAATGCAATGCTTCTACTTTCAAATTATTAACGTTTTCCATCCATTGCGAAACTTGTGACATCATGTTTAAATTTTCAGATACTACTGAGGAACCACCTGGCTCTGCTGTTGCTACTGAAGAGATGGACAGTCATCCTTCTTCATCTGGCTCAAACACCCAAAATCATAGCGGAAATGATGCTGAATCAGGGAAAAATAGGCTAGTTAGAAATAAATCCACACCAGTTACAGAAGGTGGGAAGTTGGACAAATAAAGATCCCCCCTTCCTCTCCCGGGTTTGTGTGTCTAGGTCAGAGGTTTTCAACCTTTTTGGGTCCACAGCTCCCTTGACCAGCTACATTATTTCTGTGGGACCCAGTTATGTCACCCCTTGCTTGCAGAGTTAGCAGCCCCTCACCCTTCCCTTGTGGAGGGTTCCCTCAGCCTCCTCTCTTATCCCCTCTCCTTGGAACTCCAATGGGCAGCCATAGCTGCTGCCTCTTGTCTCGGAGCTTCCCACTCCCAAGAGAGGTACCTCCTCCCACTGCCTCACAGGGGCCTGGGAAGGACCCCCTGGCCAGCCCCAGAGGCACCATTCACCTGGGGAGCTTGTCGTCAGGGCTGCTGAGACAAACAGCTGTGCAAGCCTTTGGGAAGCAGAGATGTGAGAGGGCATCAGAAGAGGAAGGGAAGGAAAGAGGGACAGAGGCCAGTTTTGCCTGTGGCACCTCTGACAATCATTTAAGGCACCCCAGGTGCCACGGCACACTGCTTGAAAACCACTGGTCAAGGGTTTTATTTGGTTACAGGGTGATTCTGATTCTTGTGTTCTGTGAAGCAAATGTACTGTTAGATTGTGCACCAGATCACCCTGTGTCTCTCCCTTCTCTAGTCACAGGGCAACAATGTGGCAGAGTTCTCTCTGGGAGGGAGCGTATTCCTAATGGGCCAGCTCCCAAAGTGTGGTACATAAATACAGTGGTGGTTGTGCTTAATGGGACTGCTTGGGTAGAAGGCAGGGAGGCCAGCAGTAGGTGGAGCCAGAGCCAATAACAAGTGAACTCAGTTAATTATAGTTGTCCCCATCCTCCTCTCTGCTGAGTTCTACAAGACAATGCTGAGATAAAAGAGAAGGGGCTGACAGCCAGGGCCACCGTTGTCTGACGTTTGTAAAGTAGGCAGGCAGGCAGGTGGGGGCTAGTTCAGGGTAGTGGGTCAGTTCCCTGCTCACTCTAATAAACCATTAGAAAGGTTCGTGGTGGTTTGTAACAGCTATGCAATTTTGAGCTTTTTTATTTTAATCTCTGCAGAGATGTCATTTCCCTGACTTCCACAAACTGATTAGCTAGCACACATGTTTTGGGTGTGGTGAAGGGTGGGAAGCCCAATAGAAGCTTCTCACACCCCTTTCACTGCCCAACTGCAACACAGTAGCCCTGCAGTACTACTAGTAGTTGCTGCCACCACCCTTCCACTTACTTTGACAGTCCAGATGGGAGGGGATCTGGGATGCACTAAAGCAATTGCTTTGCAGACTTTCCTTGTGAGTGGCTCTGAGTCTAAAGGCAGTCCTCACACTCTCTGAGTCTCTCCCAGACCTCAGAAGAGTAGGCTGGCTACTAACAACTCCAGTCCTAAACGTCAAGTGGCATGAATTTCAAGAATCTAGGCACATGGGGATCCTGAAACCCTGAGGTTTGGCAATCACACACACTTTGGGGGTCAAATTATAAAACTTTATTATGAATAAATGATTGAGGAAAAGCAAGCAAAAGGTCAAACAGAATACAAAATAGGCCAGAGTACCGTGGCTTTCAAACTAAGCTAATCCTAGCCTAGCCACTACAATACAATGGTTCTAATTTACTTAAAAATCCATCTTCATAGCAAGTCCAGCCAAATCCCCGACAGTGGAGGGAACAATCTGCAAGTGAAACTCAGCCTTATAAAGTCTCTCTCCCCTCTCCTGGACAAGTGACCCCTTGACTTCTTCTGACCAATAAGCTTCAGAGTCAGTTGTCAGGTATCTCACATCTCTCTCAAGTACCCCTTTTGCATCTGAAGAGGACTAGCAGGAGATACCTGACAGACTGGCTTAGGGAAATTGTGGGCAGTTCCAGGGTCCATTGGATAGGTGTCATGTAGCAAACTTACGTTTAGTTACTGGTTACAAAATGAAGGCCTTCAGGGGATGTATGCCAGGCATATTCAAGGATAAAAAGGAGGAGAAGCAGGAGGTTGTTCTTTGTAACTCACTTTGAGTCCCTGTCAGGGGAAAAGATGGGGTATAAATACATTTGTTGTTGTTGTGACTGTGGCTCGGAGGCATCCCTAGCATTGCAATAACCCTGTGATCTGTTGGCTGGTGGGCTCAGCCTTGCAGAGGCCCAGTACCAATCTCATGGGCATCTCATGGGTAGGTGCCTGCCTCTTGATTCAGCAATGCACTTAATCATGTATTTGTTTAAAAACCAACTCTTTGCTTCAGTTTAAAATTGCTTGCCTTTGAGCAGGTGTAATGATCAATCCACTTTCAGCTTGGTAGGCAGAGAACTTTTGAAACAAGACTTCTTGTTCTATGAGTAAATTTCTTCCAGGCTGGAAAAAAATGTTTTGTTTTCTCCAGGAAACTGAGATCTAGCTCTGTAGCAGCATCATTGACAAATACATTTGTTTGAATTTCTGTAGATCAGCCTTCTGTTAAGCCCCTGACAAATGGTGATGGGAGAGAGCCCCGAGCAACAGTCAAGCGGAAGCTCTCAAGTGCATCAGAAGAGGATGAACCCATTGGTGAAAAGAAGAAGAGAGAAGAAAAAGAAAAGCCAGGTTTATCCTCCTCAGAAAGTGGAGATTCACGATCAAGCTCAAGTTCTGAAAGTGGATGTGGCTCTGATTCTGACTCTGAATCAAGCTCTAGAACAGATCAGGACTACATAGATGGAGACCATGACTACAGCAAATCTGTGCAAGTGAAACCGAAAAGAAAAATCCGAAGGAACATCTCCAGTGGGCAGAGAAATTGGCAGGGTAGAGGGACAGGAAAGAGAGGGAGATGGGGCCGATGGGGTAGGTGGAGCAGAGGGGGGCGAGGCAGCCGGAGGGGAAGAGGCTGTAGCAGAGGAAGAAGAGGAGGCAGAGGAGGAAGAAGAGGGAGAGGGAGAGGAGCCTCCAGAGCCAAGCGCCCACGAATTGCTGATGATGAATTTGAGAACCTTTTGGGGGGACGCTTCAGTGAGAACACATTTGGTGGGCGGTTCAGCAGGCCACCTCGGATTAAAACTAGGAATGAGGGCAGGCGAACCGTTTTATATAATGACGATTCAGACAATGACACTTTTGTGCACACTGAGGATCCCCTGAACCTTGGTACTTCCAGGTCAGGCAGGGTGCGGAAAATGACAGAAAAGGCCAGGGTCAGCCATCTCATGGGATGGAATTATTGACAAATGGGAAACTGGAAGTGAACAATGGTGTTTGACGATCTAAGGCCTTCTACTGCAGGGATTTTTGCCAGAAAATCTACAACGCAAATTGTGTGGGGACTCTGCTCACATTTTTCTGTGGTGCTTTTTCCATTTTGCCCATATGTATGTTCAAAGACTTCTGATTGCCACATGTCCTTGGCCAAAAGAAGCCTTGCCCATTCATTCTACATCTGCAGAAATACTTTCCCACACTACACTTTGAGTTTGTCACAGGAGGACTGTGGCAATGGAATCATGATTTTGATGTCTCCCCTTGTTTTTCTTTTTTCTTTTTTGTGCATTATAGAAACAGCACCTTCTTACAGCGATTTTGAATTGTCTGCCATAAATTCCTTACATTCAGTAATAACTTTTGCACAATTCACCAATCTTAAAGGCAGCTATAAAATGTTTACAATTTCTCTATTGTGCACAGAATATGAATAATTTCAATCTTTCCAAGCCAAACTTTCATGAAGTATGTTCATACTTTGGTATCTCGGTATGTTTTTCTCGTTGGTTCTTAATTCATGTTCTAAAAATGAGAGGATGAAAGAGGGTTGGGTGGGGCTTGGTGCCTTGTAAATACGTAGCAAACTTTTGACATGCATTAACTGATGCATGCATTAATAATATTCTACAATGAGATACTTGAGAACTATGAATATCTAGACACACAGGTGCCAAATGCAAAAGTTAACTTGCTTCTATATTCGTTCTGATGCCCTCATATTGTTATAGCATTAATTGAGACTGTCAATAAGGTGTTAACAGCATTGATATTTTTTCTCCTTCGCAGCCACTGTTTTTCTAGTAGCTTAGCTGCCTCCGGACTTGCAAATAATAGAAACGTTACAGAGAGAATTCATTTCATTTTCTTCATTTATGGGGTTGTTGTAGGTTGCTTGGCATTAGCACAGTCCGTCATTATACAACAAAATAGCCATTAGTCAGGTTTCAACCTGACATTCATACTCTCGATGCTTTACATGTTTTAATTTTATTCTTGCAACTATAACATAATTTTTTTATGCTATAGTAACTTTGCCGACTCACTTAGTATGGACAACCATCTCAGTCTTCCCGGGGCAGGGAATCATACACCCTTGATTAAGAGATTGCTAATTGGCAAAGGAGCTCCAGGCCACTGAGCTCCCCCCGGCTTCCCCATTTACTTTGGCGGAAGGGCATGATTGGCTCACTTTTATTTTTTTGAGCGTGCTAATCAGCACCTTCTGTTGAAGTGGACACAGCACCACAAATGCAGAACATCTGTGTGTGAATTCTGGCATGTATGGATTTCTCATTGGGTATGATGCCATCTGGTTTGATACTGAGAAATAATTTGCACAGGGCTCTTCTTGTAACAGTGTTGAACAGTGCATCAGTGTAAGGGAAATCTAGGCTTGGGGAACCATGTTTGTCCCTCATCACTGTAGCAAGTGAATTTCAGAAATGTGCTCCCCCCCCACTCTTGAATAAGAGTTTCATTTTTCTATTTTGTGTAATTCACCATCTCAGAGATAAAATAGAAGGGTTGACAGAACATATGAAAGAGAAACAGGAAGCCAAATAAAATAATGAGTGAAATTTCATAACATTATTTCTATCTAGCCTACAAGCAATTCTTTCGCTAGGCACACTTGGTCAGTAACATTGCTGGATCTCCAGAGAATTACAGTATAATTATTTTTATATAACACGTGTAAGAAAATACATATATACACATGCATACAAAAGTGGCTGTGGATCATCTAGCGTAAAAAAACAGATAGGAAGGCATTTGCCAATTAGGGCAATAATAGAAGAATTATGTTATTGAGTTATGTGATATAGAAACCAAGCGTTTATTTATATACACACTGGATACAAATCCAGGAGTCAGGTATGGCGCACAGTTGTCCCGATTCAGATCCTTTCTGCCCATGAAAGCCTGGAAGTGTTCCTGGAGCATCATTTTCTCAAAACTGCTTTGATCCTGTGCGTCTGCTCCCTCCAGTGAAATTAGTGGGACAATCCTTTAATACAGCAGCTCCCTGTTTGCTTCTGAGAGTGCGCAGGCTGTGCCTCAGGATGTGCAAGTATAGAATCTTTTAGTTCAGTGTAGTATTTCAGATCTACGAGACAGGTTTGTGCTTAAAAGGAAACCTCAAGCATACCTCCTGCTGTACTATATAGACCGGCTATACTGTCACCATGGTTGCTTGTAACCACAATGGGGACAAATAGTGTTATTTTAAAGAACTGAAATCCTGTCCTCAGCGAAGGTATTCACTGGTTTACAGGTATTTACTGTGGAGACTTGTGCCCTAAGGAGCAGTGTGTGCTTCGTTGAAACAACAATTACAATTTAGGAGAAATGCCTTCAGTGTTATCTTTTATTTAGGACTAATTATGTACTGTGAAGATGATAGCAAAGCAAGAATACTTTTGTAGGATGAAAGCATTTTTAGGATATGTGTTCATTACTGACAAGAAACTAGGCTACAATGGTGCTGCAACAACAGAACATCTGTTCTAAAGGATATGGAGGTTTCTTGTGCATGTGAGAAATAACCTGGTGTTATATTTATTTTGGTGGTTGGGATATTTATCAAGTGAGGATTCCTTATTGTAACCATTTATCTATTTGAGGATATCAGGTGATGTGGGCCACCCTGAAACACAATTAATTTGGACAGGGTTTACTTTCCAAAGTTAAAATTGTATAGGACTCTGTAGCAATATTGGCTTGGAAATAACAAAATTGGACCCATTCTTCAGTAGACAGCTCTCAGGACCTCTCTGATTTGGACTGCCAAGGCTCTACTTCATTCTATCCCATTCTTATCTTCCTTGCACCTTTTCCTGCTCCTTTCAGGTGCTGCTGGTTCCTTTGTACCACTTGCCCTGTGGATGCTCCACATGTTCAATTTCTGGACATCAACCCACTAGACTGTTGGCAGCCTCAGTGAGGATCAGATGCACGCAGTTGAAGGCAGCTTCTTGGAGAGGCGGAGGCTTGCCCTTCCCCATGATTTGTGTAACGCCACAAAAGAACTTTCACTGTAAAGGCTTGGGATTTGAAAAATCCAGAGAATGCCATACTAAATCAGTGTAATGGTCTGTCTACAATTCTGTTTCAGGATCAAAACTTTAGAAATTTAGTGAACAAACCATCAAATCACCCCTTCTTAATTTTGTTTGTTTCTTACTGTGCAAGCCTTAGGATCTTGTCTGTGAACTCATTATGTGTCTTGGTATTGCTCCCGGTTATTCTAACTGGCAATAACTGAATACCTTCATTGAATTTATGCCCAATTATGTTCACCAATAAACCTCCCAAAGGGACAGTATTTAGAAAGGAAATGGTGCTGGGTTCTACTGAACAGCTGAGCAGAATTGCTTTAAGGGATTCTGCAAGGAAGCCAAAGCTGTATCCTATAAATTGGCCATTCAAATTCAAAACTAGATTATGTTTCACTGCAGAAAACTTTGTTGCAGTGAAACACAGTTGTTTTATCTGAATTGCCCATCGTGCCTGGCTGTAGGCTGTTCAGTGCTTGGTGAGGCTGCCTTCACAATTTGCCACATGCATTTTGGAAGTGGTATTCTAAACAGAACCAATCATCTTTAGCAATAACCAGCATGGTATATATGGAAATGCAGAACACCTATTTTCACAGATTTCAGGTTCAACCTCCCTGCTTTAAGATGAGATAGAACTTTGGATTTTTACATGATATATGAAACCTTTCAGTTCCAGTCAAGAGCAATACTGAAATCTATAACTAATCTAACTGAAAGACATTTAATGCTTTTCTGAACTTTTGAAGTTTGGGCAATATCTTAAATGGCCATATCAACTGAATTTTAAGTCAATTCTCTCTTAAACACTTTCATCTGCCATCAAGAAACAAAGGGTTTGTGAGGGCTTTTTTGCATTCTATCATATCACAAATTTTCTAGTTTCCATTTGTTCTTTAGTAATAGCAACAAAAAGTTCTAGCCTTCAAAGTCCCACAAACCACCTTGACTTCTTGTTCAAGTAAACCTATTCCTTCTCATTTTGCATGTAATCTTTAAATTTTAAAATAGCAATATCCCCACCACCACTGGATCAAAGGCTAAGATGTTACTGCATTTTGTGTAGGGAACTTTATTCTCTAGCATTTGTTGCTTCTGTTGTTTGGCAGCCTTGGAAACCCGTGGTTGCAGAATATTTCTTAGCATTAAGCCAAACCATACAAAGCTGTTGGTCATGGCTAAAGTTAAGCTGAGTAATTTATCTTCACCTAACACAGCTGATCATGTGTTGGCACAAAGCAGGATAAATTAGATTTAATCTAAGAACATTTCACCAACCTTAATTTACACACCAAATGCAAGCAGTTCTCTATTGCAAAGTTAGAGTACTGGTTTCATAATATATGCTACAAAATATAACTTTTCTATTTGTAAGAACAATTAAATATTTATGGACAGAATGCACTGTTCAACACCTAAGGATGCTCTATTAGAAAGCTCTTATGTGTTCTTTAAAATGATGTATTCTAAATGACTGCATTTACAAGGAATCCCCCCCCCCCATATTACTATATCAGATGTTTACATTTTAAAAAGAATTTCACAATGGTGATTATCAATCTGCAATGTTTCTAGCATTTTTTAAAGACCCCTCAAACACAGAGTAACACTTTGACATGTATAGCTCAGTATATCAGACGTTGGCCCACAACAAAATACATGTGTTACAGATCCCTGCATGTTTATCAGCTCTTGTGCAAGCCCGTTAAAATGAACAGGAAGTGCTCATAAGGTTTGCCTTGCACACCCTCTTTATTTTAAACGAGCAAGCTCAGAAAAGTTCTCTGCTGGATTGTGCTCTTATTTTCCAGCAGAATCGCTGTCACAGCCTTAACCTATAGTATTATATCAGATGGTGCTTTATGAATACATGTATATGCATGGATGTGGGTATGTAATTAGCAGACTGTTTTTTTTAAACAAAACGGATACTTTATAATAATCCTGCTGCATACCCGCCATACCATTTTGGCATTCTCCATCCAAATATTTAAAGTATACACTAAGAATAGTAGGCCTCAGTCTTTATAAGATTGTACTTCATGCCCTCCTTATTTCCCCTCCCTCCTTCCCCAAGGCAGTGTGCAAGAGTAGGAGTGCTTGAAATGTGGCTGTCCGTATTTGATTATAGTGTGTCTGTTCCTCCCCCACAACACACACTTGTAGTCTTAACCTTTGCCAGGCTGATCGGCAAGCTCATGCCAAGACTTCTTTCTTTTTCCTTTTTAACAATTAAGTGGTATTCAGAAAGCATGTTTCCATTTCCAAGGCAGATATATATATGTGTGTGTGTTTCTGGCATATTTTGCCTTTTCGTTAAAGCATCACAGCAGATTTTGTTGAGGAATATTAGTTTTTACAACAGAGCTTCAGACACATATTGTGTTCTTGACAGTGTGAAGTACTTCACCGTTGACGCCCCCGCAGAAAAAAGGTGCACACAAATTGGTTTAAACTAATACTGTTTTGCTTTCATCTTGTTTTCAGAGGGTGCTCTATGTTCATATCTTTACATCTGCTATCTCAGGTCCCTTTAAAATGAAATGCTTCAGGGATTTTTGATGCCACTTGACGTTGGCAGACCAAATGTAATATTTATATGCAACAAGCTTAGTTTTTTGTATTGTAAAAAAAATGTAAATTTGTAAAGATTTTTTTTCTTAGGGTTTTTTTGGGGAGGAGCAGGGAGGGGAAAGGAAGTCACTTAATGTAATTTAGGATGTTTCATTTTTCCAGCTGTGGGATTATCTCAATAAAAAACCCACTCTATGATTTTTTGATTATTATTTTTTTGTGTTTTATTGTATATACAGAATAAATGTATTGATGGAAAATTATATCAAGTTCTTTAAAACAGCAACCACCCTAAACTAGAAGCTTGCAACTGTTAGCCTAATCAGTTGCTTCCAACCTTGGTGAGCAAGAGAAGGAGGTTTGGATATAATGGTGAAACAATGAAAAGAGGATGCACAAGTTCAAGAGGTGCTGCTAGGTTCTGCATCTAGCAAAGTGTGAATAGCTGTTCTCTTGTGGCTGCTTGAAGTAGTCACTTCCCCTGGACAGCAGACTGCCTTTTGAGAATGACCCTCTCCAGTGGATCTCCCCTGCATGTCCAGCTCAGCCCTGTTTCTCAACAGTGCAGAAGGTCTCTTCTGCTGGCTACATGACTGCATAATGTTAGCCTCCCATGCAATGTGGAAAGTGCCATAGCTAGAGATCCATCAGGGGAGCAGCCGCTACACCTGCCTTCAATTGATACCCTCCAGATGTGGACTAAAACTCCCATCACCCTTCTGTTGACCATACTTGGTGGGACTGATGGTAGCTGTAGTCCAACAACATCTGGAGGGCACCACATTGGAGGTTTTCTCTTAGAAGATGTGGAGTTCGACAGGCATGTGCTGTAGGAAGGGTTTACCAGTTAGATCTGCATTCACTGAAGGCCTACCCTGGGGTGTTACTGCTTTTTCACACTTGGGTTTTCAGTGGATTGTGATCCTCTTTCCATGCGTCTGGCTCATCACACATTGTGGGTGGATGGGTGATACATAGGGACTCCTGGATCAGTTTCTCCCTGTCCCAGTTTTCAGTCACTTCTACCTAAAGCTTTGGGGAAGTTACCTTTTTTATTGCATCTGTTCTACCTATTGAAAAAGCACTTGTTGCACTGGGGTAACATCCACACCGTGCATTCAAAGCACATGGCTTCTCTCAAACATGGAGAGTGTAGCCTACCCTTCACAAAGCTACAAATCCCAGAATCTTTAGCTACAGTTCCCAGAGTTCTTTGGAGGAAGCAATGTGCTTTAAATGTATGGTGTGAAGGTGTGAATGTGATCTAGGTTTTTCCTTCACAGAGGTTTCTGCTTACATGAAGTTTGGGGGTAAAGGGGTTGTTCTTCCAGTCCTGTTTAGGAGGAGGGCAGCCCCTGCCTCTAGAGAGGATCTTACTTGAGAGGCCCTGTTTGCTTTCCAAAGGGAAAGTCTAGAATGTCACCCAGAAGACAATGAGAGCAGAAATTCACAGAAGTTTCCCTTTTTGTATGCTAGGTGGAACCGTGGACATAAAATGTGCAAATTAAGTGCACATCCTCTTGACGTCTAAAGCCTTATAGTAATCTTGTCATCACAACACTGTCCCAATTTTGCAGACAGCATTATGAGAGCAGCAATTGGTTTCTGGGTCAGGGGAGAATGATACTTGCAGCTGGATATATATCCTGATTTCCCTGTCCCTTTGGCCACCAAGCTGGGTGCATTTGCCACCTTGTACACAATGTAGAGGATTGGCACATGATTGAATATCACTTTTCAAGCTTAATCCTGCATGACCCACCTAGCTGCAGTTTGGGAGCTGACCTCACAGAATCTCCCATGTCCAGAAGCAGCAGACCTCTATATAGCAGTTGCTGGGTGGGAGTCAGTAGAGGACAAATGCTCTTGTTTCACTACTGAGCTTATACTGGGATTACTAAGAGAAAAGTGCTGAACCTGTTGGACCATCAGCCTGATCTAGCATGGCAGCTGTTAAAGTTTTTTGTGACTATAGGATGCCCAGTACTACTAGGTCACATAAAGAGGCCCTTATTCCACCTTGTTCAGTCTCAGTAATAGCACACATATGAATGGCTTAATTTCTTTGTTTTTGACTCTGGTATCGTGATCAGAGGCAATGGCCTTGTGCTTTTTACAAATAAAGGGCTTTCTGTGTGGTTTAATTAGCGAGTCATCACCGCTTGGCCAAAGTAATTGCTGAATGTCTTTATGAATGATTCCAGCATGCACCAAAATAATTGTGTGAATTGCAGGAGTCTTTCACACAGCACATCATGATAAATAAATTGGCGTACTCACTTCTAAAGGGTACCTAGTGTACTTCTGCTTCAAATATAATATTGTTTTCTACCTCTTAGTTTCCTTCCCTCTTGCCAAATATCGCAGATAGTGCTATTGAAATAAGGATTTCCTCCTACGCAGCCAAGGGTTGCCTCCTCTACAGGACTTGATTGTGCTATCACAAATTCAGCACCAGGACTCCCCTCACAGGATAATTTCCCTGGTAACATGTTGTGAACCCAAATACAGGATTGTGGAAAAGAAGGATTATGATTATGATTGTTACTTTATTTTTGTAAGCTTCACAGTGGCAAATTTTGTAACTTCCTTCTTGGCAAGAAGAGCTGAGAGTTTACATTCCGTTGTTCTGCATACCATATCCAAAGTGGTCAGTAAAACAAGTAAAAAACTAAATTCAATGCAACCTTAAAACCACTTCTTAAAAATCACAATAAAACATTTAAAAGGAAGGCAAATAACAGTGTTGGCTGGAGCCCATTGTGCCTGATATGGCAGAAAGCAGGAATGCCAAAAGTAGATGAAGCCATTGTCAATGACAGGCAGAGCCACCCATTCTCCCTACTAAGTTCTACAAAAGTAACACAGAGACCAGGGAGTGTAGGGTAACCAGCATGCTTGAGTCTAAAGCAGTGGTTTCTAACCTTTTTTGGCCATGCCCCACCTAAGCATCTCTAAAATCCTGATGCCCCCTGCCCCCATGAATTATAATTCTTATTATTCAAAAAGTGAACTCCTATTCACGTGGAGGAAGCCTAAAAGGCCATTAACTGTTAATAACTCATTCTCGAATTGCCCCCCTTAAAAATCAAATTTCCCCCCTGTGGTGCATGTGCCCCACATTGGGAACAATGAGTCTAAAGCATGAAGGGGATGATGCCATAGAGTAAGCTCTCCTGTCACTTCCTCTCAGCTTGGGAGGAAATGGGCAAGCAGACTTTTTGTTGTACTCAGTCTACATTTGAATGTGTTATGTGAGGAGCTCTGAGCTGCTCCCTCTAGAAACATGGCTTTAATCGGCCTCTAGCTAGCACAAAAGAATGTGCTAGGCAAGAATGGAGTCTGAAAACCTAAACCAATATTTTAGGAACTTTTAGCATTTTGTAACCAAGAAATGTTTTACTGCCTGTGCAGCTTGGTATGAAAAAGCACATGAATCTGACCTTTGAAGTGTTTTCTAAGTAACCCATTTTAACTTACCACACGTGCCGTCTGTGTGCTAGGGAAGTGGGATACAGTGGTACCTCAGTTTTCGAATGTAATCTATTCTGGAACACCATTTGACTTCTGAAACATTAGAAAACCAAGGTGCAAAGGGCAGTCTGCAAATTTACAGAGAAAATTGAGAAAAATACAGTGGTACCTCAGCGGAAGCCATTCAACTTCTGAGATGCATTTGAAAATGGAAGCATTTGCTTCCGTGTTTTTGGCGTTCGAAAACCAAAACGTTTTACTTCCAAGGTGCTCAAAAACCAAGACACCACTGTACTTTGGAATTCACTGGAAAGGCACATTTTAAAGTTTTTCTAGCTTACATTTCCACACTTTTCTTTCCTACATGTTTTGCCATGCTAAATCTCTGCCGGGGTTCTCTCACCAAAGAGTACTTGCCCCCAAATTTGGGTCTTGGCTTCCAACAGGGAGCCAAATTTCAACAGGGAGCAGGAAGTTGACAATTGGTGCAACTTCCTGGACTGCTTATAAGAAAAGGAGGCAGGTAAGAGGGGGCTGGCTGAGGTCCAGCTGAGGTTGGTGGGCAAGTGCCCTGTTTGTCCTAATAGACCAGACTCCCCTGTGTACCACAACCACCAAAGATTAAAGTCTGTTGGAGCACAGCCCCACTAACTTGCTGCTTAAGTAGAAGCTCAGAAGTGGCCAAGCAGCTATTCCTAGAGAGGGCCTTCCACAATTTCGGTACCACAGAGAAGTGTGTGTCTCTGTTATACTTCTGATGATAAGGCACATAGAAGGGTGTTAAGGATGTTCTCCCTGTAAGTAAGAGAGAGTGAAAGAGAAATTTGAAAGGGTTAAGTATCCCTCCACCATTGCGCCACTTTCAGGATCACCCTTTCCAGTGCCCAACCTCTACACCTGCTTTCATGCTATCTTAGCCAACTGCTGGTTTCGGAACAAGCCTTTGCTGAGATAACAGGTAGTTCCACCCTACAACTCTGGCTACACAAACCAAAAGGGAGTAGAAAGAAAAGGTATAGGAGGGAGATTAATTTCTTTAGAATGAAGAGGTGAGGTTCTTTTGCTTTTTGTTTTTAAATGGCATTTTGAACACCCCAATATGCCTCTTCCTGTCCATTTTAAGAACACAAGAGGAGTCCTACTGGATCAGGCCCAAGGCCCATCTGGACCAGTATCCCACTCTAGCAATGGCCAACCAGATGCCTATGATAAGTGTGTGTGTGTGGGGGGGGGACCTGATTGCAACAGCAGTCTTCTCACCTGCAGTTCCCAGAAACTGGTATTCAAAGGCATAGTTCAGAAGTCAGCAAACTTTTTCAGCAGGGGATCGGTCCACTGTCCCTCGGACTTTGTGGGGCGCCAGACTACATTTTGAAAAAAACAAATAATCGAATTCCTATGCCCCACAAATAACCCAGAGATGCATTTTAAATAAAAGCACACATTCTACTCATGTAAAAACACACTGATTCCCGGATTGTCAGCGGGCCTGATTTAGAAGGTGATTGGGCCAGATCCGGCCCCGGGGCCTTAGTTTGCCTATCCATGGCATAGTTTATTTTATTGGTGTTAAAGGGGGGGGGGAGGAGAATTCCAAGTTTGGGGCAAATAATCTTTGGTGAGAGAACCCCAGCAGAGATTTAAATCACAAAATATTCAGCAAAGTAAAGCGTGGAAATATAAGCTGTTAGATCTTTAAAATATGTGCCCCTCCAAAACATCCCTTTAAATAGTTTCATTCCAAAGTTTCCCTCTTCCCACACCATAGGAATATAACCACATTTGGTAAGTTTAAAAATTGGCTTACTTACATACCCTTCAAAAGTCAGGTTCATATGTTTCAGAAAAGTTGCACAGGCAGTAAAACTCATCTAGTTACAAAGTGATAAAAGTTCTTAAATTATTGGTATAGAACTCAATAGAGGCTTGTGAGAGCCATGTGGCTGAGTACACTAGGTACAACAACAGGCTTGAATACCTACTTCCTCCCAAGGTGAGGGGAAGTGGACATAGCTAAGCCTGGTGTTCATCCCTTCAGGGGCGGGGCTACCTGCCCCAGCAACCAGAGCACTGGGGGTGGGGCTAGCCGGCCCGCAGGAGCAGGGCTAGCCGCCTGCACAGCGAGCATCCCTAGCTGCCAGTGGCCCGCACAGTGAGCAACCAGTGGCACCGCCCATGCAGTGAACGGGGTGTGTGTGTGACGTGGTGATGTCACCCACCCTCACGGCTGACACCCGGTGCACACCGCATCGTCCGCACCCACCTTCCTCCGCCAGTGCATCCCTTCATGCAATAATTAGACTTAAACATGTTGGTTATATGAGGCTGGTTATATCACCCACACCTCTGACCAAAGGCACTGGCTCCTGGGGGCAGAGGCTCTTTAGGCCCCCTGTTCTTTTTCCCCCCCTTTCTTTTATTTAGGGGGCCGCCCATTGTTTAGACTGAACGAGGAGCCGGACACAGAGTGATGTCAGGACGTTGTGCGATGTCAGCACATCACTTTGGGTCCCCTCAATGTTCTTCGAAAGATGGTGCCTCTGCCTCTGACATAGCTATTGTGGTTGGTAACCTTATCCTCCATGAATTTGTCTAACCCTTTAAAGCCATCTGAGTTGGTAGCCATCACAACCTTTTTTTTAGAAGGTCGTTTCAATTATCCTCTTCTCTGCCTTCTCCTGTTTTGTGACTGTTGTTTATGAAATGGCACTAGAACAGTTCATGATACATATATATATACAGTGGTACCTCGAGTTAAGAACTTAATTCATTCTGGAGATCCGTTCTTAACCTGAAACTGTTCTTAACCTGAAGCACCACTTTAGCTAATGAGGCCTCCTGCTGCCACTGCGCGATTTCTGTTCTCATCCTGAAGCAAAGTTCTTAACTCAAGGTATTCCTTCTGGGTTAGAGGAGTCTGTAACCTGAAGCGTCTGTAACCTAAAGCATCTGCAACCTGAGGTACCACTGTATATTTAATGTAAGCATGTGTGAGTGTTTGGTCTGGGCGGTTCCCTGAATGGTTCTTAAATCTAATATTTCTGTGAGTGGGTTTGGTGACCTGCAGCAATATATCACTAAAGATCAGACAAAATATTTTGGATAGCCCTTGACTTTCAGCTGATTTGAAAGTCAATGGAAACCAACATGACCCAGGAAGGCCCAAGTGATGAGCAGCAATGATTCATCCTTATTTCCCCAATTAGCCATTGAAAGGGAACAAATATGGTACTAATGTTAGAGAGAACAGAGCAAGCAGCCAGTGGCTGTTTTTGATTGATTGAAAAGAAAGACAAATTGGGCTCTGTAAAAGGATTATTTTAGAGAGAACTTTGAGACATTCATTGCAGTTCTAATGCTGTTCATTTCCACTTCTGCTCAACCTGCATAACTGTATTTTTTTAAACAAAGTATGTTTTTGAATCTCTGGATTTCTTGTTCATTTGCTTTTATGCATTTTTATATTGCTGTTTTACTGGGTTTTAGGTTGTGTTTTTGGGTGGCATCCAGTGCTATTCCAACTCAGAGTAGACCCATAGAAGTTCATGTGAATGACTAATGTAGTTCCATTGGTTTCAGTAGGTTTACTCTAGTTGGTTACAACCCTTTGTTTTAATGGTATATTTGCTTTTTGACTGTACGCCACTTGCAGATTTATGAAACATTAAGCAGAATTTAAATGTTTTTAGATAAATAACTAGAAATATTGCTCAATGCCATTAATTCTCCAGTAACCTCTTTCCCAGGAAACTAAATCCCAGAGTAAAACGTCCAGAGAAATACTTACATACGCATGTACATACATACATACATACATACATACATACATAATTTTATTTGTATGCTGCCTTTCCACAGTTCAAACCATGCTTAAGGTGGCTTAAACAAAAATACAGCACATAACTACAACACAACAAAAGTAGTCATAAACAATAATTAAACAATTAAAAAATACAAACCAAATGAACAATTTAATAAAGATACAAAAACCCAGCAGCAGCAACCCCCTCCCTAAAAGACCCCACAAACAACACCCCAGCCCAAAAGTCTTCAGCCCGTCTCCTGAGCTTGTGTGTGCTCCTCCCAGCCCTTGGGTAGCTAGAAGCCACTGCCCAGAAGTGTGAGCTGGAAGTTGAGAGCTAAAGGGCTCTTGACTGGGGCTCTCTCAGTCAATGGATCAGCCATCAACTGAACAATCTCTCTTGGTCCTAAACTGTGAAGAGCAGAATCCTTCTCCAGAAACAAGATGAAGAGTATCTGTACTTCTGAGATGTGTTTTCATCAGCAAGCCCCAGCTTGAGGCGCTCCTAGAGATGCCTTGGTGGTCTCTGATTGAGACATTTGGGAGCAACATCTTGGTGGCAACAACAGAGGTGCCACAGGTGGGTTCCTAAGGAAGGATGAGGGAGAAATTTTGGTGCAGGAGGCGGTGTTTAATTGGCTGCCACTGTAACAAACAACAGACAACACTGTCAAATTGCAGGATGTATACAAATAACACAAACCGTGAGAGTATTCAATCATACACACACACACACACACACACACACACAACTGGAGGGGATATAATACATAACACATACAAATGTCTCAAAAGAGGCAATTAAGATACCAAAAGTGCAATGTTCAATGTGCAAAAAGTTCAATGCGATAAGGTGCTCAAGTCTCTTAGGCGTTGTGGCGATCACACAGGGTCCCCGGACCTTTCACAGTCTATTGATCCCTGTGCCACCACAGCGCTTCGCTGCCACCAACCAGGATCCCCCCCCCCCGGTAATCACTGTCACAGTCAGGGTTTGGATTTGAACAAAATAATAAGTGTTTATTTTAAATATCAACAAACTTAAGATATTAGTTACATTGGTATACATTTATTCTTATCTCAGCCCTATCTTGATCCTACACTCACCACTCCACCTCACCACCAATACTCAGAATCACCAACCACCAACCAACCAACTGTCTCAGTCAACTGCCCTTAACCAACTGCCTAACACCAACTGACTAACTCCAACTGCCTTTGTTCAGCTGCCCCTAGCTCCTCCTCCCTCTGTTTATTGGTACGCCTAGGGTCAGCCACTTAACCCTTTACTTACTCCTGCACATTCATATATTCCCCAGGAAGGGCAAACGCCACAGGCGTCCACGTCTGTTTTCCAATGGGTGGCTAGCTTGCATTATCCCCGTTTCACTGTAATCGTTTCTTCAAGGGATGGACTTCTTAAACAATAATAATAATTGTAGTGCACACAGTGAGCATTTGCATTTTTTGAAATCAATAAACATATTAATGTCTAAAAATTACTTACCAAATATTCGTACATAGAAACTTAACAAGGCTGAAATGCTCCCAAACCTCAACGGTTCCTGGTTGGCAAAGCTAAGCTCAACAGAAGGTTAAAAGGTTAGAAACAATTTTTTCTAAAACCATCAATCATGACAGGGCAATATGTTAACATACACCATTAAGAGTTTAAAGGTACAAGCATCCCAAAACCTGTAATTGGTCTTATAACTATCCTGAAGATATCTACCACCAAGTATTCAAGTGGAATTAGCCCAATCACTCATGAAGAGGAGAGAATTCAACCAAATATAAAGGAGAGAAAACAATTGTAGAAAAAGAGACCAATTATAAAAAAGAACTGTATTCTGCTGGAAGATTTAAACCTATAGGGGCTAGGGATCCAAATCTGTGTATCCAATATGATTCTTACTGGTGCAACTTTCTTTTCAATATATCACTATTCATCTCAGGATGTTCATGTTTATAAATGATAAACCATTCAAAATCTGTGGCTTTGTGATTTTTTTCTATGAAATGGGAAGTAAGTGGTGCTTCTATGATCTTATTTACAATCCGGTTCTTAGGTTCCAGTATCCGCGTTTTTACTGGTCTTATGGTGCTCCCTATATACCACATACCACAACTACATTGAATGGCATAAACGACTCCTTGGGAGTTACAATTAGTGAAGGATTCCAACCGAATAGTGTTGTGTGTTTTCGGTATTGTAAATTCTTTGATTTCCCTAGGGCTTATCCACCTTTCTCCATCAAAATACTCACCAGGCAGTAATCTTGGATCAAAACAGCTTCCAACTCATCATGTTACAGGAAGCATTTTTTTAAAAAAAGAGCTTTTGATCTTGAAGGTGGGGTAGAAAAGAGATGGCTATGACAGGACCTACTATTTGCACTTTTCGGGAACAATTGAAAGACATGTTTGCTCTGAAAGACTTTGTCAGCTGAATAAGTGGACCCTTTACTACGAAAGCCTACTTTGTATGGTTTTATTCTTGTTTTGGATGTGTCTGCTTTTAGCTGCTTTTGAATTATTTCCGATGCAAATTGCCTTCAGATGGTTGTTTTGTAGGCGATTGAAACAGCAATAACAATAGCAATAGCAATGAAATTACCTTTTAATTTCATTTGTTGCCATAACCATGAAATGCAAAGGCACCCACTATTGGGGGTGGGGAGCCTCAGAGGAAAGCCCCCATCCACAAAACTGCCTGTTACAGCACAGATGTTTATGACAACTAGGGACACTTCAAAGCAGCCTCCGGGCACAAACTCTTGAAAATGTTAGATTTCATTACTGTTAGCAAGAATATAATCAACTGAGCACTGATGGGGATCCTGTGGCCTAAGAAAATGAATTGTTGCACTTTTATGCACACTTTTACCCTAGTATATGCATTATGCACACTACTTGGCTGGACAACTGCATTGCAAAAATCAGAGAACTGTGAATTCCTAAAGATGGCTGTGTTTTGATTCGCTTATTGTGTCAGAAAGAACAAATTAGGTAGGCTCACATTTTAAATGCAAACTGAACAAAACCTCTCCTCCACCCCTAATACTGGCCCTGGTTTCTTAATATGTTTTGCTGCCCCTATAGAATAGTGTGTGAAGTTTGTTTTTTTGCTTCCTGGTGGGTAGAGCCACAGCCAATTCTCCCTGCCTATGGAGGGTGGACGCTTCTGAGGTCCACAGCTGTACTGTCTAACTGCTTGACTCTGGAAAAGTTTGGCCTAAGTGCTTGTAGGTGTTGCTGATTTTATTAATTATCCATATTTCTCCCTAGCTGTTTTCTGTTGCACTTGACTATGTCATCAGCAGTAGTAATGGAGCATTCCCTGTCTCCTTGGTTTCAGCCCACGCAACTGGTTGAATAGAGCTGCTCTGGGTAGCTCATTGTGTACCCAAAGGGCAGCAAAGCAATCTCACCTTTAAAACAAAATCTCATAAATGTGTCTGGAAATAGACAATGTACGTCATGTTCACTACTGCTCTGCAATGCATTTTCTGTTGGATTATACCTGATCAACTTGATGGAGGCTGTTTGACCAATTTTTTTTTTCTATTTACTGACTTTAATGCTTGTAGACCATTAGATGAACTTGGGTCATGTGACAGCCTTTCAAAATATTGCCTGGTGCTGTTATTATTATACTTAGTATTCAATTAATGTTTTAGCACAAGGACAGGGAAACCTGTGACCTTCCAAGGTTTTGCTGCAACTCAACTCTCATCATCCCTCACCACTGGCCATGTTGACTGGGATTCATGGAAGCTGGAGTCCCAACAACACCCATGAATGATTTAGAGCATTCATATATGCTAGAAATGTGGGGTCCCCCCCCCTAACAATTAAAGCTGAACATTAATAGGAAAGGGGGGAACTGGGTTATACTTGAAGGGATTGTGGTTTTCACAGGCCCCTGTAGTTAAAGCCCCAAGCTCAGCAGCTTAGATCTAACACCAGATCTGGTGCACACTGTGACTGGTAGGGAAGAAGGCATGGAGGCCAACAGTAGGTAGAGCTAGAGCCAATGTCAGGCAAATCCAGCTAATTATTGGTTTGCTCCTATTCTCCTCTTTACAAAGAGAAACACTGAGACTAAGTAGTAGAATACTGCCAAAAATACCACCCACTGTGCAAATAAGGTTAAGAGTATCTCTTTTTTTTGTAGTGGGGGCTAAGATGAGGTTGGTGGGGCAGTTCTCCCAAATGCAGCAGCCCCCACTGCCTCTGTGCGCATCTTAATCAACAGAGACTTCAGTCCCATTTCTGTTCTTTCAGGGTTTCTGATGCTTTGAGATTATGCATAGCCACGATACTACAGAAGTGTCTTGCATACTTGGAGCCATTATAGCCATCCTTAGTCACCAACTGGTAAGTCCAATTTCCTGCAGAGTGCAGATTAACCTCAGTGATAATTGGAATATTGATTTGTTTTTCTGAAGGATTGGCCTCAGCCAGAGCGACAAAGCTGTGAATCTTATGACATTTTTGAAAAAACAAACAGACAAAAATTATAACAACCTGATACAGTGGTGCGTCGCATGACGAAATTAATTCGTTCCGCGAGTCGTTTCGTATTGCGAAAAATTCGTCTTGCGAAGCACGGTTTCCCTTAGGAATGCATTGAAATTTAATTCCCATAGGAATGCATTGAAATTTTTGTCTTGCGAAGCACGACCATAGAAAAATTCACCTTGCGAGTCACTTAAAAAATCGCAAAAACCTTTCGTCTAGCGAGTTTTTTGTTGCGCGAGGCATTCGTCTTGCAAGGTACCACTGTAATTGAAGGATTTGGGGTGCACGGGGTGTTAGGGGATGAGTAGTACCTCTGATGGGGGACATGTTGTGCTAAGCCAGGTGACAGTAGCTGGTGGGTCTCAATCCCTTGTTGAGTTAGGGACTTCCCCTGCATGTGGCAGGGGTGCCAAATTGAATAAAATATTGTGGAGGCCCGGGTAAGCCCCGTCCTGCATGATCAATCACATGACGCAGTGTGCGCGCACACACACCATTTGAATGGGAATGCCCATCAACTTTGTGGGTCCCAGCCACCTCAAATATTTCATTGTGGGGGCCAAAGCCCCCATGGCCCCTAGGAGTTGGCTCTTATGGTATGTGGATACAGGCTCTGGCTGATTGAGCGGACAAGATCAATAGTGGGTACAATGCTCAAGAAAGCATGTTCTGCACGTGCTGTAGAGGGAAGTGAGGGGCAGATGGGGCTCGTCAACCTGGGAAGGTGGCCCATCTAGGAGAAGGAAAACTTTGGTCCTAAACCTCTGCTACCTTTCGTAGGGTTGCCATACGTCAGGGAAATCCGGGACATGTCCTCTTTTGGGAGGGCCTACTGGGGAATTTTAAAATTTAGAAGTGAATGTCAGGGTTTTGGGGTTATTACCGGTATGTTTTTTTGTGTTTGTGCACTGGTGGTTCGGGTTCAGGCTTGGGCTCAGGCAGCTCTGGCTTTGGCTCGGGTGCACACGGCTCAGCACGCGCAAGCAGGAAAGACAGGGCAGCTAGCAGAGCTGACAATCAGGGAAGCTTCTTCCCTGAGCACGCAAGCAGGAGACAGGGCTCCTGGAGAGCTGATGTGCAAAGAGGCTTCTTCCCTGCACATCTGCTCTGCCTGTTCACACCACTGGCCTGTTCCTTTTGCAAGCAGGAGGGACAGGGCAGCATGCAGAGCTGATGGACAGGGAAATTACCATTGGAGGGAATTTTCAAAAATTGGCAAAATGTCTGGATTTTTACTTCTTGAAATATGGTAATCCTAACCTTGCAGGCATATCTTTGGGAGAAGAAAAGGCTAAGGAGTAAACCCTACACAAATCCAGAGTGGAGTCCCGATTCTGTTGATGCAGCCTAGAATTGCATTAGTGCTCTCTCTCTCTCTCTCTCTCTCTCTCTCTCTCTCTCTCTCTCTCTCTCTCTCTCTCTCTCTCTCCCCCCCCTTGCTGCATCACATTGTTTACTCATGTTAAGTTTGTGGTCCACTCATACCCCTAGATCGTTTTCACATGTACTGCTAGTAAGCTAGGTTTCCTCCATCCTATATTTGTACATCTGGTTCTTCCTGCCCAAGTGCAGGAACTTTACATTTGTCTATATTGAATTTCATTTTGTTAGCTTGGGCCCCATTCTCCAATCTGTTAAGGTCATTTTGAATTCTGATTCTGTCTTCTACAGCATTAGCTACCCATCCCAGTCTGGTGTCATCTGCAAATTTGATGAGCGTCCCCTCAACTCCTTTGTTCAAGTCATTTATAAAGACATTGAACAACAACAGGTCCAGGATAGAAGTAGATAGTAGACAATTCTGTATGGACTGAGGCTTTAATTTGGAATAAGATGACTTCTTCCTCCTGCTCTTTTTGGTCTATAACAGTAGAGCCCTTAGGGGCTGGGAATGCTCTGCAACATTTTGTGGCAGGTGTCACTTATACCACTATTCTGTAAGACAGGGATGGGAAAGCTCAGGTCTGGGGACCAAATGCAATCCTTCACGTCTCTGTATCTGGCCCTTAAGATGCTCCCCAGGTCACACCCCCTCACCAGCCCTGCTTTCACCCTTCCTAAATTTTGCCTGCCTAGAATGTGTCGTCAAGTGCTACGAATGCTTATTGTTGGCCTGCACTGCCTTTTCTTTTCTTTTCTTTTCTTTTCTGGGGGTACTTAGGGGTACGCAGTACTGGCACCCTCCCACCAAAGAAAAGCACTGGTTAAAAGTGTGGCACTTACTGTAACAACTTCATGGTGAGTACCAGCACCTTTTATTCACTCTATCTGTGTGCCTTTTTATTCACTCTTGTCTGTGTACTGACTCCAGGGACTCAGCAATTTCACTTTAGCTTGTCTAAATGTTTTGCCTATACAGTGGTACCCTGGGTTACAGACGCTTCAGGTTACAGATGCTTCAGGTTACAGACTCCACTAACCCAGAAATAGTACCTCGGGTTAAGAACTTTGCTTCAGGATGAGAACAGAAATCACGCAGCGGCAGTGGGAGGCCCCATTAGCTAAAGTGGTACCTCAGGTTAAGAACAGTTTCAGGTTAAGAACAGACCTCCAGAACGAATTAAGTTCTTAACCTGAGGTACCACTGTATTGGATATTTTTTTCTGAAGCTGTCTGTTGAATATGATTCTCTCTCAAGGCCTTGCTCTAGAGTTTGAGCCCTTCTGAACCACATGGCTCAAACAGCACGGATGTTTTCAGGTATATCCTGCATTCTGTATCTTACATCTGGCCCTGACTTTATCTTTGAGGCAAAGTGTTAGTTTCCACAAACACTCAAGATGATTGCTTTGTGATGAAGACAATTTTGCTTTTCATGTTGGCTGGAGGAAAGGAGGACCTAAGGTATCTGACATTCTTGGGCAGCTGCTATGGGGGATCCCAGGGTACATAGTAGGGTTGCCAGACTTCCAGGGCTGACCTGAAGTCTCCAGCTTTACTTTGCCCCCTCCACATGACATAGGGCTTGAATCTGCAGGTGGGGGGGGGGAGAGAAGGCTATGCATTTAGTTTGCATTTAGTCTGATGGGAGCCAACAGCAAATTACTACTTAGACTCTTAGGGACAGGGTGAAGGTCAAGCCTCCCTTGCTTGAGTCTGAAGGGTCCTCACTTGTGCTGGATTCTCAGGTGCGGGCATCTGCTGAGTCTGCTCTGGCTCCTGATGGGATGGAGGACCCATTGCCTGCAGGTGCTCCACTCCCAGCCCCGTCAGAGGAAGCTGAGGTTGCCCCTGGGTCCAGTAACCCACCAGCCTCTCCTGAGCTGCAGAGGCTCAGGGCAGAGAGGCGACGGGAACTAAGTTCCTGCAGGTGGAGTGCTTGCCTCCAGGCCAGAAGGAGACGCGAGTCACCAGAGGATCAGGGCCGCCCTATGCCTTGGGGCAGATAAAAGCCAGCCAGCCCCAGCCCCAAGTTGCATGAGCAACACAGTTGCTACTGTGTGCCTGCCTGTGTCCTCGTACCTGATCCTGACCTGTACCTTGCCCTGCTTCCTGCCTTGCTTTTTGCCGGACTGACCCCCTGTTGGACTGCTGACCACGCCCCGCTCAGCCCTGGGTGAGTTTCGGGTTTTCCTACCCAGAGTCCTCAGGGCCAGGCACCCCCAGGGCCAGCACACTAGGTCTCGAGTTTGGCCCCTGAAATCTTAGGGTCTGGAATGCTTCTAACCTGGCAACCCAGGTACATAGTGTGATATATGCAAACCCAACAACACTTCACATAGGAAGCTGCCTTATGCGGACTCAGACTCTTCGTCTATCTAGTGTAGTATTGCCTATACATGCTGGCAGCAGTACTCCAGGTTTCAGACCAAGGAGTCTTTCCCAGCACTTCCTACATTGGCTGCCAGTTTGTTTTGTGCTACAATTTTTAAAGCTTTGTTGTTTGGCATAGACATGAGCCGCTTACTTTGCTGAAAGTCTGTCTTTGTTTTTTTTATGTGACTTTAAATGTCTACTGAACTGAATTTCTGCCCCATCTATACTGGTTAGTTTCCGTATGTAGAATGGGAGCAGTGGCTGGGGTGGGGGGAGAACCATCACTGTCTTCATGTGCCCCCTCCGTGAGAAGTCGAGAGGCAACATCTCTCATGGCAACACAAGAACAAGCCTTTCCTGCAGGGCTCCACATTTTGTGGAATGCTCTCCCCAGGGAGGCTCATTCATTACACATCTTTAGGCACCAGGCAAAAACATTCCTCTTCAACCAGGCCTTAAGCAATCTATTGCCTTTGAAATGGAGTGTGGGGGTGGTGATTATTTTTGTTTCTTAGTATGTTATGTATTTTCATGTTTTTATATTGTAAACTGCCCTGTGATCCTCAGATGAAGGGCAATATAGAAATGTAACCATAATACTTTTAGGCACCAGGCAAAAGTGTATTTTTCTCCCACCCATACCTTTGGCCTTCAGTTTTGACTGTTTTGGATATTGAGGCCTCCTTTGGTGCATGGGATATGTTCAGCTGCCTTTGATTTATGTGGATCTTATTTAGTTATTTCATTTTAGTTTTATATTGGTTTTAAAATTTGTATTATATTGTAAGTCACTTTGAGTTAATTTTTTTTGTAAAGAAAAGAAAAGGACTCTTATACAGGCAGCTCCCTGTTTGCGTGGGGGTTCTGTTCTGAAGCACTACACGCATTGGCGGAGCATGCCCCATTCTGCCCCCCCCTTTCCAAGGCCAAAAACAACATGTGCATCGGCTGTTGCGCACATGCCAAACACGCACAAATGTGGAGTTGTCTATATGTGCAGAAAGGGGAAGATTTGCCCTTTTTTTAATATGTAGGCATGATTGCTGAAATGGCTGGAGGCAACATTGGTACAATTAATTAGAGAATGTCTGCTACTGCTGACATTTAACAATATTATTAATTGGACTTTCTGTGTAAAAAGGACGATGAACATACGATATTTGGGTTTGAAGATTGGAAAAATACTGATTTATGGAAAGTGGAATAGTAGGATGTTGTCGTGGAGCAAAAGTTTTGAATAATTCTTTTTATGTAACTGACAGACAGAGAATTGGAAGCCATCTTTTCTTTCTTTTTCCACCACCACCCCTTTGATTCTGTTGTCTCAAGAATGCTTTAATAAAAAAATCATGAAAAGAAGGAAGGAAAGGAAAGGAAAGAAAGAAAAAAATCTAATAAGTGCAATTAATAATAATTTTGGCTTGGGCTCAAATAGCAAATGATACTAGTGTATCTAAGAAGGTCAGGCCCCCTCCATTACACAGGAACATAGAAAGCTGAGTGTTGTCTGTTCTGATTGACAACTTCTCTCCATGCCCTCAGGCAGAGGTTTTTCAAATCACCTGCTCCCTGGTCCTTTTAAACAAGAGATGCTGGGGATTGAACTTGGAACTTTCTGCAAGTTGAGTAAGCACTCCACTGCTGAGCTGTGGTTCTTCAACCAACTATCAATTAGTAAATGAAACCACTGGGGAAAATTGTGTAGATATGTAGCACTCTGTTGATGGTACCCATTTCTCTTTTGTCATCTGAATTTGGCAGAACATAGGAAGCTGCCGTGTACCATTGAATCATCTAGCTCAGTACTGTGTACACTAACTGGCAGTGGCTGTCCAGGAGTTTTTCCAGTCTCTGCTTGGAGATGCTGGGGATTGAACCTAAGAACTTCTACATGCAAGCCAGATGTGTTACCACTGTGCTATGGCCCTTCCCTTGCTGCTGTTATGGTCTGGAAGTCTTGGTATTCTCAAAATGTCTGGCCACAGTTGGGAACTGCATGTGGGTGATCCGAACAAGATTAAACCAGGTCATGGCAGAAAAAAATGCCATTAGAACCATTGCCCATCCCTAGTCCTTGAAAAAAGGCAGGCTGTAAGTAATTAAGTAAATAAATTGGTAGATGGATATTATGACCATTTGGTTTCAGCAAACTCAGTAAATTAGTCTTAAAGATTATTACACATAGTCTTGGTAGCTATGAACTGCTCCGTTTAATTAACCACTGAAGAAATGATTGCTTTCTGAATATTTATAAATCATTCTGCGTGCCCTTATGAGGAATTCATGAATCAGAAAGTAGAGTGGAGTCTCAGGAAGATTTGGCAGAGTTTCTTAAAGGAGCATAATTTGAGATGGCAGTTGTGTAAGTACAGTAGTTATTTTTATGCTGTTGCATATGCAGCGATTAACTGTTTGCAATAACATAGGATGCAAAGTTAGGGCATTTGGTAAATCTAATTCAGTATTGTTTTTACAGTGAGCGGCAGCACCTCTACAGAGTGCCTAGGAAAACCCATCCAGATGGGAGGGGTATAAATAATAAAATTCTTCTTCTTACTACAGGGATTCATCTAGAAGACTTTCCCAGATCTACCTGGAGATGGCTGTGATTTAATCCAGTACATGTGCCTAATCCTTGTGATTCTATGCATAGTTTCTCACACTTGAGTCTCCAGCTGTTGTTGGACTACAACTCTCATCATCCCTGACCACTGGTCCTGTGACCTAGGGATGATGGGAGTTGTAGTCCAACAACAGCTGCCGACCCAAGTTTGAAAAAACACTGTTATAGTCATGAGATTGAGCTTTGAAGGAGAGGAGGACTGTTAAAATGACCATACCAACTTCTTTTGTTAATAGTCACACAAAGGGGTCTATTATCCCTTTTGTAATGTAAGCTTAGGGCAATATGTTACCACAGAAATGAGCAGCTGGAGACAAGTCTAGAATGTGAGAGTGAGTATACTAAAAAAAGGGCATGCTCACCTTCAAAAGCTTGAGGTGATTATGAGGGTCATTCATTAAAGATTTCCCCTGACCCACTTCTGGTTATCATAGGAGGATGAACTTGCTCTTGTGTAATGATACATCCATGGGTAACATGGTAATTTGTAGCTCTGAAATCCTAACGCTTTCTCTGCTACGGGTGCTAATGTGGAGTAATGTCTGATAATAGAACCAGTTGAATCAGGTTCTTGTACTTGAAAGGGTGCACACCATGGGAGACATTCAATGAGATAAAAGAGACTTATGGGGAGGATGCCCCATTGTATGACGTAGTCAAGCACTGGCATCATTAGTTCAAGTGTGGTCGGACTTTGGTGGAATGGCTCCTATTCCTGGGTGACCACAGTCCACTATTGATGAAGACACCATCTGGTAAGTGGAGTCCGCCATTTTGGAGGATCACTGCATAACCATTCGCCAACTAGCTGCATATGTCAAGATCAGTGAGGGCTCTGTAGAAAAAAACCATCCATGACCATTTGCACATGGGAAATGTATCCGCATGGTGGGTTCCCCGGCTGCTGACACCTTTCCAGAAGCAGGAACGAGTCACATGCACATGCGCTCTTTTGGCCACGTGTCACAAAAACCATAACTTTTTTGCCAGACTAATTACTCAGGAGGAAACATGGGTTCATCATTATGGCTCAGAGACTAAATCCCAGTCCAAACAATGGAAACACTCTGCCTCACCACCTCCAAAGTAGGCATGTGTCCAACCGCCAGCAGGCAAGGTCATGCTCACGGTCTTTAGGGACCATTGCGAAGTAGTGATGATGGCTTTCCTGGCAAAGGGTACCACAATTACCAGGACATACTCTGCTTCACTGCTGCAGAAATTGCAGAAGGCCATAAAAATTGAGAGGTGTGGTATACTGACCAAAGGTGTCCGCCTCCTACAGGAGGCTCACAACTCACATGTTGCTCAGACAGAAGTACGGTCCTGTGGCTATGAAATCCTTCCTCGCCCTCCTTATTCTTCCAACCTCACACCATCAGACTTCCACCTCTTTCCAACCATGAAGTTATTTTTGAAGGGCAAGCTTTTTCCAGATGATGAAATGCTGATTTCTGAGGTCAAGTCGTGGTTTCTGACGCAACCTGCCGACTTCTACAGACAAGGTCTCCACAGCTTCATAAAGCGATGGGAGATGTGGTTGGCTCTTGCTGGTAACTATGTAGAAAAGGACTAATAACTGTGCCCAGTTTCGTTTGTCTCAGTCCACGGGAAGTATGTCAGGGTAAATCTTTAATGAATGCCCCTTGTACATCCAGGTGTCTTGCAAGAAAGAGAAGCAGAGGCTGGCAAGTTTGGAATCACACTTAACTGTGAGGACATGTGGTTGTTTTTAGATGTTATTAATGTTTTTACTTATTTTATTTTTAATCATATTGTCATGCTGCTTTGCTGTATGATGTCCTAGGCTCCTTTGATGGATGGATTGCATTTATATCCCACCTTTTTCTTCAAGGAGCTCAAGGTGGTGTATATGATTCTCCCTCCCTTTGTTTTATATCCTCATAACAGCCCTGTGAGGTAAGTTAGGTTGAGAGACAGTGGGTGGCCCAAGGTCACCCAGAGAACTGCATAACCAAGTGGGGATTTGAACCCTGGTCTCCTAGTATGACTCTCTTAACTGGTATGCCACATTGGCTGTCTTCAAGAGGGAGGGTGAGATAGAAAACTTAAATAATAACAATTAATAGAAAAAATGTAATAATCCATAATTTTATTTTAAAAATAACAAGACCTGCCTTTTTAAGAGGAACAAGATCGGGCACATAAGGGTGCATGCTGTGCATTTAACATACTGTGCAGTTAACATTCAAAATGACCAAGAAAATATTTATACATCCATCAAATGCCAGCAGCTGGGTGGTGGAAGACACAGTGCTAACTCCATGTCAGGTGGGTTACTGGTGCCTACCAGTAGGGAGTGGTGAAGGGACACAGAGACAGGTTGGGGTCCTAATCTGCTGGTGTGTCTGCACCACACCAACTTCCCCACTGCCTTGCCTTCTGCCTCTCCCCCTTGGTAAGCAACAGTGACCCACGTGCCAGAAAGCAGGTGTCCCCATCCGGGAGAACTGTTCCAGCAATACCCAGGCAGGCAAGAAGCTCCCCCCTCTCCCCAGGCACAGCCCCTCAGGAGAAACGACCAGTCTAATTTTAAAAGCATTCCAGTCTTTTACTTTGGCTGAATCACGGGTTACCGGTATTTTAAGTGAAATGAATCTTAGGTTTACTGCTACCACCCCCTGCCACACCCAGCAAACTGCTTCTGATGGTTACCTACCATGGCTGGTAAATAATGATCTAATTAAATCACCAGAGACATTCTGGCCATGCATTGGGTACCTAGGCTGAAGGTAATTTATATGCCTTTTGGAAACAATAAAAATTAGAATGTACAGTCCACGTGCATGAACTCTGAGTTAATGAAGGGACTTTACTGTTCAATGAATGAGTGCCTTGGTGTTCACTTTCCTTTTACTATGTTCCAGAAGAGGTGGGAATGATTCCTTCAGTTCCGGATCAATGGGTTCCCCAGTGATGTCAATGAGTGGCTAGCAAAGCCGCTCTGTGGTACCTGTCAATGATTTACCTGTACCTCCCTGAGCACAGGTGACTCAATTCCATTTTAATTGCTTTCAGATCTTATAGGGCACAAATGAGGATCAAGAGAAAAGTCCAATGAAAGGTTGCAGTGAAAGCTTGTGAAAAGGAAATGGCCATAGCAAAACCAAGGTATAAAATATCCCTCAGAAGCGTGAGATCAGCTGTCCTGGCTCTCACACCAGATGTAGAACTTGAACTGCCAGCTTTGTTTCCTCCCAAAGGCTTGAATGCATGAATCAGATTGGTACACAGGCAAGGCACGAAAAGATAAAAGTAAGGTAAGCTAAGTTAGGATTGCTGCCTTCTTTGGTGAATGGAGGGTTCATTTGCCTCTAACAGCTATGTAGCAGACAGAAATTGCAGCTGGTCCTAACATTAGGCAGAGTGAGGCGGATGCATCAGGTGGCAGATGCTGGGTGGTGGCAGTGAGGTGTTGGAGGACAGAGCCATGTATCCTACTTTGCAGAAGATGGTCCTCTATTTGAAAGTATCCTGGCTCCCACTCAAAACACTCAGACAGAAGCTCTTACATTTGAGTAACAAAGATCTTTATTGAGGGAAGTGTACACTCCCATATGCCAAATACGTATTTTAAATGAGATTGATGCTAATAAGCCATGCACAGAAAGGGCAGTTTTGTCCCCAGATCTTTGAGTAGTAGTTGGTGGATCTACCAACATGTAGCCTTGCAATATACAGTAAGGCTCTTGGCTATTATAAGGGCTTGTAGAATTCGCATTTGTTGTCTGATTCTGCACTTACAGAGTAGGGTGTAGGAAGGTGATTTATGCCAAGTCAGCCCACTGGACCATCTAGGTCACTATTGTCTACAGTGATGGGCAGTGGCTGTCCATGATTTTGGCCAAGGGTTTTTCCCAGCTCTACCTTGAGATGGAATTTAGGACCTTCTGCTACTGACCTGCAGACTTTCTGTACAAAGGCTATGTGGAATTTACGTAGCACCGTATATGTATTGCTAATATATCCAGTTTAGAGTAGAAGGGGTGGGGGTGGGGTGTGTCTACGCGCTATTTCACCTGGAAGGCCAGTTTGACTCTGCCTGAAATTGCCAACTCTCATCTCACCATCCATTTGCTCTCTTCATCTTTTCCATAGTTTTAAGCAGTGCTTTTTCTGGGGGGTACGCAGTGGTACGCATACCCCTAAACATTTTGTGAATCTAAGTTTGGCCTCATTGAGGAGCAGTATTTCAATATGAGTTGGAAAATGAGAGTACCCCTAAACATTTTTTTTTTAAAAAAGAAAAAAGCGCTGGTTTTAAGCAAACAATTCTGCCCACACCTGATCCTCCCCCCACCCTAAAAATGACTTAGTAATTTCATCCCCTGTCACTCCTGAGTGATCACCTGGTTATTGGGAGCTGTTTTTCCAAGATGCATTAGCAGCTCTGAGAAGAGCATTTCAATTGAGGAGGTAGCATTATAAAAGGATCTTGGCTGTACTCATTACAGTTTCATCTGAAGCACTCAGACTCTTCCTTTGTATAAATTCGTCATCTTTCACTGTTAAAAAAAAAAACTTCCAGCTATCATTAGAACCCTTTAAATAATCATATCAATAATTTAGCATCAATAGGTTTTTATTTTAAATTACAGTTTTGTTACCGCTGCTAAAATCCGATTACAAAAGTAGCGGAAGTTCTGCTGCTTCTTACCCAGAATTTTAAAAACAATTTATTCCCCCCCCCCAACACTTGGTTTTATCCAACTAAGTCCTATGAAGTAATGACCCACTGAAATCGATCGCTGCAACTAATTTGCCCATTGATTTCAATGGGTCTACTCTGCACAGCTCTCAGTTGAATACAACTGTATGTTTCAGCAGATTATCTGCTGAAGTGAGGTATATTTGGAGTAAAATGCAACTGAGTTCAACTTTGACCTCCATAGTGCTTTGTGATGACCCCAACAGGCTTTCCTAACAACAACAACAACCTGTAGAGGAAAATGACATCTTGTTCTGTGATAACTGGGCATCAATAATACTTAAGAAAATAAATTGTAGACCACAGAAAATGCAACTCCTTGGTTAAAGAGTAAGCACCAGGAAATCCTCCAACATTCTGTTCTGGGGCTTTTGTGTGTACTCTGGAAATGCATGAGTGTTGATTGTTACTTGGGAGGGACCATTATGTACTTTTAGATAGGTAAATGCAGAATATTCAAAAGAATAACTTAACTCCTGCCACATGGAATGATTTCAGATGGAAAAGGTAAGTTGGCTCTCTGACTGGACTCAGGGCTTTATGTGTTTTAATGTATCTTCTTGCACATGGCTGATGAATTTTTGTGAGGGCTTTAAAAAATTTATTCACAACCTTCTGCATTCAAAGCAGATGCTCTACCACTGACCTATAGCCATCCCCATGTAGAAGCTATAAAGTTCTTCTTGTGTGGGCTGGGATTTGGAGCAACAATAGCTGGCTCTTCTGCGTTTGAGGGCATTTCTTAGTTCTTACTCCCTGGTACACCTCTGAAAGTAGCCTTGGCATCAAGCTACAGTGGGAAACTCAGACACAGGAAGCTGCTTTAAACTGAGTCAGACCATTGGTCTGTCTAACCCGGTGTTACCTACAAGCAGGGATGGCAACCTGTGGCCTTTCAGATGGTGTTGGACTACAATTCCCATCAGCCTCTCTCAGCATGGCCAGTGATAAGGGATGATGGGAGTTGTAGTCCAACAACACATGAGGTGCCACATGTTCCCCATCCCTCATCTACACTGAACAGCAGTGGCTCTCCAAGCTTTCAGACAAAGTCTTTCAAGACCAGGTATTGAATCTGGAACCTTTTGCATGCAAAGCAGGTGCTCAACTACTGAACTCCAGCTGTTCCCTAAGCTGACTTGCCGAACACCACCAGGTAGAGGTGGCACTTGAGTCCATTCCTGTCAGGACCAGATCCACCACATGAAGCTCATTTTATAATGAGGAATCGAATCTTATGAAAATCTCAATTCCAAGCTTTTCTGCACAGGTCTTTTTTAAATTTCTGTGTCGCTGCTTGAACTCAGCAAGAAGCAAATAATTTTTGTTCCAGTTCTACTAAGAATGGAAACAATTATTGGATATCATGTACATTATCACACACATTTTTATGTGTATGATTACACACATTATTATCAGAGGCTGTTCTTTTTTACCTGCTGCCCATTCATTGAGTATTCCTGAGATCTTGAAAGATCAGTTGCAAAGCTTGGAGAATGGAAATGGTATATGTATTCGCGTTGTGCACTGGATGAGGTCCAAATCCTGGACCATATTGGGTTCATTTGGAGGAATGTGGGTTGCAGTTGAGTCGGGCTGGGGTAGCTCAGAATGATCTGGGGATAGTCAGGAGGTGTGGTGTCAAGCATGAAGAAGAAGAAACCAGAAAAGGAGGGATGTACCTGGTGGCCACATCTTCAGGGAAGGAGATAGATGCAGGTATAGGTGGATACCTTCACCTTCCAAACTCTTTTTCCTCCCAGGCCTTCCCACTTACCTGTTGTTAAGTGGGAATCTCTGATCCTGCATGTTTTCAGTTGCTGCTTGCTGCTCATTTCATGTGTACTCTCTTTGGGAGGGGAGGAAAAGGAGATGCAGCATCTCCTCCTTCCCCTCCTGATTGTGTGTTAAAAGAGGGTTTCAAAAACCCTTATCCCTGCCTCCTGGATATTTTGTTGGACACAATCCTATTGTCATTGGAAGGGAATCTGAGGGGCAATAGGATAGACTGGACCTTCCTCTGAATGCAGAGAGCAGATCTGACTGATGCCCACTGGAACTGGTAGGGTGGAAGGCGGGGAGATCAAGAGTAGATTGAGCCAGAGCCGGTGACAGGTGGAGTCAACTCATTCTATCTTTCCCACTCATTCTCTTCCCTGCTGAGTTCTACAAGTTCTACACAGGCAGTTCCAGGCTGGTGGGAGCTGGCTGAGGGCAGACTGAGGTTGGTGGAGCAGTGTCCTGTTCCCCTAGTTGACCTGCGCCCTGTGAGTGCAAAAATCTGGATTGCACTTGCCATTTCCCTGTCTGTGCTCTGATGGTGCCAACAACAAAAAGGGATGTTATGAAATGGGGGGGGGCATGGACTAAGGGATGTTTTAGATCATAAAATGGTAGAGTTGGAAGGGACCCTGAGGATCATGTAGTCCAACCCCCTTCCAAGCTCCAAAGCCTTCCCATTCCCTCAGCATGTCTCCCGAAATTGGGGGAGAAAGTACAGGAAGTGACTATTTTAGGTGTGTGTACAACTGCACCCAAAAACATCACAAAAAGGGACAGGAGCAGAATGGGGGTGTTTGCAGGCTTTGTCAATGGCGTTTCAAATATACACAATTTCATGTAAATACACAGTGCCTTGGAACGCAAACCCCACATAAACAGGGAGATGCCTGTACACTAGCTCGGGGGAGGGGGGGAACTGGAAGGGAAAAAGCAGAGGTGGAAGTGTGTGTGGAGGGGCTTATAAAAACACCTTCAGGCTTAGGACTTGTCAGCCCCATCACTGATTCTCCCACCCTCAACCCCTGTAAGATTATTTTTTGTTTATTGTTAAATTTTTGTTACTGCTCAAATTAAGCTGTTATGCATGACAAAAAAATCCTTCAAAATTATTTATGAACATAAAGCTGTAAGAACATAAGAGCTTGCTGGCTTGGGCCAGTAGCCCATCTTGTCCACCATCCTGTTCTCACAGTGGCCAACCAGATGCCTCTGGGACGACCACAAGCAATGACCTGAGCACAACAGCACTCTCCCCTTCTGGGGTTTCCAGGAACTGGTATTCAGAGGCATACTGCCCCTGACAGTGGAGGCAGAACATAACCAGTAGGATTAGTAGCCAGAAAGAGAAATTCTTTAATGGCACTCATTTGAATTCTGGTCCACTTTGCATCTGGTTTTGACTCAGTAGTTTGAAAGCTGCTGCAGGGTCACCTTCAAAGTCAGCTGAGTGTGGTTTGAAACATTTCCCCTGCCTGCCTGCCCCCTTTCACATTTCCCCATGACTGCGCTCAGCAATGTTCATTTCTACAGCTGACGCTGTATCATTGGGCTATGTGCCACCCACCCCTGGCATGGAATCTAGTCTAGCCGGTTTGCATTAGCCATGTGATGTAGAGTAAACTCTGGTTTAGAAGCTTATTGCCTCAGTCAATATTTGCAATCGCTTTAGGGAGGGAAGTTTTTTTACTCTCTCTCTATCTCTCTCTCTTTAAAACAGCTTTGACTGACGCAAAAGTCCCCAAGCCCCCTCAAAATCTCCGTAAATGCTGATGGGTGTGCCTCACTTGCCTCCTCTTCCACAGATGTTTCCGGCTTCGAGAAGAGCTGAAAATGAAGGACAGGTTAGAGGAGCTCAGGAACAGAGTGAACGAAGACGGGGACTCTCTGGATCTAGATGACACTCTCTCCTTCGACAACCCTATTTTCCAAGAGGAAGAGGGCAATCCTATGAACAAGGTTTTCCAGGAGATAACCAGTCTCTCCTTGGCGCTGAATAAGTTGGAAGAATTATCTGAGAACATTGACAAGAAGCAGCAGCAGGTGCTTTGCTGCACTACTGAGGAAAGCATTTGCAGGGAGAAAAAAGAGCTGAGTGCAATCAAAGACTCTTTCACCCAGGAGGCCAAAACCCTGCAGCCGAGGCTCAACAGCATCCAAGAGGCTCTCGCCAGGGACAGCAAGCAGTGGCTGGCCATTAGCCGCATACGCCACATCCAGCTCTCAGCACTTGTTGCCCGCTACCGTGACATCATTGCCCACCACTACGCCAAGGAGACACAATATGTGGAGAAGCTGAAGGAGCAGATCAGGAGGCAAACGGAACTGGCTGGCTTGGATCTCCAGGAAGAGGACATCAAGCGGATGGTGGAGAGTCCCATGGTGCCGCGCATCGTTGGCCAAGACTTGGAAGTGCTCAGAGCCAAGCAGCATCTGGCCTTGGCGCATGTGCGCCACCAGCAGCTGCTGGACTTGGAAGCGCAGATTGGCGAGCTGCACGCTCTCTTCCTGCACCTGGAGATCCTGGTTGCGGAGCAGCAGGAGACCATCAACTGCATCGAGTACAATGTCCTTCATACGCTTGATTACATCTCTCAGTCAAACGAGGAGGTCAAGAAAGCCCTCAAATATGAGCGGCAGTCACGGTTATCTGCTGCGTTGTCTGCGGTGCTGGGCCTCTGCGCTTGCTGCACATGCCTATCGTGTATGGCAACTCCGAGTGTGATGCGCTGAATAAAGAAGTGTGGGAACAGACATTTTTTCCTAGACTTAAAGGCTACCACTGATGACTAATGATAGCACTCTGGAACATTGGATGTACATGTCATTGCAGGTCAGTCCTGGATAGTTGCTTGGGGTGGATGGAAGCATTTGCAAAGGCAACTAAATGCATATTCACACCCCTTTGCTTATGGATTTTGCCAAGTTTTTTTTTGTTCTGTTCTTAAGAGCATGAAAAGAGGCCTGCTGTGGATGCTGTTCTGGCCAGCATCCTGTCTCCAGCACCGCACAGCTGAATGCTTCAGGGAAGCAGACAGGCAGGATGTGAAGATGAAGCAACAACAATGAAAATGTGTTCATTTCTTCAACTATGTCTGTAGGAACATAGAAACCTGTCTTCTACTGAGTTTGACCATGGGTCCATCTAGCTTCATAATGTCTATGCTGACTGGCAGGGGCTCTCCAGGATTTCAGGCAGGGTTTTCTCCCAGTCCTATCTGGAGATGCTGGGGATTGAATTTGGGACCTTCTGCATGCAAAGCAGGTGCTCTACCACTAAGCTGCAGTCCTTTCCCAAACGGCTTTATTGTCTCCCAGTTAAGAGGAGTTAAAACCCAGAAAGGCAGTAGAGGTCAAACCAGCCCAGAGGCCAAATCTTCTGGTGAACAACACTCAAATCATAATCCCAAATGCACCTGAAAGGAAGGTACTTCTGCATATCCTCATAACAATCTCTTCTTTTCCATGTTTTTTGTGTGTTCCAAATGGAGACTTTGGAAATGTAGGGCTGGCCCAGTAGTGCAACAGGAGGCTTAAGTGACCTGCCAGGAAGGGGGACTAGAGGAAGGCAGGAATCAGTGCAGCGAGAGTATTAGCCCTATCTTGGGGTGGGAGTTGGTGGAGGTTGCACATTTGCATTTTGCTCCGCTTTTCTTGGGCTGGCACTGTGAAAACAGGTTCTGTGGCATCTCTCAACTCTGCTGAAGTTTAGCTTTAGTGAAACTGGAGATTACTGAAATATGTATAGCTCAAAAGAAAGTTGTAGACTGCCATAATTCACCCCCCCAACATCTTCCTTCCTCATTTTTTGCTTAACAGAGTTGCCACAAATTCTCCTGATGTGTCCATGGTTAGAAAGCATTACCATCAGTGTATGCCCCTTGGACAAGTGACTCCCCCCTCACCCAGGAGGGTCTTCTCAGTGGGCCCTGCTGCTACGGTGTGTGGCCCATAGTACTGGCCCTGATCCCCATATAAAGAAAGTGAGGGATCCCCCCCACACCTGTAAGACAAGGTCATTGCACCATTTGGAACAAAGAAGAAAACCAAAAACATCGTTTGGTTTACTGGCTTTATTTCCTGGATGCTTAAATTGATCATGTGTTTTACACCCTGGCTCCAATCAGTTATGATTTCAAATAGCTTCTGGCTGGTGTAATTTGGAATAACCTACAGTATGAATTAAGGGTGTTAATGTTTACATAAGAATGCAACGTGTGCATGCATGTAATATATCTATATATATCTATGTACTTGTATACATGCATATTACATATGTATTAATATGCATGTGTATATAAATTTGTATAAAACCATCTTACACAGTTACGCAGGTCTTCATACTTTCATAAGGTGTTGGGGGAGGGTGGGGCTTAGAGGAAAATCCATAGGTCAGTGGCAGGGCACAAGCCTTGCTTGCAGAAGGTCCCTGGTTCATTCCATGCCATCTCCAATTAAAAAATGAGCAAGCAGTGTGTGATGGAAAAAAGACCTTTCTCTCTGCCTTAGATGCTAAAGAGCCGCTGTCAGCAAGTGTAAACAATACCAGACAAATGGTCTGTCTTAAGGCAGCTTCCTATGTACTTGCCAGGAGTCTAAAATGGTTTTCTCCACCTGCAGTATGAAGCGGCAAATTTATTATTCTCCTTATTAACCAGTTTTATGCACCACCCCTCATAATGTCAGCAATCCTAGGGCTTTCCCCCAACATATAATTCAACTCAATTGTCCACAAATTTCATCTGTTGCTTTAAAAGGGGGGGGGGGAGGAGGAAAGGTGAAGTTACAGTCCTTTCTTGTATGTCTGCACGATAGTGAATAGGTGAGATACGAAGTTTTGTTTTTCTGAACTGGGATTCAGATTCAGATCCAATCCCAATGGGCAGCTTCCAATGAACTCCAGGCTGAAAAAGAGCCACCTCCCCCAAGGGGCCATATTGGGGTCGAAACAGAATTTTGCGGTTGGTGCACATTCATATATTTTAATGAATTTATTATTGCACTTAATATCCTGCTTCTCCTCCAAGGAGCTCAAGTTGGCATACATAGTGCTCCTCCTCTCCATTTTATCCTCATAACAACCCTGTGATACGCTAAGAAAAGGTGACTAGCCCAAAGCCACTCACTGAGCTTCATGGCAAGGTCACTTTAACCATTACACAGCACTGCCCCTCTCTATAAACAGGAGGGTTGGGGGAGGGGAGGCTTACTAAGAGGAGAGTGTGTTCTGCAGCCTGGGCCAACCAGAGAAATTTTGCTGTCTGAGATTACATCCTCATTCCACATGTAGAAGCTGACCATATTGTTTTAAAAAACAGCATCCCATAATGTTTGGGAATTTTTAGTTTACAGAAAAGGTGTTTGAGAGGCAACATGATAGAAGTTTATAAAATTATGCATGGCCTTGAGAAAGTAGGTGGAGGAAATGTTCTCTCTCGCTCTCTTAACACTACAACTCAAGGACATGCAGTGAAGCTGAATGTAGGAATGTAGGAAGATAGACAGATACGAACAACAATTTCACTTTTATTTTGCTCGTTTGTTTTTTTAAAACGAACAAAATTGTTTTAGGTTATGAAAGAAGATGATTGTTTTCCTCAGATGCAAGCACTTAATGCTAACTATCTGAAATCAAATGGAAATATGAAAAAGGTGACTGAGTGGAAATTGAGGTTTGGACAAGTGAGTGCCAGTCTTTCTTTTTTTTAAAAAAAAACAGGTTTGGTACAAAGCACAGGGTTCAAACAGCACTGCTGTCTTGCAGACACAGAAGTACAGTGGTACCTTGCAAGACGAATGCCTCGCGCAACGAAAAACTCGCTAGACGAAAGGGTTTTGCGATTTTTTTAGGTGACTCGCAAGACGAATTTTTCTATGGCCGTGCTTCACATGACGAAAATTTCAATGCATTCCTATGGGAATTAAATTTCAATGCATTCCTATGGGAAACCGTGCTTCGTAAGACGAATTTTTCGCAATACGAAACGACTCGCGGAACGAATTAATTTCGTCTTGCGAGCCACCACTGCACATTTGCAAAGAGTCAGAGGGAATTTTTCTGTGCTTCACTGTCCACTATGTAAATATGACACTCAAGGCTAGACTCACAGTATTAATAATACTAATACAGGTGATAGGTGGGTTTGTGTGCCTGATAAATATAAATAGATTCTGCTTTGGATGCAGAGATGTTTTAATTAGTATGTATGTGTAAGCCGCTGCAAACTCAGATCTGCAAGAGCAGAACATAAGAACTGGATATGCATTCAGCATGCTGGAGAGAATATCAGCTTTCATTTACTCCCTAGCCCGGCCTCAAATTCTAGTCCTCATGTCTGCAATGGGAAGCCTAGTAAAATCTCAGAAGTAATGATTGGGGGGGGGATGTTGGAGTGCAGCTGTTACGCAAGACAGCTTGTGATTGGCACCTCAGAATCCTCCACAGCTCCATGTCCAAGCAGAGTTAGAGCTGGACTTGTCAAATATACCTGTTTTGCAAAATATATCCAGCACGTAGTATTCTCTTACCTTTGGTGCAGAATTTGAGGCTGCCTTGCTGTAGGATTCAGACCTTTCATTTTTGTTTTGCTGTAGATAGGCACAGTTCCTTTCATACCCTCTGACATTTCACAAGTGAAAATAATGAAAATTTTGCAATACTGCTATTCTTAAACTGAGAATTGCTGCCTGAATCCAACCTGATCTGCATGACCTGATGCCTGCACAGACGTTACCAGCTCTTCACCACATTGGTGTTTGTCAGGGGTAGACAACCTTGTTCGCTCCAAGGGCCAGATCCTTATCTGGATCAGCCTCAAGGACCAAATCTAATGTCCCAACGGCATCGGGTGATTTGCTGCTCCGAAGTCTTCAAAACACCTCACAGGCAGCAAGGCGCTGCTAAAGCAAAGGGGGGGGGGACACTTGTTTTAGCAGCAGTTTCAATGCAAACCCTTTCCTGGTTCATTGAATCCTGCTGAATTGAATCAGCGTATGCATGTCAAATCCTACTGCATGCAGGGAACCTGCTCATGCAGCCAAACTGAGCAGGATTTGGCCTCTTATCAGCTGACAAGTGTGTGTATCTGTTAAAGCCTGCTACTGTATTGGTTTCTCATGACAGTCCATGTGGCCTGCACAGCCGATGTGGAATTGATTCCCATCCCTTGCCCATCAGTAGGCAGGGGCAGACCTTGGTAATATTGCACCACCCACCCAGCCCTCATGCCACCTTCCCAATGACGGATAAGGGAGGCGCCACACTTTGGGAAAGGAGGCACAAAGCTCTGGCAGGGTCCTAAGAGTCTTCCTTCCTCCTTCCCAAAGCTGGGCAAGTGCTACTAGGGTTTGGGAAGGAGGCAGGAGGACTCTAGGACCTTGTCGGAGCCCTCACATCTCCTTTCTGAATCAAACACTTACCGGTACTAGGCTTTGGGAAGGAGACTTGGCCCCTGCACCCTGTGTGGGGAAACCAGTTGCACTGCCCTAAATCTGCCTCTGCAGATGGCATTATTGAATGATGTTTGCTGATGCGACAGGTGGATGTGGTTGGTGGAAAATGGACTTGTGGGCCAAAGTGGGCTACCTGGCAGGCAAAGACGGGCCTATGTATTGGAGGTATTGAGTGCATGTCCATCATGCTCATGTTGCAGTGCTTACAGCCTTTGCCTTGTATGGGGGAAACCCACACAACTATACCAGAGTGAAATGTATTTCTCCTGATTATGTTATTTTCCCTTTCCCACCCTCCCCGCTAGGCACTATTCATTGTAATAAAAAGTAGCCCACAAGGCTTTGGAATGGCTCATTATCAGAAGCAGAGTAGCAGCCACAGAGCTGTGAATACTCCATATTTTGTAAAGGCAGCTCCATGCTGTGGAAATGCTTTTCTATATAAATTAACTTGTTTACAAATTGGACACACACAATTCGGCACACTGGAGGAAGCCATATTAAAAAGGATTAAGCTCAACAGTCCAGGGAATTTATAACAGGCTTGGCAGCCCTGAGTATATTTCATTGAGAGTCTTCTCAGCTGAATAAATACTACAAGAAAGGTGGTGTTTTTTTGTTTTGTTTTTTTACAGGAGACTCTCAAATCCTTTCTTGACATTTAGAACAGCATATCATGGTTTGGTAATGTAATCTTCCGACAGAGACACCTCCAAGGGAAATAAATTTGCCTAACTCACTTAACAAATGTGGAATGGGGAGTTCTGCTTTAGGCTACAATTCTTGCTGCAGTTCAAGGATAGGATCTGATTTGTAAAATGAGAGGCACCACAGTTTCTCTCTCCCTGTAATACTGTCGTGAGGTGGCTTTTTCGGTGGGGGGTGGGTGGGTAGCGTGTATGCCTGAGCCCCCTTCTACTTCCTGGATCCAGCATGAATTTAATTCCTGGAACAGCTCGCTTCCTAGTGAGGTAATGGCCTATGTATGGGTCATTAAGGTAACAAATGAAGTGCCTCACACGGGTGGCCCTCAACTCCCTCAACTTGCTGGTAATTAGAAACACAAAGCCCAGAGTTGAGTTGGTGTGTGTGTGTAGTAGAAGCAAGAAGCAGGCTGGGCAGCTGAGAGACAGAGCCATGCTGGATCTCTGCCCGAATCCAAGGCTGTGGCAATGGGAGAAACAAGACACTCTTAGGATGTTAATGCTGCGGGCCCCTCCACTGAAGGTTCAGCCTCTATATATGTGTAAATAAACCACATATCTGAAAGACACTGCGGTCTCTGCTGTCCCTCATTCTGAGGAAACCGAACCCTAGGTAAGCGTCTGGAACCCCTGGAATCTCACACTGCTCAGAGACTGGGGTGGTGTGCAACAATACCAATATCTGCAGTGATCTATCTATCTATGCTTTTTGTACTGTACAGCATCTGTACAGTTTTGCATGGTTTTGTTTTGTTTTTATCTGTGCTTTTTTGTATTATGCTGTGTATTATCTACATTGACTGGTGGTGGCTGTCCAGGCTTTCAGAAAAAGCTATCTCCCCGCCCTACCTGGGGATGCCAGAGATTTAACCTGGGACCTTCTGCATGCAATGCAGATGCTCTGCCACTGAGCTACAGTCCTTCACTAAATTATCTGGGAAGCTCAGGTCCAGTCACCTGATCTGAAACAGATCTAGGAATGAAGAACACCATCTTAAATGCTGCAGCTTGGTCTTTTGTTACAGTTGTGTGAAAGAGCTTGCCCACATCATTGTATCTGGTGCCAGGATATAGTCTAAGGCTGAAGCTAAGCAGTACTGAATCTGGTCAATGCCTGGATGGATGACTGCCTGAGAACCACCTGCACACTGGCTTGGTTTCCACAATGAAAGAAAGGCAGGCTATAAAAGGCAGAAAATACATATGCAATTCTGGATCAAACTCCCTGGTGATCCCTGGAGAATCAAATGACACAGTTCTTGCAGGGCTGTCTAAACCATTTCACTGCTTGAGGAAGAGGACAAGCCGGTCCCTGCTCCCCAAATTCCACGTATCATAGCCAACTTGACCCAAAGCAGTTGACTCTTTTTTCAGTGATGAATGCAGGTTAGGCCAGGTTGCATATACTGCCCCTGTCCTTTTGCCTCTCCTCAGAATGTGGTACCTTGGCCAGCCACACTGCATCAAACTGTAGCTGGAGGATCATAGCTTTGAGTGCTTCCATGTTAAAAGCAAAGCAAAGCATATCTGCTGGTAATACACTAGTTTTCTATGCATGTAAAGGAACATGGGAATATACTGCTTGACCATCCAGTGAAGTTTTGCCTACTCCAATGGGTAGCAGTTCTTCCCCAGAGTCTCAGGCAGAGTTCTCTCACATTGACTGCTATGTTTATGCAGAATGAGCCAAGTTTTGTGAATTAATTGCTCCACCCACTTTTGTCTGTGGCCCTGCCCACCACTGGCATGTGGCCCCTAGAATGTTGCCCAGAAGGGAATGTGGCCCCTGGACAACATTCCTCATCCTTGAAGTTATAAAATAATGCTAGAAAGTCCCCAATCAAAGTAATCAATCAAACCTAGAAAAATATCAACTCAGTTTCAAAATGTCTGAAAAATGCTTTAGTTACTACATTCCCTTGTGCTTTGCTTTGTCAACAGGCTTTGATGTGTATAATTTCTCGCTCTAACCACAGACCTGGATATTTGTCTACTTAGCTCTTGAGGGAATCTTTTGTCCTTTTCCTACTTGACCTCTGAATAATTTAATTAATTCATCTGTTTTTAATTTAATCAACAAACCAGTATTAATTAAAAGGGAGATGGTTCATTGAGACATTCCTTTAATCAGTGTGTAGCCCTAAAAGAAAGAAGCAAACAAAAATTAAACAGCAGCAGTCATCCTGGTCCACCTTAGGGTTTTGGATATGACTCAGGGAAGAGGCAATGTCATTGTTGACCCTAGAGACAACTTTGTATCCTGGAGGAAGTGGTGGGGAATTTAGCCATTGATAGCCTTATCCTCCACAAATTTGCCTAATCCTCCTTAAAGCCATCCAGGTTGGTAGCCATCACTACTCTTGGTGGAGCAAATTTAAGTATGCACAGTGTGAATAAGTGCTACCTGTTATTTGTCCATAATCTCTCTCCATTCAACTTCATTAGATGATCCTGTTGCACAGTCTAGTGTGATGAGAAAAGAGGGGGGAAACCACATTCTGCATACCATGCATACCAGGCATATTTTTTACACACCTCTATCAAACCACAGAGCCTAGGGCTTGCTGATCAGAAGGTCAGCGGTTTGAATCCCTGTGATGGGGTGAGCTCCCGTTGCTTGGTCCCAGCTCCTGCCCACCTAGCAGTTCGAAAGCACGTCAAAAAGTGTAAGTAGATAAATAGGTACTGCTCTGGTGGGAAGGTAAATGGCATTTCCGTATGCTGCTCTGGTTCGCCAGAAGCGGCTTTGTCATGCTGGCCACACGACCCGGAAGCTGTACACCGGCTCCCTCAGCCAGTAACCCGAGATGAGTGCTGCAACCCCAGAGTTGGACAGGACTGGACCTAATGGTCAGGGGTCCCTTTACCTTTTACCTTTATCATTGCCCTGCTGTGAATGCTGAAGACTGCTCCCTACAAAGGCCCTTTCCCCCTGGCCTAGGGGGCGGGGTCCAGACTCACCCTGCTCAACATAAGAGACTCCTGGGAGGGAGGGACATTGCCTGCTGCAAGTGCTGAAGAGCCCAGACTCACTGGAACAAACTCTGGGGTTGGGGAAACTGTTGAAAGTATTTTTAAAAGTTTTAAATGTTTTAAAATAGTTTTTAATCTGTGGCGTTTTAATTTTTTTGTTTTTGGGGGATGGGGTAAACATTTAGTCGGGGCTGGGGATTATTTTAATTTTAGTATAACTGTAAGGAGTTACGCTAGGATCAGTTATACACTTAGTATAACTGTAAGGAGTTACACTAGGATCAGACCATGTCATTACCAAAGAGGCAGATTTAGTCCTTTTTTGAACACTGTCCCTGCCTCCGGGTCTGGTCTTGACCAGGATACTGGAATCAACAAGGGAGACCCACATGACCTTAAGGTGCTGCTTGCAAAGCCAGGTCAATGATCCACAAGACCACTGTCATCCACAACTTGATTGCAGATGGAACACTTGAGCTGGCATGTGTGACAGAGACTTGGTTGGATGAAGCAGATGGGCCTGTCCTTGCTGCTGCTTGTCCACTAGGTTTCTCTTACACACAGCAACCCAGGTCATATGGGCAGGGAGGGTTGCAGTGATTTTTAGGAAGTCATTAGCTTACACTGGGTGTTTTATTGGGAAGACCCAGTTTTCTGAGTGCATGTTCTGGAAGTTGGGCAATAGGGGAAGTATAGAATTCCTTTTGGTGTACCAACCTCCGCGCTGCACCAAGGATTCCCTGCCTGAGCTGCTGCAGGTTGTGGCGGATGTTCTCCTGGAGACACCTAGTTTGGTTGTCCTAGGGGACTTTAACATCCATGCCAACATGACCTTACAAGGGGTTGCTCAGGACTTCATGGAAAGCATGGCCTCCATGGGGCTGTCCCTGAATAAGTCTGGTCCAACCTATAGCCACAGACATGCCTTAGACCTGGTGTTCACCTCTATGGATGGTGGTGAACTGACACCAAGTAAAAGTGAAACTAAAGAAGTGCCATGGTTGGATCACTTCCTGCTGCAACTGGACTTCTTGACCCTTCCCCTCTGCAGGGAGGTGGGGCTGATTCGGATGGTCCACCCCCACCACTTAATGGATCCAAATGGTTTCCAAAGAGTGGTAGGGGATGCTTTATCCCATGCTGATGGCATTTTAGCTGATTCCCTGGTGGCCCACTGGAATGCGGAGTTAACCAGGGCAGGGCCGGATTTAGGCTTGATGAGGCCCTAAGCTACTGAAGGTAATGGGGCCCTTTATATGTGCAGCTGTCCTTTGTCAACAACAAATTGTCGCTGTTTTTTGTGTTGAATATATGCTATATGGTAATTTATGAATCTAATAGGTATCTAAAGCCATTTGCACCTAACAAAATAGGAGCCTACAAAACACAAAAACTTATTTTATTTGTTTTTTTAATCTTATATTTTGGAAATGTACATCCAGGTTTTTTCCTTTAAATTTTTTTGGGGGCCCCTAAGCTATAGCTTGTTTAGCTTATACATAAATCTGGCACTGAACCAGGGCTATTGACTGTCTGGCTCTGAAGCACCCTCTCCAATTGCATGGAGCCTGAATAGCCCCATGGTTTCCCCCAGAGCTGAGGGCACTAAAACAATTGCTGATGCAGCTAGAGTGCTGGTGGTGGAAAACTCATTCTGAATTGGACGGGACATGGGTTAGAGCTCAACATCGAGCCTACCAAGTGGTGATAGTGACAGCGAAGAGGACTTTCTTCATTGCCTGTATTACATCTGCAGAAAACAGTAGCAGGAGACTCTTTCAGGTGTTCGCAATCTAAAGGAATCACCTCCACCACCAGGCCACAAGATCTCCTGCAATGATTTTGCAATGATTTTTGTACATAAAGTCGCTCAGAATTGGAATGAGGTAGACTGCACCATGGGAGCAGGGGCGGGGCGGGGCGGGGCGGGGCGGGAGAGTGCTCGAGTCCTGTGTAGTCTCAAGTTGCATGGGATCAATTCTAATCTGCTACCTCTGAGGATGTGGATGGGCTGCTTGGATGAGTGAAACTGACCACATGTCTCCTTGATCCTTGCCCATCCTGGCTCATAAAAATGATTTGGGAAGGGATGGGCGATGGGCTCTGCGGGGTGGTGAATGCTTCCCTCTGTGAGGTAGCCTTCCCAGACCTGATGAAAGAGGTGGATATTAAACCACTTCTTTAAAAAAACCATCTTTGTACCTGGCCAATATGGCCAACTATCACCCTGTATCAAAACTTCCATTCTTGGGCAAGGTGATTGGTGGTAGCTGAACAATTCCAAGCATGCTTGAATGTGGATGATATCCAGCTCTACATCTCTTTTAAATCAGAACCAGTGAAGGCAGTGAAGGTCCTGTTTAGGTGCCTGGAGGCAGCTGGAGGATGGATGGCGGCTAACAGATTGAGGTAGAATCCTGACAAGACAGAAGTATTTTTTGGGGGGGGGACTTGGGTGGGTGGGGGAGGGGGACTCCTTGGTCCTGAAGGGGGTAACTGTGCACCTGAAGGACCAGGTGTGCAGCCTGGGAGTAATTTTGGACTCACAGCTGTCCATGGAGGCGCAGGTCAATTCTGTGTCCAGGGCAGCTGTCTACCAGCTCCATCTGGTACGCAGGCTGAGACCCTCCCTGCCTGCAGACTGTCTCACCAGATTGGTACATGCTCTAGTTATCTCCCGCTTGGACTACTGCAATGTGCTCTACATGGGGCTGCCTTTGAAGGTAACTCGGAAACTACAATTAATCCAGAATGCGGCAGCTAGACTGGTGACTGGGAGTGGCTGCCAAGACCACATAACACCAGTCCTGAAAGACCTACATTGGCTCCCGGAATGTTTCCGAGCACAGTTCAAAGTGTTGGTGCTGACCTATAAAACCCTAAACGGCCTTAGCCCAGTGTACCTGAAGAAGCGTCTCCACCCCCATCATTCAGCCCGGACACTAAGGTCCAGCTCCGAGGGACTTCTGGTGGTTCCCTCACTGTGAGAAGTGAAGCTACAGGGAACCAGGCAGAGGGCCTTCATGGTAGTGGCACTCTCCCTTCAGATGTCAAGGAAATAAGCAACTATCTGACTTTTAGAAGACATCTGAAAGCAGCCCTGTTTAGGGAAGTTTTTAATGTTTGATATTTTATTGTGTTTGTAATACTCTGTTGGGAGCTGCCCAGAGTGGCTGGGGAAACCCAGCCAGATGGGTGGGGTATAAATAAAATCACCACCACCATCTTACTCAACCCCCCCCCCCCCGGCCAAATAAAAAATAAGTCCCAGAAGTTGTAAACTTTCCTGATGGGGTAAGAAAGCTTCCTCTGTCATAGGCAGTAATGCTTCTGAATACCAGATGGTGGAAACTGCAGGAAGGGAGAGCACTGACACAATGTATTTGGGCTTCCCAGAGGCATCTGGCTGGCCATTATGAGAACAAGATGTTGAACTAGAAAGGCCACCAGAACTTGTTGGAACTCAGTTCTGGTACCACTCAGGTGGATGCCATTGCCATTCTAAGAGAACACACCTCTTTTTCTAGAAAAATAGCACTGGCCACTGGGCTGATCCAGCAGGAAAGTCTTGTGTTCTTATGCTCTAGCCTCTTGGTCATTTTGATTGCTCAATTGCTTCATGATATGAAAGAAAAAATATTAAAAAAACTGTTAAAAGGCACATTATGGCAATTCTGCACTAGCTGAACCTTTTTTAAAGGCAGCCTTCTGTGGAGCGCATGGTGGCAGTCCAATTTGGTGTATGTCCACCAGTTATGGAGCTCTGTTAGCCTCCTTGCCCAAGATGCCTGCCTTCTCTTTTAGCCATGGGTCTCACACTACAACATCTGATGTGTTCAAAGAGCCAAGAACTTTCATTCTGACTGTACTGGAGGATTCGTTTTAATAACTCCATGCTGAAGTCTGTGAGAGCAGCAATATTTTTGGTATGATTCTTTCACTTTCATTCAAGGCCCTGCTTGGATGTCATTAGCCTTTGTTACATTATCTCCTCTGTCCAGCCTGTCTTGGTGAGTCATTCCACATAGACTAGCAGATCCTTTAATAATTCAGCTCGTTAGGAGATGATACCCAACTGTCCTTTGGAATCGCCTTGAAGACAGAAGAAGAAGAAGAAGAAGAAGAAGAAGAAGAAGAAGAAGAAGAAGAAGAAGAAGAAGAAGAAGAAAGGAAATCTAAGAAACCAAGTTATCCCAGGAGAAGCTATTATCTCCACTGCCCATAAGGTGATGCTGACAGAAAAGGCTGCAAAGGGGGGGGCAATGACTTCCATTCAGGATTTCTAAAATGATGAAAAACTTGCTCATGAGGCAGATGGGTAAAGTTGCAAATATTAACAAAGCATGGATGAGATTAATTCCTTTCTTCCACATCCACACACCCCAAAAGAGAGTTTCCTTTGTGGAGATGTGTTGTCCAGGCAAGCACTGAGGGAGGCCTAAGGATGGAAGAAGGCATCATTTCCCATTCAGCTCTCTCTATTAATTGCATGCAGCGCTGTTTCTGTCCCACTGCATTTCACCATCTGCCAAAAACTGTTATTCATCTCACTGTCCGCTGTGGCAATATTACAGAACCTCTTATCATTGGCCATGCTGCCTGAGGCTGATAGGAGTTGAAGCCCAACCTTTGGAGGGCCACATTTCCCCATTCCTGCTATAAAGATATGTCATATTGATAGAAGGACAAGAGCCACAGACAACTGGCTAGCAGGACTTCACAGCAGAACAGGACTTTGTTTCATTCAACCACTTAATCCCAAATTAAATTTAATAAAAGACCTGTGGCTGTACTACGGAATAATAAATAAATAAATAAATAAATGCTGATGGTATTCTGGGCATTGCATGCTTTTAGGGCAATGAAGAGAAAAACACAATTTAATCTGTTTAACAGACTGTGTTATTGGATTGGGACTTCTTTAGCACTTGGGGGAGAAGTCCTTTTGCTGTTATTCAGATTCAGAGTGCAATTGGGTGCCAAGAAATACAAACAACACATACACAGGTGCCATTGTGGAAGCGTGGCATGGGAGGACTCAAAAGCTTGACCTCCCACAGGATTCTCCAAGCCCCTTCCCTGAATTTTCAGTTTTTATTACGAAAGAAGAAGTAGAATCCACTTTTACGTCAAGAGATATAAGGAAATAAGACCCTCCGCAATCCACCCCATGGCTCCAACCCAGGGACCCCCTGTCAGGCCAACCTGCCATTAGCCAATCTGGGGACCACTCAACCTGCCTCAGATCCAGTCCCAAATTAATTTGGAGAGTGCGGCTTATGTTTAATTAGGGTTAAAAAATATATGGCTGGGGTGGGGGTGAGACATTACATTTCCTTCCCCCATTTCTTACCAAGAATGGCATGGTGGTGTTTTCATTTTGCTGGATGCTCCTGTGGAGAAGCTGCTTGCGAGCAAGCGTCTTGTACCCCACAAGATTTCTGCAATGATACTAGGTTGAGCCCAGATTGGGAAGCAGTCCCCCAGATTGGAGGTGGGGGAAAGGGGCATGTGTTGTAAAAGGCTGCAGTCTGGTGCCAGGCATTATCTGAGCAAGTTGGTCACTCAGAGCTCTCCCTTCCCCATGTGTGCCTCTTCAGGACTGGAACAGGACAGCAAATGGGTTTGGTTTGCATGCAGGCACAGCTGCTTGTTGGAGGAGAAGCCCCAGTTCTTCATTGAGGTTTTGTGGGTTGGGAAGCACAGGGGTCACAGAGGCTGATGCTTTATTTATCTGGGGCTGGCTTTGAAAGTCAGATCAACGCATGGTCTCAAGAAACAATGGAAACACATGCTGGAGGGTGTATGATATGGCTAATTGGACCTTTGTCATTAGCATTACAGGCTTGCTGGAGAGGGAGAGCAGATTGCATTTAGCTCTATGTTTATTTGACTGGTTTCTCCCCCCCTCTATTGGTGGGATATGTTGGTTTTCTGTAATTTTTCTATGCAAAATCATTTCCCAAAGAACTATTTTATTTCACTTTAGTAAAATTTTCACTTTGTTTCATAAAAACCTTGTGGTCTCAAATTATATACCACTCCATATATATCCCCCCAAAACTGGGGTGCCATCTCACCCCTTACCTTTCTTTTAACTTGTGGAGGGGCTGTGTCATCTAAACCCACTTTTTAGCCACAGCTAAAGTTATCCATCTGAAGGAAATCAGCCCTGAGTGCTCACTGGAGGGACAGAACCTGAAGCTGAGGCTCCAAAACTTTGGCCACCTCATGAGAAGAGAAGACTCCCTGGAAAAGACCCTGATGTTGGGAAAGATTGAGGGCACAAGGAGAAGGGGATGACAGAGGACGAGATGGTTGGACAGTGTTCTCGAAGCTACCAACAGGAGTCTGACCAAACTGTGGGCAGGACCGGTGCTAGGGTTTCTTGCACCCTAGGCAGACCACCTTCTGGCGCCCCCCCGCCTGCCCCCCACCAAAGCCTGCTTTAGTGGGAGGTGGGGGGGGTGGAGAGGCAAGCAGCAGTTTCTCTGCTGTAGCGGAGAAGCTGCTGCTTGCCTGTCCTGCCCCCTGCCCCCCATCAAAGCCTGCTTTAGTGGGAGGTGGGGGGTGGAGAGGCAAGCAGCAGTTTCTCTGCTGTAGCGGAGAAGCTGCTGCTCGCCCGTCCTGCCCCCCGCCCCCATCAAAGCCTGCTTTAGCGGGAGCCAGGGGGTGGTGTAGGGGGCAAGAAGCCCCTCTCCGCTGTAGCGGAGAAGCTGCTGCTCGCTCGTCCCGCCACTCGCCCCCTGCCAAAGCCTGCTTTAGCGGGAGGTGGGGGTGGTGTAGGCGGCAAGCAGCACCTCTCCGCTACAGCGGAGAAGCTGCTGCTAGCCCGTCCAGCCCCCCTGCCCAAGCCTGGCCAGCGCCCCCTCCATTTTGGCGCCCTAGGCAATTGCCTAGTTCGCCTTAATGGACGCACCGGCCCTGACTGCGGGAGGCAGTGGAAGACAGCAGTGCCTGGTGTGCTCTGGTCCATGGGGTCACGAAGAGTCGGACATGACTGAACGACTGAACAACAATAAAACAAGAGTTACAGGAGCAACAAGTTCATTGCTCAGTTGAGATCTGAATGTGGGTTCTAATGATCTCAACTATACTCTTCTCATTTTCAAATAAATATATTTGCTAAAACTGCATGCATGTGTGTATGTGTGCGTGTGTGTGTATAGAGAACTGGAAACAATTAATTAGAAATTTTCATTAAGTTTAATGACACTCTCCAAGAATGCTTTCCAGGCCTTTCTAATCAAGCACAGCCTTGACAAAGCTGTTTTTAACCTTGGCACTGGAACACAACTGGAGAAATGACTGAATTCATATAAATTCCTCCAAAATGTATTGTTCAATAAGCACAGGATCAAGTGGCCTCTGATTAAATCCAATTAATATAACATTTTGGAGTGGAAAATGTCACTTGGCGACACAGATCATGATCTCACCCTTCGCATCAGGCTGAAACATCCCTGATATAATGTTAGCAATAAAACTTTTTTCTTTTCTTTTTTGAATTTGGAAACAAGGCTACAACCTACTTGTGAGAGATACCTCCTGTTTTCTGTCATTTGTTCCTGATATATCTTATTCCTATTTTCTCCCTGTTTGGAGACATGCCTCCTTAAAATTTTGTTAGATACAACTCAATGGAGTCATTCTTCAAGGTTTGACTCTGGGTCAGCTCTACCATTAGACAGAGTGTGGCATCTGCCTCAGGTAGCAGATGCTTTGTGGCTGTAGTGGCAGCCTTCCAACCATTCCTCCTTAGCTTCCTATTCATTCTCCTCTTGAGATCAGAGCTGTGTGCTGGCACATGGCCTCTCATTTACACTATCCTAATGCAATGGAGGACTTGCCCCATTGCCAGTCTTGATATAAGATTTCTGTGCCAATCCAGTCAACATCTTGCCCTCTGCCTCAGGGAGAGAATATCTTGGGCCAGCCCTGGTTCAACTCCCTCCCCAGAATCTACAGAAGAGCCTTCCTTCTACCAACCTAGTGTCCTCAACATGATGCCAACTCACATCTGCTGCAACCAGGGTGGATAATGATTTGAAGGTGAGCTGAGGAAAGCTACACTAGAAGTTAAATATCTAAAAAGTAAATTTCTAAAAAGTAAATAGCAGGTGCAAGCAGCCTGATCCAGACTGTGACCATAACTAGGAGTATGAGGATTTAACTCAGGGAAAGGAAACCTGATGCATGCTAGAAGTTGTTGGATTACATCTCATCATTCCTGATGCTTGGTCATATTGTCTTGGTAGCAAACTTTCTCCAAGAGTTGGGACCAGGAGAAGCAGGTGGGAAAAAAACCCTTTACTGCAAGAGGTGCCTCTGAAGATTGCTTTTTCAAACTCCCGATAAAGTCAAATGTCAAGGAAGCAAAAGGGGAGCTATTTCAGTATTAGCAATTCTGTATGCAGCTGTTGGTGATGAATATGATGTGTGCAATTAGAACAGCACACACTATTTAGTGCTGCGCGTTTTGCAAAATGGCTTTCTGTTCAACTAGGTCCTCTCCCATTTATAATCAGTGACAGCTACTATTCACTGCCAGGAAAGCCTGATTCATTCTGACTCACTGCTGAAGTCCCTGCGCTGCCGTGTGTGTGTGTGTGTGTGTGTCCACGTGTGAAGAATAATACAATATTCATGCTCTTTGATGGAGCCAGCGTGTATGTTCCTCGTGGAGGTACAAGCCCTGCCTTTTGAATTACATGAATAATGGGCTGTGCCTCAAATGTAACTTCAGTGAAACTATTTGGAAGTCACAGTTTGGATAAATCTGGGCCATGCTGTAGCATTCCCCCAAAAGCCTACTCAAAGTGAATTCTGAAGACTGCATGTTCTTTTCGTACAGCTATGCTTGAAATTTTGCTAAGAGTTTTGCACGTACGGGAAAAAGACATGCAGGCTACCTCAATATTTTTTTCTTTCAGAGAAGAATACAACTGAGCTGCTTTGAATTAAAAGACAACAACAGCATTCAGCAGGTGGCCCTAGCTTTTCCACAAACCATTAAAGACTAGAGATAAGGAAGAAATTTGGTTCAGATTACACTTAAATATGAACCCACCTAATCTGCACTTCTCAAAACAATATGTGAGCAAAGTTGTCCTATGAAATTCATACTTCTCTTATTTTTTTCAGTGCAGTTCTCCAAGTAATGTGTTCATAAATGCATTTGCTAGGGTAAAGTGTACATGCAAGTGCATACATTGATGAAAATAAAATGTATCATATTAAGGGAAACTCATTGCAATAATGGGTATATTAGGAAAAAATGCATTATAAATGTGTATATTAGGAGAAATTCACACTAAACTGCAGATGAATTTTCATGAGGACTTAAAAATAATAATAATCACAAAATGAAAATTGAATACCGGTGCTTACCTGGCAGGGGAGACACCTATATTATGAAGGAGGTTTTCCCAGGTTGAGGCTTATCCATTGTACTGCAGGTGTGCTGACCACTGTGATTTCCACAAATGTAGGAAACTCGACAGGATAATTTGTGGTGGTGGGGGACTGTGTTCACGTTTTCCCCTAGGGGAAAAAAAGAAAGACTGGGAATATGAGAACTGAAGACAATCTGAAATGGACAGGTTTGCCTGTTCCTATCAAAGAGAGCACAATTAAGGCAGCTCTCTAGCATAGTTATCCCCACCAAACAGAAAAAGTAGGAAATGGATTTCATAAAGTGATATTTTAGTAAACACTGGGGAAGTAGAATATACAATTTCCACAATTCATGTTGAGATATAATTGTGTAAGGCAAGGACACATCCTAGGCTGCTGACATGGCCCTAATCATCATCATCATCATCATCATCATCTGCCAGCTGATGTCATAGCCTGAAAGTGGTCAGCTGACCTTGGAGTCCAGTAGAGAGAAACAAGGTGCTATAAAAATGAAAATAGGTACAGTTATTGAAAAAAGGTAAATGAGTGAAACTGTTCAAGTGGCAACCGTATACATTTAACAAAAAGAGGTGTGTCCCACAGAACAAAATGCCTTGACTGTCAAAGGCCAATAAAAAGTGTTGTATCTTCAGCAGATAAAACAAAATAAAAATTAAAAATAATATCCTTCCAGTAGCACCTTAGAGACCAACTAAGTTTGTTATTGGCATGAGCTTTCGTGTGCATGCACACTTCTTCAGATACACTGAAACAGAAGTCACCATTGGTCTCTAAGGGCGCACCGGACCATAGGGCGCACCTCGTTTTCAGAGGAGGAAACAAGGGAAAAAATATTTTTCTGGTTTTCCTCCTCTAAAAGCCCTGTTTGTTTGTTTGTTTGTTTGTTTGTTTGTTTGTTTTGAGGATCAGCTAAAAGTTTTGCAGCTTTTTTGCAAAGGGAAAAACCCTGTTTTTTTAGGATCAGCTAAAGGTTTTGCACCTTTTTTACAAAGGGAAAAGCCCTGGTTTTTTTGAGGATCAGCTAAAAGTTTTGCAGCTTTTTTTGCAAAGGGAAAAACCCTGTTTTTTTGAGGATCAGCTAAAAGTTTTGCAGCTTTTTTTGCAAAGGGAGAAAAGCAAAGAAAAGCCCCGTTTTTATGGGGTTCAACTCACATTTCTGTAGCTTCTAAAGGAAAGGGAGCCTTTCCTACAGTTTCCAGACAGATAATCTAATCAGCCAGTCACAGTCGCTGGGGAAACAAACAACCTCCCTCTGCAGCACATTCAACAATGGAGGCCTGGGCAAGGGGACGGGGCTGAAAGGGAGCCGGGGACTCTTATCTCTCTCCCGATCTCTTGCTGATCGGCTGCTGAGCGGGGTCCTTTCAACACCCCCTTTTCTCCTTGTAAAATAAAAAGCATGATCCTCTTTTGGCCCCTGGGCAATTCAGCTCCAGGGACCACCATTCACTCCATAAGATGCACAGATATCTCCCCTTACTTTTTAAGAGGAAAAAAGTGTGTCTTATGGAGCAAAAAATACGGTATATCCAATTTAGTTGTAATTGCACTGGGCCAGTGTTTCTTTTAAACCTATGACTTCTTAAGTTTAGATTTTGAAGTGTGTGACTTAGGAAAAGGCCAGAAATAGATCTCTTCATCCATCTGCCTGAGAAACTTTTCCAATGTTCAGAATGAATTCATCGTGACTCCCACACAGAGCACCAAAGGATCAGGAAAAGCTACTGGAATGCGTCAGAAGGAGCTATTGAGAGCTACTGCACTCCAGATCTATTGTAGTTTATAGCAATGTTTGCCATCTGCCTGGCTAGTTCCTGTGTCTCCTGGAAAAGACAATCATGCTAGCACAGTGTCACAATTGCTAGCATTTTAAAGATCTAAATCTGAATGCAGAAAGTTCTGAAGCAAATCAAACAGCTGAGCACCCCTATTGTTACCTGATTCTGCAGAAGTCAAAATCTAGAAAACAACTCACTGTGTAGATAGTGTCATACAGTTAAGCCACTAGATGACGCTGGGCTTAGCTATATCTGAATGGAATCAGACATTTCCTGTTACCTATGGCCAGCCAAATACATTTTGACACCTGAGGCAAACTACAAAATGGTGCCACCTCTGTACCAGGGAGGAAGGGGAAACTGAAGATTTCTAACAATGGTTGAATAAAGATCTGCATTGGGAATGAGTGTAGGTGGAGACCAGTAGGGCCTCCTATTCACCAAGAGGCCCCTGTAGAAGTGGCATGGGCAGGGGGGCTGCCAAGTAGCTGGCAGATCCAGCCTCCAAGGAGCATGCCACAGCTGTCGCCACACTCTTGCTGATCTGTGCTGTGGCTACACCCTCAACCACTGCACATGGTAGAAAGGCTTCGCCACCGGTAAAGCAACACATACTACTTTGTCACATGCTTTACTACCCCTGTTTCTTGAGTGACTGGAAAATAGATGGGTTGGGTGTATGGCTGGAAAACAGGGGGAAATGTGTGCATTTGTGCATGCTTTGCGTATGTGTGTATGGGATGTGTACATTTGGCTAGTCTGTATGCTATATGTGTGTGTGTGTGGAGGGAGAAAGCCACACTCCCTCTAGGCATATCCACAATAACTAGAGAGTTGGTCCACTGTCAATGTGACTCCCAATTCCAAAATGTTTAGTCACCCTGCTGTACACAGACTGCCAGCAACCATCCAGTGTTTCAGGCAGGGGGTCTTTCCTAATCCCGATCTTATGTGGATATTTGACTTGTTGTAATTTACAACAGGTGCATGAGTTTTCTTATTTCCTCCTCCATCCCAATTCATTTTTATTTTGTGTCGTACTATTTTAAATTGCATTCTCAGGGCAGGGACTATAAACTGCTCTGGAAAATTGTTTTGCCTGAAGCGCAGCAAAACATTTAAACAACAACAACAACAACAACTAAATAAGTAAACACTAATGAATTCTAGCCTCATGAGAGAGGCTGGGGAGAGGGGAATACTTGTCTCTCTCTGCTGCCTCCACACTTTGCAAAACCTTATCAACTACCAAAATGAGCTGATTTTCTGAAACAAGGTCTTCTTTGAGGTGAGATTTGTGTTCACGTTAATCTGGGGGGGGGGGCATAACAGGGGCAAAAAGCATAATGAGAATTCCTCTTGCTACGAACAGCCATTGTAGTACTTTCTCTTGAAATGTGCGAGAATTGATGCTGAGATGTGGGCTCGTTTCAGGCAGGAGATGACAAATAATTTGGCACCAACCAAACTGTTGCTGTTTTAGACTTCTCCGGGCCATCTGCCATAGGGAAAACAAGAGGATATGTTTCCTGACTCAGAGGGACGCAAGCAGAGAAGTATTATCTGCATATGGATTTGTACAAGGTCCATCTGATACAGACACAGAGGCATTCAAGGTTAGCATTAAATCTTCATGTCAGTTTTTCCGCTCCATATGGTTATTGGAAGTTCATCAGCAAAGGTCCTTCTGTGGGTGACTTAAAGGTTAACCCTGTTGTTAGTAAATAACCTAAACAAGAGGGTGATGGTGGAGATATAGCTTAGCAACCAGGCAAGGGTGTTAAGATGTTCACTGAGGTAACGCATGCTCTGGTTGGCTCTGTTGTTCTGAGGGAGTGCTCTTCTGTACTTTTTAGTTGTCTGTCTTCCTGCTCTGTAGAAAAATCTCTGTTCCTTTCTCCTCAGTTATGCACTGCTTTTGTTTATTTTCAGGATTTCTTTACTCCCTGGAGTCCATCTGCATTTTTAAAAATGACTTTGCTAAGGGTGATGATGAAGGCAGCAATGGCTGGCATTGTTAACTAACTGGGAGGTCCACATTCTAAGCTGGGGGTGCATTGCCAACCTTCGAAACCCCCGACTTTGCTACGTCTTCCTTCTTGCTACTGCTGTCTGCTCACCTTTCCTTTCTTGGTAGAGCAAGCAGTGACTGGAGCAGCTCCAGCCTGTCTTGCCCCATCCCTCTGGGCCAGGAACATTTTCTGGAGTCCACCAAGCCTCTGAACTGCAGGGTGGTAAAGGAGGGAGGCTGGTAAGGCTATTTTATCATTCTGCATCTGTTGTAATGTGATCACCCCTCCCTGGGTTGGGGTTGAGTTTTGAACCTGTTGTTATGTGATTATTTTTAGAAATATTTGGACATTTGTTTATTTAAGGCCGTGGAATGTTTTTCAGCCCAAGAACCACATTCCCTTCATAACAAACAATGCGCCAGAAGCAAAATATGGGCAGATTAATGAATGTGAATTTTACGTTTGTGCAGTAGACTGATTAACACACACACACACACACACACACACACACACAAAAAAAAAATCCTCCATCCAGGCAAGCAAGAAACATTGTCAGAATTTCAGGGCACATTCCAGCCAGGCAAAGCTTCTCTAAAAAAGGTAAAGGGACCCCTGACCGTTAGGTCCAGTTGTGGACGACTCTGGGGTTGTGGGGCTCATCTCGCTCTAGGAGGCACAAAGAACAGTCAGTGATGGATGTGGCCTGGAGAAAGGGAGAAAGACTGTGGAGGCAGTGTGGCCAGGGAAGAATCCCAAGGCCCAGACCTCATTTGGTTCCTGGACCTGAGGCAGGGCCGTCTCATCCATAGGGGCTGGTGGCGCGGCACACCAGGGCGCCGGGCCTCCAGGGGTGCCCCCGCAAGCCCGCCAGCATACCGGGCTTCCCCTCCCCAACCCGCCCCCACGGGCGGGCTGCAAGCCAGCCGCCCTCGCTTCCCGGAGCCCCAGCTGGAGCGCTGGAGCGGCGCGGGGCTTTGCGTGCCCTTCCAGCACTCCAGCTGGGGCCCCGGGAGGCGAGGGCGGCTGGCTTGCAGCCCGCCCGCCGGCTTGCAGCCCGCCCGCCCGCCCGCCCGCCGGTGCGCGAACGCCCGCCCGCCCCTCATCCCCCACCTGCTGGCGTGTGAGCGCCCGCTCCAACACCACGCCCCTCATCCCCCGCTCACCCCCCCTCCCGAGGGGCGGCCAGCGCGGGAGGGAGGCAGGCGGAGAGGCGGCAGGCCAGGGATGCCGAGGGATCGCTGTGCCACGGCGGCCAATCCCTCTAAGACGGCCCTGACCTGAGGTTTCCCATTTCTGCTTTACACTATTCTGATACAGGGTGAATAAAATATGGAGAGGGCAGGTAAGCCCCACCCTGCATAATTGATCATATGACACAGCACATAACATACACACAATTTGAAAGGCAATGTCCATTAACTTGGGGGGCTGGGCCCCTTAAATATTTTCTTGTGCGGGGCAAAGATTCCTATGTTGGCTCCTATGTTCTTTTTCATAAAGGGTGGCAAGTATGTACTAGCAGCCTTAAGGGTTTTCAATGCAAAATCGGTTCCCCAACTCCAGTACACCGCAAATGTCTGGCATATTGGGGACCTGCCTAAGCTAGATGGCTTTCAAGCAAAATTCTTACGATCTTTGCTTCAGGTACCCAACTGCGTCCCCAACTCTATACTTTTGTTAGAAGCTGGTGAATGCCCAATTACAACTAAGGCATGGTGGGCTGCACTAAAACATTGGCTCAAGATTACAGTGTTTGAGCTAGGGGAGGGTCTGTATAAACACCTGAACAATGAGGAGTATGTCAGCAACTGGCAGAAAACCATGGCTAGAAAAGCCACCTCTATTAGCCTGGCACCCCCCCCCCCCAACTCTATTGTCTGGGTTATGAAGGTGCCCTAAAGACTCTAAAGCAAAGACTCTGGGATATTGCACACGGTGATCTGCAGTGTCGCTCACACACAGTCTGTAGTCCACTGGCAGTGGGAATGCAATATGGGCATGCCTTTAGGTTGACAGCTTATATTACAATCTGACAGTCCCTAATTACCGAAGGCTATTTACAAAAGCCAGACTTAACGTCTTCCCTTCTGCAGTGTTGGATGGCAGATTCAGAGGAGTTCCTTACCAGGATAGACTGTGCTCGTGTGCCCAAGACATTGACTCGGTAAAGCATATTTTGCTGCACTGCGTGAAATTCGAGCAAGCCAGGGCTGAACTGATATTACCCCTGTTAAGACCTTTCCCGGGAAAATCAGAGGCTTACTATGTCAGGTTCCTATTGGAAGACCGGACAAATGATAGAACATTAGCAGCGGCAAAGTTTCTATCGGTGGTGGCAAGAACCAATGATCTCTCTTCCTAAGTCTGTACATAATGCTTATGTAACGTGAAGGCGGGCTGTCGAAACTATGTACTGTTTTATAATGAATTGTTGGGTCTCTGGACCATAATAAAGATTGTTGTTGTTGTTGTTGTTGTTGTTGTTGTTAGCAATAAGAGCTGGTGAGGTGGTGGTGTTCTTCCGGCTTCCAAACACTGTGTTGTTGGTACTTACACACTCAGGAAGCTTGGCATTGCGCAGTACAACTATATACCGTATTCCTCTGCAGGGAGGTAAGATCAAAACCTCCTATACTTTATCCATTACTTAGTTGGCTTTTTGAATTTGGACAAAGGAGTTGATTGACAATGAGGCTAATGAAGCAGTCAAATTTTCTTTCTTTCAATAGTAAGATGGTGACTGTATGGGGTTCTTTCTGCCTGCAGGTTTCAGAAAATCTGTCAGGGTGCCTGTGGTTTCATTTTTCTTCCAGTAGAAGGAATGCCTTCCTTAAGCATTAAGTGCATATATGATTTTTTTAAAGTCACCACTGAGCTCAATTGTTTTACTCCATATCCTGGCAATTACTTCATATGTGGTTTTGTGGGAAGCATTTTTCAATCTGAACTTGATTTAAGTGTGTCATTGGCTCCGTGACAAATGCTAGGCCAGTGGTAAACTGGTATATACAGTGACAATAGCTAAGAAGGAGAGCAAATCCATTCCAGGGCAGCAAGTTGCTGCAGTAGGTTTTTTCTTAAAAAAAAAAACCAACCCCAGATATATTAAAATGTTACTAGGATAAAAACAACAGCACCTAAACCAAACCTATAATACAAGAAACAGATTGGTTTTTCAGAATGAATGATCACAATAGAAATAAGTCTCAGCAGAACTGACGTAGGGATGATTTCCCTCATTTATCTAATGGAAAAATATTGTTTCCTCAACAGTTTCTGGATAAATAACCATGCTTACTAGATTCTACTTGGCAATGGGAAACTATACCCTAACAGATGCATTAGGCATTTTCCAGGACTGGTTCCATTTTAGTGGTGGTGCTTGTGAGTTTGGCAAAGTGCTCTCTGGTGGCAGTGGCATAATTTTAATCTGAGCACTGAATGGTATTATGGAGGTCCCCTTCTTTAGGTGCCAATGTATATTTCTTAATTCAAAATAGTGTTGTGTGCACCCCAGTCTCCAAGTGGTGAGAAAGTCCTGGGGTTCCAGCACTTACTGGAGGCTTAGTTTTTCTGGAATGAAGATCACTGAAGACTGCCTTTAGGATATTTGGTTTTACTTACACACATATACAACCTGAACATCAAACAGCACCAGCATTCCAACAGATATTGCCTCTCCATTAGGTTTCTAGGGGGTTCCCAAAGCTGTAGCTTGGGATTCAGCACAGAGCAAGGCAGGTTTCTATGTCTCTTTTCCAATTCCCAGCATTTGCCCAGACTAAAACAAAGACTAGTTTCCAGGCCTATTGTTCTCCTACCCAAGGGATGACATGGCATCCAGCCAGGTGAGCGGGGAAGGAGACCTGCACAGCTCCTGAAAGAGCTTCACCAGCCAGTTGTGTCTATGGCAACATACCTGTTCTTAACTAACTCCACCCCCAGCCAGTGGCGGAGTTTCATGCTCCGGCTCCGGGAAACGGGGCGGGGGGGGCGGAGAGCAGGTGGGGTGGGGCACTCTGCTTGCGGGGCATGGCACCCAGTGCAGGCAGGGGGCAGCCCCGATGGCAGCCCACTGGGATTGTGCTGCCGGGGGTGTTGCGCTCCCCCTGCATTCCTCTTCCTGCGCCAGTGGGCCCAGCTAGGGCCATTAACTTAACAGAGCTTGATCTGATCACTTCAGCACTCCCTTTTCCTCCAAACTACACCATCTCTACAAGCAGTTTACACAAAGTCATGAAAGATGCTGACTTTCTTGGAGCTTCCATTAAAGTAAGCAGGCTCTTTCTGTGCACCTTGCAGTAACTGTCCCTTCTGTGTGCTGAGCGATTTTCTTGTTTTAGCTATTAGCATAGTGTGAAGTTTATGCCAGGCTTATGGTTTTATGTCTTAGCCATTTGCCAGTGCGTGGTAAATGCTGTAAAATTTAATACCTGCTCTTTAGAATGTCCTCATAATGCTTTTGTTTGCAGCACAACATGTCTTATTTCTTTCTTCTCCTGCATACCAATCTCAGAAGTTGCCAATCCATTGCACTTTGTAAAGCAGCAATACAGTGATGGCCCCAGCACATCTGCCAATGCAGCATCTGTGTCAGAACAATGGCGAATGAGTCAATGTTAAATGAAGGAAAATTGAGTTAACAAAAAGAATTGTAACCAAACTGTTCCCTTCTCCAACCAATTGCCAGGATGGGCCTTTGATTAGGATGGAACACTCTGTCCAGACGAACATAGTAATTGCCATGCTGGATCTGACCAGAGTTCTGTCTGGTGCAGCATTCTGCTTTTGTTAAACACAACCAGAGGTGCCATCAGTGGTGTCCATGCCTCAGCTCAGCAGAATGAGTAGGAGGGCTCCCAAATGCAGCAGGGCTTGATCACCGTATATTGAAATAAGTGAATGAATATTATTGAAAGACGGACTGCCCACAAGATACTTCAGCCTAGAGTCTTAACTGCACCATTGAACCCTATAACCTTATTTTCTTTTTGGGAGAGACATAGTCAAAGCTTAGCGGTACAGCACATGATTTAGATGCAGGAGGTTCAATCTCAATCTCAGGGTTCTTCAGCTAAAAGTGTGTATCAGATATCAAGTCATCTCTCCTCCCACTTTTCAAGGCAAGCAGATTCTTTAACATTACTCACCACTCTCAGTGGAAATCTTGCTTCCCACCCTTTCCCACATTTCCAGAAAATTTATAGCTTTCTCTCCTGCTCCTCTCTGTAAAGCTCTGAGCTTGCATCATCAACATGCTCCAGCCCTATGCCATTACCAGTGACAGCAGTTCCACCACCTTTGCCTGGGAGAAAGCAGGGTGGGCAATTGCTATATGTTACCTCCATGATCAGAGATTGCATGTATGCCACTGAATACCAGTTCCTAGGGAACATGAGTGGTGGACTCACATCCTGCTTGTGGTCTTCCTGTAAGCACCAGGCTGGACTATTCTTAAACTATTGAGAAAAAAAACCTGTGATCCTTTGTACCAAATGCTACCACTGATAGATGTTTTTCCATCTGGGCATTTCTTTTACTGTGCCATAATCTTTAGTGAAGTTGGAACACACAGTTGAGGCAACTGGAAGTAAAAAATGAGGCCAATCAGGTGAAATTGCTCACATTTATATTAAGAATGTGTGAATTTTGGTTTCTCTCAGTTTCGCATCCCCACCCCACCCCATCTTTGGTTTTCCACATCTTCAGACAGTTTGTGATTATTTCTTTTTTAAAGTGCTCATAAAAGGACATCAGTGTTTTAATGTGAACTTCTCTTAATTAATGTCAAAACATGTAATTTGGGCTAATATACCTATTTTTGCAAAGCAGTTTCCCGTAATGTGATACATTTTTCTGTTTTCATTTCACTAGTTTACATGTTTTTTTGCTTAACACATAATTTTGCTTTTAAGTGCACACTGCACTGAATTTCTCCCTCATCCCCACTCTAGATTGATCAAGCTTGATGCACTACCAGGCATGTCCAAAGTCTGTTTGGGGTGCCTAATTCAGCCCCCATGGCAGTATATGTCCTGGGGTAAAATCCTAAAAAAAGCTCAGCAACTTCAATTCTGTTGAGCTTTTTTTGGGGGGGGGGATTGTAAAAAAAGCTCAGCAACGTCAATCCTAAAAAAAAAGCTCAACAACTTCGGTCAGCCCTCATGCATGTTCACGTCACCAAATGTGGCCCTCTTTGAAAAAAGTTTGGGCACCCCTGCTTGGGCCAATTCTAGTTTCCTCTATAGAACAGGGATAGCCAAAATAGTCTGTCCAGAAGTTGTGGATTACAATTCCCATCAACCGCAGCCAATCTAGCCAATGGTAATGAATGATGGAAGTTGTAGTCCACAACATCTGGAGGGCTGCACCTTGTCTGCCTGTGCTATGGAACTGCAGCTTCATCCAGCTATGGCCCAACAACACAAGATTATGCAGGATTAAAGACACATCATAAACATGAAAGGCTATTGTGTTAAATTACTGAAAGCTTACTTAATAAAACCAAGAAGCCCCTGTGTTCTTTCTCCTAAATCCATCATGAAATTTTAAAAAGATAAATAATACATTAGAGAAGTAATTGGGTTGTCCTGCTGTTTTATAAGGCTAGGATGTAGGGTTTAGTTAGATAAATTTCTAAGAAGTAGGAACATGGTGCTGTGATAGGACTGAGCATTTTCAACACTCACTGGAGCCTGTGACTGTCTTGAACATAAGAATTCTGTGGGATCAGACAAAAATCCTTATCAGGATTTAATTCAGCCCCCATGGCAGTATATGTCCTGGGGAGCTGTTAATGCATTTTCTCTTGCACAGTGCCAGTCCCATGATTGGCCCTGCCATCTCCCTCTATGCATGGTGGCAGCTCAATGTCAGCAGCAGGCAGGCAGCTCTGCACATGGAGATATTGTTGTGCAGTGGTTAGAGTTCTGAACTAGGGCCTCCGCAACCAGGATTCAAATACCCACTCAGGCAGGAGATTCACTGAGTGACTTTTAGCCAGTCACTGTGTCTCAAACCTAATCTCAAAGGGTTGCTGTGACAATAATGTGGAAGGGGAAATAAAAACATCTGCCCCATCTTGAACTCCTTGAAGGAAAAGTCAGGATATAAATGTAATGCTAAATACTGTAAATAAAATGGAGGTGCCTCGCACAATTCAGAACCCTGATTGCATCAGGTTCTAGCTCAAGCAGGGGAGGCTAATAAGTACACCTGGCTCCTTGCAACAGATCTTCAGCACTAACATATGTGGCAGGACCAGGCAACTGGGAATGTGATTGGGGGGGGGGGTAGGACCAATGAGTGTGTCCTCATCTCCCACCTCATGTAGTTGGAATTGAATGACTGTGAATGCATGAATGAGGCTATCCTATTTCCCAGATGCACCCCAAAGCCCACAACATGAGGATGAAAGCAACAGCAGCCCCTGTTGTTGTCCCAAAGTGCTGGCATTATTCAGCACATTTATTTTCTTATTGGGTCTTTTCCAATAAGATCTAACAGGATCTTTTCAGTTTAGAGTATGCAAGCATCAGTGCTCTGATTTTTTTTTAATTCAGTTTTCAATTTAACATCAATGACCGCTCCCTACATCAAATGGGGGACGCGTGCAGCCCCCTGGATCCCAGTGCGGCTCCTGGTAGTTTGGGCTGGCTTCATTCTCCCCAGGCTGGATTCCTGGAGGTCTCCACCTAACTCAGCCAATCGCCCAATCCCACCTGGGGAGGCGTTGCCAGGGGATTGGCCAGGTAAGGGGAGGGACCGCCCTGCCCACACAACGGAAGGGGAATCTTACCAATAGTCCTCCTTTACATTTGCATCCCTCATTTCGACTTTCCTCCACTCCTTCTCTGATTACTAAGTGAATTTGTTTAATTAGATTGCAACTCCCCCTTAACATCTTTTTTAAAATTACTTTCCCCCCAAGATCACCTTTTAACTGCTTGATTTTATATTAATCCTTCTAATGCATTTAGTTGTTTACAATGATTATTTAAATTATAAAAATATTCTACATAACTTCCCCATTCTTTAATAAAAACAGGTTCTTCTTGATTTCTTATTCTTCCCATAAGTTTTGCTATTTCTGTGTATTCCATTAATTTTGCTTACCACTCTTCCTTGGTTGGGACGGTACAAAGCATAGGAAGCAGTGGCAGTCCTACATTTTGGGGGGTCCTGAAGTTTGAACTGTTATGGAGCCCCCCCTTGCAGCCAGCTATGAGGTCTCGGTAACTGCTATTATCTTCTTCAGTGGAGTTGTCCATGACAGATCACAACACCTTCACAACAGTTGTGCTATTGACTCTCAAACTTTGGGATTGTTGAAATATATAGGCTACAACAACAAAAATAAATCAATTTGGTCAAGCTTCTGGGATTCCTCTGGGATTAGGGGCCCTGTAGCTTAAGTTTCAATTCACTTTATGGTAGATCTGCCCCTGATAGGAAGGATAGGAGTCATACGATTGGTCTGTCTTGCTCAGTATTGTCTGTACTGACTGTGGGATTTCAAATTGGGATGTCTGCCAGCCCTTCCTAGAGAAGCGAGAGACTGAAACTGGGGCCCCTTGCATGCAACATGGATGCTCTACCACTGAGCTATGGCCTCTTCACAAGAGCACTCTGTTCTCCTGTGGTTTGCAGCAACTGGTATTCAAGAAGCATTATGGCCTCTGACCGTGAAGGCAGAGCAAAGCCATCATGGCTGGCAGCCATTGATAGCCTTATCCTCATAAGAATATTAGGAGAGAAAAGAAAACATCCATGGGATGCGGGGGAGGGGGGAGGGTTGAGCTTGTTAGGAGGGTGAGTCAAATGACCACAGCGCAGCACTCTTTAAACAGATGCATACATCAGGTCAATGTGACATTTACACATTGGAAAGAGGATTACGCATGGCTGATGAAAACATAATTACCTCGAATCTATTGAATGCACTGCACTCTTTATTCTTGGAATTGTTTGGGTTGAGCCACAATTAAGCCACAAGCTCAGTTAAGGTTTTATTTGGAAACTATAAACACAACCATATTTAGAAAGTCGGGTCTCTGCCGAGGCTGTGCCTCTTAGATAGACATATTTTAAAAATTAGATTCACATCTTACCTCAAGGTTCCTGACCCCACTTTTCCATTTTACCCTCACAATAAACCGTGAGGTTGGTTAAACCGAGAGGTAGTTACTGTCCGTAAGTGAACTTGGTGTCTAATCCAGGGGTGGGGAACCTCAAGCCCAAGGGCCAAGTGTGGCATCATGGTTAGAGTGTTGGACTATGACCTGGGAGACCAGGGTTTGAATCCTCACTGAACCATGAATTTCACTGGGTGACCTTGGGCCAGACACCATCTCTTAGCCTAATCTACCTCACAGGTTTGTTGTGAGGATGAAATTGGGGGGGGGGGCAGGGGAACCATGTACACCACCCATCTGATTGGGTTGCCCCAGCCACTCTGGGCAGCTTCTAACATATGTAAAAACATAATAAAACATACCCCACCATTTACATGTCTGAGGATGTATCTTCAACCTTTTCAGACTCAGGACCCACTTTTAACCCAAATATGCATCTGGGGACCCATTTCCTAATCTTTTACTTTATATTTTCAAGGTGATAGTGCTCTACAGGCAGCTGGCTTCCAGCACCAGGCCAATTGGCAGACCTACTCCGCATCTGCAATTGTGACATGAAGGCTGGCAACATCAACCCTGGCATGTGGGAATCTCTTGCAGACGACCGCATTGTGGAACGTAGTGAGAAGCAGCACCATGATGCATCTGCAGTAGCCCAACTGGACACCTTCATCTGTCCTACCTGCAACAAAACATGTCTCTCCTGTATCAGTCTCTACAGCCACAGCAGGTGCTGCAACCTTCCAACAGCGTGACCTCACCCTCAAAGGCACACTGCTCCATCGTCTCCTGAGACAACAACATTGCATTACATTGGTAGTGCTCCTGTCGTGACCCACTTTGTACCAGGCTGCAACCTACTTGTGGGTCCTGACCAACCAGTTGGAGACTGGTGGCCTACAGGATTCCAACACTGTGCAGAACAGGCCTCCTGCAGATACCACCCTATCAGGTGGTATGTTTTGCACTGTGTTGAAATTGAGCCTTTAGTGTGGTGGCATTTGCCCTTGGAACTCCCTCCCATTACAGTCTGGATAGCTCAGTTGGTTAGAGCTTGGTGCTCATAATGCTAAGGTTGCAGGTCCAATTCCTGTATGGGACAGTTGCATATTCCTGCATTGCAGGGCGTTGGGTGATCCTCAGAGTCCCTTCCAACTCTACAATTGTGTGGTTCTCTATCAGACAGGTAACATCTCTGTTTCCTTTTGGCACTTGTTGAAGCCCTTTCTCTTTCAACAAGCCTTCTAAGCAGAGATTTTATCCTAGATGGTATCTGTATTGGATTTGACATCATTTTAAAATAGGAAATTATTTTATTGTAGATATGTTTACTGTCCTTATTCTGAAATTGCTTCGAAATGCTTCATGGGAAGAGATTCATGAAATAAATAAATAAATAAATAAATAAATAAATAAATAAATAAATGCATGTCTACACAGAAGCTGAATGGGACTTACACCCAGGTAAGTATATAGGATTGAAGGCTGAGTGGGGAGTTCAACCTTCCCCTTCTCCAGCCCTAATTCAACACTTGTGTTTTCTGAATTACTGCACAAAAATGCAAATGTTTTTCTCACCCCAGTCCTAAGAATGCAAATTGGTGCTTGGAAACTGTTATTGGCTCAGTATTCTGCCCACTACCCCCCCCTTTAGGGATAAATGCAAACTTCAATTCTTCATATTATTTTTCAGATGAAGTCCCTGGCAGAACCCTTTTTAAAAATCTGATGCTTGTTGAACAAAGTATGATGAATTCATCTTATATATTATTTATGCATGCAAAAACCACTCCAAACCAAATTGCATATTGTCTAATCTTGTCACTCCTATTTATGATATATGTATTATTATTCATAATGATGCAACTCCTTGACATTCCTTACCTCTTTATCCAATTCTCGGTGGCAGAATAACACAATTATAAAGTATTAGATTGTAGAGATGAATATATATATATATATATGCAGGGAATGAGATTCCAAATAGGGAAAGTTATTGCAAAACTGGTTTGAATCTGGCCTCTTCAAGGAAAATTGAAATGTGAGTGTAGCATATGTCTTTGGCTCCAGGGCTTTTGGAATGAGTTAAGCCCCCAGATAACAGGAACTAGGCTTCTTCTTCAGGATTAGAATCATCCACAGTTGCAAGCCTGACATATTGCAAGCCTTCCAAAACATCAGTAGCATTCCAGGAGACAGCCGGGAACTATGTCCAGAGGAATGCCATGGAATTAGAGTGACCCCCTTGCTCCTGAGTCAGGAAGACTGTTGTCAAAGTACTAGCCAGGATCTCCCACTACCTATCATTAGGGGATGAGTGAATATTGCCAATTCTGTTTTCACTCACGTTCTCATTTTTTCAGTCTTATGTTCTGTTCTCCACATTTCTGAATCAGTGATGCTTCCCCCTTAAAAAAAAAGCTTTGTTAAAATTCATCAGCATTTTTTAAAATACAATTTTGTCTAGTAAGATAAGTTAAAGGTAAAGGGCCCCTGGATGGTTAAGTCCAGTCAAATTTGACTATGAGATGCGGTGCTCATCTCGCTTTTCAGGCTGAGGGAGCTGGCGTTTGTCCACAGACAGCTTTCCGGGTCATGTGGCCAGCATGACTAAACTGCTTTTGTTGCTTCTGCTAGGTTGGCAGAAGCTGGGACAGAGCAACAGGAGCTCACCCTGTCGCACAGATTTGAACGCCCGACCTTCCAATCAGCAAGCTCAAGAGGTTCAGTGGTTTAGACCACAGGGCCTTTACAAAACACTTTTTCCTAATATGCATTTTTTGTGCTACTTTTACTAATATATGCATTTATACACACACCCATTACCCTACTACATGCATATCTTTATCTTTAAGTGCTAGTTCCACATGCTCATTTATGCTTAATATAAAAGCCATTTTACTCTTCACTGTTCACAGGTGAGACATGATTATTTTTCACCTTTCACCATGGGGTGGGTGTGTTGTGATTATTTTCACACTCAACCCTTTGGGGGGAATTGGTGGGTTTGTTTGTGATCAGCACTTTTTTTCTGGGGGGTACTCAAGGGTACGCAGTACGGGCACCTTTTTCTAGAAGAAAAGCACTAGTTAAAAGTGTAACACTTACTGTAACAACTTTATGTGAGTATCGGCACCTTGTTTTCTTGAAAAAAAGCTTTGATAGTGATGGGAAAGAAGTTCAATTCAACTCGCAAACCTAACGAATTCACACTTACTGCAATTGTACATGAACTGAAATGCAGCCATCCTTCAAAATTCACACTTCTCTGAATTTTGCAGTGCAGTTCTCCAGGCAAGTAGTGTGTACAAAAATGCATATGATCAAGTAAAGTCTGCATATAAATGCATGTGTGACTGGAATTAATGTAAACAAATGCATTATACTAGGAAAATTGCTTTCTGAAAATATCATTATTCGGTGAAATTCACACAAATATGCTGATGACTTTTGATGATGAATTCTTTTGAAAAACACGCACAAGGTGGTATAGAAACCAAATTTAAGACTGAAAAAATGAGAAACTGAAAGAAATGAAAATTGACAGATTTACCCACCCCATGGACTGCTTTTCAACTGGCCATTGGTGCTGCATATATTTTCTATTGCAGGCACCCCCTCTTGGCTGAAGACCATGTACAGACCATACAAGATGGGATCTCTTCTTCTGAGACAGCACCCCCCTCTCTCTCTGAGAATGACTGTCCCCTTTCCTTACTCAAGTCTATTAAATTAGACTCTGCTGTTCTATAATCCATTATCTAACTTGTAATAGTTTTACAACTATGGATTTAAACCAAGACAGAGGATTTTTGCATTGATTAGCAATTAAATACCCCTGTTATAGAAAAAGACCAAAAAGCTTTGAGATCCCTTGGAGAAGGAAGCCGTTTGCCATGGAAATGATGTCTCAGCAATATCAGTTTCTGCCCTGGTTTATGATTAGGTGGATTTTCAAAGGCTAATTAATTTTAAGAGCATATGAAGGCTGCTAGGCTACCTTCATAGGAGAATTGAGCCTTGGGGAGAAATTAATAGCTCCCAGATGGAGGCTTTTTAACCAAACACACACAGCACCGAGAGTGTTTCTGTCCCACTCCAAGGTTACAGACCAGGTGTAGGAGATGTTGGAGAACTGCAACAGCAATGAAAAAGGAAGGGGAAATCACTGGACTCCGCACACTTACCTATGATCAAGAATAGAAATAATTCATGCGAATTCAATCAGTATTGGTTCATTTAATTGCTTTTTTAAACTCCACAAATGATACATAAGTGGGTTTTTTTTTTTTTTACATTGCTTTAATGCTTTCTTTACATGGAAACGAATGTAAGTTATGAAAATTATGTAAATAGTTGCACAACACACACAAATTATGTTACATAGCAGACAGTGATACAAATGAATTGGTATTTGATGGAAATCAAACGGCAGTAGAATGGAAACACCACTGATTGTGTTGAATACAGGTTAGACATTTCTGCCTTCTTACATCGCAAAAAGGGACAGAGGCAACCATTCTGAAGATTAGTTTGGAGCTCGGTGGGATAGGTGTGCACAGAGCCAAGGGTCAGAAAAATCATCTGAATTTCCTTCTACTAGGCATGGGGAACCTCATGCCCAGGGACCAAAGTGCACCTCTCTATTTGACCCTTGGAACTGTGCACAATCCATGCCTCCTCTTCCCTGGTTATATTATTTGTTGGAAGTGCACAGTTGAGATCATTCCGTGAGCAACTGTAGTAAGAATTTACTTCTACACTACCTTGTTCTACCCAGGTGAGGGACCACCTTTTAAATAAAATGCAGAACCAAGGAAGTAAAACATGTCCTGTGCCCAGTTAGGGACCCAGAGTTTATGAGATACTATTGGAGTAGGACAGAGCTCAATTCAATATGGTTGTTCTAGCTGAACTGCCACTTAAGAAGAAGGTCTGCCCAGAGGAAAATAAGAACAAAGCTTACATAGTAGCTCAAACACAAAGTTATAAAACATCAAAACATTCTTGAACATCCTCCTACATACATAAAGAAAGGTTACAGGCCATGAGAAGTAAAACACACATGGCTCCATACTGGTAACTTCACCCTCACAATTACCTTGGGGTGCCACTGACTGCCTAGGCCACTTGTGTTTAATTGTTTCCTTACCAACCAGGCCTTTGACAGGGTTGTCGATACTCCTGTTCCTATCTCACTTCCCTTCATACCTGAGCCTTTTCAGGAAGCTTCAAGGAGATGTTTGGATTTACACTCTGGTGTTAACTAAAACAACATCCTTAATTACCATTTGTACCACTTTCAGGGTTAGATAGGATTTCTTGTTTATGTCCTAGAGAGCACAGGGGTTATAAAATATTATAAAAATTTAGGCACACAAGAACCACACATAAAAACTATTCAGTGATGCACTCTTATCTCTCTGAAGGTAAAATGCCTTTAATATTTGAAAAATTATTAAATCAAAATATGCACTCTGGGTCTCTGGTTCTCTGATATAATAACTAATCACTCGCCACCCCTCATCCACAGGGAAGACAAGCAGAAAAGGCTTTAAATCAAACAAAGAGTCTAGACTGATGTTCCCCTCTAGTCTTCTCTTTGTCTAATTGGCTAGATCTGCTTTCCTAAATGTCAGGCATTGTTATGAGTTCATTCTTTGGTTAAAAACATGGAAAAGATGGAGCAGGCTAGTTCCTTACAAAACAAATGATGAGAATAGAACCTGCACATTTGGCCTCATATCTCAGTTTCTACAAATACTAGAAACTTGCTTTTTAAAAAAGGAATCTGGGGTTATTGTGTGGGGAGGGGGGCTGCCACCTATTAAGATGCTAGAGAGCATTTTGTCCCCATGCTTTAGATTTGTTTTTGGTGATGGACAGGAATAGACCCATATGTTGCTTAGAGTGCCATATGGCTAAAAAGACATTTGAGAATTTATTATACAGAAAACAGAAAATCCTGTTGGCAGCCCTCATCTGATGCTATTTTGTGTATGCATATGACTATTAATGTGGGTTGGAAAACAGAAGGAAGACACTGTTTTCAATGAAATGTTCTTTGCAGCCTATGTCGGTGTAACACAGAACATAATGTCATAACAGAAAGCAGATCCTCTAAATGCAGAGTTTCATCTTTACTATCATTTTTGTATCTGTTCAGGTCTTTGGAAGACTCAGCTTGATTTAAATAAAAAAAATATGGCATGAGCACTTTTGCAATGTGGAAGTTTAGGGAAAGCAATTGGCATCCATTATTATTATTTTTTAATGGTTGCGGTGAAACGTCAGAAGACATACTGCAGTTGTTACCTTTTACCTGCAGGAAGCTCACCCCATCAGTGGAGACAAATCAAGCTACACATCCTATCTCCTCAAGTAATTTGAAAATGTTTTTTTAAGGACACTACTTTATGAAAAGAAAACACCAAGGAAAAGATCGTTTGCATCCTTTGGAGCGGTGCAATCTGGATGCAACTGAAGTTGTGGTGTTAAAAAATACACTAAAAAGACATTGGAATCTACAATGAGGGGGCTTTACAGATGGCCTCCAGATGACCTGTTCATTGAGTATTCATACTGATCTGATGCAGGGAGGTTAGATGATGTTGTGTCAGACAAATGCTATCCCACACTTTTCTTCTTCTTCTTCTTCTTCTTCTTCTTCTTCTTCTTCTTCTTCTTCTTCTTCTTCTTCTTCTTCTTCTTCTTCTTCTTCTTCTTTTGCTATCCCACACTTTTCAGAGCGTTCCCCCTTCACTATACTCTGGCTTTTTTGTGTGGGGGTGGGGAGTGAAAGCAGGTTCATTGCTCAAGAATTCCAAATCTATTTTAATTGCACAACTTGAATTTGCTGGTATGCCATTGAATCCCACCCCAAAATAGATATTTTGGGGGCAGTTTGCTGAGCATGTGGGCTAACAATCCATTGAAATGACAGGACATGATATAAATGATAATCTCTATGTTGATTTACATGGCAATCCTCACTTGCTACTGCAACTCTCAAGGGATGAGCATGCACTAGACTGCACTCCCCATACTCCCAAACCTCCATGCATCACACAGATCAGTTCCATTGTCAACCATATCACAGTGTGTCAGGAGCAATATGCACTGGAGGGAGGCACCCCGCATTACCTCTCATGAAGAATAAGGCTAACAATGGCTAGTTGCTATGACAATTATGCATTGCTCCCTGGCAGGAAGGGAGAGTACAACAGCAGCACACAGAGAGCAACTATGAAGAACACTGTCTTTGAGAGTGAACTGGTCAGTTATAGAAAACCCAAATGTGTGGTAACTGAAAGGGTTTTTTCCAGGTGAATGAAAGGAGGTGAATGAAAGGTACTTTTCTGAATAGAAGTGCACTTGATGTTTGATGAGTGTTTGCTGGTGCTAGCTGAAAGGTTGTATATGAGCTCAGGGCTCTCAGTAGTCAATGAATTAGTAAGGGATTGTCCTGCTTACATTAGGATCTAGGAGACTCTTGTTTGATACAATAGGTAGGTGGTTGGATGCAAGCAATCATTCTGTTGGATCAGAAGCACCAAATTTAAAGTACAATCCCTTTTAAAATAGATTTTTCCTCTAGCCACAACAAGCACATCTCAGGATGTGAGGGCAGTAATCCTCTATGGACGACATTAAGCACCAATGGATTCTTTGGGGTTAGAGATTGCCAACTCAACACACTCTCATTCAATACGTCATTTGGAACCTTTTAATTCACTCCCATTGATCTTCTGCTGGTCTCTTTAAAGATGTGTTACTTTAATTAGCGCTTGAGAGACTAACTAGGTGTCTACATTATTTATGCTGTAATATGATTGGGATGGGTTTTTGCCATAACATCTGATTATTGGGAGGGAAAGGCTGAGGGGGAAGAAAAAACATCTTTGCCTGGATGGTTTTTAAATGTCAAGCAGGGATTATATTTGTGAACACTGTTAAACAACTAGCTTAATGCATAAAGCTTAGCCTACAAGTTCAACCTTTCAATTAAACTTTGCTTTAATGCAATCTGCGGGTGACAGAAAAAACAAGTAACAAAACATAGAGAGAAATAAGATCACCATGACTACAAAGGAAACTTTCCAGCACAAGCCATGCTTTAGTCAATCAGGGACAGATTTTTTTTTTCCAAGGCTTGTGGCATATAAATAAAATCATTTTTTAAAAAAGATCATAAGTGCAAATAACAAACATAATATACAAATATTGGGAACCAATGGTTGCAGAAGCAGTACAATATTTGATGTGCCAGAGGTCTTGACAAAGAGGTTGTTTAGGATGCCCACATCCAGTCTTTGGACTTTGGGGGATTTTAAAAGCATTTTTCTTTAAAAATCACCCTAGTTGCCATAGGTCTGGGTTTTCCCGGACATTTTGCCGATTTGATGAAAATCTGCTCGGCCACCATTTTGACAGTCCAGTTCCCATTTGAGTGTGATCCATTTTAAAATTTACTTTTTTCAGTACGAAACAAAGCTGTGTCAACTAAAACACCTCATAATGAAGCATTAAATTGGACAATCCCCACCCACCTCAACTCAGAGAATTTTTCATGTCCAATCAAAGGTGCTTCCCATGTAGTATTTATTTATTTATTTGCATTTGCCATCCTTTAAGTACTTCTGAGTGTGGGAGGATAAGGAGAACTTGAAATAAATAAAGGAATACTGGTATTATCAACATAATTGAATCATTTACTGAGTGAAGCCAAGCAATCAAATTGGTTCCTTGCAAACATCAGTAAATACTTGCTGGTTCTGTGGGATAACCAGCCTCATATAACCAACATGCTTAAGTCTAATTGATGCATGAAGTGGTTAATACCATAGAGTAAGCTGTTCGACTAGGCGTAGCTATGTCAACTTTGCCTCACATTGGAAGGAACTAACCAAGTCTTTGTTCTACACCTGTCTACCCAAGAAGCTCAGCATGTGAAGAGGTTTGAACTGGTATATATATATATATATATATATATATATATATATATATTCAAATTTACATTTCAAAATATTCATTTAGACAACTTTCAACCAGTGACTTCTCTTTCCATGGTTCATTTTGCATACCATATACCATATACCCCTGCATATTTTACATGAACTAAACCATTCAGTAATCCATTGTTACATCCATCAAAACTTATTTACACAGTTGAATTTATCTTAATGCTGAGAGCATTTTTAAATGAATACAATTTTCACCCATATATTCAGTAAACATTTTCCAGTCTTCTTTAAGCAAATATTCTTCTTGTTCTCTTATTCTATATGTTAAATCTGCAAGTTGTGCGTATTCCATCAGTTTAAGTTGCCATTCTTCCTTGGTTAGGACCTCGCTTGTTTTCCATTTTGGGGCTAACAAAGCACAGGCCGCCGTAGTAGGATACACCAATAGTCTTTTTTGACACCTGGGAATTTCCCTCTGAATTATCCCCAACAAAAAGGATGCTCCAGTGCAACTTCATGGTTTTCAACTTGAGTTCCGTAAGCAGTAATTTAGGAACTTTCATAATTTTGTAACTAAGCTGAGTTTTACTGTCTGTGCAACTATTCTGAAGCACATGAAGCTGACTTTGGAGACTTTGTAATTAAACAATTTACAAACTTACCAAACATGTGGTCTTTTCCTATGCTGAGGGAAACTTTGGAAATAAACTTTTTAAGGATATATTTTGGAATTCACTTTATGGAGTGTATTTTTAAGGTTTAACAACCTGTATTTCCACACTTTAGTTTGCTGCATATTTTGAGACTTTAAAATCTCTGATTGGGTTCTCTCACCAAAGAGTACTTGCCCCAAACTTTGAGTTGGCATCCAACAATTCTCCCCCCCCCCAATATATTGCACCAACATAATTTGAAGCTCACTTTTCAGTTGTTGTTGGGCTGGTTGGGATAATACCTTAATCTCTCCATAGACATTTTCTGAAAAGTGTGCTTAGAGCAATGGATGGGTTTATGTGTGCCATATTTTTGAGGAGGACTAGGTATGTGGCCTGGCAGTGGGTTTATATATGTATTATTATTATTATTATTATTATTATTATTATTATTATTATTATTATTATTATTTTCATCCCACCCTAAGGTTCTAGAACGGGCTACAACATTAAAGCACAACATTAAAAACAGTTAAAACAATTTACAGTCATAAAAAGTTGGGTTCCTAAAAATATAGCATTTGGATTTTTGATATCATGTACCAAAATCCTTGAGCCAGCCCTGTGAGGCATGAGTTAAATGGATGAATAAATACATAAATTCAATTGTTCCAAAAGAACTGCTGGAAGGGGAAATGTGTTGAAGCCATCACATTGAGTGTATGCCCTCCTGTGCCTTCTTCTGATAATGAGTTGCTCTGTGATGCTCTAATTTGTGTCTTTGGGCCATGGGCCTGAACTCTTTCATCCATGCTCTTTCAAGAAGCGGCATTGGAGCAAAGGTCTCAGGAACAGGCACACTGACCCTACAATTTCAGGAGCACAGGCTTTTCAGCTTGATAGGCAAGCAGTTCTGTGGACAACTCTGATGAGAAAAGCAAAATCTAGCTACTAAAGCAATTAAACAAAACAAGGGACCACTTAACAACTCCTGCATAAGAAAAGAAGAGCCGTGCTGAATCAGATCAACAACCCACCTGCCTCAGCATCCTTTTTTTCACAGTGGCCAAACAGATGCCTGTGGAAAGCCTGCAAGCAGAACATGAGTGCAACAGCACTCTTCCATCCTGCAGTTTCCAGCAACTTTTATTTGGGCATGTTGCCTCTGACAGTAGAACATGGCCATTATGGCAGATAGGTTTGGGCTGGCTGAAAGTAGACGGTGAAGTTGGTGAGGCAGTGCCCTATCAGGACCAGGCTGGAAGACTACCTAAGACTTTTTATGAGATGGTAGATAACCTGGACTTGATTGATTCTTGGAGATTGAAAAATCCAATGGAGACAGAGGCAACATATTTTTTCTGAAGCTAAAATGTCGTGGAGCCGATTAGATTATATATGGATAACGAGAGGCCTTGCCCCAAAAATTGATAAAGTGGAGATGTGCCCGAAAACTTGTTCAGATCATAATGCAGTTAGATTGGACTTGAAAATGATCTCACAGGGAACTTTCAGATGGAGGATGGATGACTCTCTTCTGAGGAATGAGGAAATTATTAAAAAGTCCCAAAAGACCCTTAAGGATTATTTTGAACTAAATTTAGAAATGGGAGTGGAAAAAAGGGTTGTATGGGACGCAAGTAAAGTGGTTATGAGAGGATTCCTAATAAGAGAGAGCGCAATAAAGAAAAAGCAACAAAACCAGGAAAAGGAAGCTCTGTTGATGCAGTTGAAAGAAAAGGAAACTAGGTTGAGAGGAAATCCAAAAAACCAGCAGATTCAAAAAGAAATCAAGGCCATCCAAGTTCAATATTCCAAATTGATTAATCAAGAAACAGAATGGAAAATTAAGATGATGAGACAGAAAACGTTTGAATCTGCAAATAAATGTGGTAAATTGCTAGTGTGGCAATTGAAGAAGAGACAGAAATTGAATACCATCACTAATATTAGGATAGAAGAGAAAAACATTGAAAATCCCACTGAGATCAGAAAGTGCTTTCAGAAGTTTTACAAACAACTGTATAAACAAGAAAAACAAAATAATGATAAGATTGACCAGTTTTTGGACATAAATGGATTGCTTAACCACCCAATCACAAGACAGGAAGTAGAAGAGGCGATAAATAAAATGCAATTGGGCAAGGCCCCAGGATCAGATGGATTAACAGCTAAATATTATAAAATTTTGAAAGATTGGATGTTCCAACCCATGATGGAAGTTTGCAATGATATGGTAAGGGGGAGTAGGGCACCTGAGTCATGGAAAGAGTCTTATATTACTCTGATACCAAAAGCAGAAATGGACAAAGCTCACATGAAGAACTATCGTCTAATCTCCTTGTTGAATGTTGATTATAAAATTTTTGCTAATATACTGGCCACTAGGCTGAAAGGTGTGTTAAAGGAATATATCCACAAGGACCAAGCAGGTTTTTTACCTGGCAGACACATGAATGGAAATATTAGAAACTTGGTGGATATATTGGAAAGGCTGGAGAAAAAATTTTAATACTAAAGCTATTTTGATGTTTATACATGCGGAGAAGGCCTTTGACAATATTTTTTGTAGTTTTATGAAAAAAAACTTTCACAAAATGGAGATTGGCCAAAAAAAATGAATGGATTGAATACTATTTATAGTGAGCAAAAAGCAAAGATTATAGTAAACAATGTGGTGACAGAGGAGATTAGAATCGAGAAAGGAACCAGATAAGGGTGCCCCCTTTGCTATTTATTACGGTCCTGGAAGTCTTGCTAAATATGATAAGAAAGAATGAGAACATAAAAGGGATTAGGGTAGGAGCAAAGGAATATAAATTACGAGCCTTTGCGGATGACTTAGTTCTGACCTTACAAGATCCAGAAAATAGTGCAATTAATGCACTAGAGACTATAGAACAATTCGGGCAGTTTGCAGGTTTTAAATTGAACAAAGCCAAAACTAAAGTGATAGGGAAAAACTTGACACCATTGGAAAAGGAGAAAATACAGAATTTAACAGGTTTGAATTTTGTTAAGAAGGTGAAATATCTGGGAGTAAATATGACAGCAAAAAACTTGAACTTGTATAAAGACAATTATGATAAAACCTGGAATGAGATAAAAAGGAATTTAGACATATGGACAAGATTGAACTTATCTTTGACAGGCCGAATATCAGTGATAAAAATGAATGTATTGCCAAAGATTTTGTTTTTGTTTCAAGTTTTGCCAATCATAGATAAGATGGAATGTTTCAAAAGGTGGCAGAAGGATTTGTCAAAATTTATCTGGCAGGGGAAAAAACCTCAGAATTAAATATAAGATTTTAACAGATTCAAAAGATAGAGGGGGCTTCTCCCTGCCAGACTTAAAGATTTACTATGAAGCAGCCGCCTTTTGTTGGTTGAAAGATTGGTTTCCCTTGGAGGATACGGATGTTTTAGATTTGGAAGGCTATGACAATGTATTTGGTTGGCATGCATATTTGTGGTATGACAAGGTTAAGGCCCACAAAGGTTTTAAATCTCATATTGTTAGAAAGGCTTTGTTTCAGGTTTTGATGAGATATAAGGATTTGTTAGAAAGGAAAACACCCAGGTGGATTTCACCGTTAGAAGCTAAAGCTCATAAAAGAATAAACATGGAAGGTAATTGGCCAAGATATACTGATATTTTGGTTCAAGAAGGACAAAACTACAAACTGAAATCATACAAACAGTTGAAAGGGGAAGTAGCTGATTGGCTGCAATATTACCAGATTAATCAGCTGTATAAAATGGATAAGAAATATGGCTTCCAATCAGAGAAATCCAAGTTGGAAACGGAATTGATAGAACTGAAGGTTAAAGTTTTGTCTAGAATGTATAATTTGCTGCTGGAGTGGAATACAAAAGATGAGATGGTTAAACCGGTCATGATTGACTGGGCAAAGTATATAGGGCACAATATTATGTTGGAGGATTGGGAAAGATTGTGGAAGACTGGTATTAAATTTTCAGCATGTAATAGCCTGAGAGAAAATGTTATGAAAATGATGTATAGATGGTATCTAACTCTGGTTAAATTGGCAAAAATGTATCATGGACAGTGTAACAAATGCTGGAAATGTAAACAACTAGAAGGGACATTTTTCCATATGTGGTGGACGTGCCCGAAAGTAAAAGACTTCTCGGAGAAGATTTATAATGAATTGAAAAAAGTGTTGAAAAACACATTTAGTAAAAAAACAACAACAACCAGAAGCCTTTTTACTGGGTATTGTAAACCATGAGATTCTTAGAGAAGATAGAACAGTCTTTATGTACGCCATAAGAGCAAGAATTCTACTGGCAAAGAATTGGAAGACAGAAGAAATACCAATGATTGAAGAATGGCAGATGGAAATGATAGACTATATGGAGCTCGCTGAACTGACTGGGAAACTCCGAGACCAGAGGGACAATGCGGTGGGGAAAGAATGGACTAAATTTAAAGTATATCTGAAGAAATATGCTAAAATTAATATGTAAAGCAGTCAGGTGGAAGTAGTTAGGCTACAGAGGTAGAAGATAGACAAGGTTTAGTAATATAGGAAGCAATGTTAAGGTTATTAAAATTTGGATAAGTTGAATAGTATTTTGATATAAGATTAGAAATAAGTAAGGAAGTTATTAAAGATGAATCACAAAGAAAGCAGTCGGAGAGGACATGAGGAAGTAAACTTACAATGATATATAGAAGAATAGTTAGCTTTAGATAAGTATTTTGGTGGGGTAGTGGGGTATGTTGTTTCTATTGTTTGTTTGTATTTTCTATGTTGTGTTTGTTTGTTATGATAAAAATTAATATACTTTTTGGGGGGGAAACAAAACAAAATCTGAACTCATCCAAATTTTACAATACAGTTCTCCAACCAAACTGTGGTTACACACAAAACATGCACATATTAGAGGAAATCTGTACAAAAAACGAATGAGTTGATGGAAATAGCATAAAATGCATTATATAAGACATTGCTTGCAAAAATGTACACATTGGTTGAAACTGCAGGTAAAAAATGTTCTCATGAGAAAAATTCAAACTGAAATGCTGAAGACTTTTCATGTGGTATTTTTTTTAAAAAAAATCTGCAAATTGCTGCAGAATCATACAGAACTTCATTTAAAATTGGGAAAATGAGTAATAGAGACAACTGGAATTGAGAGATTCTTCCATCCTTACACTCATCCAGCCACTGACCAGACCCAGGGCTGATTAGCTTCAGTAAGGTGGTGGTCTCATGTGCCTGCAGACCATAGGACAGGACAGAGATAGGGAAACTGGAGCCTTGGAGCCAACTGCAGCCCCCAGATCTCTTATTCTGGCCTTCAGGGCTCTCCCCAGACCATGACTCGCCTGAGGTCATGTCCTCCCCAAATCTTGCTCCATGCCTTTGAGTGCTTTAGCACCCAAGTTTAAGATATTCCACCATTCTTCAGCAGAGTTTCTTTGAGAAAAATAAGTGGGTCACGTAAATGTAAACAAGCTTTAATAATAAACTGAGAGAAAACTAACAAAATAACATAATGACTGAGAGAAACTAAGTACAACAACGTGAGTCAAGACTGAGGCAGGAAACAAGAAGAGACAGATGATCCCTCTTAAATGACATTCTTAATGGAACACACTGAAGGGAGGGGCTGATTCCAGAGCAGAACACACAAGCCCCACCCACCAGATATCAAGCACTCTACTATTCAAATTAGGCCCCAGTGTTTTTCTTACAGGTACTGCCCACCAGAAGCTTGGAAGGTTTGCCTACAAGGGAATCCTGCCATTTGTCAGGAAAGGGTCCCCATCTCCACCTGGCATCCAGAGTCAAGATTACTTTACTTGAAATCTGGCAGGTTGTCATTGGCACAACATATCAGAATCTGCAAAATTAGTTCATAAATATGTGGTGGGTGTGACTTTTGAACAAACCTAAACACACACATAACTTCTGATTCATTATGCACAACAGAACCCCAATTTTATCCAGGTTAGGTGACTCAGTCATTGCTCCCATGCTGTGGCAAATCGACACCATTGTCTCTCTGAATCTATTTTACTATGCAAATGGTTTATGACTGCTTTACTCTCTGGAACGCGGAAAGCACTTTGTGTTGTTGGTTGTTGTTTTTTTGTTTAAAAAAATGTTCCCATTCTATTAATAGCCTGTGGCTTTTTTAATTTTCTGTGCTCTACTTCTGGTGAAGCATCTCAGCAGTGTGAATCAGTGTTCCCTTCTAATAATCAAACTTGAGTGGTTGAGTGTATTTCCATTTAGAATCAAAATGGGGCCACCCAAAAATAAAGGGACTGCATATTTGAGGGACTTGCCAGGTAGGTAGAAGGTGATAAGTAAAATTTAAAAAAACAAAACAAAACAAAACAAAAAACCAATTACCCTGGCAATGAGGTGGGAGGTTCCATGGTATATGGGACACTGAGTTGCAAACTGCATTGGGAAAGCAGACTGGAGGTGGAGGGTGAAGAGGAAAGTAGCTGGCCTCCTAAGCTTGTGACAAGTATCTTGAATGGGAGAATTAGGATTTGGGGTGGTGTGGGCCTGTAGGAGTCAACTGGGCCCACCCAATAAAAGCAGTCCTTTTGGCCCACCCAATAAAACATTTGAGGGGGCCAGTCCCCTCCCCCAGTTGATGGATATTGCCATTCAAATGGTGTGTGTGCATCTTGTGGTTGATTATCCAGAGCTTACCTGTCCGTGCCCCCCCCGGCAATATTTTATTCAAATTGGGACCTCTGTGTTAGGCGGAAGATGAAAAAAGAACCTCACAATTAGTGCTCCATTCAGGGATGTTTCAGGAGAAAGGAAGGGGTAAAGCCACCTATTTCATTTCCCCTTTACACTTTCCAGGAACCCTCTCTCTCTCCTCAAAAACCACAACCCTGAGCCCTCTAGCACTCTATAGCATATCAAGGGGAGACCTCAGGTGGAAATAACAACTATGTTCATTCTCTTCCCAGTTCCTGACCATAACCCTTGTGTCCTCAAAGGGGTCAGAACAAACACAAGAAGGCTCATGTTCCAGATCTACACATAGATGTGTTCTTTAGTAAGTGAGGTGAGTGTTGCAAGCTTCCTTTCTTCACTGGCATGTTCTCCACCTAGCTGGGGGCAGGGTGGGGTCTAGGTGGGGAACATGCCAGCCTCAAAATTCCAGCCTCAAAAACTGTTACCGTTGAAGGTGGCAAGCATCATCTCACTGTGAATTGGGGTGGGGGGGCATGCTGCTTGGCATGCTTAGAGACTATCAGGGTGAGGGACTTTGAACACACCAATAAACCAGGAAAATGGCTGGCATGGCAGATAAAGAAAAGAAAGGAACAAAATATAATAAATAAAATCCAAATTGAAGATAAAGAAATTGAAAATCCATCAGAAATAAGAAAAGGTTTCACAAAATATTACAGACAATTATACAAAAAAGCTGGAAATCATGATTTAATTAAAATTAAGGAATATATAAATAAAAAAGAGGTGCAGAAGATAACGACAGAAATGAAAAACCGACTGAATGAAAGAATTGGAAAAGAAGAGATTGTCAAGGTTATTAGAAATCTGAAAAGCAGGAAGGCTCCAGGACCGGATGGATTCACAGCAAAATATTATAAGAAATTTAGAGACATCCTGCTTGAACCCCTCAATGAAGTAATGAACAATATTTTAGAGAAAGCAGAAATACCTGAGACATGGAAAGATGTCACCTTGATACCTAAGCCTAAGTCAGATTTGCTCCAAATTAAAAACTATAGGCCAATTTCATTGTTGAATAATGATTATAAGATTTTTGCTAGTATACTGGCAAATAGAATGAAGAATATACTTAAAGAGACAATTCATGACGATCAAGTGGGCTTCTTACCTGGCAGGCAATTGAAAGACAATGTAAGAAATGTGATAAACATTATTGAATATTTGTCGGTCAGGAACGAGAAGCAAGCAGCAATGATTTTTGTAGATGCTGAAAAGGCCTTTGATAACATTTCATGAGAATTTATGATAGAAAATTTTGAAGCAATGGATATAGGTGAAAGATTTTTAAGAAGTATCAAGGCAATTTATTCGCAACAGAGAGCAAAGATAATTGTAAACAATACTCTAACCGAAAATATAGAAATTACGAAGGGGACAAGACAAGGATGTCCATTATCACCATTATTATTCATTTCGTCCTGGAAGTACTTTTGACAACAATAAGACAATCAGAAAGAATAAAAGGAATAAGTCGGTAGAAAACAACACAAAGTTAAAGCCAATGCTGATGACTTGGTACTGACAATGGAAGAACCTACTGAAAGCTCAAAAGCAGTATTGGAGGAGATGGAGGAATTTGGTCATGTCGCAGGTTTTAAACTTAATAAGAAAAAAACATAAATTTTAGTTAAGAATATGGACAATGAAGAATCTCAGAAATTGCAACAATTACATATAGATGTGGTGAAAAAAATCAAAAACCTAGGTATTTGGATAACACCAAAAAACATTAACTTATATCAGGACAATTATGAAACAGTTTGGAGTAAAATCAAGAGAGACTTGGAAGTGTGGGGGAGGATGAAATTCTCTTTATTGGGAAGAATACCTGCAATTAAAATAAATGTGCTACCAAAAATGCTATTTTTGTTTCAAACAATACCGATAATCAAGGGGACAGCCGTCTTCAAAGAATGGCAAAAAGAATATCAAGATTTATCTGGCAGGGGAAAACCCCCCTGATAAGATTTAAATTGTTAACAGATACTAAAGAAAGAGGTGGATTCTCACTGCCAGATTTGAAACTATATTATGAAGCGGCATGTCTCTGTTGGTTAAAGGAATGGATAATGTTGAGGAAAACAGACCTACTAGATTTAGAAGGTCATGACAACAGATTTGGTTGGCACGCTTATTTATGGCATGAGACCAAAGTACATAAAGGTTTTGGAAACCACATATTCCGAAAGTCTCTTTACGAAGTATGGGCTAGGTATAAAAACCTATTCGAAAGAAAACCACCTTGGTGGTTATCACCAATGGAAGTTCTGAGTTCGAAAAAAACAAACATGAGTCAAAATTGGATAACATACGAGATGTTACTTAAAAATGATGGCTCAAGATGGAAATTAAAACCATATTAAGAGGTAAAAGAATATGTAAATAATTCATTGTATTATTTACAAATTAATGAAATGTTTAAAAGTGACATGAAAAAGACTGGATTTAGCGACGTTAAATCAAAATTTGAAATAGAAATATTGAACAATAACTTTAAGGTGTTGGCAAAAATGTACAAGATGTTGCTGGAATGGAATTTGAAGGATGAGGAAGTGAAGTCGGTAATGATACACTGGGCAAAAGACTTTGGATATAACATTATGCTAAAGGACTGGGAAAAATTGTGGAAAGAAGGAATGAAATTTACTGCATGTAATGCAATAAAGGAGAATATGTTAAAAATGATGTATAGATGGTACATTACCCCAGTCAAGCTGGCAAAGATGTATAAGGTTGATAATAAGTGTTGGAAATGTAAAGATAAGATTGGTACCTTTTACCAAATGTGGTGGGAGTGTAAGAAGGTAAGAGCTTACTGGGATATGATATACAATGAATTGAGGAAAATGTTGAAATATACATTCGTTAAAAAACCAGAAGCTTTCTTACTGGGTATTATAGGTACAGACATTATAAAACAAGATGTTAAGCTTTTCCAATATGCAGTGACTGCGGCAATGATTTTGTTGGCACAAAAATGGAAGCAAGAAGAAATACCGACAAAGGAAGAATGGACAGTGAAATTAATGGAATATGCAGAATTGGACAAAATGACGGGAAGAATCCGAGAACAGCAGGACCAGAAATTCATCAAAGACTGGTTCAAATTTACGAACTATTTGAGAGACAATAATTCTCAATTGAATACGTTTATAGGACTTCAAGAAGCTTTGTAGATAATGGTAGAAATATTATTGCAATTACGATTTTGTATAGTGATTAATTTGCATATGATATTGTAAGCAATGATAGACTAAGAAGCATATAATTAAGATAGAGATCTGAAAGCCATTTGAAAGGTCTGAGGGAAGTCACGGCAATATATGCCAAACAAAACAATGTATGTGAATTTTTTTATATATATTCTTTGTAGTAGTTATAGTTAACAAAAAAATTTTTTGGGAAAAAAAGATATGATTTTGGAGGTGCATTATTACTATTTTTTGTATTTTATAGTTAGACATTATGAATTGTAAGTACCTGCTTACTTTTACTATACTGTACAGTCGTACCTTGGTTATCGAATGGCTTTGTTACTGAACAAATCAGCTCCTGAATGCCACAAACCCGAAAGTAAGTGTTCCAGTTTGCGAACATTTTTCGGAAGCCAAACATCTGACATGGCTTCCACTTGAGTGCAGGCAGCTCCTGCAGGCAATCTGAAGTTGCGCCTTGGTTTTCGAACAGTTTCAGGAGTTGAACAGACTCCCGGAATGGATTAAGTTCGATAACCAAGGTATGACTATATTTATTCATGATGTCTTTTCATCAACCTCTCGTTTGTTTAAATTTTATTTTAGCTTGTTAACTAAGGGCTCATCCACACTTCTATTTGGCCCCTGATTTCTAGGCACAGGTCCTAGAGGTTTTCCCCCCTCTCCTGCCGCTTTCCCCAGGAAAACCCACTATTTACTGCTGAATTGGAACAAACAGCCAATGGGGTTTTCTGTGGAAACAACAACTCCTGGACTTGCCTAGAAATCACGGGGCAAACACAAATGGGGATAAGCCCTTAGTGAATTACATAATTTCGCTCATGTTGTAAGCTGCCTTAAGAATGGTTTACTATGGAAGGGGCATATACAAATAAATGATGATGATCAGAATAGGAATGCAGGGCAGCGTTTTCTAGCAGATTCCCATGTCACAAGCAGAGTGCTCACTTGCACACCAACAAGAAAACATTATGTGCATTGTTGAGTTCTACAAGGGCAAAACAGACTAAAAAGGGGGGAAGGCGGACAACCCGTGTCGGTCACCCCCTGAACTGGTTTTAAGAAAGAAGGTGAGTAGAGGTAGGGGTTGCATGACAGGCTCAGGTTGTTGGGGCAAAAGCCCCATTCACTCTAATGGGGGTGTTGTAAAATGCAGCTAATGCCTCAAACCTGCATGAATGAATGGGTTAACCTGAGCCCTGAGCTCAAGTTACCAGAGTGGGTGTATGTTCACAGGCTGTCAATAACCTTTGCTCCCTCACCTTCTCAGTATTTGTATCTTTGTGCTTTCTGGAACAGGTGAAGAAGGAGCCATGCACTTTGGCTCAAAACTCGGCAAATGCTGCCAATGAACTGAACCTCTCCAAAAGGGAGATTTTATAGCTTTCATCTTTGCTAGCCCACATATTGCATGATCCTTTTTTGTAAGGAAACCAAGTACTTTTCTACTTAAGTCATTTGGAACCTTTTCTTCTTCTCTGTTTTACTGCTAAGGGACAGAGACTTGTTTGCTGTAACTTCTGGAAACTGTGAGTAAAATATTCACCTTCATGCGAAGCTAAGTGTCTGTGACTTATTCTAGTCGAAGTATTTTTGTGGGGAATTTTTGTTTAAAGGTAGATGATGACAGATTCAAATCTAACCAATCTTTAATGTACTTGGAGCTATCACCACCATTGTGCTTAACTCTGCTATTAGAGAGTGGTAATCTCTCTTCCAAATCTCTCTCAGGGGAGACTGCCAGGATTCTAGCTCACAGTGGTTTCTGAATCTGGAGACTGGCAATTTATAAATTCAGTCTTTATAGTACTACTTAGTTTTGGCCAAAGGACTATAGCTAAGCTATAGTCAGAAATATAGAAATTTGTGGACAGTGGTAGATCACAGAAAATTATGTGGTGAAGCCTGACCCACCCAGAAAACAGAATGTTTTCCCTTCAGCTCTCTAGCTGAGATTTCTGGAAATGTTTATATAGAATCTGTAATTTGCTCAGGACAAGCCATCTTTTGCACCATTTAGTATAATTTCACAGGAATGAAAATATGCACATAGAATCTGTTCACATAATAGTACATTACAGAGAGATAGCTACCTTCCAGAGGAGGCATCCAAATAGCGCTCTCTCTCTCTCTCTCTCTCTCTCTCTCTCTCTCTCCCCTGTAAAATTATTTAGTGGTGAATTCTGTTGTTCATGATCTGAGCCACATGTCAAATAAAATTGCTCGGGGTGATACCTAATGTTATAGTCAGAACATTAAACCCATTGAAATCAGAGAACTTATGGAAACTTGAATTAAGTGAGTCTATCCTATGCATGACTTCAGTTAAATATCACCCTCCTCGTGCATTGCTGAGAAAATGGCACACACACACACACACACACACACACACACACAGTGCTTTTTTCGGGGGGGGCGCAGGTGTGCGCATACCCCTAAACATTTTGTGAATCTAAGTTTGGCCTCATTGAGGGGCAGTATTTCAATATGAGTAGGAAAATGAGAGTACTCCTAAACCTATATATATCTTTTAAGAACAAAAAAGCAGTTTTCAAAGGCCCTGGCGTTTTAGGTTTTACCTGTCACAACAGGGAAATTTGTTGAAGATTAGCATCTACTGGACTGTTGATTTAAAGTAAAACTTAACTGGTACTCTACTTTGAATATAGGATCATAGAATTGTAGAGCTTGAAGGGATCCCAAGGGTCACTTGAGAGATGGCCATCCAATCCCTGTTTAAAAAGGAGAGACCAGCAACTTCTGAAGTAGTCAGTTCCACTGTCGAGCAGCTGTTACTGCCAGGGATCTAAATCATTACACCCCCATGTCCAGAGATGACTGCCAAAGGCCACTGGTGATGTGAGCAGTGACATCAAACTGTAGAAGCACAGCACATCTGCAGTAGGAATTCTACGTCAGTGTTGCTAGCAACACATTATTCAGGTACCTTCCTTAATGCCATTAGTGTCAAGCAGCAGAAGACAAAGACTTCTCACTCTACATTTAAGGTCGAAAGTGCTAATGAGTATTAACAGCTTTTTAAAAGGAGCCTTTGCTTCACATGCTAATAGAGCATTTGGAATGAAGAAGGGGGAAATGCAGGAAAGTGAAGAGGGTCATAATTCAGGGTGAAGTTTCACCCCATGTACATGACTGCAAAGCTGTATTTTTTACTTTGGGAACAAAGGATTCTGCCTTGTGCTGAGTCAGGCCATTGGTCGATCTAGCTCCACAATGGCTGGCAGTGACTTCTGCAAGGTTTAAGATAGACACCTTGCCATACCTAGCTATGCCCGAGGATTGAACCTGCATGCAGGTATGGGACCTTCTGTATACCACTGAGCTACAGTCCCCTTCTAGGATCTTTAAATTTGCATTAGGAAAACAATCTGGATTTCCCTGCCTAGCTAGCTCCTAATTCAGTCCTAACTAAACTAATAGCTATCCTAGTGCTTATCAAGCCCTAACACTCACTGACAGTCAAGCCCTATCTGACAGTTTAATAGTTAGGTTTCAACTCCCTATTATCTCTTGATTAAGGTGGCCAGGACTTGCTCTAGCTGTACAAAAAAAGAAAGAAAAAGCATTTCATTTTTTTAAACAAAGCCTGAGTAGTAAACACATTGGTCTAATTGGGAACACTGATACAAATAAATGTAGCATTCCGGTTTTTAAAACTACCGGTATGTGGTGGGTTATTGTACTGGCAGCAGAGGCCTGTAGCTCAGTGCCTGAAACAATGGAGACAATAGCTTGATGGGCCAGTGATCTGACTCAGTGCAAAGCAAATTTCACACATCTTACAGTGGGATCTGATTAATGCATAAGAACACTGGAATTTGCTTTATAGCCCTTGACTCTGCTGCAAGCACCACCTCTGGGATACGTAGCTGGAATGGCAGCAATGCAGGTTATATGAGCTCATGCATGGGAGTTTTGTGGGCTCTGTGGGAGGAGGTGGTTGGACTATGTTGCATTCCTGAGTTATCACTGGAAGTGCAACAAGATCCAAACTAGACTCAGAAAACAAAAACAAAAAAAGCAGCTTTCCCAGTTTTAATTAGCTAAGTGCTCAATTTGATTACCAACAAGTCCCACTTAACTCCCAAGTAAAGGTTGTAGCCTATCCCATTAAAATAAAAACAAATGTAAGTTCTTCAAAACTTATGTCCCACCTTTATTTTTATTTATTTGTTGAATTTATATACTGCCCTATACCCAGAGGTCTCAGGGTGGTTCACAGAAGCTTGGAGAAATTACCATCACCATTTGGTGGATTCTGCCCAATATACACCATACACAAGGAGACCCAAGGGCTGACTGCCAATTGCTTTTCTCTGCCGCCTGCTTGAAATGCAAAAGAAACAGAACAACACATGAAAGAGATGAGAATTCAGTTCTTCTTCAGAGTAGTAGCCTGATAACTGTCATGATACAATTTCCCCAGGTGCTTAAGTAGTTTGACATCCTATTTTGTCAAAAGTGTAATTCACACATAGATGGTGGTGACTCATACAGTGATATTTTCCCATGCAGCATCCTACAATTATGAGCGTTTATGTTGGGACTCTTCAGGAAAAAGGTGTGTATCCGATGAGACAGAGTGCAAGGCATTCTTATACATCTTGCTCAAAATAGACTTCTGGACTGCTGCTATTTTGGGGTAGGATTCAGTCATGTACAGGTAAATTCAGGTTGCACAATTAAAGTTCCTCCCCCAAAATGCAATAATGAAAGTGATGGGAAAGTGCACTCTTTTTCCTCATAAGGACCTGTAAGAATAATGGTGTCAGATCAGATGTTCTCTGGCTTGCAAAAGCTCATGCAGAATTATTGAATTCAAATTTATTGTATGATCAATAAGGCCATCTTCCAACAGATAACTACTACTGAGATCTAAAAACCCAGTAAACTCAAGATTCTGTTAGCATCCACCAGGTTCTTAACTGGTTCCACCTACCCTAGCTCCACTTATGGATATCCTGAGACAGCTGGGTCCCCACTCCTTTCCTCCCTTTTTGATACTTGATAATGGGACCAGTGGATTCTGATGCTTGTTCCTGAGCATTAGCTTCATTTATTTGCTTCTGATTTTGGTATACCCTTGGCAGCTGAAAAAATGGAGGGCCCGGCCAGCATCTTGTCATACTTGGGCATTGAGCTGGACACTCACAAGCAAAAATTGTGTTTACCTCAAGCCAAGTTAGATACCCTTAGGTTTTTGCTGAACTCCATGATATCTCTCAAAAAGACTACCTTGCATCAGGTGCAAATTATGTGTGATTTTCTCCATTACAGCTATATTCCAGAGTGATTGGTACGAAGTGTCCAATGGAAGATTTGGGCTGTTTGATGGCTGGTATTTTTAAAAAATAGGGTAATGTAATGAGAATTCTGGGATCCTCATAGATTCCAACTATAATTGACAGGACTACCTAGGTACTTCCATCAAAACACAAGAAACTTCTCATAGACTTAGGATTCTCATGATGCTAAGAGGGTTGGAATTTTTGAAGCGGCAAAATAATTGAGAGCAGAACTCCTTGTTGGAAGATGTTAATATCTATGGGACCTTCAGGGAAGCTGGGAAACAAATACTTTATCTAACAAGGGAACAAAGAACTGAGTGAAGGACAACAGGAGATTTCACAAGGTTTCCACTTTCAGTTATCTCTTCTCTAACGCTAATGCGGGCTCCGAAGGGCATTTACATTTATGCATTTCATTCACATTATATTTACCTGTGTAAGCAGACAAAACAGCCAGTTCATGCACATATGCTCATTCCTTACTCGCACCCAGATCGGTGCACTATGCAAGAGAAGATGTGAGGTGGAAGACAGGATGTTTCTGCTTGATGCTGCAATTAGGAGGTGGAGGCTTGTGTGATGGGGAGGAGACTAAAGGCAGTGCCTGGTGGGGGCACAGGAGAGCAAGTGGCAAGTCAGGGGTGGAACCTGGTGGAGGGGCGCAAGACCTAATAGTTTCCACCACCATACATAGAGTCACAGAGTTGGAAGGGACCACAAGGGTTATCTAGTCTAACCACCTGAAAAGCCGGAATAGTTCACCCAACATAGGGCTCGATCCCACAACCCCCAGATTAAGATTCTTATGTTCTATCAACTGAGCTATCCGTCTACCAAGTCTTAAACCAGACTTGGGCCAGACAGTCATTCAGAGGACTGTACTTGGTAAACTAGGATACATGAGCCCCCCCCCCCAACTTACTATCAATATTGTACAATCTTCATTGGCTCCCAAATAATTTCTGGGTCTGTTTCAAGTGGTAAACAACTTGGATGGCTTTAGAAGAGGATAAAGCTACCAGTGGCTACTAGCTATGAAGGGTACGCTCCGCCTCCACAGTTGGAGGCTGTAATGCTTCTGAATACTGATTGGTCTTGTGTCGAGATCCTGCTTGCTGGTTTCCCACAGGCATCTGGATGGCCACTGTGAGAACAGGTTGTTGGATTAGGGCCACTGGCCTGATCCTGCAGGGCTCTTCTTAAACCTTTGAAGGAAATCCTTGAATTAAGTCCTCAGTATCTGAAACATCAGAACTGGGAGAACTCCATGAAGGAGTGGGTTCCATTTAGGAGTGATGTGATGCAGCAAGCTCTTCTTATGCTTACAGCCTTATGTTGTCTGGGGCCTGGCTCTCCACCCCATGATCTTCCAGGGAATCCCTGCACTGCAGCATATTCTACCCCATCTGAGGTTTGGAGGGTGGGTGTACCAGAGAGGGTGATTAAAATAAATCAAGCAAACATAGTATTTTGTTGAGAATTTTAATGGCACTTTCCAATATTGGTTTCTTCCAGATTTACATTTAAAGCACATAACTTCACCCTAAAAGTAATGGGAAATGTAGTCCCCCTCCCAAAGAGTTACAGCCCCCCCAACACCCTTAACAAGCTATGGCTGCCAGGATTTGGGGTTGGGGGTAAGCCATGTAGAATGTGGATAATATCCTGTAAATTTCTGGTGGTGCATTCAGTTTCATTATATTATTGCTACTGGCTTTGTCTGATTGCTAACTCAGGAATTCTATTCTGAAACCCCAAACCATGATATATTTCCCAAATAAGTAAAGAAATTGGTATTATTCATGATAGTTTCAAATTTATCATGAGTGTGTATTTAAGGATTTTGGTCAATGTCCAGATTAATGATTACTGTTGGCTGAACCAACAAAATGCAGTTTTTGTAAGTGGTCATTTTGAAACTATTACTTAATGCTCACCATATTGTATGAGGCTTAGAGATGATTCATTAGCCACTTAAACCAACATAGTGGTTTTAATAACCCAGCATAACCACCTAATCACAGATTTGTCCTCTAAACAGATGCACCATTATTTCAAAGTGTTGGCCAGTTTGTTGAGGGTCCTTGTTTCATGCATTTTATATGATGGCTGCTATTCAATAGATCTATTGGGAAGGCAGAATATTCTATGCTAAAATAATTCTGAATTTCATTGCATTTTAATGAAGAGTTAAAAAAGTGCTTTCTATGTTTCATTTGTAGTTGTTTTTCCTAATGTTCTTTCTTCATAATTGTTTTAGGAATAAGCTGATATCGAGCAACATTCAGAATGTAGTCTTCTAGCAAGTTAAGTCACTGGTCCAGCTTCAGCTGGTGGGGTGAGAATTTTGTTTGTGTGGGTGTGATTGAGGAGGATTCCCACTTTCTCTCTGCTAATGTTGCTGCCCTCTGGCCCTCACTTCCTTCCAATCAGTTTGGAACAGAGACTCACACAGGAACATAGTGGGCAGTGTATTTGGAGAGCAGATTTTCTTACTCCAGTGTAGGAAGCTGCATTATAACAAGTCAAGCCATTAGTCCATCTAACTCACCATGGTCTACATTGGCACCCTCCAACTTTCTGCCCTCTAGATGGTTTGGACCACAGCTCCCATCCACTTCAGCCAACATGGCCAGTGGGTAGGAAAGTGGTGGTTGTAGTCACTGGAACACTGCTGCCCTTTAGCAAGCCCAACCACTGTTCCATCTAGCTCAGTATATCTCCAAGTTTACAGACAGGAGTCTTTCCCAGCCCTGCTTGATGTCAGGGATTGATCCTGTGACCTTCTGCATGCAAAGCAGATACTCCACTACTGAAGCTATGACCCTTCCCCTATTTGCTGTCAGTTCTCAAATATTCCAAAAGAACTAATTGCATGCCTCTTATGCACTCCACACCCACAAAACTACTACCTATGCTAACTGTTGGTATTATATACTGTATATATAAACACACATATACCCTGAAACATAAGAATATAAATGGCTACATTTTGGATCAGATCAAAGGTCCATCTAATTCCAACAGCCTGCTCCCCACAGTAACCAACCAAGATGCTTCTTGGAAGCCCACCTGCGATGACTACAAAAGAGGACAAAGGATTAGAACCCCTTCTCTTCAGATCAGAGCTGAGATCTGGGGCCCTGTGCCCTGTGGCCATAATTGCATTAATTGTTCCCCCTCTAGTTCCCACCATTAGTGTTCATGCACCCACATTTACATACCAGTGCATCATACCAGATGATCCCATCCCTCACTTGTTGAGAGATTGAATTTCTAAAGACCTACAGAAGGGAAACGAAACGTATAGGAATGAAAACTCAGGCCCCACCTGCACCACATCTTCAAAGTACTTTAGCCATCATGGCTTCTACCAAAGTATGCTGGGAACTTTAGTTTGCAAAATGTTCTGAGAGTTGCTAGGATACGCTCATTCCCCTCGTGGAGCTAAAATTCCCAGTGTGGTTTAACATTCAGTCTCTTTCCCCAGGGAGCTCTTGGAATTGTAGCCCTGGAAAGGGAATAGGGAGTCTCCCAACAACTCTCCTAACAAACAACAGTTCTCAGGATTCCTTGGGGGAAGCCATTACTGACAAAGTAGTGTGATATTGCTTTAAATGTATGGTGTGGATGTGGTCACAGTCACACAAATTTTCATAAGGTATCCAGGAGAGGCAAACAATGCCAAAATCAGTGACTTATCAAACAATTGAGGCTGACTCTGGTAAACAAAGACAATTAATTGGACAGTGTGCTGTTTTATATTACTATCTCCTCAAGTTTCATCTCCTAAGTGATATTTCATTCTTTATTTTACTTCTATAAGTGTGCCTGTTCTTTCAAAACGTGCACTTGCTGGAATGCTTTTTCCATGTTCCACCAGGTGCTCAATGGAACAATTGGGAGATGGGCAGCAGAAGGGAGAAGCAGTTATCTGGATTTCTTAGAATTCAAGCTCATTTAATGGGATTTTAATATGTTTCTCTTATTTCACTTTGAGTTACTTTTTATAATATTCTTAATTGCCTGGAGTTTAGCGAAGTTTTGAGCAACTTCAAAAGACTAATGCACAGGCTGCCTTTTCCTCCTAACTCCTTTGCCTAGAATGCCACATTGCATGTCTGTCACACACAAACAGAAGCTGACTTTGTCAACACCAGCAGTGTTGCTACATTTCATTTCACTTTTTGTTCATCCCTGTCCAGAAAATATAATTAATAATAATAATAATAATAATAATAATAATGTTTTTTGTTGCAGTACTTTTTTGGCAGTACTGAGTACAAGTTCCTTCCTTCCTTCCTTCCTTCTGCCCAATGGCAATCATTTTGTGATGGTACCAATGACACTTTAATCACTACATGAATACCTGAACCTGCAAGCATCACAAAAACACATCCTTTTCCTAGAACTGGGTGCTCAGTAGTTTAACACCATAAACACTATCTATTTCTACTGAGGACAAAATCCATTCATTGAGCATCAGAGGGTTTTTTCCCTCTGTAAGATGTTGAATCTCTGGCGAAGGGGCAGCTCAGATGGAAGAATTGGGCACTTGTCTTTGATACGGAGCAGGTCCTGCTCACAGCCTGCTTATGAGTAGGCAACAGTCAGGGCCCTGTTTGACACATATCCTATTCGTGAGGACTAGCTGTAGAAGGGTCAAAGCATGTGATCTACATGCAGGAGGTCGCATGTTCAATCCCTGGCACCTTCAGGCATGGCTGGGAGAGACCCCCGACTGAAATCTGGAGAGCTGGAGCTCTCCAGCATAGGGAATACTGAACTGAATAGACCAGGGGTGGCCAACTCCCCAAAGACTGTGATCTACTCACAGAATTAAAAACTGGCAGTGATCTACCCACTTTTTTTGGGGGGGTGTTCAGGTCAAAGTTGTTGAGCCAGTGATCTACCACAGACGTCCAGTGATCTACCGGTAGCTCACGATCTACCTGTTGGACGTGCCTGGAATAGACCAATGATCTGACTAGAGATAAAGCAGTTTTCATCTATTTCTACCAGGGATGCTTGCCCCTGGGGTCCCCCCCCCCCAATATTCCCTGTAACCACATCCATGCTGCCTTGAGTTTCATGAGAGAACTAAGGTTGGCATTGAAATGTAATAAATAATTAATAATAATGACCTCTCTTCACCTGGGCGAAAATGATCTGGTAATTTGCACGGGCACCGTGCTGGTAAAAACAGCGATCGGGGACTTGGAACATATACATGCCACACACCCTAATATTACCATCCTTTGGTCAGAACTTATTCCACGTTTGCAGTGGCGGGTGCTCTAAAACCATCCAGGCTGAATTAAACACGCCTAATGCCTAAGCCAAGGTCTTCCTACATCTGAAAGGTTTAATGAAGTTGTGGCCAATTTTTATTCCATAACATGTTGTCACAAGTTATTATTCCTTCTGGTGGTCTCTTGAGGTGGGGGTCTCATCTGGGCACACAAAGGAATGTGTCTGTTGGGCTGAAGACAATTTTTACTCTGTCCATGTCCACCTTGACATGTTGCTCTTGAGGCACTTTGGCTTCCAGCAGCAAAAATGTTCTACATCCTGAACCTAGAGGGATGCTCCAGATTGCTGCTCTGGTGGGTGAGCATAGGAAGCAACAATGCAATGCAACAGTGAGTTCCTGGTTCCATCATCTTATGATGGAAGGGGAGAGAAACCTGGTGTCTATGCTGCTCTGCTACTCAGCCTCCAGGAGGAAGACAACTCAAGATGGGCATAACAAGACTTAATTGCTATGATCCATATGCAGATACAAATGCATCCCTCTTACTGTGCTCATTGGGTCTCATTGAGGAGCACAATGAAAAACAGCTCTGCCATTCATTTGCAACACAATATAACTGCTGGGCAGCAGGGAGGAGTGGAGTTGGGGGAATGAAGCGTTTCTATAACTAGCTTTTGTGATGGACAATAGATCTGAGGAAGCAGCAGTCCTGGATCTTTTTATTTGTTTTATTTACAGCTTTTTAGTCACCCTGGAAACAGAGTAGATGCTACCAGACACGACTTTTAACACAGTTAATTATGTCATTAGAGTCAGCAGTCCTTGACAGCTTGCATCAACCTTTGCTGGCCGAACTATGGAACTGTTCCTATGGAAATGACTGTGACAACTGGCCTTATTTTAAGCTGACACAAAAATGCTCTAGTGCGATGAGGACAGGTAGCCAGCTTATATGATTTCCTCTCTCTGTGCTACTTTTACACAGGCTAGTTGCTATGCAGCTGATAAGAACCCACTTCCATAGCTGGGACATTTGCACAGGGAGAGGCAGATTAACAAGAGGAAGGTAGAACACAGTAGTCTTTTTGGAACATGGACATTAGTGATCAGGTGGATCCCCAGCCCCCCCCCCTGGAAATAATTGGAGGAACCCTGATTAGTTTGTCTCACCTGTGATCTGTGTGCCTGCTCAGCCTGCTGTTCAAGTCCTGCTCAGGGTTGGTGGGGGTGGTCTGCCACAGGTTGCAGGGGAGAGGGGTGACTTTCAGCATGCCCACCCCACAACTCATAAGTTGCTCAGTGCAGCAGCTGGCTTACACAGCACACACTTTGCTTTTTCCTTCCTGCTGGGAAGAACCACAGAAGCACAGCTCTGCCCAGCCAGGGCTCCACCCAGCAGCCTGACACATTTCACCAGGGCACTGCCCTCTCAGGGGGCACAAAGGTGCCATCTTCAGGGGGTGACCTTTGGCACCTCCACCTAAAGCCTCAAGCACAAGCCAGAGCAAATCCAGTAGCTTTGGGCTTAGGACTCACCACATCACTGCAAAAGCATTAGCTGCGCTTGTTTTACTCAGCCCACCTGGACCTGGGGTACTATCCGCCCACACCCCTTCAAGTCACAGTGAGCGTTTTGCATTCCCCCCCAAATGCTTTGTGGAACCTCATTTGCATACATGCAAATGAGGTGCTGCAAAACATTGTGGGGGAATGCAAAACGCTCACTGTGACTTGAAGGGGTGTGGGCGGATGTGGGGGGATGACAAAAAAAATCCCCAATGGCTACCACTTGGGCTTGCTACACCTCTGGTCCTGCTAACTGTCAATGTGCATCTTTTTGGCCTGCTCCTCCTGCTCTCCTTTCTTTGGATTCTCTCTCTTTTAGCTGGACTTGGACCAGTTCATCCTTCAAATAGAGGATGTTCATCAGGAAACCTTTCAAATGGTGCACTGTCCTTCGTAAACCCAATTGAGACGTTAGTTAAAATAATGTAGTCATTGCACTGGGCCCTGTGTGGATCAGGCCTCTACTATCCACCTTTTCCTAACCCCCATTAGTTGCTTTTTGCCATAATTTAACAAGGTAATAGGGTAGCAGGGAAAGATCAGCACTGGACACTTCAGTAGAACCTTCATGAGGTCCTGGGCGCTGCAGAGATATCCAAGGATTCTGGGAACCATGAGGTTTGGGCCTTCTTAAAGGGGCAATCTTTGTAGAGGCCATTCTGTCCAACGCAATCCCCTATGGATCTCCACACCTGGGTAAAGAAAAAGATTTGTGCCTGGTACCAGAAAAATGTTAGTGCCAGGTGAAGTTTCCTGGGGAGAACATTCTAGAAATGGGATGCTACAGCCAAGAGGGCCCTGAGAAGTTAGGGGAAAGAGGTCTGTAAGAGCCCTTGAGTTGGATGCTGTGATGCGTATTAGGAACAGATCCAATTATGAACACTCCTAGGCTCCAGATGGGCCTGGACTTGGAGGGTGTGTGTCAGGAATATGGGGTCCAAATTCCTCATTCTTATGTTTACTTCCCATCACTAATGAAGACATCAAGCTGCATTCTTTTGAATCACACCTCAGGTTCATCTAGCCTAGTAATTTTTCCCTACATCTTTTCCCAACCTGGGGCCCTCTAGATGATGTTGGGCTACAGCTCCCAGAATCCACAACTATTGGACATGGTGGCTGAGATTGATGGGAGATGTACCGGTAATCTACAACATCTTAAGAGCTATTCTACTCATGTTGGAAGCAGATCTGTAGTATTTGGGTCTTTCTCATTCTTGCTGCAGGAGATGTCAAAAATGAAGCGTGCATGCCTCCTCTCCTACTGAGCTAGGGACCTGTGGCCTTCCAGATGTTTTTGGACTCCAATACCCATCAGCCCCAGCCGACCAACAGTGAGGGATGAGTTGGCCTATACTCCTGCATCATCTCTCAAAAGCACAATCTCTTAGTGAAAATGAAAGCAATGCTACATAGCTGAGTGTGTGATGACTTAAGCATGTCAAATCCATATCTATGGCAATGGAGAATTCAGGGGTTTTGTATATGTGGGGGCATATAATAGAAACCTACACCAAGGACGCTTGATATCCAGGGTTCCTGTGACAACTCATTTCTTGAATTAGAATTAAATTAAATTAAATTAAATTAAATTAAATTAATGCTGAGACACTTTGAACCCCTTTCAACAGCGGAGGACTTCCGGTTGGGCGCCATTCTGTACAGTCGGGAGAAACCTCAGCTCCGAGGTTTCTCTGTCGTTGTGGGGGAAGGGAGAGTCGCAACTGCGCTGCGACCCCCCCCCCCCCAGAAAAACTCCAGGAAGAGTGTCCTGGAGACGTGGGATCCGGCGGGTTACCCAGTGCGCCTCCCCTACTCTCCGGTAAGCCCTAGTAAGGGATACCGTGAGCGAGCGGGGTAGAAGGCGCGGGTACTGTGGATTAATCACTACCCCCGCAGCGAGAAGTAGCGGCTGCTGGCAGAGAGAGAACTCAATTTCTCCAAGATTTGGAACCTATTTGGACTCTGTAAGTACCAATTTACCAGTAATAAGGAAAAAATACTTTTAAAAAATTAGGCTTGGAAGGGACTTTAAAAACGGAGGTTGGTCCCTGACAGTTGAAATAGAAGGAAACAGTGCAACATTGTATCCGAGGCTGCTGTTAAATTTTTGAATCAAAGAAGACTTCTGAAACTGTTTCCCCAGGAAAGGGGGAGATGGATTTTGTATTTATTTCGATTGGAACTGATTTCTGAAAAAAACATTACCCATTCTTTCCGGAGGGCTCGAAAGGTTTGGCAAGAACAATGATAAAATGGCTGTGTTAGCAGCAGAGAAATGATTGTTTTGACTGTATAGCTGTTTTTCGACCTTTGAACATGACTAAAAGAAAATGGTCGGTGGAATTTCAGACAAAGACTTTGGAAATTTTACAACAGATGATAGGAATAGTCAAGCAAATGAATCAGGAGGTGGAACTTTCGAATTTGGCTTGGCAGAAATGTGGACTAGAGACTGATAGTGAAAGTTTTGAGGATATAATACAAGAGCATACAGAAGAAGAGAAAACTCAAGATGAAAAACCAACCGGAGTCGGCTTGCTAAATGGAATTAACAATGGGAAAATTTGATGATGAAATTAAGAAAAGTAAGAATGTCTGGCCCAGGAAAAGGGCCAGGCCTAAGCAATGATTTATACAAGTTAATTGGTTAAATTTGAAAAGGCATTGTAAGTGCTCCTGTGAGGGGGGGGGGAGGGCTTGGATATTTGCTTCCCTTGGTGGGAGAGGGGGGAGCATGAAAAAATTTAACCATGTAATGTTTTGTGCTTTAAATTGTAAAAAACCTAATAATAATAATAATAATAATAATAATAATAATAATAATAAAACTTGGAACCCTCTTTCTCTCTTTCTTCAGATGAGCCAGGCTATAACTCTCTTGCCCCTTCTAAAGCAGCAGTGAGGAACATTTTCATTCCCAGGGTCATTATCCCTCCTGGGCAACTTTCTGGGGTTCCCTATCCCTGCTCCAAAGCCCTGATCCTCACCAGACCCTCTTCCTCAGAATTGTGAGCCTTCTAGGTGGTGTTGAGCCTTGATAATGGTGTCTCTCCTTGTCCTGGGCCCCAAGAACTGCTTAAGACACCCCTCCCATCATACAATGGTGCTTAGAAGTCAAGGCAGAAGTCAAGGCAGAAAATACCACAACTCTCTCTCTCTCTCTCTCTCTCTCTCTCTCTCTCTCTCTCTCTCTCTCTCTCTCTCCTTCCTTGTCAGTAAAAGTGCAATAAAAAGAAATGTAATGACAAATTGCTGCCCTTTCATTACATCTGAAATCAGCTGCCTAAATAACAAGAAGGTTACTGCTGGTTCAGGCTAAAGGCCCATCTCTTCCTGTATCATGTTCTCACAGGAAACCCACAAGTGGGATCAAAGCACAAGAGCCCTCTTTCCTCCTGCAGTTTCCAGCAACTGGTATTCAGAGATAACCTGCCTTTGACTGTGGAGGCAGAGCTTAGCCATTGTAGCTAGTAGCTATTGATAGCCTTGTCTTCCATGAGTCTGTCTAATCCTCTTTTACAGCTCTCTACACTGGTGGCTCCCCCTGCCTCCTAATATAAGCATAATAAAGCACCTTTTACTCCAACTTGCTTGTATACATTCATTTTTATATCGTGATATAAAAGTGACAAATCATTTGTTCAAGAGCTGTTCCCTTGGTTCATTTCCTGCTAAACCCATTGCTGCATGTGAATGCATTTTGTGCAGCCCTGCATCCATTTCTGCTTGTGGCTGATTTCTGCTTGTGGCTGATGAGTCATCAGTGGGAGTGGCTGCAACTGAGAAACAAGAAAGCAATAGCTACCTTAGTCTATAATGCGCCCCCATGTATAAGCCGCCCCCTATTTTTGGTGACTCAGGTTTAAGAAAATGGGGGGAGATGGCTCCATATATAAAACACCCCCTAATTTTTGACATTATTTCTAAGGGGGGGGGAACCTAGTCTTATACATGGGAAAATACGGTAACTACATGTGGATTGTTGGCATTCAGTGCTTTACGTTTAATGTGTCTCCTTGTGTTCTGAAGACAACACCACACAGCCCCCCCCCCCATGGCAATTAAAAGCATACCGTTTCAAGTGTTCAAGTGGAGGTGACCCAAAAGACCATACATTACTGTGCATCTGTACTTCAGATAGAAAGCATGGAGAGGTACTCGTTTGAAGAAATGCTTGCCTCCTTAGCGAATGCATCTGCACAACCATCACTGAGCTGCATGGCTGTGCCAAGGCCAACTCAACTTGGTGAAATGTGCCTGCTTCCACAACCTTATGTTTTGGCAACACATCATTTGGAGCCTTGCATTTTCAAGAGAAACAAGACATAATGTCAGATGCATTTAGTGGTGTTAAAGCAGCTCCACTGTACACTGACATTTGGATGGAACCTGCAACTTTTCTCAAAAACACTGGGTACTACCGGGTATCTACCAGTGTGGTTTCATAAGGCAGCTATTCCTAACTGTTCCCCTATGAAAAATTTCACCGCACACCACAGTTCTTGGCTTTTCCATGGGATGGAAAATGATCCTTTTAAAGAGCTGTTTCTTTCCTACCAGTAAAATAAGACATCCGTTTCCCCAGTCCCACATCGAGTCTTCTGTGTAGCCATGAGAGATCCCTTTTCTGAATCGCGTATCTACTAATTCATAAAAGCCTCTAACGCATGCTGTACAATAATAAACAAATGAGTTAAAATTCATTACATCTTGACATCAGCAATGACTGTATTTAGATTCAGTGCTGCGTGTCAATTTGACTAAAAGCTGGAGCGTGGCTCCAAGAGGAACGGTCTCCCTTAATAACACACTAATGAGGCCCAACTGCAAAAATGATGAATTATGAATCAAACTTACTTTTCCCCCTTAACAAAATATGATTACTTCTCCAGATGAACACAAATGGGTACAGATTAACTAATAGATTGGGATGTAAATCAAGAGCACCGTGACAGCAGCATGTGGCTGGCCAGCTTCTGTTCAGCTCATTAATAGTATTAGTATGTCTGTTGTATTTTTTTTAATTTTTTTAAAAAATGTTTGTTAAATGTTTTGGTATATTTAAAGCAATGGTTCATAGCCTTTTTCTCTGTCATAAAATGGAAGGCACTCTTAAATCCTGAAGAGCTTTTAGTGGCTGTTATACTTGCATGTTTACATGGAACATTGGAAGTCGTCTTATACTGAGTTAGGACATTAGTCCATTAGCTCAGCATTTCCTACACTCATGGACAGGGGCTCCCTACCTGGAGATGCTAGGGATTGAACCTGAGGCCTTCTGCAGGCAGGTGCTCTATCTATCACTGATCCACGGCCCTTCAGTGGGAGTAAGTTCCATTGAATTTGATAGCACTTTCTTCTAGGGTTGCTACCTGTCCTGAGAAAAATGTGACTGTCGTTTCTTTGGAGAAAAGCGTCCCCTGTCCTGTTTGGACTTCAAACGCAATGCCTTTCCCCCCCATGTATTTGAGCTCATCCACCTCCACATGCTCAAAACTGTGTGGGCAGAAGGTGGATCCAGCGGGTGGAGGAAGGCAAGAGCCTGAGCAAGTGTTTGTGTGGGCAGAGGGTGAGTCCATGAGGAGGAGAACTGAGAGTAAGAGCTCTGCACAGGCAGAGAGGGCAGGGTGTATCAGAATCAGAGTGAGAGAGAGGGCTTGTATGGCCCTGGTCGAGGGCAGGGGGTGGAGAGAGAGAGTTTTTGCATGGGCAGAGGCAGGGGCGGAGCAAGGGGGTGCGTTGGGGACGGGCCACCCCGGGTGCCACCTTGGGGGTAACACTCAGCATGCCCCCCACAACTCCCAACATGCCTCCCAAGACGCCCAGTAAAAAGCCTTGCTTGGCGGCTTGCTCGCTCACCCGCTCAATGCTTTGCTTCCTTCCTGCTCGGGCTGCGGGGGGAGGGGAGGGCCAGGGAGGGGTGTCAGTGGCCCAAGAGAAGCATCCCCTCCTGCCCCTCCCCTCTCTCCGCATCCCAAGCAGGAAGGAAGCAAAGTGTTGAGTGGGTGAACGAGCAAGCCGCCAAGCAAGGCTTCTTACTGGGCGGCTTGGGAGGCGCTGTTGCCCACCACCCGGTAAAAAGCCTCACTCCACAGCTTGCTCACGGTTTGCCGGTGCCACCACCAGCACCCCGATATGTAGCGCACATGCGCAGCGTCGCTACACATGCATCGTACATAGCAACGCATGTGTCATACGTAGCAATGCTGTGCATGTGCGCTATGTAGCAATGCCCCGCCCCTAGGTGCACCTCATGTTTGCCGCTCTGGGTGCCCGAGTGGCTTCCTACGCCACTGGGCAGAGGTGGGTGGGTTGAAGACGGGGACTTAAAGAGTGTGAGAGAGGTTTTTTTCTTAACAGTTGGAAATATCATAGTGCTTTTGCCATTTTTGTTTTCATTGAACAAGCCACTGAAAACCCCATGTGCCATTGTAATGGGTTGCTTTTATGTCATTTCTGCACCATGTAAAGTAATTTTTAGCCCCCAGCGGTCATTTCACCTCTGGTCACTGCTATGGATGCATGACCTGACTGTTTGTCTCTGTGCACTGCAGTCATCTGCAAGAGGTTGCCACAGCAGGGTTGATGTTGCCAGCCCTCATGTCACATTTACAGAATGAATGAAAGCTATCTGAAGCAACCAGCTGAAGCACAGAGGGGGAAGGGAGGGTTCAAAATCCCTATGCTATGCTTTCCTTAAACTGTGAAAGTACCGGTAACTGCCCACCTTTGTTTTTTTGTTTTTTGTTTTTTATTTGTATTCATTATATGAATAATGGCCCAGCCACATCTGGTTTGGCCTTTAGAAAGGTGTGCAGAAAACAATTCCTGCCATCTCCTTGGTCAGCTTAGCTAGGACTCAGCTGATGTGACAATTACCTTGAAATCATCCAGCCCAGTGCTCCAGCGAGGACTGCCGATCACATTATGAATGCTGCTAATGAACAGCCTGTAAATTGTTTACATTATTTATCTTCAGCTATGACACACACAGAGCTTTTTAAATGCTAGCTGCCCTATTGCAAACATCAAATAAAATCATTTCCAGTGCAACCCTTATGACCATAAACACATTCACCACTAATGATAAAATAAGCCTGAAAAACAGGCCAATTATACTGATGAACCCTAAAGCAACAATCACCAAAACAGTTATCATCTGTCTTCTCTTTCTGAGGGAGAATGCAATGCATGTGTTCTGTGTAGTTGTTTCTTTAGCGAAAGGACCATAGTTGGAGGAATTAACATAGCTGAGTGATAGAGCATCGACTATGCATGCAGAATGTCCCAAGTTCAGGCCCCAGATAGGCCTGGGAGAGAATTCTGTCTGAAACAGTGGAGAGCTGTGGACCACAAGCAGGAAAAGGCCATTGCACTCATGTTCTGCTTTTGGGCTTCCCAATAGGCATCTCTGAAAAAAGGCTTGTAGTTCAGTGGGAGAATGTCCTAGGTTCAGTCCCCAGCATCTCCAGGTAGTTCTGGGAAATGACAGACAGAGATTAAGTGTGTTGTGTGATAGCACCAGGCTTGCTCTGTCAGAGTACATAGTACTGGACTAGATGAACTGGTGGTCCGACCTTGAATATGTTGGTTCAAGAATTCAAAATCCAAAATCCAAGTTTGGGGTAAGAACTCTTTGGTGAGAGAATCCCAACAAAGATATAAAAAAAATAAGAAAATAAGCAGCAGGGTAAAGTGTGGAAATATAGGCTGTTGGATCTTAAAAATATGTGAGTTCCAAAACTTCTCTCTTCCCATAGCATAGAAAAAGACCACATATTTGGTAAGTTAAAAACGGTTTAACTACAAGCTCTTCAAATGCCAGATTCATGTGCTTCAGAAAGTTGCACAGGCAGTAAAATTTGGCTTAGTTACAGGGGTATAGGAACTCAAGAGTGGCTTGTCAGAGTCATGCAGTCTGAACTTGGAGCAACCAGCTCAGACCTCCTCATACTCTCAGCTTCTCAGATAGACTGAGGGGTGGGACAAAGATTTGATTACCTAGCCCATCGTAAGGTGAGCTAAGCCTGATAGGACTGCTTACTCTGTGATCTTAACCACTTCATGCATGAATTAGACTTAAGCATGTTGGTTATATGAGGCTGGTTATATCACAGAATAAGGCACCATCCTGTGTGCCTAAACCATATCCACCAAGTCAACATAGCTGTAGTTCAAGATCCATTAGAACAGGGCTGGAGAACTAATTCAGAACCAAGGTCTAAATGAATCCTCCAGAACTTTCTATCTGATTTGAGGGATTCCACGTAGGGAGCATATCTGTCAACTTTTCCCTTTTCTTGTGAGGAATCCTATTTGGAATAAGGGAATTTCCCTTTAAAAGGGGGGAAAGTTGACAGCTATGGTAGGGAGTGCCCCTTCTCAGACCACATTCCTTCTTACCAGGCTCCACCCTTCACAAGACATACTTTCACTCCTTCTTGAGTGATTCTACATGGCTGGAATGAGTCCTTGAATTATCACAATGCCTCTTGATTGGCTGTATGTTGAGAAGGGTAGATAGAAATCTCTGCCTTCTTCATGGCTGGAATATAACCCCTACTGTCCAAAGGTAAGAGTCAACTGTGTGGCTCCAGCCACTGTTGTCTCTGGCCCCATGCAGCCCGAAGACAGTTGTCCCTGAGGCAACTGAGCAGGGTTCCCTGTCTGCTTTAGGAGAAATAAATGTATAAGAGATTCATTTGCTCAAATGCTTTGTGCCAAATTACATTATTAATCTTTGACAACGATTCATTCATGTCTAATTGGTTTGTGGTGTCAATTAAAGCTTAGAGTCTAGCTCTCCATTCTGCCTCAGTGCTTTATGAAAAAATCTTTATGTCCCTTACTTAGCCAGCCACAAGAAGCTGTAATATATTAAACTCACTGTTTCAGCCTGTATTCCTCTGGTCACAGTGACACACATACATTATTTACAACCTACCAATCAGCTGGGAAATCTGTAAACCCTTAGGCAGTTTATTGAATTAAAATCAATGTCTTCATTTAGCCTGTTTAGAGATATGACATGAAGTTTGTGAACAACAGGATTATGTTGGTCAAAGGAAGGGCTTTGTTGCAGCTGCTGCCAATTCCTTCATGTGGGTTATTAAAATATAATAGGAATAGCCTCTTAGGGAAGCGAACCACTTTTTACGAAGGACATTGTGAATTTCTCATTCAACCTGTGCAATTTATCTTCACTGCTGAGTGGAAGATGAGCAAGCAAGCTGATTCAGATGCAAGCTGTATGTTACCCTTAAGGCATCCTCATTCATGTGATGCAAGATCAGACTGTATTATTTTAAGGCTGGGATGAACCTTTCGCCCTACTGCCCACCCCATGTTTTCAAAAAATATTCTTCCTCTGATTTTCTGCTGCTTTCCTGGACCGCAGGGAGAAAAATTTCTATAACATTTCCAGAGGTGATAGAAACTTACCTTACCGTATCTAGCCAGAAAGTGTGGTGGGTAGCAAGTTGTGGAGTGAGCCTTGAGAGGCCACACTTCTTGGAATTCCTTCAAAGCGGTGTGTTGTGATGTAATATAGCATCTAAGAATCGCTTGGGAGTGATACTGTGAGATGTAATGTAATATCCTGGAAGGTCTTGGAAGAGAAGCATTCTGATGCAATTAGCATCCAGGAACATCTTAGGAGGGATGTGATCTTTTAGGATCTTTTGGGATGATTTGTTTTCCTTCCAACTAAGAAATGACCAAAAAAGAGTATTTTCTAATTGGCACAGCTGTAGTTTCTCTACCCTTGAGTAGGGGTGTAGCATAGGTTGCCAGTACCCAGGGCTGTGCGGAGGGGTGGCAGGGTGGGAGACAAATGGACAGAGTACGCATGTGCATTCAACTGCCTAATGACATCTGCATCACCCAGGAGATTGCAGCCACAGAGGTAAGAAAAGAAGAGTCATCCCATTGTCTGGAGAGGTCACTTCCTGGTTTGCAGAGCCCAGCATTTGAAGTGCACAGCTGTATTGTGGCAGCATTGGGTGTTGAAAATTTGCACCTCAACAATTTTGCACTCAGGGCAACCACCCCTGTGGCTCCCCCCCCCAACTATGCCACTGCCCTGAAGTGCTGTATAGCTGGAGTTAGTTCATATATAGTTTATACCATTTGACAGGAAGCTGTGGGCCATGTACCAATTGGAAACAAAGAAGTATGAATGCCCCAGAATGTTTGCAGGCACAAAATGTATTGAAGCAGGATTGCTTATAACCATCTGCATAGGATCATACAAATCATCATGAATGCACAATAAAAAAGAAGTTTGGGTGGGCCCTGCCATACAGCTGCCCTCCTCTGAACCCCTTCCAATGTCTATAGCCTATATCTTTTAACTGAGGAATTTTATGCTGGTGGTTTATTATTATTATTCTGCTGCCAGTGCTGATTATTATTAATCATTCATTGTTTAAAATCGTCTTTAAAATGTGAAGTGCACTATAAATTCTTATTGAAGGGTGATATACAAATGAAAACATAAAAAAGACATTGTTGAGGGAGTTGTTTGGGATTGCTTCAAAGATCACCTTGAATGCATCTCCAATTTGGGGAGGGGACAGCAGCCACTACAAGTTCAGAAACATTATGGGAAGATAAATCGTGTCCTCCCTCAAAGAGGGCACATGTTGCAGTGGGACCTTGAAACCGACACCCTGTGTTGTGGGTGGGTATGATTGGTCAGCCACAACACCCAATTGGAAGGTCTCTCGATGCTGGGATTAATCGGACCAATGGGTCACAGTTCAAATGGATCAAGGGACCTATATATACCCATGCACGTGTCCCAGAGCTTCCTCTTTCGGTGTGTGCATTCAGAATATCCGCCCATTCTCCCTAATTTTAGGGCTTTTGCTCTTGACCTTGCTATGCCGTTGTGTGTTGTCTGTCATTGGGACAGGGGCATGGCAGGAATTTTCCCCACTTGGCTGATTGGCTGTGGCCATTTGGGTTTCACCTGCTGTGTAGCAAATCATCACAACTTGTAAGGTTGCAGATAGGCTGTGGTTCAGGTGATAGGCATGGGAGAATGCTCTCGCCATCCCTATGGGAAGGGTATTCCATTAAAGGAATCCAGGGACTCAATGGTTTGGTCAACCCCTGAGAGGGAGTTGTGCCCGTGCCTGAGTCCGGGGGGAATTTGGGTGGCAGATAGAGCATGTCCCCGGATTTCCGCTTATCCAGGTGTTCACCCTTGGCTGACCTATGCTGGAACCCTGGGCCAGTGCCAACTGCATGGCAGGGAGCTAGTCGAACCAGAGCCTATGCAACCACTCACTTTCTGTAATCAATAAAGTTGTTGCCTAAATTCTACCAAAAACCAAACTAAAATTTTAGTCAAGTGTGAATTTATTTAGGGGGGAGGTTTCTGGGTCTGAACACGCAATTAGCAGTTTAAGTTAAGACGGACTGAAAGGCCCATTATGGTTCTGCCTGATCCTCTAACAAGAGCATGTCAGCAAGACACAGAAATATCTGTGATTGTTTACTCTCTCTGTGTTGCTATTAAACATAATGTGTAAAGTTATTGGTGGGAAAAACAGCAACAGTGACAGCTGTGATGGAATCTGAAGTACTGTAGTTGGCCTCTTCTTTCTTCTGCAAATAAATGAACATATGGATGGCATGATGTTCTTGAAAGTGAGAAGATGTCTAGCGGCAAATAATGTGAACTGAAGCGCCGTAGGAGAAAGAAAGCACATATATTTGAAAAAGGAAGACTCTAAGGATCATCTCTTGTGTGATTGCAAGGCAAAGTTTGGGATTTGTCTCTTTCTGAGCACCCAACACAACACAGAAGTGTTGCTAGAGGTTGAACAAAATGTGATCATTTTGATAACATATGGTCCCCATATATCCGCTACGTCAATAGAAGTGAACAGCCACACACAATTACTTATGGTGAGGCTACATCATGGATAGCTGAAGCCTTGGCATCAGTGGAAGCTAGTAGTGTGTTCGGGGGGGGGGGGATTTTCGTCTGGGATCACAGTGCAATAGGAAAGGGGTAAGCCCATGTCTGTGTGACATGGCCCCAATTCTGATTCCCTCCTGACCTTCTGTAGTTGTTAATCAAATAACAACAGTCAGCCATATAAAATGCATACATATATTTCATGTATCATAAAGAGAGGGAGAGAGAAGTGTGTGTGTGTATTCCATTTTTTTTGTAATCACATGATACTCCGCCACTTAGAAAAGATGGTGTTAAAGATATATATAAAACTCACACACAACCCAGACATTTTGCCCAGTTTTTTTTTAAAACCATCCATACTCAGCTTTTACCACCAAAAATGAGGACAGGTCCAGGCAAATATGACCCTTTCATAGTCACACCCACAGTTTATCTATCTAGTAATAAGGCTGAGCTGAAACCCCTCCCACACAGGAGCTGTTTGTATGGATTGCTTTACTCATCCATTTATTCATTCATTGGCCTTTGTCAGAGTTCTTTAAGAGGAATAAAAGGGTTCATCCATTCAGGAAGCACTGCTCTGACCTGGGCTTTGCTTGTGCTTTCTTATTGGCTAGGGTCACCCATATGACCAGTCGAATCAGCGCTACCTTTTCTTTCAATTAGCTCCATTGCCCCGAAATACCAGTACCTAAGTTTATTTTGAATTATGCTGCTGGAGGAGACTCTTGGTATTCCCATGGACTGCAAAAAGATCAAACTTATCCACCCTTAAATAAATCAGCCCTGAGTGTTCACTGGAAGGACAGATCCTGAAGTTGAGGCTCCAGTACTTTGGCCACCTCATAAGAAGAAGACAAGACCCTGATGTTGGGAAAGATGGAGGGCACAAGGAGAAGGGGATGACAAGAGGATGAGATGGTTGGACAGTGTTCTTGAAGCGACTAACATGAGTTTGGCCAAACTGCGGGAGGCAGTGAAAGATAGGCATGCCGGGCGTACTCTGGTCCATGGGGTCACGAAGAGTTGGACATGACTGAACGACTGAACAACAACAAGTTGTTCAATAGTGATGAACTGGTTAGTGGGGTAGAAGTGACAGGATCATTAGGTGGGAGTGACCATACTCTACTGGAGTTTATTAAACAGCGGAAAGGAGCAACCAAGCATGCTAAGACTCAAATTCTAGACTTAAAGAAAGCCAACTTCAGAAAACGTAGGGAAATGCTGGGTGAAATCCCATGGACAGAAATACTAAAAGGGAAGGGAGTTCATGATGGTTGGGAGCTTGTTAAAAGGGAGATATTAAAAGCACAACTTCAGGCAATACCAGTGAGACGGAAACATGGAAGGTGCCTAAAGAAGCCAGGGTGGCTATCTAAAGAACTTTTAATTGAGTTAAGATTTAAAAGGGATATGAACAAAAAATGGAACAAGGGGGAAACCGCCAGAGAGGAATTCAAACAAATAGCCAGCACGTGTAGAGACAAAGTCAGAAAAGCTAAAGCACAGAATGAACTCAGGCTTGCTAGAGAGGTTAAAAGCAACAAAAAGGGCTTTTATGGGTATGTCCGTAGCAAAAGGAAGAACAAGGAAACAGTGGGGTCACTTAGAGGAGAAGATGGTGAAATGCGAACATGAGAAAGGGCAGAACTCCTCAATGCCTTCTTTGCCTCAGTCTTCTCCAAGAAAGAAAACAATGCCCGACCTGAAGAATATGGAGCAGATGATTCAGCAGGGGAAACACAGCACAGAATAAGTAAGGAGGTAGTACAGGAATACTTGGTTAATTTGGATGTATTCAAGTCTCCAGGGCCAGATTAACTACATCCAAGAGTATTAAAAGAACTGGCAGAGGTGATTTCAGAACCACTGATAGTAATCTTTGAGAATTCCTGGAGAACAGGCGAAGTGCCAGCAGACTGGAGGAGGGCAAATGTTCTCCCTATTTTCAAAAAGGGGAAAAGAGAGGACCCAAACAATTACTGCCCAGTCAGCCTGACATCAATACCAGGAAAGATTCTAGAGCAGATCATTAAGTAAACGGTCTGTGAGCACCTAGAAAGGAACGCTGTGATAACTAAAAGTCAGCATGGGTTTCTGAAAAATAAGTCATGTCAGACTAACCTGATTTCATTTTTTGACAGAATTACAAGCCTTGTAGATGAAGGGAATGCTGTGGATATAGCCTATCTTGATTTCAGCAAGGCCTTTGACAAGGTGCCCCATGATATTCTTGTAAAGAAGCTGGTAAAATGTGGGCAAGACAATGCTACCATTCAGTGGATTTGTAACTGGCTGACTGACCGAACCCAAAGGCTGCTCATCAATGGCTCCTCTTCATCCTGGAGAGAAGTGACTAGTGGGGTGCCACAGGGTTCTGTCTTGGGCCCAGTCTTATTCAACATCTTCATCAATGACTTGGAGGATGGGCTTGAGGGCATCCTGATCAAGTTTGCAGATGACACCAAATTGGGAGGGGTGGCTGATACCCCAGAGGACAGGATCACACTTCAAAATGACCTTAACAGATTAGACAACTGGGCCAAAGCAAACAAGATGAATTTTAACAAGGAGAAATGTAAAGTACTACACTTGGGCAAAATAAAAAATAAAAAATGAAAGGCACAAATACAGGATGGGTGACACCTGGCTTGAGAGCAGTACATGTGAAAAGGATCTAGGAGTCTTGGTAGACCACAAACTTGACATGAGTCAACAGTGTGATGCAGCAGCTAAAAAAGCCAATGCAATTCTGGGCTGCATCAATAGCAGTATAGCGTCTAGATCAAGGGAAGTAATCGTACCACTATATTCTGCTCTGGTCAGACCTCACCTGGAATACTGTGTCCAGTTCTGGGCACCACAGTTCAAGAAGGATACTGACAAGCTGGAACGTGTCCAGAAGAGGGCAACCAAAATGGTCAAAGGCCTGGAAACAATGCCTTATGAGGAACGGATTAGGGAGCTGGGTATGTTTAGCCTGGAGAAGAGAAGGTTAAGGGGTGATATGATAGCCATGTTCAAATATATAGAAGGATGTCATATAGAGGAGGGTGAAAGGTTGTTTTCTGCTGCTCCAGAGAAGCGGACACGGAGCAATGGGTTCAAGCTACAAGAAAGAAGATTCCACCTAAACATTAGGAAGAACTTCCTGACAGTGAGAGCTGTTCGGCAGTGGAATTTGCTACCAAGGAGTGTGATGGAGTCTCCTTCTTTGGAGGTATTTAAGCAGAGGCTTGACAGCCATCTGTCAGGAATGCTTTGATGGTGTTTCCTGCTTGGCAGGGGGTTGGACTGGATGGCCCCTGTGGTCTCTTCCAACTCTATGATTGTATGATTCTAAGTTTATACCTGCTATTGTGATGTCACCACATTTATGACATCAAGATAATCAATGTGGCATATACCAGTCACTGTGGACTACAATGCTCATTAACCATCAAAGCCAGTGTTCACGGATGATGGGCATTGTGAAGATTATCAATCTATGAAGAAGAATGAAGTTTTTATAAAAGAAAAAGGCAAAGCAGTAGCACGATACCAAGGAGAAAATGTCTTCTAACAGGCATGAAAAATGGAAAATATTCTCAGTGGTGGGGTTAGGAAACATCACCATCCTAGCAAAAAAACAAAAACAAAAAACACCACTTTGGTCTCCAGAAGTGGCTATCCTATTCATAGCTGTCAACTTTTCCCTTTTCTTGCAAGGAATCCTATTCAGAATAAGGGAATTTCCCTTAAAAATAGGGGAAAGTTGACAGCTATGATCCTATTTCCATCAGTAGTTGTTGCATGACTGTCTGATGTTTACACTACTCCAATGTTGCAAAACAATGAAATGAATCTGTATTCACAAAGAGACAAGACACTTAGGTTAAAAACAAATGTTTATTTTAAAATGATATTTCCCCAAATACCCAAAGGCACTAGTCAACACATGGACTAATGACCTACAAATAGATGTGGCCAGTACATTTTTTTAGCATTACATTTTTTCTTTTGCACAACTTTAGATGGGACATCAAGTGAATTACGTCCTCACAGTACAATTTCATTCTCAGAATAGCAGATCAGGGTCTGATATCAGTACAAAAAACATGCAGGTCGAAACAAGAAGTGATTTGTTAAATCTGTGATGTTGACCAGGACTCACACACCTCCAGGTATGCACAGGTGCAATACATCCACGATGTCACATGTACATGGCCACTTCCTCAAGCTTCCATTTCATAATTATAGCACACAACTAAGATCCCAGGAAGTGAAAAACTAGCATCCTTACGAAATATCCCCCACCCTACCACTTTGAAAGCAGAGATGCAGCTGTATAGACATTAAATTAATATAGATGGGGAAAAGAATGTTCTTGCAAATCTACTAGAGAAACTGAACATTTATAGTCTTCTAATTAGATATATCTTCCCCCTAGCACGCCCAGTTAGGGACATGGTTAGATCTGAGTGTGTTGGCAGGACTACTGCTATACATGAATCAAATCAGACGATCCTAAATTAATCAATGGGTTTAGAAAACAAGGTACTTTTCAAATGGGCAAGCAGGATTCTTCCATGCATTTTTCAAAGTAATTTTTTTAAAACAGGAATGAACATTGGTGTGTGTGTGTGTGTGTGTGTGTGTGTGTGTACAGAAATATTGCTGGGTTTTGAATTTGTGCCAAATGTTACATTGTGCTTGTCTGGCAGTGGAGTCTGAAAAACACCACATTGGGATCCAATGTGCTGAAGCAGGACCATTTTATACTGAGGAATGATAAAAACAACTCATGACACAAATACCAGAATCTCAACAGAATTTGCAGTAAATTGACCATGCTAATGAAATATTTGAGGGGAGCACCCTCCCAAGTTGATGGGCATTTCCATTCAAATGATGTGTGTGTGCTGCATCTTGTGATCAATTATGTGAGGAGGGGCTTACCTCCCCCCCCATATTTTATTCAAGTTGGCACCCCTGTGTAGGCATTTCCATAATTGCAATGATTGGTAAAGCTCTTTGGCTTACATAGCGCTGCTTAATACTGAATAAAACCATGGGTTGATTTATCCCAGTACATCGTCTTCTCTCCCTGGAAGCAGCAATCCAGGGTCTCAGGGAGAGGACTTTCCCATCACGTGCTCTTTCATTCTTTTTTTAATAACTGAACTTGCCAGGGATTGGACCTGGGACTCTACCTCTGAGCTCTGCACATCAGAGGTTGTATTACTTGCACAAGACTGCCTTATAGGCCTGGGAACACCTGCAGAGCTTAGATCAGGGCAATACATGTAGGGCTATGACAACTTTGGCAGGTATACAGTGGCAGCATATTGGATGAATCTAGCTCATTACTTTTTATTCTTAAAAACAAACAACACTTTGCAGGATCACTAGACCACAGCAAAAATATTATCATGATGGAGAACAATATACAATTTCCCCCTTTTTAATCATTGTGAAAAACGACGTAGTGTGTTTAAGTGATATAAATGTGACAGCTTACATCCTAAACAAAATACTATAAAATATCTGCTTTCAATCTTCTACAATTATAATGGAAAATGTCTTCAAGGATTCATAGTTTTATATATCTATATCTATATATCTTTTAGGAAAGAACTTAGACCTTAACACACACAGCCTGACAATATTAGATTACTCAACACTGTAAACTTTTGATAAGTTTGAAAGCAATGTGTTGAAATCAGGCACTCGCACCATTTTTAAAATAACAATTACACAGTAGGATATTACATAAACATAAGTAAAAATTATAGATATGGAAAATGGGGGGGGGGACACACACCAGAGTGAATTCTTGGTATAGATCTGGAATACCTAACCTGTGGCCCTCCAGATGTTGCTTAATGCAGTTGCCATCATCCTTGAGCAGTGCCCATGCTGGGTGTGCAGCTGGTGGGAATTGGGGTCTGACACCATCTGGTAGGCCAGAGTTAGCCACCCCTGATATAGATGTATACCTGAAGGTAATAAGATAGTTGGACCATTTGTCCATCTCATCCAGTATTGTCTACTCTGACAGGAAGCAGCTCTCCAAGTTATAAGCAGAGGTATTCCCCAAAACTTGCTACCTGGTCCTTTTCACTGGAGAAGCCAGGGACTGAACTGGTCACACTGGTAAAGTACATTGCTCAGTGATAGATCACATATGGAGAGGCCCTAGCAGAGAGATAGTGTACCTGTTTTGCATGCAGAAGGTCTCGAGTTCACAGACCCTCCAAGTGTCCCTATTTTCCAGGGATGTCCCTGATTTAGAGTAGCTGCCCCAGTTTATGATCTAATCCTAGAATGTCCCGCTTTTCCTTAGGATGTCCCTATTTTCAAGGGAGAAATGTTGGAGGGTATGGAGTTATCCGACTCCCGAGCTGTCTGAAGGAATAGGGAATGTTTTTTTTAAAATGTTTTTATATATGTTGGAAGCTACCCAGAAGGCCTGGGGCAACCCAATAAGATGTGTGGTGTATAAATAGTAAAATTATCATTATGGAATGGGACGTCCCTATTTTCACCAGAGAAATGTTGGAGGGTATGAGTTCAGTACCCAGGATCTACAGGTTGGTCTGGGAAAGACTCCTTTCTGAAACCCTGGAGAGCTTCTGGCAGTCAATGTAGGCAATACTAATCAAAACTGATTTGGTATGAGGTAGCTTCCAAGGGGTTTACTTGGGATTGTTTGCATGCAAAACATGTGATCTAACGCTGAGCTGTGGTACCCCCTCAAAAGAACCAGCTATTTTTTAGCTGCTGTGCACTGCCAAGCCCCTATCACTGCTTAGATATTCAGGAAAGTGGGATGTAAAGGTTGGTAACACTTAGTCCACCCCATGCAGTGAATACATAGAGCAACCTGAGAGCCACCACAGACTTTTCTTTTTTTTTTAAATATACTGTGAATCCACTCAGAGTTACACAAAAACACACCTGTGCAGTTCTGCAACTCTCATTCATTTCAACAGGGCTTTCACCAGGGATGCTCCCTGAGTACCGTGCTCAAGACCCAGATAAGAAGTTTCTGCAACGCATCTTAGAAACCCAACATTCTCAAGCTGCTGTTTGGACATGAAAATCTCCTGTGATTAAAACAAACAAGCAAACAAACCAAACAACAGAATCAATGCTACTTTAGAATATTTATACATCTCTACTTGAACTTTTAAGAAATTATGAAACTTATGAAAAGTGGAGGGCTGAATCCAGAACATTCTGTCTGGAAGCGCAAAGGCAAGCTTTAATGTTGCGAAACAAAAGAACCTAGTGCAACAATTGCAATAGCAGAAACTTGTTTCACAACAAATCCACACTCACACAAAATATATAGATATCCCAAGTGGTTACCATCTGATGACATTCAATTGCAACCTCTATGTAGGAAATACGAGACCTTTTTAAATCTATTGAAAGCTTCAATTTATACCTGAGACTTTTTTTTGCATATTGAAGTCTTTCATAATGTATAACATTGAAGATCCATGTATCATGCATGATACATCTTAACCAAAGACCAAAAACGTCAACTGAAGCATATCAATTGACTTCTGTGGTTCAGTTCCAGACCAGCTGGTAAAGGTTGGATGGGCTTAAAAGCAACCAGAACTTAAAGATATAAAATGAAATTAGACAAATTGTACAAGAAGTAGAAGAATACATGGACTGGCTTTTGAACACCAGTAGATTCCTTCATTGTTGCTTGTACTTTTCACAATGAAAGCTTCATCTAACACAATAATAGTATGTGCCAGTTTTCAAAGGTAAAAATGACACTTATAGGCATAGCTTGATCTTCAAAGTCCAACAAGGCACACCAAGTGAATGATTCTCCTGGCTACAGTATCTCTCACATTCAAATTTTGAAAACAAAATTTGAACATGTTCAAAATTCAAAAAGCTTGAATGCTGTTTCTCTTATTATCATGGCCAAATGTTTTGCAAAATTTTGCTTCAGCTAGTATTTGTTATGATGCATCTACACCAAACTGGTTTAATACTCTGTCCAGGGAACTATAGTTCTGTAGAATTAAAGAAAATTATCAGCATTATCAACCAACTGTCATCCCCAGGACCCGGGCCAGGGAGGGAGGAAGGCAAGGAATGAGCATAAAAGATCTTTGAGGCAACTTTCCTGGCCATCCAGGTGTAGCCTTTGTACTTAACCTGTCTCCTCCTTGAAATGCTTCTACTTCCCTGTAGTAATTACTAAAGCTTAACAGTTCAGCAAGTCAGCTGAGCACTAGTATGTCCAGACTGTAAAAAAGACACTACATTTGGGGGAAGATAGGATTGAGGCCCATTTTTAAAGTTATGGGAGCATTGTGATGGCAGCTGTTCCACAGTTCCATGTCATGTTGCTTCGGTAACACAGGACTGCAGAAAACACATACGTAGGATGACCAGGCTCACATAAGAAGCTCTGTGGTCATCCATATCTCAAGGATCAGAGTGTCAATTACTGAAACAAGTGAGTAGCTTTTACAAAACTTGTGAAGTTCTCTATCAGAATTTGCCATACTGAATTGTTTGACTTTCCACAGTTTTCTACACAATTTCTGGAATTGATTACTTATCACATTAGGTAGCACAGCAACCTGGCATTAAAATTGGATCCACTCATGAACCATTCACCATTCAGTTCAGTGAGGCACTTGGATAAGATTTCCAGTTCAGTTGCACTGATATTCCCCCACTTCAGTGGGCTTATGCTCTATACACTTTCACTATGAAATGAGGCAAAGAATCTTCACTCTCTTTGTTTCTTGCAGCTGAGGGACAAAAGCTCCATTTTGCACTCCAGAATGCATATACGGGTACAACAGATGAATCTATTGGGAATGGAGGACAGAATCACTCATGCCATATTTAGTGATTTTCTAGCCAGAAGACGCAGCTCTGTCATCCTGTGGTATTGCTATCTCCCCAGTCGTACTGGAGCCAAAAACTAGGAAACAAGTCAAGGACCCCTTAAACACCAAGCCTGCACCTCCATGACAATGGAGCCTACTATATCTCAGGTCTGTTCAGCCTATATAAGACTTCAGTCGGCTGTGCTCCCTGCAGAGGCAACAACTTCTGTAGCTCCATTAAATGGAGAATGTTTTATGTCAGCAGTGTTCCATTGGAGTTGCCCAAGGTCTTGTTTTCATGCCTTTCTCTGCTTGTTTAGACTGGACACTGCCAGCTTTCTCCAGAAGCTTCACACTGTCACAAAAGTGGATAATATATTATATTCCAATCTCCATCCCTATGCCTTGTGCAGGTTTTGCCTCTTAGTCTCTTAGTAGCAACACAGCACAGTAACAAAAGGCAGGAGTGTAGACTTGATGCTGTAGCCAAACACACAAACTTTTGCATTTCGGTCCAGGCACACAACATTATTCTCAGTGCTTGTGCCATTTGTAAGACACTATTGCTTGGTTGGCAACATTGGTCGTCTGGCCAAATTGCTGCAAAACAGAGAGAAACATGAGGGTGCACACAAACTGTTTTAGGAAACTTGCCAAGAATCTCATATGAACTCCAACACACAGTTCATTCAATATGTAGGACAATATTTCATAAGCAGGCCAATGTTTGGCAACATGCACAGACTCACCCCAAAAAAAGATGTCCTGAAAATCAAAAGTGATAGGAAAATTTGCTTTAACACGGGCTTTATTTTGAAGAGCCCTCAGGGGAATGGGGAGCTAGGGAAAGGTTGGTCAATGATGTAAGGCAATGAGGTTTTGTGGTTGGCTACACCATGCCACTCTGCATGGGAATGTGAAAGGAATAGGGCTGGTAGATAATGGGTGGCTGTCTAGGAGCAATATAGTAATTGTTGAAGTTCCTGTCGCTGATGTAGGGAGCAGGTTGATAGTAGCATGTGACATTGGCTGCATTGGGAATGATATTCTGCTCTCCAAGCACTTTGAGAGCCAAGATGGTAATCATGTTCAGCGTCTGCCTTCGCTCGTGTCCCATAAGGCAGACTGTGCTCTCGTCCACGATCCCACGCAGAGTCATCAGGTAGTCATACTTGCTCTTCCCTTCCCCAATGAAGTGATTGCGCAAGTATGACTCAATCTTCCGCTGCTGCTCTGTTACATCAGGGAAATCAATGAAGAATCTAGAACACATGTAACGTTCCAGAGATTTAATTTCTGCCTCATTTGCTGGCTTAAAATCCCGAACCAGGAGGTTGCTATATTTCAAAAGGCCTCCACCACGGATCTCTTCGGGGTTTTTTGTGGCAATCAATTTGTACTTCAGGTGCTCCATGGCCTCATCAAAGTCTCCATACATGCTTTCAGCCATGATGGACAAATTAGAATCTTCTGATAGCTCACCATCTCCATTGCTATAGACATCTAACACAGGGTTGAGGATTATCTGAAAGGAATCAACACTGAACTCAAACTGCCGTCGGAGAGAATTGACAAATTTAAGCTCAACATTCTTTCCACTGTTGTTTGTCAAGGAGATAAGACTCCAGCGATCATAATCTGTAGACACTTTCACCATCTTCTGCACATAGGCATCCTTCATTGTCTTTGCTGTGATCTTTTCTTTGTTGACACCTTTTGGTAAGAAGTCTAAGATACAATTAAGGACGGACTCCTTCACAACCTGAAACTGATGCTCATTTGGAAGCTCAGCAGAAAAAATGATATCCAGGTCCTTGTAGCTGGGACCATCTTGTTTTGCAAGGATGTGGCTTGCTGTGGAGCCATTCAGCCGTATGTCTTGGACAACGATCTGATTTTTGATCAGCTGCTCCTTGACAGCACAAATGATGTATTTTGGCTTCACCTCCAACGTCGGGAAATTCCCTCTGCCATGAATGGGGATCACCTCACTTAGCACTTGATCCAGTATTTTAATCTGTTCCCAAGTGAGAAAACTGAATCTTGGATCTAAATCCTCAGTCATCATGAAATCAGCTGGTAAACTGAGAGGAAAACACAAAGGAAAAAGTCAGGGACATCTTAAAAAGCACTGACAGATCAAGCACTTCAATGACATGACAAATAGCACAGGAATTGATTGATTGCCCCACCTGCGGTTCAGAAGGAATTCCTACCCACCCAATCTAATTGGCTGGAGAGGGGTTCCTCCATTCATATATTCAGAAGTTATGTTGGAAGAGGGGCGATAGAATCATACCTAATGGCCATAAACCTTGACCTCAAAATTACTGCTATGTGTGTGGTATTACTTAGGCGTGTGTGTGTGTGTGTGTGTGTGAATAGTAGTTGTGTAGGACTCCTCTCTCTACCCAGCTGAGAATCTTGATAAGGCTGTCCTTTTAAAGCTATCACTGAATGTGCAGTTCACAGAGGTACCAAGAGTGGACAAAATCCTACTCTTCACTCATAAATATAATGGTTGTGTGGGGAAAAACATAACAAGAGCCCTCTTGGATCAGACCAATGGTTCACCTAGTACAGCAACCCATCCTCACAGTGGCCAAACAAACCTATGGAAAGCTCAAAAGCAAGATCTGAATGCAGCAGCACTCTGCCCACTTGTGATTCCCAGCAATGGGCATAGACAAGCATACCAACAGTGGAGATACAACATAACAATCATGGCTAGTATTAGGAGCTTGTATTATTATTATTTGCTACAGTAGGTAGGTAGATAGGTAGGTAGATCTATCTATCTATCTCAGCCATCAAAAAGTGTGTGTATCAAGGGGGAAATCCAAAATAATGTCAGGTTTCTAATGCCTCCAACACAACATTGGGAAGGCATTGTTTTCCTGGAGGTTTATTATGGGCTGTTGTAAAATTAAGTGCCCCAGTGTTGTGATTTAAGTATGTACACTATGAATGTAATTAAGGGAAATTACAGTACTGTGCAATTAGAGGAAATTACAATAATTAAGTACACAACCAAATATGGCAAATATGCAAGTAGATTTAAAAATAATAACAAAAATTATGTAATGTCTATAGCATTGGTTATTTACATTCAAGGAATCATCTTGATATTGTGGATCTGTAATCTTTGTGCTCTTGTTCAATAAATTGTCTGTGCTATGTTTTCATTTCATTTCATTTCTTTAAAAAAGATTGGCCCGGTTTTCCCTTAAAGAATAAGAAATAAATGTCGCTCAGAGCACTCTTATTCAAAGTGGAAAATAAATGTTCCTTTCTTTATATTTTTGTGAACACCTGGTTATTGATTGGGGAGTGGTAGGCAGGGTGGAGAGAGAGATAACAGTGAACAGTAATGTCAATTTGGTTTTTTCTAGTATCTTGTACATACCAGTAGATACCTAAAATGGAGTTTTAGGTGAGTAAGAAGTTGCCTAATACTATGTGAGACTATTTGACCATCCAGTCCAATAGTGCCAACTCTGAAGGGCAGCAATTCTCTAGTGCCTTAGGCAGAAGTATTTCCTGATATTACCTGCTGATCTGATTAAGTGGAACCGTTTGGGACCCAACATGGGTCTCTGCATGCAAAGCATGTGATCTACCACTGAGTGAGGGCAGTGGTGTTTGATTCCTGTTGGGACTGGTAGGGCAACAAGAGATGAAAAAGAGCCAGAGCCAATGACAGACAGAGCCCACTAATTCTAGTTTTGTCCTCATCCTCTTCCCTGCTTAGTTTTGCATCGGCAACACTGAGCTGCAGAAGTAGAAGGCTGACAGGAAGGGACTATTATGTCAGTTGTAAGAAAGAAGGCAGGCAGGTGCGGGTTGGCAGAGGACATAGTAAGGTTGATATAGAAGTACCCTATTTGCCCCCAAAAGACCAGTGTCCAATGAGCTGTAGCCTTCTTCCTTCACCGCACATATTTATCAAGTAATTTAAAATTATTTTATTGTGGTGTTTTCGGAATAGAAGATTATGGTGAGGCATCTCAATACGAAGTTGTGCCTTAGACTGGCTTGTCTCTGGCAAGAAAACAGAGATGAGGAAGAGTGGAGATGACATATAGAGAGAGACACCTGAAAAAGGAATTTTGCTGCCATGGAAACCCAATATAATGGTGCATGGCACGAAGTCTTAGGCCGACAGAGATGCAATCTTCAGGCTGCCTTGCAAGTGAGACAGTGCAGGAGCAACTGGCAAACTAGCTGACTAGCTCTAGCAACATTGGTTTAGTGCCAACAGAAATTAAGGGTATTCTCTCTCACTGCCTACTGAAACCCACACTGACACTTTCTTTATTTACCAACCAATATTTATGATTCTAAATGTTATGGGTGTAACCTAAATTTGGAGAGATGTAGAGATGCTCAGGTGAATTTGAAACATCTAGTCCAATCAGTGGCCATTGGGGCTAGTGGTAGGCCTCAAGGCAGTGGGGCTCAACAGTAGGAGGAGCCAGATCCAATGACATAGCCTATTCTCCTCTCTACCGCGTTCTATAACAGCAGCAGTGAGGCTATAGGTTGATAGCTAGTGGGCAAGAAGGCAGGCAGATGCAGTAGGCTGAGGGTGTTTTGGAGCTAGTGGGGTAATCCCTCATTGCGTCTAATGAACTGGCCTCCACTAGGTTCAATGCAAGAGACAAAAATTAGGTTGCACTCTGAAGTGAATTTGAGAAATAAAGTTCCTACGCTCAATAAGATTTACTGCTGAGTAAGAACATTTAGGGCCACATTGTCCCTAGCTTTCCTAGTCATTTAAGAATATTATGATTCCAGAATCCCCCAGCTAAAATATCCCCAACATATCTGAGCAATTAAAAATAAAATAAATACAAATTTAAGAAAATTATCCACTTTGCTATTTGGAAGAGTTCACTGGAATATGTTAAATGCCTCTTGATGTAATGATTGAAGATACCTGGAATACACCATATGAATCATGATGTGCTCAAATACTCTTAGGCAATTGTGTCTATGATTGCAAGAAAGATTTGGGCTCATTATGATTCATATGAATCATTCTAGGCAGCTTCAAGCATTGCATCAAGAGATGCTTCTAAAGAGTGGGCATTGTGAGCTGCCATGAAGTAGCATACAAATGCTCCTAAATGATTAAACACATTTCAGGATTTGCCAGGGAATCTCCAGTCCCACCTCTACATGTCAGCTTTGACAGTGGACATTGACTGGCAGGTGGGTTGCCCTTCCCACCTGCCCAAGTACCTTGTGCAGCAGTTTTCAAGCACTTGGAAATGACAGTGCAAGGGCTTTGCCAATCCCATGCAAAGTACTGAGCAGTACAGTGGTACCTTGGGTTACAGATGCTTCAGGTTGACTTCCGGCTGGCGACGCCATAGCGGGTGGTCGGGGCTGCTTCGGCTGCGAGGCGCCCGATCCATCCCGGGGGTTAGGAGCCCCGCAACCGCAAAGCGGGGCTCCGGTTGGGGTGCGGGAAGAGCGTCCCGCACCCTGGGCTCCCCGGCTGCGCCCACGGAGGCTCCGAACCCTTCCCTTGCCCCCCCTGTAAAGGGGGAGTGGGGGTGAAGGGACAACGGAGCCGGGCTTACGGGGATATGCCCCAACCGGGATGCAAATGCGGCGACAAAGCCCGCGGTGAGCGTCTTAGTTCTACCTTTGAAGAATGGAGCCAAAGGAACCCGGTGGTCGTGAGTAACTAATTTGACCAGAAATCGAGCTTTTGGAACGATCCGGGGGGAAGGAGAAAGGCAGCCTGCCTTCTTCCCTTCGAGTTAAAGAAGCTAACCAATTTGAGCAACTGCTGCTACAGGACTGCTACAATGTGCTTAAAATTGATACATGAGACTGGCAAACTTTTTTCTTGGGAAGTAAATTAGCGGAAAATATCTCCATTTAAAGTTGCGGTATCTGCGCTCCAGTTTAGGAAAATGGCGATGAACAGAGAGGCAGGAGTAGAAATTTGATACCCACTTCCTCCCCCTCTACCAGTATGCTGGGCTTCGTCCTTGAACTGGTACTGAACTCTGGACTAACGGACGAACAGAGGCTCATTGCTTTGAAGGTGGAACTGCTGTACAGGAAAGTCAAAGTCTTGTGTGGGGGTCTGAAAGAGAACCAATTGCCCACAGAGGAGGCTTGTAAAACTTTTAACACTTTGGAAGAAAGTCTTGCCAAAGAGCTGAGAGGATGTCTGGGAAGATGGAGAGAAATGAGTGAGCTACTTCGGAGAAGAAACTCGCCTTTTGGGGGTGGCAGTCCCAAGGCGACGGTAAGATTTGTTATATCCAGTCCCCGAGGTGTGAGCTCGGGGGCCAGGGACAGAGAATTATGGTTTTTACAAGAAGAAAAGGAATGCTACAAAGAACCGGAGAAGCTGAGAGACGACGAGATGGACATCCTGGAGCTCGTGGCAAGGAGAGTTTTGGACTGTGCCTGGATCTGTGGACGCTTGGAGAGGGAAGCCACAGGGAAATTCAGTGTTGAGGCCACCAGGAGAAGAATAATGGACAGAGGGGGTGTGGGGTGAAACACTAAGTAAAATTTGAAGTAGCCTGTCATGGAATTTTGAAATCGGAGGGTGAATACTGTCAACAATCTTTTTGTTTTATTTTTTGTTTGAATATGAAAGGAGATATTTTGAGATACTATGTTATTAGCAGCAGTTTAAAGGATAGAAGAGATAGATATGATATAATGATTGGTGAAGATTTCAATGGAAGAAGAATTATGATGAGATATTACTACGATGATGCATTGTTAGTTAAATGTTGAATATATAATTGTGTGTAACTATATAATTGAATTTGAATTTCAGGAGAAATGGTTATAAAATAGATTAAGGATATGAACTCGAAGGAGAAAGGGCAGGGGAAGTCAATGGTCAAGATATGGAAATAGAAATTTTCTTTTTAAAGAAAAGATGCAGCAAGAAAACTTGACACTGTTCGTATTTGTTTTATCAATGTATTTGTTTTGTATCTGTTTAATTGTAGGTGTGGGTGTGGGTATATGTTGTTATAAGAAAAAGGTCAATAAATTCTTATAAAAAAAAAATACAGATGCTTCAGGTTACAGATGCTTCAGGTTACAGACTCCGCTAACCCAGAAATAGTACCCCGGTTTAAGAACTTTGCTTTAGGATGAGAACAGAAATTGCACCGTGGCACCACGGCGGCAGCAGGAGGTCCCATTAGCTAAAGTGGTACCTCAGGTTAAGAACAGTTTCAGGTTAAGAATGGACCTCCAGAACAAATTAAGTTCTTAACCTGAGGTACCACTGTACTGCTTTCTACAGGGATACAGTTGCACAATCAAGTTCTGCCTGGGGAACTCAGATGCACAGCTGATCTAGCACATTTTAACTCACCACCCATTAGCTGTTGAGTGGTGAATTCAAATCTACTTTCTGCATGATGCAGGGCCACATTTGCCCATGGACCAGAGTTTACTGCATCTAATTCATGCCAGGACACATGATCCTATAATGGACCTAACAAATTGAAGTATTGACAATGCCACATGGGTACCATCCATCGGTTCTACCTCGATGCCACATTGAGGCACCACTCTCAATGTGGTGCCTCAAATGCTCCCTGGCAGTTTACCTTGTGGAAGTGGGGCATGTGAACACATTGCCATGTGCCGAACTTCGCACGAAAAGTCCCTTGGCCCTCACCACATCACATGAGCCAAGGAGTAAGAAATGGAAGCAGGCTAGAGCCAATCTCTTTTAATCATGGGCTTTGAAGACATGCTCCATTAAGCTAATTTCAACATACGTACTGCGGTTGTTTGTTTACTCTCTTATCTCATGGTAGTACATGGACTGCTGCTGCAAGCTTTCCATGCTATTATCGTCCTACTCATGGTCCTACTCATTATCGTTACTCATGGTAACCAAAAACCACATGCTCCTAACCTACCTGATGGGGGGCAGGAGGAAGAGAGAAAAAGAGTCAGCTGCTTGGAAGCCAATGGTCTTGGGGAAATATGCAATATTGATTTTCTACCATCTGAAACAAGCATTAGCCAGGTTGTTAGCCTGAACAGAAGGCCACTAGGTAGCTGTGGTTAAAAGACCAAGTCCTGGTTATAGCTTCATCTATGGCAGGGGTGGAGAACCTTGGGGCCCAGGGGCCAAATGCAGCCTTCTAGGGCTCTCTGTCTGGTCCTCTCCCCAGGCCACACTCTTCATGCTCACTGCCCTCCTTGAGTGTTTGTCGCCTGGCTTGAATGTGTCCCTGAACCCTGATAATGCTCCTTGGTGGCAGATAGAGAGGGTTGTGTGATAGTAAGTATAGAAGCTAGCCTACCATATAAGGGCAAAAATGTAAATTCATTGCTTTTCCCCACCCACCACTGGCATGTGGCCCTCAGAAGGTTGCCCAGAAGGGACTGCGGCCCTCTGGCTGAAAAATATTCTGTACCCCTGAGCTGTGGCTAGAATCACATGGACATTTACCAAGAGCAAGGCCCTCTCTTGCAACTCATTGATTATGGAATGCCGCTCCCAAAATACATTCACCAGGCGCCACCATTAGCATTGTTTAGGTACCAGGTTAAAGCTGGTTTACATTGGCAAATATTTTGATGGTATTTAACTCTCTTGTCTTCTGGATTTTAATATACTATTCTAATTGCAACCAGGGACATACCTGTGTGATAGATAGAACACATATTTTACCTGCAGAAGTTCCCAGGCCTCTCCAGGTTAATAGATCTGGTAGTTGGTGATGCAGCAAATGATGGAAAAGACCTCTGTCCTTGGGAAACTTGCATTGCCACTGCCACTTGGGATAGACAGTACTTGGTGGGATGGATCTAGTATGATATAACTTCTCCAGTCAGTGCATTTTTTATTTAACTGTATTTTTATAGCCTTTAAAAATGCATTTAAGTTGCCTTAAATATTACAGCATCTTCCACACAAACCGGTTTTGAGCAATACTAATGGGGAACATTAATACTAAGCCTTGTTTAGTATATTAAGCAGCCTTATTTAAGAGTTGCATTGAACTCAGCAGCACTTACTTCTGGGTAAACAAGTGCTTCCCACCCACTTCAAAAGAAATGTGAAGCAAATAGCACCAAGCCATCAAGTTACATGGTGATGGCCAGACCCGACCAAACTAAAACATCAATATCTACAAAATGTGACTGCTCATAAAAACATAGCTAAGCACTGGACAGAATCTGTCCACACTGTTTCTGAGGCCTCTCCTATCTGATTCTGAACCCTTTTTCACATAGTTGTTGTTTGGGAAGTATAAGGAACAACAACATAAAAAAACACACTACAGTTTCAAAATCAGTGGTTGAAATCACTGATGCTTTGATAGGCTCAGCCCACCATCTTGATTTAAAATGGCATCCAGTTCTATCCAAATATCAATTTACTCCTTGAGCTCAGGAACCACCATGAAAAATTTAGCTATAATATCTTAAGAGGTGTCCAAATGCAGGGTGATCAAACAACTTTCCAAAATGCATAGTAGACATGGAGGGAGAGCAGAATTGCCCTTGCTATTCCGACTCCTGTCCTGACTTCCACATATTGCTTATTTCTGAATGGAGTCTACACATGTGCAGATTAAATAAGTGCAGCTGTTCACCCCATGATGGGGAACCTTATAGAGCATCAAATTGCACCTACCACTTCCTCAGGCTCTATGCACAATGGAATGGTCAATGTGTAGAGATCAGGAGTAGAGACAACAAGTGTATCCTCACTCCTGGTCCATGTGTTTTTCTTTATGTTATTAGTCTGCATTCTGATGCTCCAGAGGGTAGGACCCAAACCAATGGATTCAAAATACAAGGAAGGCAATTCTAGGTAAATGTGAGGAAGAACTTTCTGGTGGTAAGAGTTGTTCAATGGTGGAACAGACCTCTTCAGAAGGTGGTGGACTCTCCTTCCTTGGAGGTTTTTAAGCAGAAGTTGGATGGCCATATGTCAGCTGTGATTCCTGCATTACAGGGGTGGTGGGGTGGGGTGATGGTGTTGTACTAGGTGACCCATTGAGTACCTTCCAACTCTTCAATTCTATGATTCTATGTTGAGTATTCCCATATTTCAATAATCAGAAAAGGGCTCTTGAGGACTAGGTAACTGCTCTTTTAAAATAAATAAAAATAGGCCAATTTTTTTAGCATTCAATGATCTCTACAACAGAGGCCATGTTCTCCCCAACCCACCTTCCTAGTACCCGATAATGACATTCATATAATACAAAGTCCTATTGTGCTTGAGTGCATTGTGTAGAACAGGACTGGCTATTGTTTTTAAGCCCAAGGAGCACATTGCTAGCTGTGGTGGGGGAAGCCTCTTGGCTGCCAGGGATGGCGCGCGGAGGCACCCCGCTGGGGGCGGGGTGTCGTGACATCGCGATGCATGTCAGACGGGCTGCGCATGCACAGAAATGCCACGCATGTGCAATCCATCCAGCCTGGCGCTGCTAGTCCCGCAGTGACTGGGCGACCCGCCAAGCGGGTAGCGGCTTGTGGGGCTGCCCTGTCTGTGCTGCTTTACGGATGGGGCAGCCACACGAGCCACTGCTCGCTCGGCAGTTTGCTCGGTTGCTGCGGGAGCAGCAGTGCTGACTTGGATGCACTGCACATGCCCAGAATTTCCGGGCATGCGCAGTGCATCCGGCACGGTGCTGCTGCTCCTGCGGTGACCGGGGGAGCCGCCGGGTGAGCGGCGGCTCATGGGGCTGCCCCGTCTGTCCGTGTAGCAGCATGGACGGGGAGCCAGGAGGTGGGGAGTAGCGGAAGGGACCGCCAAGTGTCACCCCCCCCCCTGGAACACGGGGCAAACCGCCCCTATCGCCCCTCCCTTGCTACACCACTGATTGCTAGTCACCCACCTCTCTGAGGGCCATATTCCAGCAGTGGGAGTAACCAATGTATGCACACATACACTATACTTTCAGACCACATACGCCTGCCACACATGCCCCCCCTCACACACACATGTACACATGCATATGCACACGTCTACAAACACACACCATTTCCAGCTCTCCCCGCTCCAAATCTGTGGTGGCCTTTTACTTTGCACAGATCATGCTCCGAAAAGTAAAAGGCAGTATTTCCAGCCTGATATACACACACCCCTCCAATATTGCTGGCTGGGGGGGGGAATCAAATTTATGAAGCTCCTATTGAGACACCTGTTAGTTGATGAACTTTGTTCAGTTGTGTCCTCTGCCGCAAAAGACAGAAAGAAGGTGGGATTAGCTTGGCGTAGAAATAATATACCTGAACATTTCTCCCTGATGAAACCCAGAAAGCTTGCACACTATTATCTAACTTACAATTGGACTTCCATATATATTTTCTACCTCCTATTGCAAGAGCTTAACTTAGCAGAGTCTCCATTGAGAAATAAACAGATTCAAACTTACGATAGCTGGATTTTTGCCAAGTATGCACTGCCGAAGAGTCAATGTGATGAATCACTGGATCCTTGGGCAAAAATATGAGATGAACATCTTGTCGCCGATGAAAGCGTGGACCTCCCAATGAAATGCTGTGGGTTAAGAATAAACAGTAACATGGCTTTTTGAAACCTGAGTAGTCAACTTGCTGTACTAAGTTAGGGACAAGTTTCTAACCTTGCATTCATGACATTATCCTTCAAATACATAGGTGAGATCGGTGATTTGTCAAACATAAGTGTTTGGGGGTAAACTACAGCCCCCAGGATTCTTTGGAAGAAGCCATGCGCTTGAAATGTGTGTTAAATGTTATGGTGGGGAAATGACTTAAGCTTGGCCCCATCTGCACTATACATCTAAAGCCATATCATACCACCCTAACAGTCATGGCTTCCTCTGTTGTAACCTCCAGGCACACCCTCCAACATTCCTCTGATGAAAATCAGAGCACGTGTCTTTTGGTGCCATGCTCTCACATGAACCAGTTGACCTGCATGAGAGAGCAGCAGCATTGCAAGTGCCAGCATCAACTGCTAGCACCGGCTCATCCCCCTCCCCGAGCTTGGTGGAGGCAACACGAGAGGGGCAAAATGGGACATTCCAGGATCAAATCAGAAGCTGGGGTGGCTTCTGTAATTCTGGGGGTGTCCTGGGAAAATCAGGACACTTGAAAGGGATGTCTGTGTATGATGATTATTAACAGCCACATTGTGCTGACGTGGTCTTGTGAATAAGTCCTAACTGTTGCCTGGCAGGTGGAAGTTTCCACATTTACAGTATTTTTCACCCCATAAGATGCACTTTTTTCCTCCTAAAAAGTAAGGGGAAATATATGTGCGTCTTATGGAGCAAATGGTGGTCCCTGGAGCTGAATTGCCCAGGGGCCAAAAGAGGATCATGCTTTTTATTTTGCAAAGAGAAAAGTGGGTGTTGAAAGGACCCCGCTCAGCAGCTGATTAGCAAGAGATGGGGAGAGAGATAAGAGTCCCCGGCTCCCTTTCAGCCCCACCCTCTTGCTCAGGCATCCATTGTTGAATGTGCTGCAGAGGGAGGTTGTTTGTTTCCCCAGCTACATGTGACTGGCTGATTAGATTATCTGTCTGGAAACTGTAGAAAAGGCTCCCTTTCCTTTAGAAACTGCAGAAATGTGAGTTGAACACCATAAAAATGGGGCTTTCCCTCTTTGCTTTTCCCCCTTTGCAAAAGGAGCTTTGCTTTTCCCCCTTTGCAAAAAAAGCTGCAAAACTTTTAGCTGATCCTCAAAAAAACAGGGGTTTTCCCTTTGCAAAAAAGCTGCAAAACTTTTAGCTGATCATCAAAAAAACCCAGGGCTTTTCCCTTTGCAAAAAAGCTGCAAAACTTGTAGCTGATCCTCAAAAAAAAAAAAAAAAAAACCAGGGCTTTTCCCTTTGCAAAAAAGCTGCAAAACTTTTAGCTGATCCTCAAAAAAGAAAAAAGAAAAAAACAGGGGTTTTAGAGGAGGAAAACCAGAAAAATATTTTTTCCCTTGTTTCCTCCTCTAAAAACGAGGTGCGCCCTATGGTCTGGTGCGCCCTATGGAGCGAAAAATACGGTAAGTTTTGTAGTGATTTAGCATGGTCATTAAGAAAGCTGAGCCACACCTTCATGCAAAAGCAACTGGCAATGGCATTCAGCAAATCTTATTTATGCTACAGGTGGGAAAGGCTTGCAATGCATATTGAAGCAAAGCTCCTCACGTTGGCCCCATCCATCATTCTCTCCTTGTCTTTCAGCAGCATGGTAATAACGTCAGCAGTGACATTTCAATCCATTCTGGCCATAGGAAAAAGTAGCAGCATTGTGATTTTTTTTGGTTCTAGCAGTTATCCTCTTTCCTAATGCAACTGAAGCAGACTTTGAAGCAACACCAGCAGACAGTGGTGCAATTAGGTAACTTTAGACTGTAGACTTAATTGTATTGAGATGTATCCTTTAGGTGGCAATATACTCTATTTCAGTTACTTGAAAATGTAGAAATCTGGTCCTGCTATGTTTAAGGGCTGCCCTGCTCATTCTGCTCTGAAGTCCTACCCTGATGGCAACATTGCTTGCATAACTAACTTTATGTGGCTGTAATAAGACCAGAAAACACAAAGCAGTGCAAACAGGTGTAGAACTTTCTTGTGTCAATCTATCCAGGGTCATTAACTGTCAGCAAGAAGAAGCTGATCATGTTGAGCAAAGGATGTGAAATCAATGGAATCAGAGCTTTCTGTAGAAGGAGTTGGCTTAAGATTCAGAAATCAAACTACAAAAATTCCTCTGGCAGGATTTGCATGCCCTTAGGTAGAAGGTATCAAAAGACACCTCCAACACCTGTTAAATTTGTTTCACAAAGCAGAATCACCCCAATATACATGTTCCAGAAAACCAAGTGCCCGTATAAAGAGGAGGATCCTTGCATGAGTCTCTAACAAAGCTATAAATCCAGAATTTCCTGGAAATTGTCGGGATTTTGCCATCGGAAACAGTGTCCAGGTGAGAATCGCTTAAATCTGGACATATGTCAACCCATAAGTGTTGTAAGTGGGCTTTATTCCAAATTTCCTTTAAAATAGCTCAACAACTTTATGGCAACTTTACTTAACCCTGTGATAGAAAATGTATATTGTGCCAATGTATGAAGTCTCCTTGTTTGGGGCAGTTCCATTCAAACTTGTTCTTTGGGTGCTGACTTACTGCAGTAGAATAAACTAGGGAGCCTAATGGGTGCCTTACTTTATACTCCTTGGTCTTGTCTATCATATAACACCCCTACCTGGGAAACAAACTGCTTCGGTGGATTCCCTTAAAAGTTATGAATTGCTTCAGATATGAATCTGTGGTGGGTATCCCTGGGGCAGGAACAGGGTAAGTCTAGGGGCTGCAGGTTTGGGCTACAGGTGGGCTGGGGGCCTCTGCACAGCCCTTCAAATATTTAAAAATAGCTTTCAAAGAGACTAAGCTTTCTGCACAGGCTAAGAAAATATTTCTCTTCATGTCTTCATGATTTCAGCAGATTGACAGGTGGGTGGCCTTATCTCCCTGCCAGAATGGCCTGCAGGGTTTGAGGGAGGTCAAGATCCAGCCCACCAGCCAGCCACACTTGGTTTCCTACCCCTGCTAGGTATGAATAGCCAGCTCCTTCAATGAATATGGATACAGTATTTTTATGTAGTCAAAAAGGTACCATCCACAGACAAGAGAGAGGTACCAGCAGACTCCAGTGAACTCCAAAGTGTGCAGAAACAGGGACAAAGGGGAGGAAGAACAGCTCAGTGACCATGGTCATGGGATGCTGGCTGGCTGGTAGAGTGGGCAGACTGAAAATTTAGGGGAATGGAGTATTTAGGGGGAAAGGCATGGCTGCTAGACCTCTGAATCCCTAACAAGAACACTGGCATGTTACAGCATTTTGTTGCAGATCCCACCACTTTCACTTATAGCCCACCTTCAAGTTCAAGACCATTAATTTCAGAGTCTAAAACAAGAACAGGGAATCTTTTTCACCCCAAGAGCTGCATTTCCTTCTAAGGCAACCTTCTGGGGTCCACTTGCAGTGGTGGGCAGGGTGAAAGACAAAAGTGGAAAGTGGGATGAATGTCCATCTTAGCTTAGTACAATAGACTAGTTTCTACACATGGTATCTCCTCTGGGCAAGCAGAAGTCGTTATCAGAGTTCTAAGACATATTCAAGCCAGACGAAAACATTCAGTCAAGGTTGGGAGGGTGGGTGGGAGGGTGGATAACAGATAGGACCTAGAAAACATATCAAGGGTCAGACAGAGAGGCCTGGGTCTGAATTTCTCTAACCTGGTCTAGTGTGGAGTCAGATGGAGGTGAAAATTAGTGGGCTTCATTTTGATACTGTTGCTTCAGGTGGAAAAGCAATTGCAGTCTGCATTGGCTAGGATGTGACAATTCACTCACTGTTTGTGTGTTCAGAAGTACTTTCTTGTTTTTGCATTATGACACAAGTTATAAAGCAGAGCCCCCTTCTGAAGCTTGCAAAGCAAATTCTGCATCTGAGTTCAGTGTAAACCGTGTTTGCTTTCTACCTGGCTGGGAAATACAACAAAAATAAATACTGCTTTTTAGAGCCAATGTTGATGTTTTGAACCATAGCTCCTGCTATGGTAAAAATAATAAAGAGTTAAGAAACAGAAGTGCAGATGAATTCATCGAAGTGACTGCTCTTTTCAGCTTGCTGATTCATTGTAGGCTTTTGGGGCACAGAGACAAGATAAAGACAATTCAAATTTTAGATGCAGAAACTCTGGCTTGTTTGCCCCTCAGTGCCAAATGTTTATACAGCCTCAACCCACCTGTGGCTGTAAGGGAAAATTATTCCAACATCTCTCTCCAGCTTCTAACAGCTTCTCAGAGAACCATATCATTTTGACCAATGATTCATTTATAAAAAATTATTGTCATCAAAGCACCATGGGGAGAATTGGCATGACAAACTTGAAAGGACTGAATGAAGCTTATTGGGATGGCTATGATAAAATAAGAAAAATGGGAGAGAGGGTGGCAGGAGAATGTTGACCCTGTGAATAGGAAGTTATTGAAGAATTAGTGCTAGAAATCTGATTTTACAGTGCATGTTGAGTAAGTGAAAGGCAAATGTATGGCTCATAAAACCACCTATTTCACCACACACACACACACACACACACACTACAGAGAAAATAAATATAAGGGTGGGCCACCTACTTTAAAGGACAATAGTGGCAATAGATGTGATAGAAAGTGCTCTTGAACCTTGGATTCCCAGAGGTCTAAAACTCCTATCACCCCCAGCAAGCTTAATCGATGGTCAGGGATGATGGGAGTTGAAGTCCAACAGCTTCTGAAGACCTAAGGTTGAATAATTCTGTCAACTCTAGAAACAAATGCCCCTGTTTTTCACTGCTTACACACTTGCATTCACCCATGCACACGCAGCCCTGTGATAAAATTCAGTAGCCTTTCACACAACACAAGTGAAATTCTAGGGCAGAAAAGGGGTTAGTCAGATCTCTCTAGCACCCGAAACTATTCAGAGCTTGGAAATACTTTTCCAAAGAGACCCAGGGATCTTAGCAGATTTTGGGGTTCTAAAACCCTAACTTGGCCAAAAGTACCAGTGCTAAATGCACATGCTTAGTATGTGCAAGGTACTAGTCTCAATTTCAGTGACAGGGTTTCAAGTAGAGGGGCTGGGAAAGACATCTCCCTGAGAGACATTGAAGAACTTCTGCCAAGAATATTGATTTATTGCATCTACATCCTATCTTTTCCTTCAAGGAGCTAAAGGTGGCGTATCTGGTCCCCCCCCTTTAATTCACACAAGAACCCTGTGAGTTGGGTTAGGTTGAGAGGCAGTGACAGGTTCAACATCACCCAGTGAGCTTCATGGCTGAATGGGAATTTGGACCCCCGTTTCCCAGGTCTTTATCCAATACTCTAACCACTACAGCATACTGACACTCTAATAGTAAATGACCCAGGACAAAATGGACCGGTGATCTGACTTTGCATATATAAGGCAGTTTTGCAGGTCCAGTAAAAGGAATCTACAGCCCATTGATGAATCCAAATGTATCTTGAGAAGTCTCATAATCCAAAACTCAACAGGTTCCTAGATAGTCCCAGGGACGTATAATGTCATAGCAGTCACCATTTTATATACTTATAACTATGCAGATTTCTTTTAAACTAAAGGTAATTGGTGGACTTTTAGAATGTATAGTGCTTTAGAAACCATTTATATTTGCCAAGGGACTATATATGAGGCTCAAGAAGTGTACAGCATCCAGAAAGACTGGAGAATATAATGGTTGTTAGTTTGGTAGGGTTGCCATATTTTGAAGATCAAAAAAGAGGACGCTATGACAGCCATTCAAAGTAAATAAATGCAAATTTGTCTCACATTTTACCCCCCCCCCCAAAGAGGACATGTCCTGGAAAAAGAGGACACATGGCAACCCTAATTTGGGGTCTTATATAAAGCTCAAGGGCTCTACATGGACAGAAACCTTTTATGCAAAGGCACTTCCAGGGATTTTGTATAACTCTTTAAGAGAATGACATTTACCTACACAATATAGCTTTCCAAAAAACCTTGTAGAAAACTTCAGAACATAATTCATGAAATCAATATGCAAAGGGAAGATCCTATAGCATCCAGAGTTCCCACAGAAAATATAAAACTCCTATAGTATCCAAAGCACGAGAGCAAGAGGGAGAAAGAGTGCTTACATATACCACTTAAAGATTCTACAGCATGCCTGGTCCTTCAACATGCGCACACCTCTGTAGTTCAGGTGGTCTTTTATAGCACTTACACATGACTCAAGGATTCTTTAGTCCACATGCACATCTCGCAAAGGATCTATAATAGTATTTAGGAAGTCCTGCAGTCTGGAGACCTTCTATAGTTATGAACATTTTTACCCAAAAGCAGACTTTAAATGAATGGGGGGGGGGAACCGACCCACATGACGCTGATACAAAAATCTTGCACATAGACTATGTAAAATAACGAAAGTTTACTATCCCCCCCCCGACTTCTCTCTTACCCGTTCTATCCACCCCCAACCTCTCTTCTCCCCCAATCTCATACTGTCTATAATATTAGTGTCTAACATTGAATGTAAATGATCCATAGAAAGGATTCTATCAACTGAAAACAGAGACGCTATATGTACTTTCGTTACCCAAGAAAAATATTCAATAAATCATTTTTCTAAAAGCAGACTTCATAGAACACCCAGTTAGCATATATAAGCACCTATTCTTTAATCCAAAATGTCAACCCTGGATAGTTTCTAAGGACACTCTAGAAAGTCCGAAAGATACCGAGGAACTCAGACACCACATAGAACCCAGGGATTCTTTACACAAAGTAAAGAATTGTACAATCTTCGGCTTCAACTCCTTCCCTCTTCCCTTTTCCATGCTATATGCTACGGATGGAATTCCCATGCTCAAAGACAGCTTCCCTCAGGTTTCCATTTTCGGGGGATGAGGACAAAGCAACAGAAGTTAGACACTTCCAACACACGCTTCCTTGCAACCAACGGAAAACCAATGGGACTCGGCTAGAAAACAATGCGACTCACTGGAACTTGAGCATCTCTCAACACTTTGATGGGCTGCGGCCAAAGGTCTTACAGCAGTCGGAAAAGTGATATATGCTCAGTCAAGCAATTGCTGGGCTGATGAACCTCAAGGAGCCCCAAAAACAACCGAATGCACGGACGCGCTGTCCTCCGTCTCTATAGAACTATGCAGAACTACGTCCAAAAGGCAGACCCTATGTGAGGGTATAGTTTCTAGGTTCCTTACGCTCTAGTGTTATTCTGAATGCCACGCACATTTATGCTGGTAACAACAACGAACAATCACAACGAACAACCTGGAACGCCTGAAGCGACTGCAGAAATATATGCCTCTGAGCTACCTTAATGAAGGAACCTCTTTGTGTATACCTTTTCCTTGCCTCGGCTTCCTTGCCTCAGTCAAGCACTTACCGAGCTGGCCTCGTGGAAGCGGTAGATCCTGGTCCCCCTCTCCCCCTCAGCGTCCCTCAAGCCTGCAGGTGAGAGAGTGGCAAGGCGCACCCCTCACAGCCGTTGTCCTCCCTCCGTTTCCCTTCGGGGATGGATCAGCTGGAGCTTGTGAGGGCGCCAGGGGGAGAGATAAGTCCACAAGGGCTCCGCCTCCCGCCAGTCCCCCTCGGAGCGAAGGGGGGGAGGGAAGCCCGAAATCAGGGAACGGGAGGGGAGGGAGGGGGGAAAGAAGAGCGGAGACTCGGCGCCGAGGCTGCTGTCCGCGGCCACGGCGGTGCTGAAATGCGCCCTGTGCCTCTCCGCCTGCCTCCCCTAGCTCAGCCGTTGTAGCGTAAAAGAGTGGTCATGGCAACTCCGCGTCACACAGTTTGAGGTGGGGCTGCCTAATGGGTCTTCCTCCTTGCTGTGTGCCCGTGGGAGGCGGCAGACAGAGTCCGTGGGGGTTAGGGGAGGGGGATTCCCGATCCCCCACCGCAGGGAAGGGGGAAACCCAGCGATCCGCCTCGTTAGTTAGCTTGTCAGTTTCTGCCCGGTTAATTTCACCCGCAGCCAAGGTTTCCCTTCTCACCAGAGACTCCACTTCAATTCTTATTCTTTTTTTTTAACTGTCGGCATTTTTTTAAAAAAGGGGAAAAACAATGGTTTTTCTTTCTTCTTTCTTTCAAGGGATTTCCAGTTCTACGGAAAAGGGCTTAGCTGGAAGCAGAACTTCGTGAAGCCCCTGCACCTGTTTTCAAGCCATAATTATTGTGGATTACAATAAAGAGGAGAGAGAGAGATTCAGGTCATATGTTGTGGATGATTGCTTTCACCAAAGGGCAACCACAGCTAGCCCGTAGAAACTGAGATTCTGAGAATGGGCTTCAGACACAAAGCAGGTCGATAAGGCAGTCTTGGAGTACCAGCTCTCCTCGATTTCTAGTGGTAGATCATGGATGGGGAACCTTTTTCAGTCTGAGGACTGCATTCCCTTCTGGATAGCTTTTGGAGGGGGGGTACTTGCCAGTGGTGGGCAGGACCAGAGATAAAATAGGATGGTCAACTAAAGCAAATTTTACCTTTGCTGAGTAGTCTAGTTTCTAAACTTGCACACACACCATCTCCAAGGCATTATGAGACTATAAGAAGATATTCCAGCTAGGCAAATGTACCGGTAAAGGTAAAGGGACCCCTGACCGTTATGTCCAGTTGTGCATGACTCTGGGGTTGCAGCACTCATCTTGCTTTACTGGCTGAGGGAGCCGGTGTACAGCTTCTGGGTCATGTGGCCAGCATGACTAAGCCACTTCTGGTGAACCAGAGCAGTGCATGGAAATGCCGTTTACCTTCCCACCAGAGCGGTACCTATTTATCTACTTGGACTTAGTGCTTTTGAACTGCTAGGTTGGCAGGAGCAGGGACCAAGCAACGGGAGCTCACCCTGTTGTGGGGATTGGAACCGCTGACCTTCTGATCAGCAAGGCTAGGCTCTGTGGTTTAACCCACAGCGCCACCCACAAATATACTGGGGGAGGATGCAAAATAAGTCTAGTCAAAGGCTGTGGCCTGTGCAGAGAGTGTGTGGCTTGAGTATGACCTGGGGAAAGTTCTGAGGACCACACAGAGAGGATTGGAGGGCTGCATTTGTCCTGAGTCAGGGGTCAGCAAACTTTTTCAGCAGGCGGCCAGTCCACTGTCCCTCAGACCTTGTGTGGGGCTGGACTATATTTTGAGAAAGAAAAAAAAAGAATGAATTCCTATGCCCCACAAATAACCCAGAGATGCATTTTAAATAAAAGGACACATTCTACTCATGTAAAAACATGCTAATTCCTGAACCACCCACGGGCTAGATTTAGAAAGCGATTGGGCTGGATCCGGCCCCTGGGTCTTAGTTTGCCTACCTATGTTCCTGACAGCCTGAGGTTCCTCAACAATAGTCTACAGCCATTAATGGATCCCAAGGCCAGCTAAGCTGTAAAGTCACTAAGGCAACTTCTAGAAATATAGAACTATTTATTCAAACATTTTTATAAGTAAGAAAACTCCCTCCTGATATAAGAATTAGAGACCAAGGGTGCAGATTTTTATTTTATTTTAAAAATGTTCCAATATTAATTTGCATTTAAACTTTGACCAGAATGCATCCATGAATTATTCCTGTGTGCCTGCATTTTGTGACTCTCATGCCTCCCCCCTTCACTGCATTCCATCTCTCCTATCTGACCCTGAAAGTGGCGCAAATGATAGGATGTTTTTCTATGTTGTGAGTTAGCACCAGCATCTCCTCAAGAGCTTCCAGGGACAGATACGGGAAGGTCTGGTTGTCTAGACACCTGTCCGATAAGTTGTAGGCTGAGACCACATGTTTTGGAACACACCAAGGAAGTTGATAGCAGTGTGCAGTCATGTAACTTTACATTCTTTGATCTGTAACCTTTCTTTACGTATGTAGAAGGACATTTGGTGTTTTATGACTCTGTTGGTTTCTCTCCCTATGAATTCTTGTTCTAATTCTCCTTGTGGCAGACTTCTTAGCTGGCAGTTCAGCTAGAACAGTGTTTTTCAACCACTGTTCCGCGGCACACTAGTGTGCCGCGAGATGTTGCCTGGTGTGCCGTGGGAAAAATTGAAAAATTCAAGAGAATTACTTTATATATAGTCAATATAGGCACAGAGTTAATTTTTTTAACATTTTCTAATGGTGGTGTGCCTCGTGATTTTTTTCATGAAACAAGTGTGCCTTTGCCCAAAAAAGGTTGAAAAACACTGAGCTAGAACAACCATGTTAAGTTGAGCTCTGCCCTATTGCAAGAGTTACAATAAACGCTGGTTCCCTTACTGGATTTGAATTAATTTCCTTGGTTCTGTGTTTTATTTAAAAGGTGGTTTCTCACCTGGGTAATGAAAAAGTGATGTAGAAGTAAATTCTTACCACACTCCCAAGTTCCAGCTTTGTACTTTCCAGGCCTTTCTTTGGGTAACTTAAAACCACCTCAGCAGGGATTTCTTGTTGCCAAAATGTGCACTCCACATTACTGACTTTTTAAGAATGAAAACTCTGTAAATATTTGCAAGCACATCAGGTATCATGCCCACTTCTTCTTCTGTTATGGATTGAGAATTGATTGGTGGGGGGGGGGGCAGAATGCACCCTGTCTTTTCTCTCTGCTTATATCTGAATTAAGGTGACAGGAAATAATGAAGGAACTGTGATGCAAGAGAGGTGACGGCTCATATCTCAGGTCAATACTACTATTGCACTGTTATCAAACACTTCTAATAGGCCAATAGACATTGGGCAGGGAGATGGGGCTTAGGCTAAGGGAGAGAGAACACACCTGCATGCAGGTGGTCCCAGGTCCAGACCCTGGCTTCTCCGCTTGAACAGATCAGGTAGCAGTGGGTGGGAAAGACGTTGGTCTGAGATCCTGGAGAATCACAGCAGATCAGTGTTCTTGAACCTCAGGTCTCCAATGTCATAGGACTACAACTCCCCCAATCCCAAGCCAATTTAGCTAATGGTCAGGGATGATGGGCGTTGTTGGTGTCACAGACTAATGTTCTTGAACCTTGGGTCCCCAGATGTTTTTAGACCAATACTCTCACCAAACCTAGCCAGCTATGACACCACAGACGGGCCAGCAAGTGGCCTGCGTGTGTGATCTGCACGTGTATACTGCATGTGTGGTGAGAACACTTGTGTGCTGTGTACATGCAGGAATGTGGGTTGGCAATACCTAGTTTTGCTGTAGCTACACACACTGCTGGCATGTGGTCATCCTCAGAGTGCTGCATACCAGAAACTGCAGCCACCATGCTGAAAAGCGTTTAGTATACAATTCATTTGTGATCCTCACTGCCTTAGGCAGCTTCCAGAGTTTATTATTATTATTTTATTAAAAGAATTTCAGTTATATAAGATAAAGTGATAAAAGAGAGAAAAGAAAGAGAGAAAAGTGCAAAGAAAAACAACAAGAAAGAAAGAAAGATATAACATACTGGTAGTACACTAAATATAATCAGTATACTAAATATAATGATTCCAGGCTGTTGCTGCTTTGCAGATGGGATCCACTACATACTGGCAAGTTCAGAATGTAATTAAAGTGGAAGAGCTATAGTTCAGTAGTAGAACTGCCTTGAATGTACTACAGAAAGTCTCAGGTTTAATCAAAATTTCCAGGTAGGGCTAGGAGAGCTGAAACCCTGAATAGTCACTGCCAGTCAGTAGACAATACTGAGCTAGAGGGACCTGTGGGAGATTAGCAGCCAAACTTAACAAATGTGTATTCTTGTTATAGTTAACTGGGAAGAGACTAATGTTACAGAGCTGTATTGCTGATGGGCAGATACTCAGACCACAGGAATACAACTGGTAGCAAGGGTGCTATGTGATGTCATTTTCCCTTCCTCTCCTGGAGAGGAAGGAACATATAGTACAGTGGTACCTCAGGTTACATACGCTTCAGGTTACATGCTCTGCTAACCCAGAAATAACGCTTCAGGTGCTTCAGGTTAAGAACAGTTTCAGGTTAAGAAAGGACCTCCAGAACGAATTAAGTTCTTAACCCGAGGTACCACTCTACTTTCTGTTCTTCTCTCTTTTCCTTTGACCACTGTTGGATACAAATGTTTGCTCCAGCTGCCTGAAGCTGGTTATACTGTAAATAAAAGTATTTTGCCTGCATAGTTACTGTGAACCAATGCAAGTAAGTGAATCTTATTTTTAAACACTTTACAAGTGTTGCCTGATTCTTTATTTAGCAGTGTGAAACAAGGTTTTATTATTTATTGAATTTATATACTGCCCTATACCTGCAGGTCTCAGGGCAGTTCACAGCCTAATTCCTATGCTTTTAAGTGTGCTGCCAAGGATGGGATTTTAAAACTCTCTACAACCCATACATATAGAGGCCTGTGAGATAAATTGAAATTAACATACCCTCTCCTACATACATATATGGTCTGGGTTGGCATAAGGCATTTTGTCCCCATGGAGTTGGCACTCCTGTACAACTATTCCTCTTCTCCCCGCAAAATCAGCCCTTTATTCTTCAGTGATGAGAAAATGCAGAGAAAAGTGTGGAATAACTAGTGTTTGGTTTTTCCCCACATAGCTTTCCAGCAAACCAGTAAGAATGAATGTTCAGTAAACAATGGCTATTGTAGAATCCCACCACCATAAATGTGCACAAGCCATCAGAACCAATGTTCCAAAACAGGCCATCTTTAAGCAACCAGTCTGATAACAGAGAGCCTTGCCTTTTGATTCAGGATGCCTTGTGTCCAAAATATTACTCATGAATGAATCAACTACCTTGGACCAGCTGGGCAATGATGAATAAGCTAAGGTTACAAGAAGTCATTATGTTAAACAAAAGCCATGTTTCTCTGTTACTCATGCTAAGTAATACTATTAGTCTTTTACTTTCACATTGAAACTCAATGGGGTCAAAGCAGTGTTCCCGTCTATCAAACAGTGCTTGTTGCTGAGCACTATACAGGTGGGGCTTAAACCAAAGGAAAGGGCAGGCATTTGGACCACAGAGCAACTATAGCTGTGGAGTGCTGTAGCCTTTTATTACAAGCTGTGCAATTCATTAAACCCCCATTAAAAGAAGAAATAAATAGTTTAATCAGACTCAGTATTACCCATGCCACTAAGGAACAACACAGGGCACCCTACATACCTTCATTTCAGAGCTTGGTCTTATTACGCCATACGATTAAAAAACAGCCCAATGCATTTAGACATCCATTGTCAAGAGACTCGACAGAAACAGAGCTGTATGGATACAAGATTACCTGGGGCACATCTGCCATCTTCAGAGAACAGGAATGTCATTTTACTGAATCATACAAAGGGATGTGATATTTTGTGAAGAGAGCTGAGTTTGTTTCCCAGCCTGGGGACATAATGTAGTGAAACCTACAGGCTATGGCCTATTAGTCAGCATCATGTGTCCTCAGCTCCAGATTACAGGTCTGGAGAATGTTAACACATGTTGAAAGATTTGGGCTTCTTTCGCACAGAAAAGACTTGACAACACTTTTCAAATGCACAGGGCAGCTAGAGAATGAGTAACAGCTGCTACCAGTGCAGTCCTATGCTTGCTTACTGAAATGTATATAAAAAGCTGGCTTACAACAGGTCAGACAGCTGGAATATCTAGTTCAGTCATTTGTATTCCTAATTATTGTTGTTTAGTAGGACTGCAGCCTAAAACAGCATAACTATCAGCAGCAACAGATTCAGACTGGAGCCAACTGGGGGCAGCTACCCCTTCGACTATGTCTGGGGGGGCACAGAAAGGAAACCAGGTTGGAAGGGGGCCATGGTCAGAAAAAGGTTGGGAAACACTGGTTTAGAAAATCATTTAGGAGGTCCCTCAAAACCCTCAGGAATTTTCAAGTTACCACTGGGGGTGGATTTGGGAACCATTGTCCTAATCAACAAAGCTATTGGGTTCCCAGAGGGGTTATGACCTGCAACAGGCAGTGGCTTATGGAAAAATACTTACAACTCAACTTCTGGAAGGTCTGCAGAGGAGCCTATTGACGATCCCAACACATACATGACTAATAATTTTTAAAGCAGGTTTGCATGGTAAAGGCTTAGGGTTAAAGGTGAATCCTGAGTCTGAAAACTACTTCACTTAGAACACATTGGCATCACTTTTCAGTATAAAAATAAATCCTGTGAAATCAATAGAGATGCTCTGATGCTTCAAAGCCAGAGGAGAATTTAGCCCTGGGAGACGACTCTGTGACGGAATGGAAGATCAATAGAACTTGACAGGCATGCAGCTGTGTTGCTTCCAGTGACGTTAAAGCCCATTTACCTCTTCTGAGGAGTGATGTCAGCTAGGCATGAGTCACTCTAGAGGAAAGCAGTAACCTTAGTCAGTGTTCTATATTTATAAATTCATGACAAAATAATAGTACTCTAGCCAGGATTGGTTTGTTATTGTTGTATGTCAAACAAATGCATGTCCTTTGGGACATCAACCAATAGGGGTCTCTTATGGTAGAAAAAAATGGGATAAAATGTTAAATGATTCTCAACAAGTACATAAATGGTGATGAATCTCTATTTAAAGCAGGAAACCTTTGGTCCTCCAGATGTTATAAACTCCAGCTCCCATAAACTCTAGGCAGCATGGCCAAGGTCAGGGATGATGAGAGCTGGAGCCCAGACACCACCAGCGGGCTTATATTGGACAAGATAGACAGGAACACAATATTATATAGCTTTTCTGCAGCAAGACGTTTTTCACCAGGTAACATTGCAAGCACCTAGGTGCCACAAACTATTCTGCCAGTCTTTCTCAACAGGAAATGAATACATATTCGCAACATTTTGAGGGTTTAGCTGATATTTAACAGAAGTGTGTAATAACAGAAAGATCTTGCATCAAACAAGAGCTGTGAAAGAAAAGGAAAATGAGATTTTATATGAACAAAAAGATACTGTAAAGAGACATTCAAGTGTACTTATTTCTTGAGTATTCCCCCCCCCCATTATATGGTTAGAGACAGAGCATGCAATCCAATTTCTGGTCTCTCTTCACTTTCTTAATTTCAGTGGCACTTATTCCCAGGCACTGCTAGATTGCAACCTAGGATGGGGTAAGGTAAAGGGACCCCTGACCATTAGGTCCAGTCGCAGACGACTCTGGGGTTGTGGCGCTCATCTCGCTTTACTGGCCAAGGGAGCCGGCGTACAGCTTCCGGATCATGTGGCCAGCATGACTAAGCTGCTTCTGGTGAACCAGAGCAGCACACGGAAACACCGTTTACCTTCCCACCGGAGTGGTACCTATTTATCTACTTGACTTTGATGTGCTTTCGAACTGCTAGGTTGGCAAATTTTAAATGAAAACTTTTAAAAGTATATATAATACTTAGGAGAAAATAACTTTGACATCAGACTGTATTTATTTTGTGTAAACCTGGTTAGAAGAATCAGAATAATCTCCTCTGAAATCTTTTTTGAGAATGTCTAACAGTTAATGGGGAACATTTAATAGTACATTTAATGGAGAGCCAGTGTGGTGTAGTGGTTAAGAGCGGTAGACTCGTTATCTGGTGAACTGGGTTCGCGTCTCCACTCCTCCACATGCAGCTGCTGGGTGACCTTGGGCTAGTCACACTTCTCTGAAGTCTCTCAGCCCCACTCACCTCACAGAGTGTTTGTTGTGGGGGAGGAAAGGAAAGGAGAATGTTAGCCGCTTTGAGACTCCTTCGGGTAGTGAAAAGCGGGATATCAAATCCAAACTCTTCTTCTTCTTCTACCAATCTTGCCTGTACCAAGCTTAGATTAAGTGAATTTTGATTTCATTAATACAGTATCTCATTTTCATTTTATACACCTGTGATTTAAGGGATTCCTAACAGAACCAATCACTAACAACCATTTGCTTACCTCCTGCTTCAGGAGAGCTAAAAAAGAAGCAAGCTGAGCTAGTGGGCCCATTAATTCATTAAAAACATCAGTCTCTATTTTACCTGAACTCCAAAGCCATGTAATAATTTGTTCGCTGCCCCTCCCACTTATTTATCTGCTAAATGTAATGCAGCCGAGCTCTTGTTTACCTTTCCCCTTTATCATGCCAGTTTACTTTCTTCAGGGAACTTTTAGTATGAGCATTTGGTTTGGTGATCCTCCAACTGTGAACATAGGAACAGTCCAAATATAGGCTTTTTGGTGAGAACTAAGCCTCTGAAGCAGAGGCAGGAACTTTTAACCCTCTCATCAGCCCCAGCCAGTATGCCCAAGTAATGCCAGGGACTATGAGAGCTGTGATCCAGCAATGTCTTGGGGAGCACAGGCTCCCTATATCTACTTGGAAAGAAAAGACTCATTGCCTTCTGTGGGAACAAAGAAGTAGATGGCACTTAACTAAAATGTGGTAAGAGGGAGAAAGAAAGAGCAGCTAACACAATAGGCTTTCAAAGTTAAACCTGGTTTATTTTAAAATCTTAACAGCTAGTTCTTACAAAGAGAGAGAGAGAGAGAGAGAGAGAGAGAGAGAGAGAGAGAGAGAGAGAGAAACCCCAAGTGAAAGAAGCTGAGCCTTAAATGATATGGATCAATGTCACAAGCAATTTCCCTCAAGGTGCAGGTTTATCTTTCCACTGCTGTGATTGGATGCAAATCTGCTCTGGAAGGAATCAATAAAAGGGTACCATAAAAGGGGTGAGTGTAACAGTATAAGAACTCTAGAAATTGCTTTAGCAAAACTCTAGCTTTGCTTTCAAACTCTATCATTTCACTGGACAGCTCCTTTCCCAGCCACTCCAACTCCTAATCACAATTGTCCAGAGTTTTTTCTGCTTCAAGGTAAAGGTTAAAAGAATCTTCACAAGACATATAACTGGTGGATTCAATGGTCTCTGCAATGTCCTCTACCTGATCAAATAGGATACTAGCAAGGGATTTTCGAGAAGCGGTTGATCTTCTTCCACTAACTATTACCCTAGGAGAGAAACAAAGGCTGGTTGTGGACAATTTAGACTTTGGCGTTGAAATAATACCAGGTAGTTTGTTTGTAGGAGATCCTTGTCTGTGCGTACTATCATCCTAATCAATTATAAAACAACTGTCATCCTCTTCACTATCTGAAATGATAATTTTAACGGGCATATTTTTATGATGAGAAGAAAGCTCACTGTTGTTCATCAAAACATCGTCAGAGCCACCAATAACCATAGATCTTTTGCTGGCTTGGAGACTTCTGTTGTTCCAAGAGCTACAGTGGCTATTCAGTTGAAATCTTGTGTTCTCTGTATCCTTCAATGACATTTCAACTCCTGAGATATCGTGCAACTGATCCACGGAATCATCTGAGACAAGTATGAAATCACACTGGGGAGAACCAGATAGAGTCTCATCCACCATTATTACACTCATTCCAGATTTCTGCGCAAAACTGAGGTCTGAGATTTTACTGGACTGCAGTTGAGGTGCTACTGAGGCATCTGGCTCAGCAACTTCACCTGCCTCTCCATGTGGACTTGTAGGAACATTGAGAGACATGTCAGCCTCGCCTTGTTGCTTTACATGGTTAGACACATACTCTGATGACTCCTTGTAAGATAATGAATGAGCTTGAGTAAAAGAAGATATAGGAGTTACTTCTTGTTGACTGGCTGGTTTGCATTCTTCGTTCATGGATGCAGAGATATCCATATTAGTTATGTTCTGAAGCACTCGTTCATTCTCCTTAATAAGTAGCTCTGTCATCTGAGAACTCACATTGACAATGTCATCATCACTGTCACCTACAAGACTGATGTTCTCACTGCTTGTGGGTTCGTCAGTTACAGGTGGGACGAGAGCGTAATTCGGAGAAGGCTCATGTGGCTTTTTCTTTGGCTGGGTGGACAATTCCATTTCTCTCAGCCATGCCCCTTCAGTCGTGTGTCGGAGGTTTCTCATCAGTTGGTCCTTTAGCTGTGATTCCAGCTGTAACAGCTTTTGGGCATTCTGTACCCTTTGTTCAATGTCCGTGTGGACTTCTTCACCCTCAGCTTCATCTTCATGAACTGCTTCGTGTGTGTACATTAAGTCGTGGTCTGATATGCCAAATATCTCCAGTGAATGGAGATATGCAATGTGCTTGTCCAGCTGATTATCTGTTTTTCTTTGGCTTGCATGCAAAGACTGAAGCTGGAGCTGTGTTGCTGAGCTTTGAGTATCTCCCAGTGTGAACAACTCCCTTAGTTCTTGCATAGTGAAATATCTGTATGGATCTTTCCTATCTCCCATGCTTTGTCGTATTAATGAGTCTTTGAATATTTGCCTTCTGTAGATTTTCTCCTCCACTGTCCCACAGCAAATTAGCCGGTAGATTACAACATTGTCCTTCTGCCCTATCCTGTAAACCCTGTCTACGGCTTGAGCATCTATAGCTGGATTCCAGCTAGGATCAAAAATCACCACCCTGGTAGCTGCTGTTAAGGTTAGACCAACCCCACCAACTTGGGTAGTAAGCAGAAACACAGAGTATTCTTTGCTCTTCTGAAAGACACTAATTCTCCTTTTTCGCTCCCCCAAATGGCTTACAGTTCCATCAATGCGCATTAGCTTAAAGCACCTGTGCGTTAAGATGTGCTCTATAATATCCAGCATTTTTCTTGAATGAGAAAACACCAGTGTTCTGTGCCCCTCCTCCTGCAATCTTTCCAACAGGGCCACGAGGAAGCACAGCTTTCCTGATTCCGCCATCAGAGTCTCATCCGAAATGTGCCCAAGGTTTCTCTTCATGCTGGAATGCCCATCATTTTCATCACCATCCACCGTATTATAATTGAGAGCTTCCAGACCAAGTTTGCTACATGCTCGTGCTGACAACAGCCTTGGGTGATCACAGAGTTTATTCAAGACACTCAGTTCAGCAAGTGGGGACCTTGTGGTCATTAACAACTTTTGAATATGATCCAAAGACAAAAAGTCCCTATATATTTCTTTTTGTATGGGTGATAAGTATACCCACACAATGAAGTCATTTTTTCTGGGCAGAGAAGGTATTTCAGAAGAAACAGTCTTGCTCTGATATTCTGGGAGACTGTTTTTAAGTTCAGGCTTAAGTTTGTTCTGTAGTGCATCTTTACTCCGTCTTAGGAAATACGGCTTGATTATGGACATCAGGTTTTCAGAGATCTTAAGTCCCAGTGCTTTCTCTTCCTGGGTTGCATTCTTTGTCCTGGCTCTTATGAGAGGTTTTTCATATTCCACCCCGAACGTTTTCATGGTGCCTAGAAGCGATCCTTGACAAGCAAAGTCAAAAAGAGCCCAGAGTTCTTTTAGGTTGTTTTGGACTGGAGTCCCTGTGAGCAGGATGCGGTTTTGAGAAGAGATAGCATGCACAGATTTTGTCATTTGGGCAGACGGTGTTTTAATTTTATGAGCTTCATCAAGGATGACGTAGTCCCAGATGAAATCCTTCCCATTAAAGCTCGATAACTGCTGCCAATTTCTGAGGACCAGCTGATAAGTCGTGAGCAAGATACCACTCCTCTTCTGGATCCTCTTCAGATTTTTCTCACATTCATGCTTGTTGGGACCATGAAAGACACTCACTCGCAGCCCAGGAGTCCACTTGGCAAACTCTTTAAGCCAGTTGCTCAAAAGGCTAGGTGGCATAATTAACAGCACAGTCCGAATGAGTTCTTCATTAAACATGCCCGAGAGGAAAGCAATGATCTGAATGGTTTTCCCCAAGCCCATGTCATCTGCAAGGATACCGCCTTTCCTTCCATCGCGGTATAAACTGTATAAGAAGGCAACCCCTTCTCTCTGGTAGTCATATAGCTTGTCATGTATTTCTCCAAACAACATTAGTCCACTCTGACAAACATCCACAAATACATCATCTTTTTTTGCTTCCTGCCTTGCTTGGGAGACAAATCTGCAAAAAAAAAAAAAGTTTGAAGAGTCAAACTCTTATCAAAGAGATAAACACAATAGCTCTAAAAACTCAGAGACCACTCACACACATTAGAAATTATATAAAAATTTGGGACCAGATTACTTGCAGCATTTACTTGCTCCATGTGTTCTACCTCAAGCACTTTGATCTGCAGAACTTGCACTTCTATAAGTGCCATTTAATGTTCATTCTGCATTTGCTAGAAGTTTATCTTTCAGCGTAGCAGCATGTATGCTTTCCTTTCCAATCAATGCTAGACAGACAGCCTTGCTATCTAATATTAGACATCTGCTAAAACCTTTTTTTTTAATTCAGAAATCCTGTCCAGGCACATATTAGTCTAAAAATATTTGCTGAATTCATTTGTGTATTGCTGATAATTGTTTTATGCACGCTGCTTAAAGATTTGTTTGATTAAGCAGTTTCTAAAGAAATAAATATAAATTATTAAAACCTTTGTGGAATAAAAAGATGTTCAACACTAGGGTTGCCATATTTCACAAAGTGAAAATCTGGACACAAAAGTTGTTGAGCTTTTTTCTTTTGTCAAAGTTGTTGAGCTTGTTTTGCAAAATCTCAACAACAAAAATATTGCAGTTTTTGAGCTATTTTTAAGGAAATTCACCAACATCTAGACTTCTGACATAGGTTGCCAAGCGTCTGGATTTTCCTAGACATTTCTGCCCAGACAATGTTTCCAACTGCCTTATTCCGGCTAACACCCAAAGATCACTTCAACTCAATGGGACTTGCTATTGAGTAGACTAAATAGGATTGAACTGGAAAAATTAGAAGTGAGGTTTTGGTAAGTTTCTCCAGAGAGAATTAGGACTCATCTGCCCAAGGACACAGTATTCTGGGTGGTGTCAGCACAGTTCTACAAGACCCCACCTGCACTATGCATTAAAAGCTCTAACAAACCACTTTAAATAGTCTTGGCTTCCCCCAAGGATTCCTGGGAACTGTAGTTTCCCTCAAAGAGCTACAATTCCCAGTACTCATAACAAACTATAGTTCCCATGATACTTTGGGGGAAGCAATGTGCTTTAAATGTATGCAGTGGGTATCTTTAAAATGGTAGGTTTTGGAGCTTCTGCTTTTTCTCTGTACACACCCTTTAACACCCAGCATGAAGAACTCAGAAAGCTTGTACTGTATGCTATATTTTAGGACATTCTGAGTGGTGGAAATAAAGCTATTCTGTACTGGGTCCGCCCCTCCCCCTCTCCCAGATAAAAATAAGCCAACAGGGCTACCTACATTTTACTATTGTTATTTTGAATAACTTTCTGACCCGTTGTTATTTTAACGCTATTAATTGTTTTTGCTGCTCTTTTACATGCTGGAATTTGCATTTTTTAGATCTGCTGCAACCTGCCAAGGGAACTTGTGCACCATGAAATGTGAGCTAGTAATCATTGAAATAACTGTTATTAAATATTTCGAATATCACAGCTCCACACAACGTAACCATACACAGGTATACTCAGAAGTAAGACCAATTGAGTCCACAGGGCAAGTGCTAGGATTGTACAGTCTTGACTCGCACTTGCCCAGGAGAAACGGCGTTATCACATTTCTTATTCGGGGAAGGAGAAACGCTCTGGAATCTTAGCTCAGAAGTAAACCTTAAATACAGGATCACCCTCCCGTTCCAAATCATTTTCGTTTTACCTCTGGTACTGTTCGTCTCGCTCAGGATTATCAGTGCCCAACGACTCAGCCATATTTTCGCAGCAGAAACAAACACAAAAACGGCGCCAGTGAGATTTTGAAACTGCTGGGCAAGTAGTAGCGGCAGGAAGTAACCTCTATTTGGTCCAGGGTAAAAGGCGGATCTAGATGATTTTAAACGGATCCTCATGAATTCATATGATTTTTTTCATTCAAATGAAATAAAACCACCATGATACTGTAGACCACATCTCAGTCTATATGCAGCATCAAAAAAATCATGCACCCACTGTTTTGTGGGGCCACAATGGTGCAAAAACTTGGTTAAAAAACACGGATCCTCATGATTTCTGCATTGGGGCACTCCGCCACATCAAACTCACCGGCAAATGACACATCATAGCCAGGGGCACAGGCTGCACCACAAACATCATGGATCCACCGCTTCCTGGCGACACCACAGGCCAAGAACGTGGTTCTGAAGCACGGATCCTCACGGATCTGCACCCTTTTTGCACTGCGCCACATCAAACTCATCCTCAAATCACACACCATAGCCAGGGGCGCAGCCTGCACCACAAAAAACACGGATCCACCGCTTCCTGGCGACACCACGGCCCAAAAACATGGTTCTGAAGCACGGATCCTCACGGATCCGCACCCTTTTTGCACTGCGCCACATCAAACTCACCGGCAAATGACACATCATAGCCAGGGGCACAGCCTGCAACACAAACATCATGCATCCACCGCTTCCTGGCGACACCACGGCCCAAAAACGTTCTGAAGCGCGGATCCTCACGGATCTGCACCCTTTTTGCACTGCGCCACATCAAACTCACCCTCAAATCACACACCATAGCCAGGGGCACAGCCTGCACCACAAACATCATGGATCCACCGCTTCCTGGCGACACCACGGCCCAAAAACATGGTTCTGAAGCACGGATCCTCACGGATCCGCACCCATTTTGCACTGTGCCACATCAAACTCACCAGCAAATGACACATCATAGCCAGGGGCACAGCCTGCACCACAAACATCATGCATCCACCGCTTCCTGGCGACACCACGGCCCAAAAACGTGGTTCTGAAGCACAGATCCGCACCCTTTTTGCACTGCGCCACATCAAACTCACCGGAAAATGACACATCATAGCCAGGGGCACAGCCAGTACCACAAAAAACACGGATCCACCGCTTCCTGGTGACACCACGGCCCAAAAACATGGTTCTGAAGCACGGATCCTCATGGATCCTCACCCTTTTTGTTTTGGGCCACCCAGAAGTCACCGGAAAATCACACATCATAGCCCGGGGCACAACCTGCACCACAAAAATCATGAGTTGCACCACATTAAACACAAAAATACCCTCACCTGCACTGTAAATGTGACCACTGGAACGTTTTTATTAGAGCCAAGAGGAGAATGTACGACTATAGATTGTACCAAGATATGGTTCGTCTTCAAGAACAGATCAAATTCATGCTGAAGTAACAAAGAAGAGAAGAAATATGAATCTGCTTGCTTACTCTCAACTAATATCCCGATTCAAGAAAGACAGTTCAATCATTGAAAAGACAAAAATTGAGTCCATCATAATAGAGGTCTACCTTTTGGGTAAAATTTATAAACTATTACTCAAATATGACACCAAGTCCAAACAAGCAAAACCTTGTATGACAAAATGGATGCAAAAAATTTAAGAACAGTGGAGCAATGAGAACAATTATGAATAAAATCCACTGCAAATTAAGCCCTAAAACTAAACTGGTACCATGGAACCTCGGATCGCGGATGCAATCCGTGATGGAAGCACGTCCGCAACCCACAGCATTCACATCCTGAAGCGCTGCGTCTGCGCAGGCGCCGGTGCGATTTGGCGCTTCTGCGCATGTATGAGCAGCGAAACCTGGAAGTAACCCGTTCTGTTACTTCTGGGTTTCCCGCAGTCCACAACCTGAAAACACATAACCTGAAGCAGCTGTAACATGAGGTATGACTGTACAAAAATGTTCTTTTGATGGTACAGTCATACCTCGGGTTACAGCCGCTTCAGGTTGCACGATTTCGGGTTGCACACCGCCCCGAACCTGGAAGTAACAGAACGGGTTACTTCTGGGTTTTGGCGCTCGGGCATGCGCAGAAGCACTAAATTGCGCTTCGCACATGCACAGAAGCGCCGAATTGCATCACACACATGCACAAGCGCAGCGGCACAGGTTGCTAAAACTGCAGGTTGCGAACGCACCTCCCGCACGGATTGCATTCACAACCCGAGCGTCCACTGTATATAACTTTGAAAGATATACAGAAGATGAATACGTAATTAAATGAACGGACATTGCTGGAAATGTCATAGATCTCAAGGGACCTTCTTCCATTTATGGTGGACCTGTGAAAAAACCAAAAAGTTTTGGAGGAAAGTTCATTCCGAAAAGCAAAAAAATGTAAAAAACAAAACAAAAAACAAAAACAAAATTTGCATTGGACCCCATAACTATGCTGTTGGGAAAGATTCCTTCAGCTATTGTGAAATCGTCAGTGGAACTATTTAGTTATATGACCACAGCATTGGTGTTGGCTAACATATGGAAATAGATGCATGGAAAGAGAAACTATCAGAATATGCAGTAATGGCAAAACTCGCCAATTTAGTAAATAATAGACCCACGGAGGAACATAAAAAAAACCTGGAATCTTTATAATTTGTATACAACTTAACAGAACTGTAACAAAATGAGCATCTGTATGCATTTGTATAATAGACCTTAGGTTACAAAAATATTTCCTGTTTAAAAATAGAAGCTTTGTGTGTATATGATAAAGAAAGAAATATATAGTAGAATAAATATTTTCTGTCTGATCTAGAAATGAAATCATATTTTAAAATAATTTTTGCTTTAGATTTTTATAATCATATATGGAATTTCTCCAATAGCAAACTACAGTCATACCTTGGGTTGCGGGTGCTGCAGGTTGTGCGTTTTTGGGTTGTGGACCGCGCCGAACTCAGAAGTACTGGAACGGGTTACTTCTGGGTTTTGGCACTTGCACATGCGCAGAAGCGCAAAATGATGTCACGTGCGTGTGCAAGCACCAAATCACGTCACACGCGTGCGCAGACGTGGCACTGCGGGTTGCAAATGCTGCAGGTTGCGAACGTGCCTCCCTCATGGATCACATTCACAACTCAATGTGATGGTCTGGGATTCAGACTCGGATGCTGAACCTGTGGTATCCCAGCATGCACAGGATTCCCCATCTCCAGAACCAGCTGAGCCAGGGCTGGGGCTTGAGCCTGAAGGGTCCTCACCTGTACTGGATCCTCAGGTGCAGGTATCAGCGGAGTCTGCTCTGGCTCCTGATGGGATGGAGGACCCATTGCCTGCAGTTGCTCCACTCTCAGCCCTGTCAGGGGAAGCTGAGGCTGCCCCTGGGTCCAGTAACCCACCAGCCTCTCCTGAGCTGCAGAGGCTCAGGGCAGAGAGGCAAAGGGAGCTAGGTTCCTGCAGGAGGAATGCTTGCCTCCAGGCCAGAAGGAGAGGCAAGTCACCGGAGGATCAGGGCTGCCCTATGCCTCGGGGCAGATAAAGGCTGGCCAGCCCCAGCCCCAAGTTGCATGAGCAACACAGTTGATAATGTGTGCCTGCCTGTGTCCTCATGCCCAGCAGCGTACCGAGCCGCTTGACTGCCGGGGGTGGCAAGCCAAGCGGCACCCTCAGGGGGTGGGGGGCATCGCTCCGTAGCGTATGCATAGTGACTTCATGGCGACGTCACGGCGCATGCGCTATGGAGCACAGTCTGCTCTTTGGCCGCCACACGCTTTTCTTCTCCCTTACTAAAAAAAGAAAAAAGAAAGGGAAGCAGCCGCTTGTGCTGCTTTCCTTTCCTTTTTCTTCTTCTTCAGGTTTTTCTTGGCGCTGGCCCATCGCTGAGTGCGATGCACAGCGCATGCGTGCCACACCATAGTGGCGCTGGTGGGTGGGTCCCAGGCAGGCCGCGGGGCGGAGCGGCCCCGCTCCGCGGCTTGTTTGCAAAAAAGAAAACAATGCCCAACCTGAAGAATACGGAGCAGATGATTCAGCAGGGGAAACACAGCCCAGAATAAGTAAGGAGGTAGTACAGGAATACTTGGCTAGTTTAGATGTATTCAAGTCTCCAGGGCCAGATGAACTACATCCAAGAGTATTAAAAGAACTGGCAGAGGTGATTTCAGAACCACTGGCAGTAATCTTTGAGAATTCCTGGAGAACAGGCGAAGTCCCAGCAGACTGGAGGAGGGCAAATGTTGTCCCGATTTTCAAAAAGGGGGAAAGAGAGGACCCAAAAAATGACTGCCCAGTCAGCCTGACATCAATACCAGGAAAGATTCTAGAGCAGATCATTAAGCAAACGGTCTGTGAGCACCTTGAAAGGAACGCTGTGATCACTAAAAGTCAGCATGGGTTTCTGAAAAATAAGTCATGTCAGACTCACCTGATCTCATTTTTTGACAGAATTACAAGCCTGGTAGATGAAGGGAACGCTGAGGATGTAGCCTATCTTGATTTCAGCAAGGCCTTTGACAAGGTGCCCCATGATATTCTTGTAAAGAAGCTGGTAAAATGTGGGCTGGTAAAATGTGGGCTGGACAATTCAGTGAATTTGTAACTGGCTGGCTGACCGAACCCAAAGGGTGCTCATTAATGGCTCCTCTTCATCCTGGAGAGAAGTGACTAGTGGGGTGCCACAGGGTTCTGTCTTGGGCCCAGTCTATTCAACATCTTTATCAATGACTTAGATGATGGGCTTGAGGGCATCCTGATCAAGTTTGCAGATGACACCAAATTAGGAGGGGTGGCTAATACCCAGAGGACAGGATCACACTTCAAAATGACCTTAACAGATTAGAGAACTGGGCCAAAGCAAACAAGATGAATTTCAACAGGGAGAAATGTAAAGTACTACACTTGGGCAAAAAAAAATGAAAGGCACAAATACAGGATGGGTGACACCTGGCTTGAGAGCAGTACATGTGAAAAGGATCTAGGAGTCTTGGTAGACCATAAACTTGACATGAGTCAACCGTGTGATGCAGCAACTAAAAAAGCCAATGCAATTCTGGGCTGCATCAATAGGAGTATAGCATCTAGATCAAGGGAAGTAATAGTACCATTGTATTCTGCTCTGGTCCGCCCCAGATTCCAGGGGAGGGCAGGGGTGACACTTGGGCCAGCCCCGCCCCGCCGGTGGCCCGGAGAAAGCCGCAGAGCGAAGCCGCTCTGCCCTGCGGCCCATCCGGGGTCCACCCGCCACTGCCGCTATGGGGCTGCCCTGTGAGATCGGCGGCTTGTGGGGCTCCCCCATCCGTGCTGCTACAGCACAGACGGGGGAGCCCCAGGAGCCAGTGCTCGCTTAGCGGGTCGCCCCTGGAGCAGCAGCGCCGGCTGAGATGGACTGTGCATGCCCGGATTTTTAAAGCAGCACAGACAGGGAAGCCCCAGGAGCCGGCGTTCGTTCGGCGGGTCCTGACGCATGCATCATGACGTCATGATGTCATGACGTCATGGCCTCATGGCGTCCCACCCCCAGGGGGTGCCTCCACGGCAATGCCGCCCCTGGTGCCCCAGAGGCTTGCTACGCCTCTGCTTCCAACTCTGATTCTGATTCTATGAATGTCAGCTTGCTGAGTTATTTTGTACCATTGTGATTCAATGTTATATTTGTGCTCAACAAGGGAAACCCACACGACCTGAAGGTGCTGTTGTGCAATGCTAGGCCAATGATTCATAAGACCACTGCCATCCCTGACTTGATTGTGGATGGAGGACTTCACCTGGCATGTGTAACAGAGATTTGGTTGGATGAAGCAGATGGGCCTGTCTTAGCATCTGGTTGTCCACCAGGTTTCTGTTATGCACAGCAACCCAGGTCATGTGGGCGGGGAGGGGGGGTTGCAGTGATTTTTAGGAAATCACTAGCTTGCATCAGGTGTCCTACTGGAAATACCCAGTACTCTGAGTGCATGTTCTGGAAGTTGGGCAATAGGGGCAGTACAGGATTCCTTTTGGTGTACCGACCTCCCCACTTCACCAAGGATTCCCTGCCCGAGCTGCTTCAGGTCAGGTCATGGCGGATGTTCTCCTGGAGACACCTAGTTTGGTGGTCCTAGGGGATTTTAACATCCATGCCGACACGACCTTACAAGGGGCTGCTCAGGACTTCATGGAAAGCATGGCCTCCATGGAGCTGTCCCTGAATAAGTTTGGCCCAACTCATAGCCACGGACATGCCTTAGATCTGGTGCTCACCTCTATGGATGCTGGTGATCTGACATTAAGTAAAAGCAAAACAAAAGAAGTGCCATGGTCGGATCACTTCCTGGTGCAACTGGACTTCTCCGCAACCCTTCCCCTCTGCAGGGAGGTGGGACCGATTTGGATGGTCCGCCCCTGTCACTTAATGGGTCCAAATGGTTTCCAGAGAGTGGTAGGGGATGCTTTATCCCATGTTGAGGGCTTTTCATCTGATTTCCTGGTGGCCCGCTGGAATGCGGAGTTAACCAGGGCTATCGACTTTCTGGTTCTGAAGCGCCCTCTCCGATTGCATGGAGCCCGGACAGCCCCATGGTTTTCTCCAGAGCTGAGGGTGAGGAAACGGTCGCTGAGACAGCTAGAGCGCCAGTGGCAGAAAACTCATTCTGAATTGGACCGGACACTGGTTAGAGCTCAATGTCAAGCCTACCAAGTGGCGATAGCAATGGCGAAGAAGACTTTCATGCCTCCATGAAGTTTTAAATTTATTTTTCTGTCGAAAGTGTGTTGGTAATAACAAGGTTGTGCGCTGCACATATCATCAAATGTAAAATTCCGTTCTGGTTGCTGTTGCCAGCTCCTTCTTTCCCAATAGTCCCAGGCCACAGATCAAAATCTTGCCCAACTCTTGCATTAAAATCACCCAGGAGGATAATTTTATCTTCCTTAGGCATCTCTGATAGGATGGTATCCAGCTGAGAGTAAAAAAATTATTTCATGTCTTCATCAGCATCCAGTGTTGGTGCATGAGCGCTTATAATAGTAGCCTGTTGGTTTTTGGTGAGCTTTATTTGAAGGGTTGAGAGTCGCTCATTAATGCCGGTAGGGACTTCTGCCAGGAGCTTCACAAGGTCGTTTTTGATAGCGAAACCTATCCCATGTATTCAATGTTCTTGTTCAGATAGACCTTTCCAGAAGAATGTGTAGCCTCCTTTTTCTTCCTTCAGCTGTCCCTCGCCTGCTCTTTGAATCTCTTGAAGCGCTGTTAAAACGTTGCAGCTCTCTTACAATGATGGCAGTTCTGTATTCAGGACGCTCGTTATCTGTATTATCTGACAAAGTCCGTATGTTCCATGTTCCAAAGTTGGATTGTCTTTTATGAATACTGGGTGGTGACCTCACTGGGTGCAGTAATCCAGACAGGGAAAAGGGGAAGCAGACTATGTTTAGGGCACCTTTCCTAGCCCCTCCCCCTTTTCGGGGTGAGCAGAGTGGATCCTAAAAGGGCTGCTCAGTCATGGATACAGCTGCAGAGCTGCTCAACTGCCTCGTTCCTTGAGTCAGAACAACTGAATCTGTATCTACCGCCCATGTGCCAGTTCATGACTAGGGGCTTCCAGATTTAATGATCCTGCCCCCGTTACCATTTGCCAATCACCATGGGACTTTTGGGGTTTGGGTTGGGTTTTTGGAAGATGCCTGTGCGTGAATTTTTTTAATGTGTGTAGATCAGTGCACAATGACCAATGCAGTGTCTTTGTAGTAGGGCTCTGTTCCAATGGCATGAGTAGTCATGATAAACTGGTAGATCTTATCTGCTGCAGCCTTCATCTGCCTTCACAGCCATTGTAACATACCGCTTGTTTACATCCGCCTATTCTGCCGTTGAGGACTTCTTGGATCATTCTTTGTCTAGCTCCTTCCCTTTGACCTTACTGCCTTGGGTGACCCTGCTTCGCTCACAACGGCCATAGGAATGTGCAAGCCCACTCACCACTGCAAGGTGATGACCCAGCGAGTGAGATAACTGAGATACATTGTGCCGAGCCCTGGTCTCATTAGACAAAGCGTTCCACCAAAAAGGCTCTGGCTCTGGTTGAGGACAGCTGGATATGTTTTGGGCCAGGGACCACCAGTAGGTTGCTGTTAGATAAGCGTCACGCTCTTTGGGGGGTGTATTGGAAGATAATTCCCACAGATAAGAAAGGTTACAGACTGTTTAGGGTTCAAAGGTTAGCACCAAAACCTTGAACCTGATTTGATACTCCACCTGGAGCCAATCCAGCTGATGAACCACCAACTGAATGTGGACTCTCCACAAAGTCCGAGTAAGAACTCATGCACCTGCATTTTAGACCATTTGGAGTAGTCTCAAGAGTAGCCCTGCGTATCTGTCTGTCTGTCTGTCTATCATCTATCGGTCTGTCTGTCTATCTATCTATCTGTCTGTCTATCTATCTATCTATCTATCTATCTATCTATCTATCTATCACATTTATACTCCGCCCTCCCCGGCTCAGGCATAGAGCAAGTTAAAGTAGTCTAGACTGCAGGTGACTGCTTCATGGATCACCATGGCTAGGTTGGAAAGAGAGAGGTACAGTACCAATTGCCTAACCTGTAAAGATTTTAAAATGCCAGTTTGGCTAAATTTGTGACCATTGCCTCCATAGAGACAAAAGCATCCAGGATCACACCCAGACTCCTGATGGCGGGTGCAGGTGACTATTGCGCACCATCAAGAGCTGGGAGCTGGCAAACCGAACCAAAATCATTCCGGCCAAGCCATTGGACCCCCATCTTTAATGGATTGAGATTCAGCCGACTCCGTTTCCTGCATCCCAGCACACAGACCTAAATATTGGCCATTATATCGAGGGCAGCATCTGGCCAGGACCACGAAGCAGTAGATCCATGCTTTTAGTGGTCAGATCTGTGGTTATGTACAAGATATTTGAATTAAGGGTGAATTTGGGGTCCCAGAATGCAAAAACCATGAGGATCCATGAGGATTCGCGCTTGAAAACAACGTTTTTCGTCCACGGTGTTGCCAGGATGCTGTGGATCCGTGTTTTCTGTGGTGCAGGCTGTGCCCCTGGACATGATATGTGATGTGACAATGAGTTAGGGGTGGCCCAATGCAAAAAGCGTGAGGATCCGTGAGGATCCGCACTTCAGAACCATGTTTTTGGGCCGTGGTGTCGCCAGGAAGCGGTGGATCCATGATGTTTGTGGTGCAGGCTGTGCCCCTGGCTATGGTGTGTGATTTGAGGGTGAGTTTGATGTAGCGCAGTGCAAAAAGGGTGCAGATCCGTGAGGATCCGCGCTTCAGAACCACGTTTTTGGGCCGTGGTGTCGCCAGGAAGCGGTGGATGCATGATGTTTGTGTTGCAGGCTGTGCCCCTGGCTATGCTGTGTCATTTGCTGGTGAGTTTGATGTGGCCCAGTGCAAAAAGGGTGCGGATCCGTGAGGATCCGTGCTTCAGAACCACGTTTTTGGGCCGTGGTGTCGCCAGGAAGCAGTGGATCCGTGTTTTTTGTGGTGCAGGCTGTGCCCCTGGCTATGCTGTGTCATTTGCTGGTGAGTTTGATGTGGCCCAGTGCAACAAGGGTTAGGATCCGTGTGGATCCATGCTTCAGAACCACGTTTTTGGGCCGTGGTGTCGCCAGGAAGCGGTGGATCCGTGTTTTTTGTGGTGCAGGCTGTGCCCCTGCCTATGGTGTGTGATTTGCCGGTGAGTTTGATGTGGCCCACTGCAAAAAGGGTGAGGATCCGTGAGGATCCGCGCTTCAGAACCATGTTTTTGCGCCATTGCGGCCTCATGGAATAGTGGAAACGTGATTTTTTTGTGCTGCCTATAGATTAATATTTGGTGTAGAGTATCATGGTGGTTTTATTTTGTTTCAATATAAAAATCATATGAATTCATGTGGATCCATGCCTCGGATCCATGTTTTTGTGGTGCTACAGTGCAGCAAAGTGTTGGATTCCCATTTTTTATACTCCAGACTGTAGGCATGGCTTCTAGATGTGATTTGACACTAATCTTTTTGGAGTTATTTGTAAAAAAGTGGAGGATCCATGAGGATCCGTCTAGATCAAAGTTTTACCCTTTCCCCCTCTATTTCTTTAAAATTCCCAGCCTATCACTGAGCGGAATGCAAATGAGGCACCAAGTTTTTAGCCTTTCAGCTCGTTCTGATCGCAGAGTTCTATACAGTACAAGGAGGCGTTCTCATTTCAGAAAGAAGTGGCGGTTCATTCAATGTTTATTCGTTCATTCACACCATTCATTCGCACCACTGAGATAAAAAGGTAGAAACAAAATAGAAAATTCTTTCCAGTAGCACCTTAGAGACCAACTGAGTTTGTTCTTGGTATGAGCTTCAGATACAGTGTATCTGAAGAAGTGTGCATGCACACGAAAGCTCATACCAAGAACAAACTCAGTTGGTCTCTAAGGTGCTACTGGAAAGAATTTTCTATTTTGTTTCGACTATGGCAGACCAACACGGCTATCCACTTGTAATAAAAAGGTAGAGTCACAATTCAGATGTGTGGAGGTTCGGTTCCTGGTTTCGTTTTACTCTTCTGCTCCCGCACCGCCATTAAGTGACCATAGAAAACCTTGAAGAAATGTTTGATTTGGGATCAGGAGCTGTGACTGGACAAGAAAAGAGGAGCATTGATGCTCTTCCTAATCTAGATCGTATTTCGTGTGAAAAATATGATTTAGGCTTTAATGAGACTTACTTCTGAGTAGGCCTGCACAGTACTTTACAGTTAAACCGCAGTACCATTCATGTATTCAGAATGAAGTTTCATTGACAGCATTGGATTCACAGGATAAAAGATTGCAACTTTTTAGCCGTTTAAATATCACCCTACAGGCAATTAAAAAATCCTGTGCCATGGTGTCCTGTGCCTTTAGAATGTTGGGGGCAGGATTCAAATCCCTGCTAAGCCATGAAACTCAGAAGGTTACCTTGGGCCAGCCAGTCTCTCAGCCTAGCCTACCTCACAGGGTTGTTGTAAGGATAAAATGGGGATGAAAAGAACAATGTACTGCCACTTTTGAGCTTCAAGATTCGCACTTTGCGATCTCCGAGATACTGTTCTATTCATTGCATTACTAACAGTGCAATCCTAACCATATATGAAAATAGAGACAATCCAGAAGCTCCTCATGTTTACTCAGAATCAGGAGTGCCAACTTGGCCCCACAACCATGGGTGCCTGGGGCTGTGGGTGCCATGCAATGTGCATGGCCCTGGCACAAAAAATTGTGGGTGCCTGGCCTCTCCGTGAGGAATTATGTGGGTGCTCAGGCACCCAGGGCCACAGGGAGTTGGCATCTATGCTCAGAATTGTCCTGTTACCCAATAGGTCATCTTCTTCTTTGGCTATCACTTGTAGTTGAATACGATTGTCTTCCATATGGTCTTAACAGTGTGTCCTTAAGTGACTGTGGAGGCCGATTCTGGATTCGCACATGCTACCACATTGGGGACATATGTTTCCGGGCGGAAATTGATCAAGGTGAGGATTTGCCAAACTTACCTTCCTAGGTTTTCTGTCACCCAGGTCAAAGACCCAGTTTGGCATCCCACACCCCAGATGTGTGTGTGCATACATACACACATACATACATACATACATACATACATACATACATACATGGCTAATGGTAAATGGACCCCTGACCATTAGGTCCAGTTGTGCCCGACTCTGGGGTTGCGGCGCTCATCTCGCGTTACTGGCTGAGGGAGCCGGTGTACAGCTTCCAGATCATGTGGCCAGCATGACAAAGCCGCATCTGGTGAACCAGAGCGGCGCACGGAAACACCGTTTACCTTCCCGCTAGAGCAGTACCTATTTATCTACTTGCACTTTGACGTGCTTTCAAACTGCTAGGTAGGCAGGAGCTGGGACAGAGCAACGGGAGCTCACCCCATAGCGGGGATTCGAACCGCCGACCTTCTCAGCAAGCCCTAGGCTCTGCAGTTTAACCCACAGCGCCACCAGCATCCCATACACATACATACATACAAACAAACAAACAAACAAACACATACACACACCTCAATACATTTATTCATAAAGGGCATAAAAAGTAGGCAATATATCATTTTAATACAAAGGAATGCTAGGAAGAACTATGACAGCATGACCAATGTCAAAAAGAGCATACCTTTCTAGTAAAAGCAAATTGTTTTTCAAAAGTAGATAAAATAAACCAGGTTTATTTTAAAATCTTAACAGCTAGTTCTCAGAGAGAGAGAGAGAGAGAGAGAGAGAGAGAGAGAGAGAGAGAGAGAGAGAGAAACCCCAAGTGAATGAAGCTGGGCCTTAAATGGTAGGGATCAATGTCAGAAGCAATTTCCCTCAAGGTGCAGGTTTATCTTTCCACTGCTGTGATTGGATGCAAATCTGCTCTGGAAGGAATCAATAAAAGGGTACCATAAAAGGGGTGAGTGAAACAGTATAAGAACTCTAGAAATTGCTTTAGCAAAACTCTAGCTTTGCTCTCAGACTCTATCATTTCACTGGACGGCTCCTTTTCCAGCCACTCCAACTCCTAATCACAATTGTCCAGAGTTTTTTCTGCTTCAAGGTAAAGGTTAAAAGAATCTTCACAAGACATATAACTGGTGGATTCAATGGTCTCTGCAATGTCCTCCACCTGATCCAATAGGATACTAGCAAGGGATTTTCGAGAAGCGGTTGATCTTCTTCCACTAACTATTACCCTAGGAGAGAAACAAAGGCTGGTTGTGGACAATTTAGACTTTGGCGTTGAAATAATACCAGGTAGTTTGTTTGTGGGAGATCCTTGTCTGTGCTTACTATCATCCCAATCAATTATAAAACAAGTGTCATCCTCTTCACTATCTGAAACGATTATTTTAACAGGCATATTTTTATGCTGAAAAGAAAGCTCACTGTTGTTCATCAAAACATCGTCAGAGCCACCAATAACCATAGATCTTTTGCTGGCTTGGAGACTTCTGTTGTTCCAATTTTCCTGAAGCAAAGAGTGAGCCCAAGAGCTACAGTGGCTATTCAGTTGAAATCTTGTATTCTCTGTATCCTTCAATGACATTTCAACTCCCGAGATATCTTGCAACTGATCCTCGGAATCTTCTAAGACAAGTCTGAAATCACACTGGGGAGAACCAGATAGAGTCTCATCCAACATTATTACATCCATTCCAGATTTCTGCGCAAAACTGAGGTCTGAGATTTTACTGGACTGCAGTTGAGATGCTACTGAGGCACCTGGCTCAGCAACTTCACCTGCCTCTCCATGTGGACTTGTAGGAACATTGAGAGACATGTCAGCCTCGCCTTGTTGCTTTACATGGTGAGACACATACTCTGATGACTGTTGCAATGGAACCCCTTGGACATCAGTAAGCATGCCATTTGCCTCGACAGGAGGGTCGTGACAGATTGTTTGAAGTTCAGAACTGCAGTTTACCTGGTAAGACAAGTGAGCTTGAGAAAAGGAGGATACAGGACTTTGATAATGGTTTTGAGTAGTTTGTATATCATCATCAGGCACATAGTGAAATGACTGCTGCAGTAGGGCCACTTGGGCGTCGTTAAACTTGCCATTTGCCTCAGCAGGTGGGTCATGGGAAACCACCTGACATGCAGGGCTACAGTCCTCCTTGTAAGATAATGAATGAGCTTGATTAAAAGAAGATATAGGAGTTACTTCTTGTTGACTGGCTGGTTTGCATTCTTCATTCATGGATGCAGACATATCCATATTAGTTATGTTCTGAAGCACTCGTTCATCCTCCTTAATAAGTAGCTCTGTCATCTTAGAACTCACATTGACAATGTCATCATCACTGTCACCTACAAGACTGATGTTCTCACTGCTTGTGGGTTCGTCAGTTACAGGTGGCACGAGAGCGTAATTGGGAGAAGGCTCATGTGGCTTTTTCTTTGGCTGGGTGGACAATTCCATTTCTCTCAGCCATGCCCCTTCAGTCGTGTGTCGGAGGTTTCTCATCAGTTGGTCCTTTAGCTGTGATTCCAGCTGTAACAGCTTTTGGGCATTCTGTACCCTTTGTTCAATGTCCGTGTGGACTTCTTCACCCTCAGCTTCATCTTCATGAACTGCTTCGTGTGTGTACATTAAGTCGTGGTCTGATATGCCAAATATCTCCAGTGAATGGAGATATGCAATGTGCTTGTCCAGCTGATTATCTGTTTTTCTTTGGCTTGCATGCAAAGACTGAAGCTGGAGCTGTGTTGCTGAGCTTTGAGTATCTCCCAGTGTGAACAACTCCCTTAGTTCTTGCATAGTGAAATATCTGTATGGATCTTTCCTATCTCCCATGCTTTGTCGGATTAATGAGTCTTTGAATATTTGCCTTCTGTAGATTTTCTCCTCCACTGTCCCACAGCTAATTAGCCGGTAGATTACAACATTGTCCTTCTGCCCTATCCTGTAAACCCTGTCTACGGCTTGAGCATCTGTAGCTGGATTCCAGCTAGGATCAAAAATCACCACCCTGGTAGCTGCTGTTAAGGTTAGACCAACCCCACCAACTTGGGTAGTAAGCAGAAACACAGAGTATTCTTTGCTCTTCTGAAAGACACTAATTCTCCTTTTTCGCTCCCCCAAATGGCTTACAGTTCCATCAATGCGCATTAGCTTAAAGCACCTGTGCGTTAAGATGTGCTCTATAATATCCAGCATTTTTCTTGAATGAGAAAACACCAGTGTTCTGTGCCCCTCCTCCTGCAATCTTTCCAACAGGGCCACGAGGAAGCACAGCTTTCCTGATTCCGCCATCAGAGTCTCATCCGAAATGTGCCCAAGGTTTCTCTTCATGCTGGAATGCCCATCATTTTCATCACCATCCACCGTATTATAATTGAGAGCTTCCAGACCAAGTTTGCTACATGCCCGTGCTGACAACAGCCTTGGGTGATCACAGAGTTTCTTCAAGACACTCAGTTCAGCAAGTGGGGACCTTGTGGTCATTAACAACTTTTGGATATGATCCAAAGACAAAAAGTCCCTATATATTTCTTTTTGTATGGGTGATAAGTATACCCACACAATGAAGTCATTTTTTCTGGGCAGAGAAGGCATTTCAGAAGCAACAGTCTTGCTCTGATATTCTGGGAGACTGGTTTTAAGTTCAGGCTTAAGTTTGTTCTGTAGTTCATCTTTACTCCGTCTTAGGAAATACGGCTTGATTATGGACATCAGGTTTTCAGAGATCTTAAGTCCCAGTGCTTTCTCTTCCTGGGTTGCATTCTTTGTCCTGGCTCTTATGAGAGGTTTTTCATATTCCATCCCGAACGTTTTCATGGTGCCCAGAAGCGATCCTTGACAAGCAAAGTCAAAAAGAGCCCAGAGTTCTTTTAGGTTGTTTTGGACTGGAGTCCCTGTGAGCAGGATGCGGTTTTGAGAAGAGATAGCATGCACAGATTTTGTCGTTTGGGCAGATGGTGTTTTAATTTTATGAGCTTCATCAAGGATGACGTAGTCCCAGATGAAATCCTTCCCATCAAAGCTCGATAACTGCTGCCAATTTCTGAGGACCACCTGATAAGTCGTGAGCAAGATACCACTCCTCTTCTGGATCCTCTTCAGATTTTTCTCACATTCATGCTTGTTGGGACCATGAAAGACACTCACTCGCAGCCCAGGAGTCCACTTGGCAAACTCTTTAAGCCAGTTGCTCAAAAGGCTAGGTGGCATAATTAACAGCACAGTCCGAATGAGTTCTTCATCAAACATGCCCGAGAGGAAAGCAATGATCTGAATGGTTTTCCCCAAGCCCATGTCATCTGCAAGGATACCGCCTTTCCTTCCATCGCGGTATAAACTGTATAAGAAGGCAACCCCTTCTCTCTGGTAGTCATATAGCTTGTCATGTATTTCTCCAAACAACATTAGTCCACTCTGACAAACATCCACAAATACATCATCTTCCTGATCCAGGGCTAATGAAGCTAATGCTTCCTCAACTTTTTCCATTTTTCTTGTCAGCTTTTCACAGGGATAGATTTGATATGCCTGCCTCAGAAGGCGGAGAGATTCCTCCAGATTGCCATTTTTTGCTTCCTGCCTTGCTTGGGAGACAAATCTGCAAAATATAAAGTTTGAAGAGTCAGAAATTCCCCACAAAAATCAACTCAGAGTCTTAAAATGTAGGAAGGACAGTAGCATCCATGCATATAGCATGCCTAGAAAACAACTGTCATTTATTATTTTCATATATATATATATATATTAAATTTGTATATATTAAATTTGTAACTCACTACATACTATATATATATATATATATATATATATATATATATATATAGTATGTAGTGAGTTACAAATTTAATAGTAAAAATAAATCAAATATCAAAGAGATAAACACAATAGCTCTAAAAACTCAGACCACTCACACACATTAGAAATTATATAAAAATTTGGGACCAGCTTGTAGCATTTACTTGCTCCATGTGTTCTACCTCAAGCACTTTGATCTGCAGAACTTGCACTTCTATAAGTGCCATTTAATGTTCATTCTGCATTTGCTAGAAGTTTATCTTTCAGTGTGGCAGCATGTATGCTTTCCTTTCCAATCAATGCTAGACAGACAGCCTTGCTATCTAATATTAGACATCTGCTAAAACCTTTTTTTTTTTAATTCAGAAATCCTGTCCAGGCACATATTAGTCTAAAAATATTTGCTGAATTCATTTGTGTATTGCTGATAATTGTTTTATGCACGCTGCTTAAATATTTGTTTGATTAAGCAGTTTCTAAAGAAATAAATATAAATTATTAAAACCTTTGTGGAGTAAAAAGATGTTCAACACTAGGGTTGCCATATTTCACAAAGTGAAAATCTGGACACAAAAGTTGTTGAGCTTTTTTGTTTTGTCAAAGTTGTTGAGCTTGTTTTGCAAAATCTCAACAACAAAAATATTGCAGTTTTTGAGCTATTTTAAAGGAAATTCACCAACATCTAGACTTCTGACATAGGTTGCCAAGCGTCTGGATTTTCCCAGACATTTCTGCGATTTCTGCCCAGACAATGTTTCCAACTGCCTTATTCCGGCTAACACCCAAAGATCACTTCAACTCAATGGGACTTGCTATTGAGTAGACTAAATAGGATTGAACTGGAAAAATTAGAAGTGAGGTTTTGGTAAGTTTCTCCAGAGAGAATTAGGACTCATCTGCCCAAGGACACAGTATTTTGGGTGGTGTCAGCGCAGTTCTACAAGACCCCACCTGCGCTATGCATTAAAAGCTCTAACAAACCACTTTAAATAGTCATGGCTTCCCCTAAAGAATCCTGGGAACTGTAGTTTGTTAAGGGTGTTGAGAGTTGTTAGAATATGGCTACCAGATTTTTTTCAAGGAATCCGGGGACATTTTTTAAAAAAATTAAAATTTCATGCTTTATTATTTTAGGAAAGGGTTGCCCAGATTTCTTGACCTTTTTTTAGGGGCGGAACCCCAAAGTTGTTGGGCGCGCACCTCGACACAAGGCAGGCTGAGAAGCCCATCTACAAACACACAAACGCCAAAAAACAGGTGGGGGGGGGGAGAGAGATTGATTAAAGGTACTTGCTGGTCTTGGGAAAATACTCATTAAAACACACACACAAGACACCGGCTTCTCATAACCGGGAGACCGCTGGAGGGCGAGCGCAGTCTCTATGGAGATTTAACTGGTGGTGGTGGTGGCGGCGTCTTGTTACCAGAGGTGGACAAACAGCGGACTCGCACACAGCCCTCCTCTCAACAGAGGCTGCTGGTGCCAGAGGAGGCACGGAGGGAGGGGCGGAGGCTCCGTCTCCCGAGAACATTTCAACTCCCACCCCCAACTCCCGGCAGGAAGGCAGCACAGCACTGCCAGGGACAAGGGGCGCTGCAGCGCCTTCTCCCCCCCCTCCAATTAAACTCACCATCTCCACAGTGGCCATTGGAGGGAGAAGAGGGAGAGAAAGCAAAGGAGCCCACACCTGCCTGCCTTCCTCCCCCCCCCTAGTTTCCCCCTCATCCTTCGCTTTTGCACCTCTTTTGTTCCCGTGAGAAGCCGCCACTGCTGCGCTCCGTCTCTCTCTCTGTCTTGTAACGCAGCACAGCTCTTTTCTATGGTTCTCCTTCTCTTCTTCACTGCCTCAGCGCCTGTCTCGCCTCCTCCAACTGGGGCGCACAGAGCCCACAGCAGAAGAGCGCCGCGGGCTCTTCTGCTGCGGGTGGCTCTGTTGCCTCACCGGAAGTCCCCAGGCATAAATCAGGGGACATTAATTAAAATCCGGGAACATTCCAGGGACAGATTTTGTCCGGAGACAGATTGGTGAATCCAGGGACTGTCCCCGGAAACATCTGGTAACCCTGTTAGAAGATCCCTATTTTCCTCATAGCAATCCCTCCTCCAAGGGAACCCATGTAGCTCTATGAGGAAAATAGGGGTCTTCTAACAACTCTGTAAAGTGAATCAGGAGACTCTCAACACCCTCAGGAGTCTTTGGGGGAAGCCATGGCTGTTTAAGTTGGCATGATAGTGCGTAAATCTATAGCACAGATAGGGTCTTACAGAACTGCAGTGACACCACCAAGTCTCTCTCTCTCTCTCTCTCTCTCTCTCTCTCTCTCTTTACAAAGGCCAAATCACAGGATTAACCATGCCACTGAGCTTTTATCAGCAATGGGAAATCTCTGGTCCAACCTCTGGTTCTAATTAGGCCCAGTATGGGTCCTAATCTGAACACAAGGTTGTGGGGCAGGTACAGATGTGATTGCAAAGGAACAACCAGCAACTTAAAAGTGAGAAGTAAAAACACCAACACAGTAATCCTTATATTTGCAAAGCTGGAGATTTAGCAAATAATCGGTAGGTTTTATATTTTCAAAATATAGAGGAATGTTGATTCTTTGCCTCAGCAGCTTTCCGTGCATCTTGAAATATTTTTTACACCTAGCAGAACCTAATCTGATTAAGGCTGCAGTCCTATGAGAGTAAGTACCATTGAATTCACTGATATACCGTATTTTTTCGGTCCATAAGGCGCTCCGGACCACAAGACGCACCTGTTTTTTAAAGGGGAAAAACCAGGAAAAAATATTTTCCTGGTTTTCCTCCTCTAAAAGGCAGGGAGGGGGGTGCTGGAGGGGGAGCCCCTTCTCCATTCACAGCGGCTTATCCCCGCTTGCTTTAAAGGGACATGGGGACAAGGGGAGAACGCTCCGTTTCTCCCCTCCTCCCTATGTCCCTTTAAAGCAAGCGGGGATGAGCCTGCTTTTGGCATCAGCGCGCGGGGCGCAGGGTGATGGAGAAAGCAGCAGCATCCCCGCTGTTTTCTCCACCACCCCGTGCCTTGCACCGATCCCAAAAGCCTGCTTTTGGGATCGGCGGGCAGCACGTGGGGTGGTGGAGGAAATCCTCCACCAACCTCCCTGCCGCCCACCGATCCCAAAAGCAGGTATTGCAGCTGCCTCCCCCCATCCCCCACCACGTTCAGTGGGAGGAGGCATCGGAGAAAAAGCTTCTTTCGGCGAACGGAGGTGCTGACACAATCCAGCAACATTGCTGAGTGGGCACTGTAGTGTTAGGGCAGAGGCACACCACATATTTAAAGCACATGGCTTCCCCCAAGGAATCCTGGGAACTGTAGTTTCCCTCAAAGAGCTACAATTCCCAGTACTCATAACAAACTACAGTTCCCATGATACTTTGGGGGAAGCAATGTGCTTTAAATGTATGCAGTGGGTATCTTTAAAATGGTAGGTTTTGGAGCTTCTGCTTTTTCTCTGTACACACCCTTTAACACCCAGCATGAAGAACTCAGAAAGCTTGTACTGTATGCTATATTTTAGGACATTCTGAGTGGTGGAAATAAAGCTATTCTGTACTGGGTCCGCCCCTCCCCCTCTCCCAGATAAAAATAAGCCAACAGGGCTACCTACATTTTACTATTGTTATTTTGAATAACTTTCTGACCCGTTGTTATTTTAACGCTATTAATTGTTTTTGCTGCTGTTTTACATGCTGGAATTTGCATTTTTTAGATCTGCTGCAACCTGCCAAGGGAACTTGTGCACCCTGAAATGTGAGCTAGTAATCATTGAAATAACTGTTATTAAATATTTCGAATATCACAGCTCCACACAACGTAACCATACACAGGTATACTCAGAAGTAAGACCAATTGAGTCCACAGGGCAAGTGCTAGGATTGTACCGTCTTGACTCGCACTTGCCCAGGAGAAACGGCGTTATCACATTTCTTATCCGGGGAAGGAGAAACGCTCTGGAATCTTAGCTCAGAAGTAAACCTTAAATACAGAATCACCTTCCCGTTCCAAATCATTTTCGTTTTACCTCCGGTACTGTTCGTCTCGCTCAGGATTATCGGTGCCCAACGACTCAGCCATACTTTCGCAGCAGAAACAAACACAAAAACGGCGCCAGTGAGATTTTGAAACTGCTGGGCAAGCAGTAGCGGAAGGAAGTAACCTCTACTTCCTTAACTTTCCCAGCCTATCACTGAGCGGAATGCAAATGAGGCACCAAGTTTTTAGCCTTTCAGCTCGTTCCGAACGCAGAGTTCTATACAGTACAAGGAGGCGTTCTCATTTCAGAAGGAGGTGGCGGTTCATTCAATGTTTATTCGTTCATTCACACCATTCATTCGCACCACTGAGATAAAAATGTAGAGTCACAATTCAGATGTGTGGAGGTTCGGTTCCTGGTTTCGTTTTACTCTTCTGCTCCCGCACCGCCATTAAGTGACCATAGAAAACCTTGAAGAAATGTTTGATTTAGGATCAGGAGCTGTGAATGGACAAGAAAAGAGGAGCATTGATGCTCTTCCTAATCTAGGTCGTATTTCGTGTGAAAAATATGATTTAGGCTTTAATGAGACTTACTTCTGAGTAGGCCTGCACAGTACTTTACAGTTAAACCGCAGTACCATTCATGTATTCAGAATGAAGTTTCATTGACAGCATTGGATTCACAGGATAAAAGATTGCAACTTTTTAGCCGTTTAAAAATCACCCTACAGGCAATTAAAGAATCCTGTGCCATGGTGTCCTGTAGCCTTTAGAAGGTTGGGGGCAGGATTCAAATCCCTGCTGAGCCATGAAACTCAGAAGGTTACCTTGGGCCAGCCACAGTCTCTCAGCCTAGCCTACCTCACAGGGTTGTTGTAAGGATAAAATGGGGATGAAAAGAACAATGTACTGCCACTTTTGAGCTTCAAGATTCGCACTTTGCGATCTCCGAGATACTGTTCTATTCATTGCATTACTAACAGTGCAATCCTAACCATATATGAAAATAGAGACAATCCAGAAGCTCCTCATGTTTACTCAGAATCAGGAGTGCCAACTTGGCCCCACAACCATGGGTGCCTGGGGCTGTGGGTGCCATGCAATGTGCATGGCCCTGGCACAAAAAATTGTGGGTGCCTGGCCTCTCCGTGAGGAATTATGTGGGTGCTCAGGCACCCAGGGCCACAGGGAGTTGGCATCTATGCTCAGAATTGTCCTGTTACCCAATAGGTCATCTTCTTCTTTGGCTATCACTTGTAGTTGAATACGATTGTCTTCCATATGGTCTTAACAGTGTGTCCTTAAGTGACTGTGGAGGCCGATTCTGGATTCGCACATGCTACCACATTGGGGACATAGGTTTCCGGGCGGAAATTGATCAAGGTGAGGATTTGCCAAACTTACCTTCCTAGGTTTTCTGTCACTCAGGTCAAAGACCCAGTTTGGCATCCCACACCCCAGATGTGTGTGTGCATACATACACACATACATACATACATACACATACATACATACATACATACATACATACATAGGTAAAGGTAAAGGGACCCCTGACCATTAGGTCCAGTCGTGTCCGACTCTGGAGTTGTGGCGCTCATCTCGCGTTACTGGCTGAGGGAGCCGGCATACAGCTTCCAGATCATGTGGCCAGCACGACAAAGCTGCTTCTGGTGAACCAGAGCAGTGCACGGAAACGCCATTTACCTTCCCGTTAGAGCAGTACCTATTTATCTACTTGCACTTTGACGTGCTTTCAAACTGCTAGGTAGGCAGGAGCTGGGACCGAGCAACGGGAGCTCACCCCATAGCGGGGATTCGAACCACCAACCTTCTCAGCAAGTCCTAGGCTCTGTGGTTTAACCCACAGTGCCACCAGCATCCCATACACATACAAACAAACAAACAAACAAACACATACACTCACCTCAATACATTTATTCATAAAGGGCATAAAAAGTAGGCAATATATCATTTTAATACAAAGGAATGCTAGAAAGAACTATGACTGCATGACCAACGTCAAAAAGAGCATCCCTTTCTAGTAAAAGCAAATTGTTTTTCAAAAGTAGAACTTCCATGTGCAGCAATTGTCTATTTGAGGTCAGGTTTTGAATTGGATATATTTTGTCACAGGATCATTATGCATGTCCATAAGATCAGCCAAGACCCCCTGGTTTCCTTTTAAAATGCTTCCCCCCTCCCTTTGAGGCTTTTTGCCACCCACCCCTCTTCTTGGTTATGTGCAAACCCTTTCAAGGAGTTTTGATGTGTAAATTTACTCCCAAGTAAGCTTCAACAAGATTCCTTTCTTTTTTTTTTTTAAGAGATTTTATTATTTTTCCATATGCATATGTAAAGAAAACAAAACATACACTAAAAATACAAAATACAATACACAGTAAACAACTCAAACAACAACACAATAAACATAAGAAAAACACATACAAACCTGTCTAAACGCTAATCTTTGTCTCATTTTTATTTTTTCTTCTAAGCATAGGGGGACTTCCCCCACACCCTCCACTGCATTGTTAATTCAAATATACTTTAAGTAGCTATATATCTAATTTCATAACTAATAACCATCTTATTTGTCCTTAGATTCATTTACTAAAAACATAATTCTTAATCTATTCCCAAAATCTTCAGACATTCTTATTTATATCTTATACTGTAAAATTCTTGCCAAAATTTTAACTTATATTTATCTAGCTAAAGCCTATTCAACAGCTAATTCCGCTCAAATATTCAATTTTACACTGTTAACTAAATAATCCTTAAATTTCTTCCAATCCTTCGACACCTTCTCCTCCCTCTGGTCTCGGATTCTCGCGGTCAGTTCAGCAAGCTCCATAAAGTCCATTAACTTCATCTGCCATTCTTCCACCGTTGGAATCTCTTCACCCTTCCAATTTCTTGCCAATAAAATTCTAGCTGCTGTTGTGGCATACATAAAAAATACTCTATCTTGGCTGGGTATCTGTTCATTAGTCATGCTCAAAAGGAAAGCCTCTGGTTTCTTGCTAAAGGTAATTTTCATTACCTTCTTAAGTTCATTATAAATCTTGTCCCAGAAGGCTTTGACCCTTGGGCAGGTCCACCACATATGGTAAAAGGTACCTTCCACTAATTTACATTTCCAACACAAGTTAGTCATTGACGGATTCATTTTAGCGATTTTAACTGGTGTTAAATACCATCTATATAACATCTTCATAATATTTTCTCTTAAGTTATTACAAGCTGTAAATTTGATACCTTCTTTCCACAGTCTTTCCCAGTCCTCTAACATAATGTTATGTCCCACATCTTTTGTCCAGTCTATCATTGTTGATTTAACCATTTCATCTTTCGTATGCCACTCTAGCAGCAAATTATACATTTTGGAAAGGTTTTTTGAATTCGATTCTATTAGCTCTGTTTCCAGTTTTGATTTTTCAACTTGAAAACCAATCTTCTTGTCTGCTTTGAAAATCTCATGAATTTGATGATATTGCAGCCAGTCGGTGACCTCACTTTTTACCTGGTCATAACCTTTCAGTTTAAACGATTCACCTTCCTGCTGCAATATATCTATATATCTTAACCATCTTGCAGACATATTGGGTCTCTTATAAGCCTTGGCCTCCACTGGTGAAATCCATCTAGGAGTCTTTCTCTCTAGCAAGTCTTTGTATCTCACCCAGACCTGATACAAGGCTTTTCTAACTATATGGTTTTTAAAAGTCTTGTGGACCTTAGCCTTGTCGTACCACAGATAAGCATGCCATCCAAACATGTTGTCAAAGCCTTCCAAATCTAAAACATCAGTGTTTTCCAATTTAAACCAGTCTTTCAACCAGCAAAAGGCCGCCGCTTCAAAATAAATCCTTAAGTCCGGCAGAGCAAAGCCTCCTCTCTCTTTAGAGTCCGTTAAAATCTTAAATTTAATTCTGGGCTTTTTCCCCTGCCATAAGAATTTTGATAGGTCCTTTTGCCATGTTTTGAAACAATCCAACTTATCTAAAATTGGAATGGCTTGAAATAGAAACAGCATCCTTGGCAAAACATTCATCTTCACAGCAGCTATTCTGCCCATTAGTGAGAGTTTCAGTCTTGTCCATATCTCTAAGTCCTTTTTTATCTCGGTCCACAGCTTCTCATAATTGTCCTTGTACAAGTTCAGGTTTTTTTGCAGTGAGATTGATCCCTAGATATTTAACTTTCTTGGCAAAGTTAAGGCCAGTGGATTCTTGTAACACTTGTAGTTGTTCTGTTTTCATATTTTTAGTCAACACTTTGACTTCTGTTTGTTAAGTTTGAAGCCGGCTACCTGCCCATACTTCTCAATTAATTCCAATGCTTTGGGGACACTACTTTCAGGATCTTGTAGGGATAACATTAAATCATCAGCAAAGGCACGTACTTTATATTCCTTCTCTCCCACCCTTATTCCTTTAATCTGGTTCTCTTTTCGTATCATATTTAGAAGAACCTCCAGGACCGTAATAAATAATAAAGGGGAGATAGGGCACCCTTGTCTTGTTCCTTTTTCCACTCTGATCTCCTCCGATATCACACTGTTGATTATAACTTTCGCTTTTTGTTCTGTATAAATGGCATTGATGCCATTCAAAAATCGTTGTCCAACTGCCATTCTTTCCAGATTTTTTTTCATAAATGTCCAAGAGATATTATCAAAGGCTTTTTCTGCATCTATAAACATCAGTGCCGCCTCCGTATTTATGTTTTTTTCCAGTTTCTCTAGGATGTCCACGACTATTCTAGTATTGTTATTCAGTTGTCTTCCTGGTAAAAAACCTGCTTGATCTTTGTGTATATAATCCTTGAGCACTCTTTTTAATCTTGTAGCCATAACATTCGCGAAAATCTTATAATCCACATTTAACAAAGAAATTGGACGGTAATTTTTCATATTGGTCTTGTCTGTGTCTGGCTTCGGAATCAGTGTGATATAGGCCTCTTTCCATGTCTCTGGTGCCCTATCTCCCTCTAATATACTATTGCAAACTTCTTTTAAAGGCTGTGATAGCCAATCTTTCAAGCTTTTATAGTATTTTGCGGTTAAACCATCTGGTCCTGGGGCCTTTCCAATCTGCATACTGTTGATTGCTTCTTCAATCTCTTGTGTCGAAATAGGGTGGTTGAGTATTCTTAATTTATCTTCTGGGACTTTTTGCAATCCATTGTTCTCCAGGAATTGGTCTATCTCTGTTTCATCAATCTCCTCCTCCTTGTACAATTGTTTGTAAAACCTTTGGAAATGCCATCTAATTTCCTCTGGATTCTCCACCATCTTTCCATTTACTACCAGATTATTGATGATATTTGCTTTTTGTCTTTTCTTTAGTTGCCAAGCTAGTAGTTTTCCACATTTATTTGCTGACTCGAAGGATCTTTGTTTCATCATTTTAATCTTCCATTCGATATCCTGATTTATGATTTTGGCCAGTTGGGATTGCAAGTATTTTATTTCTTTTTGTATTTTTTGGTTCTTAGGGTGTCCTCTTAGTTCTTTCTCTTTCCCCTGAATTAGTTTCAAAAGTCTTTCCATTTCTGCGTTTTGTTGCCTCTTCTTCTTTGCCTTTTCACTTATCAGGAACCCTCTCATTACTGCTTTACTTGCATCCCAGACAGTCCTCTTTTCCACCTCCGAATTTAAATTGAATTGAAAATACTCCTTCATCTTTTTTACTGCCCTTTCTACTAGCTTGGTATCTCTCATCAGGGTATCATCCATTCTCCATTTAAAGGAGTCCTTGGAAATTAGTTTTAGATTTGCTTGTACAGGGTTATGGTCTGAAAATGTTTTGGGGCCAATTTCTGCTTTGCATAATTTCGGTGTCAATTCATTCGATATCCAAATATAGTCTATTCTCGACCATGACTGCTGAGGTTCACTGAAAAAAGTTGCCTCTGTTTCCATAGGATTTCTTAACCTCCAAGTGTCTACCAAATTTAGATTGTCAACCAATTCAAAAAAAGTCTTCGGCAGTTTCCCCTCATTTGTTAGTTTGGCCCTCTGAGATCTATCCATTAATGTGGAAACTGCCCCATTAAAGTCTCCTAGGCATATTATTTTGTAGTCCAGATATTCCAGCAGCAGTCATGGATCTTTTTATAAAAAATTGACTTACCATCATTAGGTGCATAAAGTCCCAGTATCAAAAAATTTTCGCCTTGTACTTTAATTTCAATTGCAATGTACCTCCCTTCTTCATCTTTGAATAGCTGTCTTGGGCTGTATTTCTCTTTCGCATATATTACCACTCCTCTCTTCTTGACTTTATCCGATGATATAAATTCTTGGCCTAATTTTTTGTTTTGTAGAATTCTTCTGTGTCGTCGAACCACATGGGTCTCCTGTAGACATATTATATCTAAATTCTTCTTTTCCAAACTGTAAAACACTCTGTGTCTCTTTGGTCTCTGGTTCAATCCCCGAACATTCCATGTCATCAGTTTTAGAGCCATTTTTTAAGTCTTTATTCTGATCCTCCTGTCGCTAGGTCTTTCTTGTCTTTTTCTGGATCACTTGGGTCTCCTGTTCCTGGTGTTCCTGGTGGTGGAAGCACTCCTAGGGTTCCTGGAGGTGGAAACACTCCAGGTAGTCGGAACATAAACGCTGGATCTAAAGCAGAACCCTTGAAGTCTTCCAAATGTTTGTCTAAGAACTTTTGCTTGTCAGCCAGGGATCTTATCCTGATTCTTTTTTCTTTGAACAAAAAAGTCAATCCTTCTGGAAATTCCCAGCTAAAGGAGATATTTCTTCTTCTTAGCTCAGCTGTTAAATCGTTATATGGTGCTCTTTTATCCAGGAAAAATTTGGGGATGTCTTTAAAAAGCACAACTCTATTTTGCTGTACCACTAGGTTGTTCTTGTAGTGAAGGTCCAAGATATAGTCTCTCTGGTATCTGTTGTTCAACACAATAAGACAGTCACTCACCGTCTTGGAGCTTTTCTTTCCTTTAACACCAAATCTGAAGGCCTTCACTATGAGTGCTGAGACTTCGTCTTCTTTCAAATGCCAAAATGTTGAAAATTGAGTTACAATAAAATCCTTTAGGCTTCCCTCCTCCAATTCTGGTAGGCCTCTGAGACGGAGGTTTCCTTCTCTCTGTTGTAATTGCAGAAACGCAAGAGATTCTTCCACGCTTCTCTGCCTGGATCCAATTTTTTCTATATTCTCAAGGTCAATATTGTCTAGCTTCTGTTCCACTGTCCGAATTTTCTCTTTTACTACCTTAATTTCCTCTGTCTCCTTTTTCAAGACAGTGACCTCCTGAGCAACTTTATTAATTTCTTCTCTGTTTTTCCTCACGTTTTGCTCAATTTGACCAATAGATGCTTCAAGTCTTTGGGAAGATTCTTTTATTTCTGCTTGTAGTTTCTCCGTTGCAGAGTTTACTGTTGAGTTAACAGAGTTTACTGAGGATTGTGTCTGTTTCACATCCTCAGAAACTTTTTTCAGTCCCTCTGTAATTTCTGCAATACTTGAAGTTAGTTTCTCAATAGCCTGGGCCATTTGTTCTTGTGTAGTTAAAGAGAAGGAGCTCTTTCTTTGTTGTGTTTTGGCTCTTGTACTTTCTTGTATATCTTGTTCCCTTTGCAGCTGCAGTCTCAAGGTCACGCCAGTTTTAGTAATTGTCCCAGACATTCACAGTGAAAAGCCAATAGTCCCAAAAGTCAACACCAGGTGGCCAGCAATTCCATCCAGATAACAAAGAGGCAGCAGAGCAAGCCAAAAGTCCCAGACAGATCCAGGCAGTTTCAACCAGTTCTAACCCCCAAAAATAGGCAAAGATCCTTGTAGTTTAAAGTTCTAAAGTCTCTCAAAAGTCAAGAAGAAGTTAGTTACCAACAGCCCAAGGCAACAATAAAAATTTTTATAGTGTATCCACCAAGTCCACAATGTTTCCTGGGCTGCAGACGGCCACAAAAAAGTTTACCCAGTCTCTCTCTGGAAACAGTTGCCAAAAAAAATAATAATAATAATAATCCAAGGGAGAAAAAATGGCAACTATATTACGCTGCCTGCTTACTGACCCGGAATCCTATCCAGAGGGTGAAGCAGTGTCTTCTTCAGTTGCCATTCTCAGTTTTAAGTCTTAATAAACAGTTTAAACAACTTTACAGTCACTTTAACAAAGTTCAGCAGAGTTAGCAAAACTTTTTCCCGTTAGATGCGGCTTAGCGCTCTTGCCGCTACCTCGCTCTATCAGCAGTTCAAAGAGAGCGGGCTTCCTTTTCAGGTTCGTCTGTAAGATTTACCCGTCAAAAGTCTTAGTTCCAGCAAGAAAAGCAGGTTTACTTACAGAGTCTCTACAGCAGTCCAAGTTAGGAAGTGTCAGATGCTCAGGTAAGGCGAAATCGCTGCTTCGTTCCTCGGGGGCAGCCGACTCTTCAGTCCCGTGTCAGCGCTCCGTTCACCCGTTCTCCCCCCTTACGAGGGTCGATCGGGAGCGGAGATGGCACGTCTGGGACCCACGAGTCCGGAGTCCACAGGACGCTCTTCCTGTGGTTTTAAGGGGCCCGTGGCGCAGGCACTGAAGCCCCTATAGCCCACCGGGGAACCGGAGCTTCTCAGCTCCCGTCCGCCATTACCCGGCACCTAACCGGAAGGCAACAACAACAAGATTCCTTTCAATTTTTTGTTGTTTGATTACTCATTCTAGAAAATGGTAATTTTGTAGTCAACTTTAGAGTCGCTTTTTGCAAGTCTAAAGTAGAAAGTGGAAGAAACCCCAAGGAACATCTACTCCAGGGGTTTTCAACCAGTATGCTGTGGCACCCTGGGGTGTCTTGAATGATGGTCAGGGGTGCCACGGGCAACCCAGGCCTCTGTCCCGCTTTCCTTCCCTCCCTCCTCTGAAGCCCTCTTGCATCTCTGCTTCCAGAAAGGTTTGCACAGCTGTTTGTTGCAGCCCTGGCTACAAGCTCTCCAGGAGAATGGTGCCTCTGGGGCTGGCCAGAGGGTGCTGGTTGCCAGGAACTGAGGCACCCTCGGAGTAAGCAAGCAAGTGGGTGAGGGAACCCAGCCACCTAGTCCACCAGTCCCTGCTGTTGGAAATGGACAGACAAGTGGGAGACCAGGTTGGTAGGCAGGCACTGCGCTGGCTGTTATTTTGCTTGGTGTGTGCAAGGCCTGCCTTGGAGCTGAGTGCAAAGTGCTGAAGGCTTTTCCTTTATGCAGTCCCAGCAGTGCCCCAATGTAAGGTTCACCTTTGGCCAGTCTCCGTTGGGTCACTAAGGCTGGGGGCAGGGCCGTCTTAAGCATATCAGGCGCCCTGGCACGGCCAGCGAACCTGCGCTCCACCGGGCAGCCGTTTACCTTCCCGTTGGAGTGGTCCCTATTTATCTACTTGCACTTTGACGTGCTTTCAAACTGCTAGGTGGACAGGAGCTGGGACCGAGCTACGGGAGCTCACCCCATGGCAGGGTACCGCCGACCTTCTGATAAGCAAGCCCTAGACTCTGTGGTTTAACCTACAGCGCCACCTGGGTCCCTGGGAAAATGGAAAATCTCCCTCACCCCCTCCTTCCTTGCAGAGACAGTTTTGAGAGTCAAAATGGTGTCAAGTCTGTCTTCCTGTGCTGCTTCAGACATGGCCTATTCGTGCACATGTTTACTTGGTACACTAATGAAGATATATATATATATATATATATATATATATATATATAGTTACAGGTGGGTAGCCGTGTTGGTCTGCCATAGTCAAAACAAAATCGAAAATTCTTTCTAGTAGCACCTTAGAGACCAACTGAGTTTGTTCCTGGTATGAGCTTTCGTGTGCATGCACACTTCTTCAGATACAGTATCTGAAGAAGTGTGCATGCACACGAAAGCTCATACCAGGAACAAACTCAGTTGGTCTCTAAGGTCCTACTAGAAAGAATTTTCGATTTTGTTTTTTCAACATATATATATATATATATATATATATATATATATATATGTATATGTATATGTAATCACCTTAATATTCTTACAACACAATAATCTGGAACTCTGAGTAAGAAGGCTAATGAAATGAAAATCCAGACAGAGTTTTCCCACTTCCCGGCTTCTTTGGTTTCTCGTTTCCTTCTTTTGCCCAAGGCTACTGGCCAGGGAGATGAAGGTGGCTGAAACCGTTTCATAAAGTGAAGTTAAACATACACCCAACTTCAGAGGAAAACTTCAGCCAAGACTGCAGGGTGTTCATAAAACGCAGAAAATCAGCATAATGTGAATTGTCAGCTTGCAGGGGTAGAAGTTCAGTGATGGACTCTAATGTATATACAATTCTATACATTCTATACAAGATCTCAAAGTAGCTGTCTTACTACAAAGGAATTTCAGAAATAGACTGGAAAGAGAAGTTGCTGAATTGCAACTCATTACCAAACTTGGGAAAGGAGTACGACAAGGCTGTATATTGTCTCCCTGCTTATTTAACTTATATGCAGAATTCATCATGCGAAAGGCTGGGCTGGATGAATCCCAAACTGGAATTAAGATTGCCGGAAAAAAATATCAACAACCTCAGATATGCTGATGATACAACCTTGATGGCAGAAAGTGAGGAGGAATTGAAGAACCTTTTAATGAGGGTGAAAGAGGAAAGTGCAAAATATGGTCTGAAGCTCAACATCAAAAAAACTAAGATCATGGCCACTGGTCCCATCACCTCCTGGCAAATAGAAGGGGAAGAAATGGAGGCAGTGAGAGATTTCACTTTCTTGGGTTCCATGATCACTGCAGATGGTGACAGCAGTCACGAAATTAAAAGACGCCTGCTTCTTGGGAGAAAAGCAATGACAAACCTAGACAGCATCTTAAAAAGCAAAGATATCACTTTGCCGACAAAGGTCCGTATAGTTAAAGCTATGGTTTTCCCAGTAGTAATGTACAAAAGTGAGAGCTGGACCATCAAGAAGGCTGATCGCCGAAGCATTGATGCTTTTGAATTATGGTGCTGGAGGAGACTCTTGAGAGTCCCATGGACTGCAAGAAGATCAAACCTATCCATTCTCAAGGAAATCGGCCCTGAGTGCTCACTAGAAGGACAGATCCTGAAGTTGAGGCTCCAGTACTTTGGCCACCTCATGAGAAGAGAAGACTCCCTAGAAAAGACCCTGATGTTGGGAAAGATGGAGGGCACAAGGAGAAGGGGACGACAGAGGATGAGATGGTTGGATAGTGTTCTCGAAGCTACTAACATGAGTTTGGCCAAACTGCGGGAGGCAGTGAAGGATAGGCGTGCCTGGTGTGCTCTGGTCCATGGGGTCACGAAGAGTCGGACACGACTGAATGACTGAACAACAACAACAACAACCAAACTTAAAACCACGGAGAGACCTGGTCTGAACAAAGATATTGGATTCTTATCTCATTATACACGACAAAGCTATCTTTAGCCATCTCACCCCTTGCTTTTTCCTATAAGACCAACTGCAGTCGTTAACATGTTTTCCACACCTATCAGCCAATCACCCATTCCCACCACCCTTTTGAGTAATACCCCTCCCCACCCTCTTACTATATATAAGGGTCTGGTGATTTCTGTTTCAGTGTATCTGAAGAAGTGTGCATGCACACGAAAGCTCATACCAAGAACAAACTTAGTTGGTCTCTAAGGTGCTACTGGAAGGATTTTTTTATTTTTTTTATTTTGTTTGGACTCTAATGTAGTATGCCTGCTTATCACTTCCTGTGGATTTTTTTTTTTGGGGGGGAGACTCGGATGAATACTAAACTTGCAATCCTACACTTAACAGAGGGCAAACTCTATTGAATTCAGTGGGATTTAACGACAGAGGATGAGATGGTTGGACAGTGTTCTCGAAGCGACTAGCATGAGTTTGGCCAAACTGCGGGAGGCAGTGAAAGATAGGCGTGCCTGGCGTGCTCTGGTCCATGGGGTCACAACGAGTCGGACACGACTGAAGACTGAACAACAACAACAACAACAGACATGCATGATTATCCTTCTGCAGGCTGTTTGAATCACAGTCTCACAACCCATTCTAGTAAAGTTAACATTTGTGCTAACGAACGGGAGGGGAGTGGGAGGAAGTAAAGAGAACCAGTGTGGTTGAAACTAACCTGAATATAGGTGCCAACTCCTTGATGCTCTGGGTGCCCAAGTGTAGCAGTGGCCCAAAGAACACAAGCACCCACGAAATTCCCCATGAAGGGGCTGGGCACCCACATATTTCAGTGCCAGGGCCATGCACGTTGCATGGCACCCACAGCCCCAGGCACCCATGGTTGTGGGGTCAAACTGGCAGTCCTGAACCTGAACGTTGTGAATGGTGGGTTTGTTTTTTGTTTTTCTTAATTTCTGTTTTAAATGTTTTTAAAGACATAGAATCATAGAATATAGTAATAGGATTGGAAGGGACAACGGGTCATCTGCTCCAACTTCCTGCAATGTTGGATTTTTTAGCCCAATGCGAAGCTCGAACCTACGACCCTGAGATTAAGAGTCTTATGCGGTACCCAGTGCTTGGGGGGGGGGGGCGTTTTGTGAATCTTTGTACTTTTGTCCATTTACTGCCCCCCCCCCATTTTAAGTATAAAATGGTGGTTTTCTTGAGTCAAAATGAGAGTATCTCTAAACATTTTTTTTAAAAGCACTGGCTGTACCTACTGAGCTTTTTGTTTAATTTTTAATTGCATTGTTTTTCTTCTTTACTGCTTGATGCCTTGGGCTCATTCGGGAGAAAGGATGGAACAGTAACAAATCTTTAGTGAGGATTTAGAAGCATGTTTGCTCTCTCCATTTCATCCTCAAATATCAATGCGCGTTCCAAAAATACTACATTACAGTACAAATTGGAACTGACACGTGAGCGAGCGATCATCACCAGTCAGTTGCCTCTGCTTCCCTGTAGAGGGCAGTGCTTCAAAATCCCAAAGCGAGCACCCACAGGCGCCACCGCCTCCTTCAAGAGCCGTGACGTCACCACCCAGTACCAGCACCCCTTAGGCTGAAGGAAGAGCTGGGGGTGGGGCTCTTCCCGTCGCGCTCCTTTCTACTCGCCTCAGAGAGAAGGCTGCGCTCTCATTGGCCACGGCTCCCTACGCATGTGCAGTTTCAGTCCCCTCCCTTTCCTCCGTCTTCTCTGCAGCCCTGACAGTGACCCGGAACACGTGACAGGATGCTGAGGGGAGGAGGAAGTAGGAAGTGGATTCCCGAAAGGAGGAAGAAAAAAAACAAAAAAACCACACGGAACACAAACAAGCCGGGATTTTAAAGAAGCAGCAGACGCCATCGAACCGGAGCTCACTTTCCTCCCACTTTTGCCGGCCCTGAAGCGCCGCCATGTCCAACATGGAGAGTATCCTTGGTAACGCCGGAGGGGGGGGGAGACTGGGCAGGGGGGGGGAATCTCCGGAATGGAGCCTGAGGGGGCAACGGGAGCCCCGCCCCTGCTGCGGTAGAGAGGGGCGAAGGGCGTGGCTATTGGAACCACCCGGACGGCAGAGGGAGCTCTTGATTGGTGGGCTTCGGGTGTTCTATGGGTGGGCGGAGCTTCGGAGCAGACCTTTCCCCACATTGTGGTTTCCCTCTGGGAGCAACAGCTGGGGGAGAGGGCTCTAACCCCCTCCCCAAAAATCCCTTCTGGGAGGTGTACTGCTCTATTTACAGTATTAGAGAGGGTGTGTGTGTGTGTGGGGGGGGTTATTGCACTTTTTGCATACTTGTTTTATTTATTATATCATTTTTCGTCCAAGAAGCTTTTGGTTCTCCTCCCCATTTTTTTTAACCCTTACAACAAACCTGTGAGGTAGGTTAACCAGAGAGGCAGTGATTGGCCCAAGACCACCTTGTGCGTTTCATGGCTGAGTAGGCATTTGATCCCTGGTCTCCCAGGTCCTAATCTGACAATTTTCTCCCCTTTTTATTTAGATTATTTTATTAATCACTGCACCACACTGGCTATCTTCCTCCCACACACCTTTGCCTGTGTGGTAAGATGCTTTGAGGGGGTGGGGGCTAAACTGGCCCTAAGCTACTCAGTGTGATTTGTGGCTGAATTGTACTTTAAACCCAACCCTGATCCAGTGCTTCAACCTGTACACCACTATGGTTTAATGGCACTACTGCCTAAGGCAAAAGAAAATATCTGTGGTGGTACCTTAAAAACTCATTGCAGGTATATTTCAACATTGGCTTTCATAGATGCACCACTTTGTGCATCTGTATAAGCAGATCTGAAGGTATTCTTACATGAATGAGTACAGAGAAAATAATTGCATATAGTGGCAGGTGAAGAAGACATGAAAGGTGGCCTTTCTTTCTTTTTTTCAAAACACCCTGTAGCATATACAATGTAATTGTACAGTGAAACCTTGGTTCCCGAACTTAATCCGTTCCGAGAGTCTGTTCAATTCCCGAAACATTTTGGGAAGCAAGGCGCGGCTTCTGATTGGCTGCAGCAGCTTCCTGCAGTCATGTTCGGCTTCCAAAGAATGTTCAAAAACTGGAACAGTTACTTCTGGTTTTCATTCATTTGGGAGCTGAAACGTTCAGCTCCCAAGGCGTTTGGGAGCTGAGGTCCCATGGTACTGTCCATACACAAGTGTAATTGGTTGATAGTGTGATCTTCTGTGCTTTGTGTTTCTTTGTGGCTGTATGTGTATGTGTCTCTGTGAAGTGTGGCTAACATTTAATTTACAATGTCTAGTTTATGGGAGTTTGTGCCACAAGCCATTAGGTTCTAGCAGTGCCTTAAAGACTTCTGTTGGTGTGCTCCCTCTCCCTGTTCTTGTTATAAATTAGCATGGTTACCCCTCTTGTGCTTGCTAAAATAAACAGGAGCAATACAATTTCCTTCTAGGATTTCCCCCACCACAGTAGTCCTTCTCAAATTAGGGCTTGGGATCTGTGAGTCTATGCCATTCATTTGCAGCAGTCCCCTCTTCTCTCCTCTCCCCTCCCCCAAAATTAGGCCACACACTCTTAGATGTTGGGATCAAATATATCATCTTAAGATCTGTTGCTCTGCTTAGCCCAGGACTCGTAAGGCAACAAGTGGGAGACCATAATGTTTTCTTTTGTTATCTTTTAGCAGCAAATACAATTTTCATTCATGTGTTTAAAAATCTTGTACAGTCACTAAATGGACATAAATTTATCTCTTTTCCCCGCCCTCGTCTCCTTTCCTCCTCCTCCTCCTTGTTCCCATTTTTTTGCCCACCAGGTTGCCCATAATGGAATGTCTGTTACTATAGGGCGTGACCTACCCTATTTTTGACTGTTTCTTGGGAGTCCAGACCTGTAAGCTCCACTCTATATGTGGAAAGAAGCACACTCTTGATGTGTTTCTGTGAGTCCTTACAAGCTGTAGGAAATGACACCAAAGGGGTAGTCACTTCGAGTTGGGGAAGGGCAACAGCACCAACAAGTTTGATTGGTTTTATGCTGGGGTAATGTGTAGTATGGCTCTATGAGGTGTGGCTGCAGTTTATGCCCATACTTGGTTGGTTAGTGGTCCCAGGACTGTTCACATTGTGAGACTGATTCAGTCCTGTTGGGCTGGTACCCTGGGTGAGAGACTGGGTGGGTAGTTTGTTTGTTTCCCAAAAGAGATTTGGGTGAACAAATTATTTAACTAGTGTTGTTGATAAGACTGTTTTCTTGCTGTTACTGTCTGTACTATGAGTCTATGGTTGGCTGGAGCAGTGTGCGCTTCTGGAGGGGAGGGTGCTTGACAAGAGTGTCTGGGAGGGACACAGATCTCAAGTATTCCTGTGGGTGCAGAGAGAGAGAGAGAGATAGCTTTATGTAGGTAGGTCTGCGAGAGGCTTGCAGATGCTTGCATTATGTTGCCTGCTTCCCATCTGTAATATCACTGGAAGCTTGTCCGGTGTGCCTATTAGTCTGCTGTTTCTGAATGCTGCTAATTCATAATAAGACCCTGTTTGTTTTTGTTCTTTTTTAAAATATTTTTTTAATTTTCTTTTCTCAAAACAAGTATCCAATATCATTGCTAAACATATATTTTCCAATTTCCCCCCTCCCTGTTGACTTCCCTCAGCAACCATTTCTGATTTATTACGTCAGATGATACATTCTGCTGTTTATATACAATATTATGTTATCACATTGTTGTACTTCTTGTTCTCTGGTAATAAAATTGTAAATGTTTCTTTAAATCCTGCCAGCAAGACCATTTCTTTCTGTTGTTTCTGCAAATATTTTGTAAAGGATTCCCATTCATTTTCAAAGTCACTGTTGTCCTATAAAAAAAGACCCTGTTGATCTTCTGGATGATCTGGATGTTGATCAACTCTGGATGAGAGACTGGGCAGGGGTAATCATGAATATCCTTGGAAGCTCATCCAATGTGCCCAATAGTCTGGTGGTGTTGTTTCTCAGTGCTACTCCGATTCATAAAAAGACCATCTTGAACATCCTAACATGAATGAATAGCTGATGTAGTCTGTATTGTGGGGCTAGGTGGGCCTGATCTGACACATCTTTGCCCAGCTGGATACCCTGTGGAACACCAGTTCATACCAGAGCCTCTGAGAGGAGAAGATGCCATAGTTTATAGAAGTTCTCTTTCCTTTACTAGGAAACCTCTCTGCTTAAGAGCTGGACTGGAGAGCCCTGCATGTGGCATGGGGTCATAGAGACTGATTGGGGATACTGTTGGTGTACTTTCCACTTTGCTGCCCAACAGCCTCCCTTACTGAGCTAGCTGAGGTGGTCTCTAGTGTAGGTTGGGTATACTCAGAACTCTAGCCCTGGGTGACTTCACTACGCATTTCAATAATGCCTCGGAGCCAGCTCAGGATTTCATGGGAGCCATGGGACTACCTCAGATGGTCTTTGATCCCAACCCACAGAACGGGGCTTTGTAGAGGGGGGGGGGGCATCTGAATATGGAGGGAGGGCTTGTCTTAATCCTATTTATTGTCAGTGTCAGATTGCATCCTAGTGAAGTTTGGACTTTTGGCAGCAGTCACTCTGCAGGAGTGATAACTGATGCAGATGGTCCAACCCAGAGGATAAATGAACCTGGTAGGTTCCTGACTTCTCTGGAGGATTTTCCAGAAGCCAGAGCTAGTGATACTGTCAAGTCCCTGCTGTCATTATGGGATAACAAGATGACAAGGGCTATCAACACAAACACTCCCAAGGGTTCTCTCTGGTCCTGCAGAGTCTGCACTGCTTACCAAGGAGCTGCAGAGTTTACTGAAGAGTTTACTAAGGATCTGTAGTTAGTGAAACAGACTTGGAGACAACTGGAGGGTTGGTGGCTGAAAACTCACTCCAAATCTGACACAACTGCATACCAAGCAGCACTGAGGGCAGTGAAGAAGAACTACTTTGCTGCTTCCATTGCATTCTCCAAGATCCAGCCAGCCAAATAATTTTGTGTGGTCTGGAGACTAGTTGTACCAGGGATGATGACTGGACTTCTGGAACACTTGGCAGAAAGTTGTGAGCACTTTGCATGCCACATTGAGGATAAAGTTGCTTGGCTCCATAGCACCATAGATACCACTGTTGTTCCAACTGCAGCCTAAGTGTCCAGTGCAATGCCTTCTCAGTGGGATCAATCACAGTTTATGTGGCCAGTTGATACGGGCAGGATTCTTACAATGTTGCAACCAACTTTTTGTTTTATTGACCCCTGCCCATCCTGTTGTCGGGTTCCTGTAGGTAGACACTACGGAGATTTTAGAGAGTTATTGTTGCTCTTTTTTTTTGTTGCCTGCCTCATTACTGGAAGAGCTGATATTTCTACTGTGTCCCTCCCCAAGACTATCAGAAAGCTAATAGTCGAGATATACTCTTGGAGAGATCCAGGAACTTTATGTAATAAGGAGTTTTAGGCTGTCCAAACAGCTGGGAAATGGCTGGAATTTAAATCACAAGATACTTGGGTTGGCTTTGTCTGTATCATGGTACCCGGTTGCAGGACCAATGAAATGGCAGTGGCAGAGCCAAACAGATCTTCTTCTCTGATGTCATTGCATCAGCAGAGATACTCATAGTTGTGAGGAGACATTTTTTGTGCAGAATAATCTGTCTGTCAAATGTAGATTTTTAAATCATTGCTGATTACAATCTAATGCTGCTACAGCAGAGCCTGGGCTGGAGATATCACAAGCAGTTGCTTATCTCAGTTGCTTAATTGCTTCAGCTTTCCCACCCCTGAAGAAAGTAGACAAGGTGCATGGATTTTTGGAGGGCACTATGTATACTCTATAGCTGACTGGTAAAGGGCAGATGAATTTATTGGGAATTTATTGATCAGGTTGTCAGTACTTCCCGTTAGGTGGGATTGGGGTGGTTCGAGCCCATCTTTTTAATAATGGCCTTGTCTGCAGTGAACTATCAAATCCAGTACTGAATTTAGAGAATTTTGTGTACAATGCAAGGATCCCTGGATATAGCTTTAAAACTTCAACAAGATCATCTTCATACTGTCAGCATTTATATTACTTGTTAACTGAGAACATCGCCCTTAACTTGAATTTAAGAGCATCTTTTTAACTTGAAGTTTGCTGCCAAAGAACTTAACAGAAATGCCAAAAAGTGTGATAAAGAAGAAAAGGTTGAAAAAGCCAAAATTAAAAAGGTGAGACATGAAATTATATTGGATGTTCCCCATGTATACTGTTTGATAGTGTGTGAGCAGGATCTTTCGCTAAGACATTAGGAAGTAAAAAATAAAAGTTTGCACTGTTTATACACATTATTGGTGCTGGGACTGTTGCTAACTGCACTATGTTTGCATTAGAAACTAAAAATAAAATATTAATTTATTGCAAACTAATTAACAGAATATCTCCCCTCCATCCCCCAACACATGTAGATAATGGTTGGACATGAATCCTTGGACTCTAAAGCAGCTGTTTTCAAAGTTGATTTTCTTCTCTTTTCTTTTTTCCCTTTCCCCTCTTTCCTCATCCCCTCCCCCCCCCTTTTTTCCTTTTTCAAGTGGGGGAATTAATGAACCTTACCCAACAATAAATTTACTGGCCGAAAAGCCTTTAAATCTACAGTGTCAGTTTTCATACCTATCCGTATAGTACCAGCTCCTGCTCATTCAGAATCCAGTGTGTGTGTCCAGGAGAGTGGATTTTTATAAACTTGGGTAGTAATGTTATCCCATTTGTAGCAGATCATCTGACATGATCTTTAGCTGGACTGTTGGTATGTGTCTGCCACCATTTGCAAAGCTTTGATAAGCTCTCCTGAGGGACCTGTCAGTTTGGTGTCGTTAATGTAGAGTGCTGTTCTTCCTGTATTTTTTTTAGACAATGAGAGCACTGGTACCTAAGGAAATAAATAATAGTATTCATATGCCACAATCCTTCTTATTGCCATGTGTGTACCGGAATCTGGGAGTGACGGTCTAGGTCTGAAAGCTAAGATTTATTAGGGTGCATTTCTTAATTAGTTGAAAAGCTGTGTTCTGCTTCTCTTTATTTAAATAAAAGGCAATTCAGAAAGGCAATACTGAAGTGGCAAGAATACATGCAGAAAATGCAATCCGGCAGAAGAATCAAGCCATCAACTTCTTGCGGATGAGTGCCCGGGTTGATGCTGTAGCGGCAAGAGTTCAAACAGCAGTAACAATGGGCAAGGTAATCAGCTTTATCATGTTTTAGCAAGAAACACAAGTTTCCAAAAAACTTGCGCTATGTATGTTTTCGTAAGATTGCTTGTACAGGGCAAGTCCACAGACCTTTTGCTGCTAAGCAGGTAAAACCCTGTAGAATTTCAAATGCTGTGTTGAATAGAAATGTGGTCTGTTTGAATCTCCTTAAGAAGCAGCTAACTATTGTAACAATGGCTAACGGTAAAGGTAAAGGTACCCCTGACAGTTAAGTCCAGTCGTGGACGACTGGGGTTGCGGAGCTCATCTTGCTGTATAGGCCGAGGGAGCCGGCATTTGTCCTCAGACAGTTTTTCCAGGTCATGTGGCCAGCATTACTAAGCCGCTTCTGGCAAAACCAGAGCAGCACACAGAAACACCGTTTACCTTCCCGCCGGAGCAGTCCCTATTTATCTACTTGCACTTTGAGGTGCTTTTGAACTGCTAGGTTGGCAGGAGCAGGGACCGAGCAATGGGAGTTCACCCCATTGCGAGGATTCAGATCGCTGACCTTCTGATCAGCAAGCCGTAGGCTCAGTGGTTTAGACCACAGCGCCACCCGCGTTAACTGTAACAATGGCTAGTGTTGTGCAATTTCATGTCATGTTAGTTTATTTTGGGCTATAGTTGCCCAAAGTTTCAAATATATATATATTTTTAATGTGGTTACTATATATGTTGTTCTCCTAGGTAACAAAGTCAATGGCTGGAGTAGTTAAATCGATGGATGCTACATTGAAAAGTATGAACTTGGAAAAGGTAAACAAATAAATTCAGAAGTTGAGTTTTAAGATACTTCCTTTTGTTCCTGGCTTGACATAATTTGTGCTCCTGGCTTGACATCATTTGCTTATGTGCAGATATCTGCCTTGATGGACAAATTTGAGCAGCAGTTTGAAACCTTAGATGTTCAGACGGCACAGATGGAAGACACAATGAGTAATACCACTACACTAACAACACCACAAGTAAGTAATATTGAAGCAGATATAACTTGCCATTAGCAGTCCTATCCAGCTGCCCCTGGGTGCTTTCTTGACCAGTATGAGAGAGAAAACAAAATAAAATAAAAAATTCTTTCCAGTAGCACCTTAGAGACCAACTAAGTTTGTTCTTGGTATGAGCTTTCGTGTGCACGCACACTTCTTCTGAACAACTTAGTTGGTCTCTAAGGTGCTACTGGAAAGATTTTTTTTTTTTTACTATGGCAAACCAACATGGCTACCCACCTGTAACTGGAAGTATGAGAGAGAGACTTTCAAAGAAAAATATGGCTGGGCTAAATAGACTCTGTTGTCTTTGTCCATGGAGTTTTCCTGGCAGGGATACTGGAGTGGCTTGCCGGTTCCTCCTCCAGGTCTGGATAGTTAAAGCTATGGTTTTCCCAGTAGTAATGTATGGAAGTGAGAGCTGGACCATAAAGAAGACTGATCGCCGAAGAATTGATGCTTTTGACTTATGGTGCTGGAGAGTCCCATGGACTGCAAAAAGATCAAACTTATCCATCCTTAAAGAAATCAGCCCTGAGTGCTCATTGGAAGGACAGATCCTGAAGTTGAGGCTCTAGTACTTTGGTCACCTCATGAGAAGAGAAGACTCCCTAGTAAAGACCCTGATGTTGGGAAAGATGGAGGGGGAAGAAAGGAGAAGGGGACGACAAAGGATGAGATGGTTGGACAGTGTTCTTGAAGCTACTAACATGAGTTTGGCCAAACTGCGGGAGGCAGTGAAAGATAGGCATGCCTGGCGTGCATGGGGTCACGAAGAGTCGGACACGACTGAACAACAACAACAAATAGACTCTGCCCTTAGAGTTGGATCTTCTGACTCAGCTAGAGAATGGGGTCAAGTTTACTTCATTTATTCTGCTGACAAAATAATAATAATAAAAATACAGTGGTTTTTCACTGGCATTCCTCAAGTGCTTCTCAACGATTACTTAATGAGGAAATCGGGAAGAACTTGGAAACTCTCCTGAGCAGCAGCTTGTCCACCTCCTCTGATTTTTTGTAGTGGACTGCTGCCAATATGTTTTGGATGATGGCAAGTAGGAAAAATCCGTAACTGTTTTAGTAGAATGCTGAAGGCCTTCTCGGTAGTGGCACCCTCCCTGTGGAATGCCCTCCCTTCAGGTGTCAAGGAGATAAAGAGTTACATAACTTTTAGAAGACATTTGAAGGCAGCCCCAGTATCAGAAAGTTTTTTTATGTTTGATATTTTACTAAGTTTTATATGTGCTGTAAGCCTCCCAGAGTGGCTGGGGAAACCCAGCCAGATGGGCAGGGTATAAATAATAAAATTATTACTTGTAGTAGTAGTCTCAGCATCAGCACCTTTCAGCTACAAAGTATACATGCAAAAGTAGTGATAGCATCACTAAATGATGAATAAAAACAAATCAAAAATAGGCTTGAATGCAGTGCAGCACAATCCTATAAATGGTTATTTGGAAGTAAGATTTGCTGAGTTCAGTGGGGCTTACCCCCCAAAAAATAGGCATAGGCTTGTGCAGATAACACTAGTTTTAAATGCTGCATTTTGAGAGGCCAGATTTGCTTTGTGAATGTGTTAGCTCCCTCTGGTGGTATTCACAGGTTCAAAAAACCGCATGTGATCTTTTCTATTACACTGGATTCCATGTCTATTGCAATGGTAAAACTGATTTGGTCCTCATTTTTTAGAACCAGGTGGACCTCCTTCTGCAGGAAATGGCAGATGAAGCTGGGTGAGTGTGACCATTTCAAGACTGAAATACTGAGTATTCTAATGGCAGTGCTTAATAAAGTTTTGATGCACTTGAGATAGCAATAAATGCTGCCTTTCCTCTGATCCAGGAAGCATAATGTTAACTGAATAGGTAGCAACGATAGCATAGTGCTGTTCTCTCAGGGAAAAGAACCATGGCTATTTCCACCTTTACCTGGAAATATGTATAAATATCAGTATCCTTACTTTGACTGAGAGATCACTATGAGACCACAATGATAGAAAACTACATGTTGGACTTCTCTGAAATAACATGAGTAAGAACTCTCTAATAATGCTATTTAGTCGAAACAGTGCTAAGCACTATTCATTCATTCATTCATTCAATTATTTCTAGGCTGCGCTTTTAATTTAAAAAACCAGCAAGGTGGTATACCACATACAAAATTACACAAAAGTGGCATAGTCTCCATCTTGAACACTGCAAAGATAGAACAGGGCAAAAGTGAAGGGGCAGAAGAGTAACAAATGTGTGGACAGCAGAGGATTAATGCACCCTTTCAGTGGTGCAGATACTTCATAAAGCTGATCTCTTATACCTGCTACTCTGTTATTAACTGGCATATTACATGTTGAGGACTGGAGATAGAAGTTAGAACAACTGGGAAGCTTTCAGCTTGTGGCAATAAGTGCACCTGAGGTGTGGGGACTACTATCAGAATGACTTCTTCTATATTGGTTTCTCTTCTTCTGAACTCTAGCCTTGACCTGAATATGGAACTACCTCAGGGACAGACAGGCTCTGTTGGCACAAGTGTTGCTTCAGCAGAACAGGTAAACCCTCTTTTTGCTTGCTTGGTATTTCTTCCCTGTCACAGGAGTGGGGAACCTAAGGCCCAGGGATCAAGTGCAGCCTTTTGGGCTTCTCCATCTGGTCCTCAGGACACCCATTATCAGTCCTCCTCCACACCCTCCTTAAGTGCATTGGCTTGGCTGGGATGTATGCTTGAGCTGTAGTGATGCTTCTTGCTTGCCTGGGTGGAGAGGGGTGTGTGTAAGCCTCTGCTCTTCTGGGCCTGGTATATAGCCTGGTGTGCAGAGGTAAGAGTCTCACCTGTTGCTACATCAGGCCTCTGGCTCTGCCCACCACTGATGTGGCCCCCGGAAGGATGCCCATAAGGAAAAGTGTCCCAGTGCTGCCTTAATAACATGTAAGATTGTCTCTTCAGTTGGAGCATTTAGACTAACCTTCCATAAACTGGTGCCCTCCTAATGTTTTGGACTCTAAACTCCCATCAGCATATGTTAGTCCAGGTGTAATCCCAAAACATGTGGAGGTTGGAGAAAGCTATTTTAGATGTACATGAACTAACTATTGCTAGCTCATAGTTTGGCTAGATCTCATACCAGGACCAGCGAGCTAAGAAGATGCAGCCTTACTGCTTTTCATGCCCTCTCAGTTTCGGAGTTTGCTTGTTTTCCTGTTCCTTCCTATTCCTCTTGCACTGTGTTTATAAGCCTATACAGAGCTTAGAAAGAGTACAGGCAACTCCCCCACTTACAAAGGGGTTACGTTCTGGGGCCCCATGTGCATAAGTGAAATTGCATAAAATGGGGAGCACCCTCTCTGCCCAAACTAAAAATACTGCGTCCAAAAAGATCCACAATTAGGGTTGGCAGGAGGCTGGAGGAGAAGTGTAAAAGCTGTTGCTGTGCTACCATGCACATCAGCTGTTAGGCAGGGAAGCTGAGCAGCATAAACAAAGCCCCACTGCACCTCCAGTCTCTTTGGGGGTTTCACCACCCTCACTGGTGTCCTTTTTGGGCTCCAGGGAAGGTCTCCTCACGAGCCATGAGGACTCTCCAGCTCTCTCTTGCCATTTCCAGGTTTGAATTGAATTATGTAATTATTTCCCAGCGCTTCCCATGAGTCAGTCGGGCATAAGAGGGTAGTCACCCGTAGTCTTACAATTTAGATGTAGATCTTCAAGCCTAGCAGAGCTCAGTCTCCCTTTGGTCTGGCTGCTGTTCTTCTATAAAGTCTTTATCCCTTAAGTAGTGCATTAATGAATGCCTCTTGTTGGTTGGTCTGAATTCTGCAGGATGAACTCTCACAAAGACTGGCGCGCCTTCGTGATCAAGTGTAACAGGAAGAGTTGGATCTGCTATCTTCTGCATTTGCTTCCAAAGCATTCTGTGTGCGTAAATCACAGCCTGACATAAGGTCTCCATCTCTGATATGTCCAGTTAGATATACTTAATGGGCGCTTCTCTTTTTGTCCTACTGTGCTTTTTAAAATGTGTTAACCCAATGGTGATATGACCTTCAGTGTATTTTCTAGTTTTAAGCATTTTTGAAGTCAAGGGTTATATTTTTGCAGATACTTTTTCCAAGACACATATTGAATTTTGCCAAGTGTCACATCGGATTATCAATCTGAAAATAGAGTAGCACCTTTTAACATAATATGATTTTAAGTTATGCAGCAGGGTTTTAAATTATAAATAACGTCTCTCTCTCCCCCCCCCCCCGGCAAAAGTGGGGAGTCCCTCAATATCTGCGGGGAAATACCAGTTTGACAGAATGGTATATTTGTTTGTGTGTATGTGTACTGTTTAAACATCCCTGGATAGTCTTTCCATGGTGTTGCAGAACAAGCTTACTTGTAGTAACACAACAAAATGATAGTTGTTATGCTGTCCTTGTAGCTGGAATCATTAGCATCATCACTTGAGAACTGAAGGAATAAACTATATTTTTAAACACTCCTGCCTAGATTATATACTGTATATATTACACTCTCCCAGAAATTTCAGGAATGCTTCTTAAATAACTAATTAAAATGCTAGCTTTGAAATGTCATCTTTCATTGTGGCAAAATTGTATTTTATATTCCTGTGTTGGTGGGGCTGGACGGCGGATGTCTCAAAAATGGAAATGAACTTGCATAGATAAAAGTACATACTCAAAATTCTTGCTCAATCTTGTTTCACAGCTGAGCTTAAAACTAATGACAGCTTCTTAAAAAGGCAGTTTAAAAGCCTGCATTTAAAATGCAAATATCCTGGATGCTTCAGTTTTGCTAGGATTTACAAGCCTTGGGTGTCATCTTCTGTTCAAGCCATAGATGTCGGCAGTGCCCACCATTTTGATGTATCTTCCTTCTATCATAAATTAACTAAAAAGTTCTTGGGGTGGCTGAAAACAACTACTAAAAATTGGGCTGGTATAATAACTTGCACGTGCCTATTGGTGCAAATCTCAAGACAGTCTTTGTGCAACTTAAGAGTGCAGTGTTTAATGAGGCCATCAGATAGGATAGGAGGGCAGTGTGATGTGGTACAAAAGAGGACAAGGAGAAAGAATGCTATTTGGGCATGTTTAAAATTCCTACACTTGATTTCTGAGTTGTAGGCATTTTCTTTGTATACAGCCAGAAATATGAAAGTCCAAACAGTGTGCAAAACCAAAAATTATAAAGCTGTCTCCCTGGTGAAACAAAGCTAACGTGCATCTGAAGGAAAACCTCCCATCTTTAATTCTGTTCAATGTTTTTTCTCCCCCCCCCCCATGAAGCCTTCAATCTTGTCGGCTCAGGGGCTGGGTTATAACTGGAGAGATCAACTTTCTGCTACTACACGGCAGCAACAGCAGCTGCTGCTACCCTTCTATACAAGGGCCAGGATGTGTGAAAGGGGTGAGAAGACAATAAGTGTCTCCTGTTCAGACAACCTTTACAGTGATGTTTATTGATTGCACTTTGTGTGTTTCAGGATGGAATTAAAAATATAGTTTATGTCCCTTAAGCTCAGGCCTATTTTTAAAGCAACATTCTGTTGCTTTTGCTGACACATTGGAGCGAGATTACTGTAGGTACAAATCCAGCAGATTTATTCCCTCCGACCCCTCCCTTAAAAAAATGTGTTAATTTTTTCAAACAGGACACCTCAGTGGAAAATACATTACAGTGGTACCTTGGGTTACAAAAACTTTGGGTTACATATTCCACTAATCCAGAAGTAGTACTTAGGGTTAAGAACTTTGCCCCAGGATGAGAACGGAAATCGCATGGTGGCGGCGCAGCGGCAGCGGGAGGCCCCATTAGCGAAAGCGCGCCTCAGGTTAAGAACGGACCTCCGGAACAAATTAAGTTTGTAACCAGAGGTACCACTGTATTATACTACATTTTTCTCCTCCAGGCTTGCTCAGAGTGGTGTACATTGTTCTCTGTCTTCTTCCTTTATTCTCACACTAATCCTCTAAGGTGGGGTAGACAGATGGTTACTGACCTAGATTCAGCCAGAGAGCTGCTTTGTGGTTGAGTGAGGTTTTAAACCTGGGTCTGCCTGATCCTAGTCTGACACACTAGAAACTGGACCACAGTGCCTCTTTGTCTTGGTATTGTTCACTGCTTAATAATTTCTGTAGTAGCTTGCTTTTGGATTTCTGTGTAATCATGAGAACAAGCAGCCAGTGTATTTTTAAAACACTCCTTTTTCCTGCTTGCCTTTTTTCAATGGAACCAGCAGAGGGAAGTAGAAGACCTATCTTTTGATGGGGAAGGTTTGCTTAAACAGCAAATGCTGGGTACTGCAAATATATATTCCCCCTTCTGTCTGGCTTAGAGGGTCTGTTTAAGAAACCAGAGCTACTTGCTTGTTCTAAATTTTAGGTTAGATGCCATCACTCCTTTTGTCATTTTTTTAAAAACCAAGATTTTGATAATTCATGAAAATAAGATAATGTATATTGATGATTGATTGGTTATTTAATTTCTATATCACTTAATATATTAAAAATATCTCTATATCACTTAATATATATATATTTATTCTCTCAAGCGGTGTACAAAAAACTGAAGCAACAACAGACAACTTAAAATATTACAAAAATACATGGTTACATATAAAAATGTTACATTAATTCAAAGTTTGTTGTTGTTCAGTTGTGTCCGACTCTTCGTGACTCCATGGACCAGAGCACGCCAGGCACGCCTATCTTTCACTGCCTCCCGCAGTTTGGCCAAACTCATGTTAGTAGCTTCGAGAACACTGTCCAACCATCTCATCCTCTGTCATCCCCTTCTCCTTGTGCCCTCAATCTTTCCCAACATCAGGGTCTTTTCCAGGCAGTCTTATAAAAATCAATATCAATTCATTTTCCTTCTGACACAGCCTCTCTCTCAGCCTCTGGGTTCTCACCCAGGGTTCAAACAAACTCTCAGCTCACCCACAAAAGTCTCACAACGAGAAGAATTCCTGGAAACAGTGGACATCACCCTAGTCTGCCACTCTAGACTTGCTTTTAATGAGCAGGCCCGAGGTGGATGGTGTGGCGTTTGCCCTTCCTAGGGTATACATATAGGAGAAGGAGTAAGTAAGGGGTTAAGTGGCTGGCCCTAGGCGGTCCAATAAACAGAGGGGGGAGGAGCTAGGGGCAGCTGAAGGAGTCAGTTAGAGTTAGAGAGCGGGGAGTTAAGGCAGTTGATGAAGAGCTGTTGATAGAGAGAGTTGGTTGGTGGGTGGTTGTTGAGTGTGAGGGTTGGTGGTGAGGTATAGTGGTGAGCGTAGGCAGGGTTGTAACCATTATCTTAAGTTGTTGAAGTTTTTAAATAACGAGAAGAATTCCTGGAAACAGTGGACATCACCCTAGTCTGCCACTCTAGACTTGCTTTTAATGAGCAGGCCCGAGGTGGATGGTACTTCCTCAGGCTGCCCACGGCTGTCTTCTACTCAGCTGCACTCTCCATACCCAGCTCCAGGTACTGCAAGTTTGATGAGTTTCCCAGGGGGTCCAAAGGAGGGGGAAAGGGCCCCCCTCCACTCACAGCTCTTTCTTCACTCTCTGTTCTCTCCTTCTCCAAGCAAAGCTTAGAAATGTCTTGCTTGCTCAGTTCAATTTCCATCTATTGCAGAGTTGGGGGACTTGTGTCACTTCAGAAGTTGTTCAATTTCCATCAGCCCCAGCCAGCACAGTCACTAATCAGGGGTAGTAGGCATGGTAGTTCAGCATCTGGAGGGCCGTGGATTCCCCTTCTAAATCTAAACTTGCCATTCGTGCATCCTAGAAAGATCAGGGCAGTGAAGGTTTACAAAGGCAAAAGAGCGATTGCCTTGTTAACCACCCAAATGATCAGATATTTAAGGAGTGGCTTCCTTTAAAGAGTGAATGGAGGTTGCATTTGGTTACCATGGCTAGTAGCCATTTCTTAATTTGCCTAATCCTTTAAAAAATCAAATTCTTATCAATCAAGTTGTCAGTTTGTTACTCCTCCCCACACAAAAACAAACAAACAGACAACACAAGCCCACATGCAACGATATCAGAGTCCTAAAGAATGTTTGCATGTTGATTATTTTGCAGGTGGGGGGGGGGGGAATAACCCAAGAACAGCCCTGCTGGATCTGTCCACTGGCCCATCTAGTGCAGCTTCCTGTTCTCACAGTGCCCAACCAGCTGTCTGTGAAGTCCTCAAGCAAGACTTGAGTGCAATCCCACTCTCCCCAGCTGTGATTCCCAGCAGGTGGTGTGCAGAAACATAATACCTCCAACATGGGGGTGCAACATAGCCATCAGGGTTAGTAACAATGGAAACCCCATGAATTTGTCTAACCGTCTTTTAAAGCCATCCAAGTTGTTGGCCATCACTACTGCTCAGGTCTACTTTTTGTCTACTTTTTGTCAGTCCTGAACCTTCCAACATTCAGCTTCATTAGATGGACCCGAGTTCAAGTAGCAGAGGGAGGAAAGCTTTTCTCTACCCATTTTCTCCATGCATATTTTGGGCAACTCTTCTGTGCCTTTTCTCTAAACTTTAAAAGCCCCCGAACGATGTAACTTTTCCTTCTTAGCCAAGTTTCTCCATGCCCTTGGTTGCCCTTTTCTTGCTCTACAATGTCTTTTTTTGGGGTGAGGCAAGCAAAGCTCTGCATGGTATTCCAAGTGTGACCACATAATAGTTTTGTATAATGGCAGTATTATACTGGCAGGTTTATCTTCCATTCCTTTCCTAATGATCCCTAGCATGGAATTTGCCTTCTTCAGAGCCATCACATGCTATTCATTCAGCTATCCACTCCAACCCCAAGGTCTTGCTCCTGGTCACTTCACTGCTAGTTCAAACCCTTAACCATATATGTGAAATCAAGATATTTTTTTTAATGGTAATAATTTATTACTTGTACTTTGCCATCCTGTACTCTGGGCAGCTTCAAACAAAATATAAAAAAAACACAATGAAACATCAGACATTAAAAACTTCCCAATACAGGGCTGTCTTCAGATGTCTATGGAAAGATGCACACTTGCTTCTCTCTTTCACATCTGATGAGAGGGTATAGTGGGGGGAGTCCACTATACCAAACCTTGGAGAGTTGCTGCTAGTCAGTTTAAGCAATACTGAACTAACTGTGAACCAATGCCGAAACAAAAAAAAATAATAAAAAAAAATCCTTCCAGTAGCACCTCCTTTTGAAGAAGTGTGCATGCACATGAAAGCTCATACCAAGAACAAACTTAGTTGGTCTCTAAGGTGCTACTGGAAGGAATTTTTTAATTTTTATTTTGTTTCGACTACGGCAGTTACACGGCTACCTACCTGTAACTGTGAACCCCAATGGTCTGACTTGGTATAAGACAGCTCCCTGTGTTCCTCTGGAGCAGTTGGGTTTTCACCCTATGAAGCCCTGCTCTCCTCATCGCCTCCTTGATTTGTAAATTTCTCAGTAACTTCTATTTGGCTTTCACGAAGACTACAATAAGAACTAGCAGTGATGCGTTTTCATAGTTGTGAACAGCTTGTTGCGTGTCTTTGGGGAACTCCTCTACCTGCACATCTATGCTGATTTAGTATGACTCTTCTAATAAAGAGGAGCAGAAGGTCACGCTGGAGCCTGTTGGGTCGCTAACATACCCTCCAGGGAGTTAAAAGGGCTCAGCTGACGCTTGAAATTGGTTACAGATTGTCCCAATAGGCCTTTTCCTTTATTTGAATGGTAATGACAGGATAGCATGCTTTGAAAAGAGACTTGCTTCCGATACATGGAAAACCACTGACCTCCCTTGTCATGTTTTTTTTTTTTTTTTACCAAACACACAAGTACTTGGCCGACATGAAGACATCAGGCAGCACTTTCTGCGGGCTCCAGTTGAAATATTGGAAACACCACATTTTAGGAGCAATTTTAGCTGCATTGCAAATACATCACGAAACAGATTTCTATCAGATGTCTTCCAGATCCGCAACTGAGGCTGACCCTCAGTTTCCTCCAGGGGACTATAAAATTCTGCATGTGCATGGTAGCCAAAAGCATTGCAAGAGGTTCTTATTTGGGCTGACTTAATAGTCTGAAGGTGCTTCCAGGCCATTGCAATTTCTGGGTGGAACTCAATCACACATTGGCCGATTCAGGTTGCGCAGTTATAGTTGGTCGGAAGGTCTTGCTCAGCAAGCTCACTTTCCCCAAAGATTTGGCTTTTTGTGATGAGGAAAGTGATGGAAAAATGCATCAGGAAGTGTGGGGTAACACTGGCTTTGGTGCAACAGCATCCAACCTCCCTGCTAACAAATCAGAATTAATGCTAAGTTCGTCATCTGATCTCCCTGCAGACAAATCAAGGTGGATGCTCAGTAAACAAATAGGATGGTATATATCTAGCACAATTGGCAAATGAACTTCCCTCCATCTCCACATGTCCCACTAAATCTATTTGGGGAGGGCATGGGGCTGGGGAGAGGAGAGGGAAGGAAACTCCATTGCACAAGCAGAAATCTTTGAGCTAGCAGATCTCTTTAATTGGATGCTGCCCAGTGTCTGGAAGCATTCTGAGCTACAGATCAGGTACTTCTCCAGTAGCCTTTTATGTGAACTTGGATAGGCCATTGTCTTTCAAGGCTCATCTACACTCACCTTTGGCCCCATGCTTTCTAAGGCACAGGTCTGCTTCGGTTCAGTGGTAAAGAGCAAGTATTTTGCAGGGAAAGCACCAGGCCACAAGAAAAAATGAGATTAAGTGCTTGGGTATGGCATGGACCTGTGCCTAGAAACGCAACACAAAAGGAAGTCTCGATGAGCCTTCAGCTTCACTCCTGCCTCCTTCTCAACATTATTTATTTGGAATATTTATAAATGGCTAAATCGTTACAAAATGCCATAACAGTACACAATATGGCCTCATCCTCAGTGAAGCTATGCAGGATATATGCCAAAAGGTGAGTACAGACCGATAGCTAGAAATGTCATAAGGGGGCTTAACAGGCTGGGGAATAATTTCCCTACTACTACAGACTGAGCCCAAGGAATACAGAGAGATAGATCACAAACTAAACAACTGTATGTGGTTTGCAAAAAAATCATTAACCCACGACATTTCAACACCTAATACATGGAATCTTAAATAATACATATGATGCCAAAACAATAATGACATATGCAACTCAAAATCTCAAAGCCGAACAGTCCAAATATTCCTGAAATATGTCCATGAGAATGACTCTCTATGTATATGCTTGCACTGATGCAATCCCAGAGGAACTCTGACAATGTCAGTTTGTGATCGTGTTTATTTTATAAAAGTTCCTCATGGAAATTTATCGTTTTAGTGCAAATGGCTCCTAATATGCTTCTGATTTGATCCTGGAATGTCCCTATTTTCCCCATAATTACCGCCACTGAGCTTCAGAAGGAGGAGGTGCCAGAGCCTCTCCTGAGCGGTGGTGGCAGCAGCCGAGGTAGCTGCTGCAAGGAAATGCCCCCTTGCCTCCTCCCTTGGGCAGCTTGTAGCAGCTGCTGGAGAGCAGGCAAAGAGGGGGAGAGGCCATGGCAGCCAAGTTCCAGCCCCATGTGGTGTGTCAGCTCTGAAGGGCAGGCAGAGAGCAGGGCCACCCTGCGCCGGAAGAAAGGGAGAGCCAAGCAGAGCAAGGAGTCTTGATTTTTATTTTTATTTTACCAAAAATAAAAAATGTGTTGCGCTTCCACGTCTGATCTTGCTTCCCCCTTTCTGAAATTTATTTATTGGTGTGTGTTTTTCTTTTTGTAAATCTACCAAAGAATAACATAAAATCAGAATTAAGGGGTTTTCTCAGGATGGTGGAGGGTGTGAGTGCTGCATCCCATTGGTGAAGTGCTGGTGGCACTCGCCCTTCTTCTGATAGGAAATGCTCTGAGGGTGCAGGGACCCAAAAAATGGGGGGGGGGAGGGTTTGAGGAGGGTCAGGGGAGGGGAGGAAGAAATGTCCCTATTTTCATCTGAGGAATGTTGGAGGGTATGGCACACAGAACACCAGTTCAGTCTTCCCCAATATGTCAAGACAAATTGTATTTCTTTTCTACATTTGAATTTACATACTTAACGCTTCACCTTGGCTCAGTCAGTGGAGCGTGAGACTCTTAATCTCAGGGCCATGGGTTTGAGCCCCACATTGGGCAAAGGATTCCTGCATTGCATGGGGTTGGACCAGATGACCCTCATGGTCCCTTCCAACTCTACAACTGTTGGATTCTATGATGCACAAATTTTGTACAAAACTCTGTCCTCTTATTTTTGTGATGTGCATCCTCTTTAGGGGTGGGATGTCTGCTTGAGAACTGCCACAGTCATGGAGAGAGACTGCCCCTTTCCTTCCCAGGCCAGACTACTGGTCGCCACCGGTGCTGTAAGTCTCCTGAGCTAGAGAACCCATTTCTAAGAATTTAATTAGTTTTCGTTTATTTGATTTAAACCATATCTTGGCTTTCGGAGTAAAAGTTCCAGGGCAGCTGACGACAAAAAATGGAAAGCATCCAATCAAAACATGACACCAGTGCTACCATAAAACAGCAGTAAAAGCAGAGACAGCAAAGATAAGCATCAAAGCAGAAAGATCCCAAAAAGTAATAAAAGCAGGGGAAAGGGGAAGAGAGAAAGCATTATTACGAATAGAGAAGTTGCAGCAGCACATCAGATCTTTGATTCAAAGTTTGGCATGCTGCTGTTGCTTCTCATCGTCATCATAAGAAATGTGGCCTACCCACTTTATCCACACAACAATCTTGTGAGGTAGGTTAGACTGAGTGAGCGTGATTAGCCCCAATACAGAGTATTATGGGTTTTGAAGTTGGATGTCCTGGCTCCCAGCCTGACACTTGAACCCAGGACAGGGAACCCTTTTCAACCCAAGGACTGTATTCCATTTGGGGCAACCCTCTGAGGGCACTATGCCAGAGTTTGGGTGGGGTCTGAGACAAAAAGTGGGTGGAGCAACAAATGCCGTACAGTATGAATTTTTACCTTTGTGATAATTCTGCACAACCCTCTCTAGTCTCCATTTGGGCAAGCAAGAAGCATGGTCAAAGTTCAACAGTTCATTCCAGCCAGGCAGAAACACCCGAGCAGGGTTGGTGAAGAAGACCTTGGGACCTTGCGAGAGAAAGTGTGGCCTGGGAGAATCCAAAGGGCCAGAAAGACAGGCAGGCTGCATGTACTGCCCTGGGCTGACGTCCTCCACCCCAGTTTTAACTCTCTTGCTCCTCCTCCCCATACTTGATGTGACAATGTCTGTCATTGTTGGAAGGCAAGGTACACAACTAGTCTTCATTTTCCTTTATGGGAAGACACGTTTTGTTGTTGCCGCTGTTGTTTAATTCCCCTTCCCAGCAGGTTCAGGTGCCTAACTGCGAATTTAGATTTTGTCCGGTGTACAAACTTGGTTTCCATCAAGATGGTCATGGTAGCATTTCATGTGTATATTATTCTCTCCCCAGCCCTTTGTGTTTCAGTCTTTGCAACTATAATAAAGTGCCCGCCTTGTGGTTTGAAGCTCACGGCAAGCACAGACCTTTCCATCAGGAGTGCTGTAAATTAGTTCCAGTCTGCAGGAGAACACTGGAACTAATTGATGTGACCTGGAAGTTGGCAGAAAAAGAAAGAAACGAAGAAGAAGAATAAAGAAGTCCATAGCAGTGAAATCAACCTTTCCCTTCAATAACTTGATGCATATATAATCTTTTCAGGTTGTAAATAGATGAGGCCTCCTGCTCTGTCCCAAGATTAAGGACCTGGCTTCCCTTGTCGAAGTGATAATGGCTTTCAGTTTTTCAGTTGATTTGTACAGCAGGTGCCTTTAAAATAAAATAAAAAACACCAGGAGGTGGTGTGTGTGTGTGTGTGTGTGTGTGTGTGTGTGCAGGCAAGGTAGGGTGCGGAGGACGGGGAAAGGCGGAGACACTAAAGAAAGCAAAGGCAAATATCAGGCACACATACCCGCTTCCTATATCAGTCTCTGATTACCCAGTTACATTTTCCTCTGGATCTTTTTACTTATCAGATGTAAATCCTGTCAGTTAAAAGAAGGCTGAGGAATGTGCAAAGGTGAACACATAACCATAAATCTAAATTGGAGAGTGGGAGTTTAAAAACACACACTACCGAATACTAATTTCACTTTGCATTCCTTGTTGACAGCATTTATTTATTTTTACCATAACTTCGGGGTGCAATTTATTTATTCAAAATATCAGATAGGATTTGCAACTGAATTTCTTCCACTCATAGTCTCAGTGGTATCACATTTGTTGCACACAGAAGACCCCAGTTTCAATGCCTTGCATCTCTGGGTAATGCTGGAGAAGTTGCCTTTTTTAAATCCTGGAGAGCTGCTTCCAGTCACTGGAGACAATATTGAGCTAGATGAGCCAGTGGTCTGACTTGAAATAAAGCAGTTTCCTATGTTCTGATTTAAACTAGCCCGTTGCTCAGAATTGTAGAGTTGGGTCTGCGTGGGTTGTCTAGTCCAGAGGTTTTCAAACTTTTTGAGTCCATGGCTCCCTTGACCAACGACATTCTTTCTGCGGCACCCCTGTGGGGCTCAGGAGCCCAGTAATGTCACCTCTTGCTTGCAGAGCTGGCAGCCTCTCACCCTTTTTCAAACACCCTCCCTTGTAGAGTGTCCCCTCAGCATCCTCTCCTCTCCCCTCTCCTTGAGAGTCCTCTGAGCAGCCGCAGCTGCCACTCCTAGTCTCTGAGCTGCCCTCCCTTCCCCAAAGAGAGGTGCCTCCCCACACTGCCCCACCGGGACCTGGGAAGCAACCCCTGGCCAGCCCCAGAGCCAAGCTTTTGGGAGGCAGAGACAAGAGGGCATCAGAGGACGGAGGGAAGGAAAGAGGGATAGAGGCCGGTGTTGCCTGTGGCACCCCTGACCATCATTCAAGGCACCTCAGGGTGCTACAGCACACTGGTTGAAAACCACTAGTGTAGTCCAACCCCCTGCAAAGCAGGATCCTTTTGCCCAAGGTTGGACTCGAACTCCTGATTAAGACTCTCAGGCTCTATCACAAGGGGTAGAATCTTAGGGCTCATCCACACTTCCACCTGCCCACACCGCTTCCCCTCAGGAAAACCCGTTGTTTGGGAACCCATGGAAGTGTTGAATTTGGCGGGGGGGGGGGGGGCTTTTTATTTTATTTTGCAAACAACTTTGCCAAAGAAAGCTCAGCAGCTTTTGTGTCCATATTTTCACTTTTTGAAATATACTATCCCCCAAACTTACAAATAGTTGCCCAGTTAAATGACCTGGTTGAAAAATAAAACCATAATGGGCACCACCATTCCATGTTATTTTGAAGCTTGGATAACCTTCCAGTTGCTGCTGGACCACAGGTCCCATCATCCCTGATCAGTGTACATGTTGCCTGGGGCTGATGGGAAGTGAAGTCTTACAGCATTTGAAATAACTTACGGTAGCTTGGGGGTACAGGCTCTGCCCCCAATGACTTGCTATTCATGTGTGTCTACATGAGGGGACCATGGAGTGAAACAAGTAATATTTCACTAAAAATGTTATAGAAACACTGGCTCCACTTTTGCTCCAGAGATATTTGACACCAGCATATAATTATAGGTATAGCAACCATTTCAAGTTAGTTTCCCCAAAAGATGTAGGATCTTGGAATCTTGGCTCTTCCTTCCTTCGTTTCTTCCTGCTAAAATTGGTGCCTCTTCATCCTAAATTGCCCTTTATAGTTCTCTTTCCTAGTTATAAAACCATTGAAAGCACCTCCCATGTTTAAACAGATGTTTAATATCAAGGTCCATCATCAACTTGAGTGTGGTTTCCAGTCACTAGCGTGCTTCATAGAAAAATGTAGTAGGTACTGGCTGTGTACCCTTGGCAGAAAATAAGACAAAGTAAAAGATGCAAGTCCTGAATCAAGAAGGTAAGCCAAATGCCCCTGTGAGAAAAACTGAATTGTATGCAGAGATGGAATAAGGGGATGTGATCTTTTGAGGCTGAATTATGGCGATGCGTTTGGTTTTGCATTGTGAAGATGTACAACAAGATCTGCCTGAAAACCTTGACAGTCATTGCCAATCAGTGTAGGCCACTGTTGGGGAACCTCCAATCCATTGGCCAAATTTGGTCCACCAAGGGTTCAAATGTGGCCAAGACCATTTCCCTCAAACTGCACACATGTGCCTCATTCCTGACATCATCTGGTGTTGGATGTTTATATCGTATTCAAAAGGAATTATTGTGACGAATGTAGCAGAGTCAAGAGATGCATCCACCAATGAGAAAGTGGGAGCCTTAACATGTACTCCTGATTGTACATTGGTATGAGAAAGCAATCTTCAGCTTGTGGGCAGCAGAGCCAAAGTCTGCTGGGTTGGCTGTGCAGACGATGCCTGCAGAAAGATACCTTTGATTTACTTGCCCATCAGCTGAAGCCTGCTTACAGTATAGCTGAGTGCTCTAAAGTGCCCTGCAAATCCTCTACCTTGCAGTGCCTCTGAGACTACATACAGGTGAAACTCGAAAAATTAGAATATCGTGGAAAAGTCCATTTATGTAAGCAATTGTTTTCATTAGCTACTGGAGTTTAATATGTGAGATAGACTCATGACATGCAAAGCGAGAAATGTCAAGCCGTTGCTTGTTATAATTGTGATGATTATGGCGTACAGCTGATGAAAACCCCAAAGTTGAAATTGTTAATTTGGGGTTCTCATCAGCTGTACGCCATAATCATCACAATAATAACAAACAAAGGCTTGACATAGCTCGCTTTGCATGTCATGAGTCTATCTCATATATTAGTTTCACCTTTTAAGTTGAATTACTGAAAGAAATGAACCTTTCAATGATATTCTAATTTTTTGAGTTTCACCTGTATTTGCCATAACTGCATTGTTTCTGAGGCTTTCAGGCAAATTGCTTTTGGCACTACTTCTTTATTTTAGAAAGATACATCAGAGACTACCAAGTTTCCTAAAGATTTTTAAACATATACCTTTGGATTGTTTAATTCAGGAGAGCCATAATTTGCAGTCAATTCAATGGCTATATGATCCAAATTCAAAAAAATGCTGAAACCTGCTGACGTTTAACATCGCCAAAGCTTTAATTGATTCATTGCATGGTATAGATATTTGTATGTCATTACAAGCTGCAGAAAGCCTTTGAACTGATTCTATATCCTTGTTGCAGAAGCTGTTGTATATATCAGTCAAGTATGTTACGTGACAGTATATTATGGTAAGACTGCCTGACAGACACACCAGGGGTGGAAAGATCCTAGGAGGCAGCTGGTAAACATATTTAACCGGTGGGGTAGTTAGTCACACTTCTGGAGTTTTAATTGAATTACCTTTGACAGTGAACAGCAAACCTAGTGGGCGATCTCCTAAATTAAACTGACGAATGGGTTCCCCCAAAATCAATTAGCATAGAAAGCTGGGGGCATGAACACATCCTGTTGCTTAGCGGGGACTCGAAGCAGACTTAGAATGACAGCAGCAAATGTGAGACCGAGTGAAAACAAGCATCTCCTAGCGCTGCTGACCTCTGCTCCCAAACATGAAAGAAAAACAGGAGCTCAACAGGAGCTGAAAAACTAGAACAGAAAGTCATTCGAGATCCGTTCTGGCTGAGATAATACAGGATGCTTCGAAAGAGCTTGATTAATGCCAAGCAGCATATTAAAGAAAAGATCCGGCAAAAGTACGGAAGCTAGTTTGAAGTGCCATGTCCAAGATATAAACATTCACATCTGCTCTGTTTTTTTTATTTATTTAGAGATGAGCAGGTAAGGAGAACGTTTGTCCTTCTGGTGGATTCAGTTCATGGGATTGGAGGAATCCTTGATGACCAAGGGCAACATTCAACAGATGCTATGACCAGAGTGGGCAGGAGGGAGAACTCAGGTCAAGCTGCGTATAGGAATCATGTGATGGGCTGTTTTCACAATATGCACCATTTGCATGAGAATGTAGGAAGCGCACTGCTGGATGGAGTAGGCCAAAGAACCATCTAGTCCAGCATCTTGTTATCACCATGGCCAAGCAGATGCTTGTGGCAAGCCTGAAAGCAGGACCTAAGCACACCAACACTTGGAAGACTAAGATAAGACAATGTAAACTGGTATAAAATTAAGCAGCATGTTAGTACAAATTTATTCTAAGAACATATTTTTAAATTCAATTTTGCTTAATACACCAATTTTTCTGAATACAATGCATTTTTGTATGCAATTTTCATTAATATATGCAGTTTGTATGCACAGATTACCCGAGTATGTGCATTTTATGCAAAATTTGGATAAGTGCAAGTTTAAAAGATTTGCTGTATTTTGGTTTGTGTATTGTTTCGGAATGTGCAAGCTGAGTGGGTTCGCCTATAAATGCAAACTGAGTCAAAAGTCTTCCCGATCCCAATATCCATCACCCAATAAGAGATAAAGCCCTTCCTTATTGGGATTGGGAGATATTTGATGATTGGACTCCATATAGTCCAAGACCAAGTGATCTGGTTTTATACTGAGGGAATGACTTACTCACAAAGAAGGTATGTCTGTGGCTAAAGATTACTACCCACTACACTCCAGATATGTACTGTTTCATCCCAGAATGTCTAGACTTCCTGACATCCTTAGAATGGAGTTGGTGTTCGGTTGAATGACTGTGAGTGACAAGCAGTATGTGATAACTGAAAATCTGCTGGAAATGATGCTCAGACTACTGCTGAATATTTGGAGGGTAGATTGAAGAAAATGGGGAGGGAGTAGAAGAGGGGTTGGACATGAGTACACCACACAGAAATCTTTTTATTGTAAGGTCCATTTGTAAATCTATATTTCACAAAAAGGAAAGAAAAAATGTGCTTATCACCAGGACTGTCTGAGTTGGGGGGGGGTTTTCCCCAGCATCCCAAGCAAGGAAGAACACATTTTCAGAGCTGAACAATAAATTTTAATTCTATGCTCTTCCAAAGATCATGATTACACCCTACAGCCGTGGCCTTGTGTGGATTACATCACTTCGTTTGCACAGCAAAGGCACACCGGGGAAGATCAATGTGTGCGAGGGTTTTGTGAAAATGGGAAGCACTCTTAGGAACACTATCTCCGATCTTTCACTGGTCGCTGGGTTGTTCTGCCTAGCATTTGGCTGGATTGAGAGAACATTCTGAACTGCTGGAACTGGGGAAGATTCTCCAACAGGAATAGGCAAGAAATTTGATCCAAGGTGAACATGCCTAATTCACAATGCCTGAAACAATGTGCGAACCAAAATACAGTCATTCTTCAAAGCTTGCACTTTCCCCCTGAATTTTGCAAGACAGTTCTTCAGGTATGTAATGTCCTCAAAACTGCACATACTGGGGGGGGGGGGGAGAGTGCACATATAAATGCCTATCATTGTGAAAACAACATACAAAAAATGCATTATATTCGGGAAAATTGCTTCAAAATGCTGTACATTAGGCAACATTACATTAAAAATGTGTAAACTAGGAGAAATCTGCACTGAATTTCTGATCAATATTCATGACTACTGATGATAATAATAATCAGAAACTGATGTAAAAATGTGGGGAACTTAATTTAAGATTGGAAAAATGATAGGGCTGTCATATGTCTGAGCGGAATCAGGAAAATGTCTGCGAAAATACGGACGTTTGGCAGCCCATGTCAGCAGCCCATGCCATTCCCCACCCCCAAATTGCCCAAAATGTTCAACATATTTTCTGTCTGGATTTTCAGAGTTTGAAATATGACAGCCCTAAAAAATTAAAACAGAGAGAAATAAAAATTGATATACTCAATCATCCCTATTCTCCAGTGGTAGCCCTGCAGATAACTGGACCACAGGATGTTATGGGTGTTTTAAAAATAATTGAATATGGCCTGGAAATGGACCAGAAACCATGGCAAATGACAAAGGACTGGTGCAATGTGGTAAGTATTTACCATTCTCCAATGGTAACTGGCGACTAGCATGAGTTTTGGCCAAACTGCAGGAGGCAGTGAAAGGTAGGCGTGCCTGGCGTGCTCTGGTCCATGGGGTCACGAAGAGACGAACACGACTGAACGACTGAACAACAACAACAATTGGTAACTGAATTAACTGAATTGCCCTTCTTTGGACCAACAGAATTTTCCAGGTGATTTACAAATGGGCTCATATGCCAGCTATTTCTGGTAGTATGTATAATTCACAGCACCATCACAATAAATTAAAGTTATTCGTATTGATGTCTTCCTACGCCTTGCATGTCCAAACAATGTGGCTGAAATTGAAATGTGGAAGACCTTTATATTGTGAGGGGTTAGTGGTGTACAGCAATGGTTCCTCTCATGTCCAGACCTCTTTTTTAGTTAAGGGGTCTAGGACCCTCAAATTAGCCAATTTCTTATACAATGGTACCTCAGTTTAAGAACAGTCCGGTTTAAGAACAATTCGGTTTACAAACTCCGCAAAACCAGAAATAGTGTCCCGGTTTGAGAACTTTACCTAGGTCTAAGAACGGAAAACGAATGGTAGAAGGGCACCGGTGGCGGGAGGCCTCATTAGGGAAAGCGCACCCCGGTTTAGGAACAGTTTCGGTTTAAGAACAGACTTCCAGAACAGATTATGTTCATAAACTGAACTGTATTGTGTTTGGATGCCTGCTGATAAAATATAATTCATCAGTGGTTTGGGTTGTTAATAGGGAGCCATAGACAATATTGGGAGCCATAATTGCATAATGGCCAGAGTGTTGGACTAGGACCTTGCATACCAGGGTTTAAATCCTCTCTCAACCATAAAACTCATGAGGTGACTTTAGGCCAGTCACAACCCCTTCTCAGCAGCCCCTAAATTGTTGGCACAAATCTTCAGGCAATAATGACACAGTAATTAGGCCAATTTATCCTGTTTATCTAAAGCAGGAGTGGGGGATCTTTTTCAGCTTGAAGACCACATCCCCACCAGTGGTGGATGGGAGATCAAAGCAAAAGTGGGCAAATAAATGAGTATAAATTTCACCTTTCTACAGTCTCTAGGAACACCCACACACCTGTATCCATCATTGTCAGTATTAGCATTCAAGGACCCATTCCAGCCAAGTGAGGATATGAAGCAAGACTAACTAGAGGTATGGCCTGTGCAAAAAGGGTGTGGCTTGTGAGGAGATGTGTCCTGAGGAAAGTCCCTAGCTCCAGACAAAGAAGCTTGAAGTTCCCCAACAATGGAATATTAATATTTTTTTCAGGAAATTTTAGAAGAATTTGCACATTGGTTGTGTGTTTCTGTGTCTATTTTGATTCCTAACTTTCACCAGATTTTTGACAACGCTTGGCCTCTTTACAGTTAGGAACAGTTTGAGAAGCAATTAAAAAAACCACACTGCTGCTATTTTGGTCTCTTGCAGGAAATGGAACCTAGGTGTATTATGGGATGTAATCCCAGGATTCAATGGGAACCCCTTTTATGGACCCTTTTTATGGTGGGCTCTTGAAATATGTGGTGTACCACAGCTGGAATAACTTCCGTGATCAACTCAGTACAGCCCTGTTGCACTTCAAATGGAGACATTCCTTTGGCATTTTGTGCAGTGGCTGCACGCTGGTCTCATGGCAGAGGAATTATCCTAGCCGTTGTGATCTAATGCCAAAGTCTTTGTAACAGAATTACTCACAGCCATACATTTGGGGTAGGGAGTTTGTAAGTGGGCACATAATAGGCTGGTTTGGATGTTTGCAGGAATTCATAAAATAAACAGCACCCTCGTGTAAGAAATGAGAACTTACACATTTCATCCGGTTGTGGTCACATTTGCCATAAAATAGATTAATTATAGGGTTCCCCCCTTTTCTATTTTGTACTAAGCAACCATTTGATGGAATACATAAGTATGTGTATACAAATACATAACAGTTTCTTTGAGTCTTTGTTTGCTCAGCATAACAATATTTATATACAGTAACGGCGTGCAATCATGTGCTCATTTTAATGGAAAAGTATTTAGAACATAAATTGTTGCTTGAATGTAAGGGATAGATCTCATGTACAGCAATGCACTGTGCACCCATGAGGAACTCCCTGCTGAACAGGTGTTTGGCACTGCTCTGCAAATGCTACTGACGTATTGCCTAGATCAGGCATCCCCAAACTGCAGCCCTCCAGATGTTTTGGCCTACAACTCCCATGATCCCTAGCTAACAGGACCAGTGTTCAGGGATGATGGGAATTGTAGTCCAAAACATCTGGAGGGCCGAAGTTTGGGGATGCCTGGCCTAGATTCAACAAACCCTGAAAATACATCATGTGGACTTACATTATCTGAGCTGACTAGGGATAGAATCTGTTCAGCAAAGAGGTGAGATTGGAGGCAAATGCTGCACCTATTTGTGCCACCCATCAATGCCATGTGGCCCTTGGAAGGTTGCCTGTGAGCAGTGCTTTTTTTCTTTAAAAAAATATGTTAAGGGGTACTCTCATTTTCCTACTCATATTGAAATACTGCTCCTCAATGAGGCCAAACTTAGATTCACAAAATGTTTAGGGGTATGTGTACCCCTGATTCCCCCCAGAAAAAAGCACTGCCTGTGAGTATCTGTGGGCCTCAGGCCAGGGCCGGCCCAAGACATTTTTGTACCTCAGGAGAACCATATAATGGCACTCCACACACACACCAAGGAAGAAGGGGTGAGTGGAAATCTACATCAGGAACAAGGAGGATGAGGAATCAAATCAACCTTACTTGGCAGCTGAAGTGGGAAGCAAAGACCGTCACAAGGAGAAAAGGCAATTTTGGAGCTGAGTAAACCCTCAGTTCAATATATGGTTGGGTTGGGGAGACGGGAAGAGAATATGTATACTATGTCTTCTTCTCCCTAAATTCTCCTCCCCCACACCTGAGAGCAAGGCAGGTTCAGTCTTGTGGGATACTGCTCTGGTTTACAGTGCTGGGAAGCTGCTTGTGAAGGATGGAATCCTCTCACTTGCCAGTTGGTAAGTAGGAGAATACGATCCATTCCTGTGCCACGCTATTCCTTCACAAGTGGCTACACACAGTGAAGCTGTGATGGATTCCTCCTGCTTACCAGCTGGTAAGGAGAAGGATTCCATCTTGCGTGGTACTGTTTCAGTGGGTGGGAAGAAGGAAAGGCCTGAGGGGAAGCAGGAGAAGTTATGCAGGAAAAGCACCCACCCATTCCTACCTTCTGCCATGAATATATAGCTGCCTTACAGCTCCTCTTTATCATTGTTTCTTATTTTTCTTTTCTGCCCACGCCTGCCGCTCTTTCCTATGCCTTGTAACCCTGACAGACTCAGATTGCTCTGGGTCACCCAACCCAACCTGCAGTGATTCAGGGCTATCTCAACTTGACTCAACCAACATATGGACTCCCTTGAATTAGCCTGATTACGGTAAGTTCAGGGCTCAGGACTTGGCTGCAATCCATTGCACAGCCCTTCCATGTATACTAGAATGATGTGCACATCAAAAACACATCTAACTTGTGCCATTTTAAATAAGCAATGTGGATACTGAAGGACATGTGAATCTCTGGACTGGGCCACTGATAAGTGTGTGTGTGTGTCTTCCCCCCACCCCCACTCCCCATCGCCCCTTTAATTCTTAAAGCTCCACTTCTAATTGTGTAACATTCTGATGAACCATGTCAGGCTGAGATCCAGGATTCAGAGGCATGTTCAATCAGTACGAAGAATGCTCTGCTGTCTCGTTTATTTCCAAAATAATGATAGATGACAAGTTCGCAAGAAAGGATAGCCAAATCCCGGGGTCTGCAGAACAGATGACAGTTGCACAGGGAAATGCAGGTCTGCCGCAGAGTGATGATTGACGGCCAGGGTCAGAATGTGGAATGCATTTGTAGGACGCTGTCAAATCATAGGGAGCTGCTGACAGCTTATTCTACAGTTCACTTCCTTTGCACACTGTTGAGATTTATGCTGCAGTTCTGGAGGTGCTAATTAAACTCTGCTTTGCAGATGACTCATTTGAATTGTGTGGCAAATTTATCTACCTGACTGTCTGTCTGTTGTCTACCACTTTTACAATCAGTCTTTATTTAATAGCCCTGTAGGATTTAATACAGGAATGTAACTTTTGTCATTTTTTTTAAAATATATATATAATAGGGATGAAGGAGAAATCCTATTCCATATGCATTTAAAGGTGAATCTGTTAAATTCACACTTTATGAAGCAATATGTGAACTGAAATACAACTTCTCTTTAAAGTTCCCACTTATCTGAATTTTGTGGTGCTGTTTCTCTAACCAGTGTTTACAAATATGTATATATTCAAGACAATTGGTTGCAAAAATGTGTACATTAGTCAAAACTCCATATAAGAATGTGTTTATTAGGAGGACCTTAGAGACCAACTAAGTTTGTTCTTGGTATGAGCTTTCATGTGCATACACACTTCTTCAGATACACACGAAAGTTCATACCAAGAACAAACTTAGTTGGTCTCTAAGGTGCTACTGGAAGGATTTTTTTGATTTTTTGATTTTATTTTGTTTTGACTAGGGCAGACCAACACGACTACCTGCCTGTAACTGTTTATTAGGAGAAAGTCATAGTAAAATGCTGGTGAAATTTCATGAGGTTTTTTTTTAAAAAAAATATCTGTAAATATCTACAAAATGTAGAGAAATGAATTCAAGACTGGATAAACGAGAAACCAGAAGAACTGAAATTGACAGAGCCTCTATATTACAGGATATTATTTTTGTAGTGGGGACAGAACTGATGGTAGAGAGAAAAAGGGCAGAAGCAGACACACAGCTAGTTTAAACAGGACCTACTGGTAACTTTTCTGAGAGCAGCTTAAGGTACACTTTAGCATCACAAAGGTAGGGGCCCTGGATCTGACAGCCTGACTGCTGACAGGAGCATCCAGCAGCATAAGTAAAAAGGTAAAGGTAAAGGGACCCCTGACCATCAGGTCCAGTCGTGTCCGACTCTGGGGTTGCGGCGCTCATCTCGCTCTATAGGCCAAGGGAGCCGGCGTTTGTCCGCAGACAGCTTCCGGGTCATGTGGCCAGCATGACTAAGCTGCTTCTGGCGAACCAGAGCAGCGCACGGAAACGCCGTTTACCTTCCCACTGGAGCGGTCCCTATTTATCTACTTGCACTTTGATGTGCTTTCGAACTGCTAGGTGGGCAGGAGAGCAGCATAAGTACTGGATAAATATTACTTACTTACTTATCTGTCACTATGTTCTTCCTCCAAAAGTTGCCCACGGTGATAAACACACAAACAATGAAACAATTAAAACATCTAAAGACATCTTTTCCCGATTGGGAAGATCTCTACTTAATAGACTTATTGAAAGAGGAAGGACATCAGTAAGTGTTGAATAGACAACAGAGATGTTGCCTGTTTAACATTTAACGGGAGGGAATTCCAAGTGGTAGGGGCCACTGCAGCAAAGACCCAGTTCCTCTATTGTGCAGAACAGGAGACCCTATCCTGCAGAGCTTAGGACTGAGTGGGCATAGAAGTGGGTATCATTTGGCTTCATATGATATAGGTTGTCATACACTAGAGCCAGCAACTTGAACTTTCTCCAGTACAGTAGTACCTCAGGTTACATACGCTTCAGGTTACATACACTTTAGGTTACATACTCTGCTAACCCAGAAATAACGCTTCAGGTTAGGAACTTTGCTTCAGGATAAGAACAGAAATCATGCTCTGGCAGCGCAGCGGCAGCGGGAGGTCCCATTAGCTAAAGTGGTGCTTCAGGTTAAGAACAGTTTCAGGTTAAGAACAGACCTCTGGAACGAATTAAGTACGTAACAAGAGGTACCACAATAGCTAATTGGCAGCCAATGCAGACATGTGGGAAAGAAAACTGAATAAGCAGAGCCAACAGAGTATACCTTTCCTCTCTGCCCACAGCCACCAACCAGGAGGTGTTGAGCTGGGCTGTTAAGCCCTTGCGCCCCATGAAGGCATGCAGGGAACATCCCCCGCCACTGGTTATTGTACGTACATATAGCCCAATTGCTCTGAAATGTCCGGCTATGGTGGACAAAATGTTACGAACCACCCCAAATCCCTTCTGATTGGTGTGAGATTCTAGGGGTCTTGACACTTAACCAGGATTTGCGTTTCCATTGGAAAAATGGGGCACAGCGGAGACTGTAGTGTCTTTAAGCTATATGGTTATTTCCACATAAATACACCTGAGGAGTACTCAGGTACTCAAAAGAACCCTCTACTGTAGAGAGAATTCAAAGCATTTACAGTCCAAGAAGAGGCAGCTTCTGCCATAATCACAGCGTTTGAGTCATTGGCGCCCAAAGCAGCACCTTTGTGTCACCTTATAAGCGCCTGCTCCATTCAGCCCGCATGGCTTCTGCCGCATTCTTCTTTCCAGAAACCCTTCCCAAATGCAACTTCCCCTTCCACTTACTTCATTGCCCCCCCGTAAACCCCCCCATCCCACCCCTGTGCCTGGCAGTCTCCTGCCTTGTTGATGGGCTGACGACTAGCCATTTGTGCCGTTGTTTCTTAATGGCTTATCCCTGGCCAGCTATGTCAAGCTTGTTATCCTAAACTTAATCCATCAATGTTTGGCACAGTTTTAACCAAACCTTGATTAATTCTAACTTTTACTAATTCCTGAAATAATGTGTGACCCTGATGCCACAATTCTGGGACCAGGGCACATAACAATAAAATAAAGCACATGCCTAGTTTTTGCTGCTTGCATTGCGTGGTGCAAAAAAGCCAACTGCAGAGGTCAGTCAGGAACACAGAAAGCTGGTTTATATTGAGCCAGTCCAACTAGCTCAGTAATGTCTACACTGAATAACAGTGGCTCTTCAGGGTCTCTCCCAGCCCTGCCTGGAGATGCCAGCAATGGAACCTGGGACCTTTTGCATGCAAAACAGAGGCACTTTGACTGAACCACAGCCCAACATGGCTGTACTGTTCTGGTGTTCTTCGTGCAGCATATCACGTCGCCACCTGTTGGCAGCTGCACAAACTGCAGAGGATGCCAACATTTGACATTACTTTATAGCAGGGGTGGCCAACTTCCAAGAGACTGTGATCTACTCACAGAGTTAAAAACTGGCAGTGATCTACCCCTTTTGGGGGGGGGGTCATGTCAAAGTTGTTGAGCCTTTTTAAGGAAGGAAAGCCCTGTTTTTTTGGGGGGGGGATTCATGTAAAAGTTGTTGAGCTTCTTTAGGGAAGAGGAAAGCAACGTTGAGCTTTTTTTTTTTTTTTAAGGAATGAAAGCCCTATTTTTGGTGGTTCAGGTCATTCTAGGGGTGTAGGGCAAAGATGTTGAGCTTTTTTTAGAGGAGCCAAAGTTTTTTAGCTTCTTTGGAGGGAGCCACTGCTCTACCAGTGATCTACCACAGATGTCCAGTGATCTACCGGTAGATCATGATCTACCTCTTGGACATGCCTGCTTTATAGGATATTTATGTCCTGGCTTTTGAATCAAATGCCCAAGGGGCTTATAACACAGCATTACAAAATATGGCAAATCTATAATAGCTTTAAAAGGAAGAAGTAGAAGTAGAAGGTGGTAAAGGAAATATTAAAATAATATATGCCAAAAGTGAAGAAGATTTAGCAAATGACACTTAAATAGGTGGGCTAAATGCCTCTCTAAAAAGAAAAGGCTTTGCAGGGCAGTGGGAGGCCATAGAAGAAAGAGTGAGGTGGATCTCCTTAGGCAAGGTTTAGATCACTGGTTTAGTGGTAGCAGTGCTGTAGTGGTCAGTTCTGTAGTTCAGAAGCTCTTCATGGCAACTATGCCACTTTTAAGACTAAGCAACTACAAAAAAAAATTGACCAATGCAGAGATTATGGCTTCTACATCTACATCTCCAGGGATTCTCTTGCTGCCCTTTCCCAATTTGCTTAACATCCAGCTTGATGGAAAATTCTGGTGGTCCCAAAAGGTCACTTTTTTATGGCACTTTGGTTGGTCTTAATAAAGGGATTTTAGAATGTTATCAAAATGAAATGAAAGTGGAAAGTGGCAGTTTTCAACCCTTAGCCATACATGCTAATAGAACTTCCCTCTTCCTCTGCAAATGCAAAGTTGAGGGGTTTCTCAGAGGAGAAAACCTTATTTATTTTGTATGCTGATCAGTGCTTTTTTTCTTTTCTCTTTTCCAGGGGGTACTCAAGGGCACACAGTACTGGCATCTCTTTTGTTGTTTTTAAAAAAATTGTGGCACTTACTGTAACAACTTCATGGTGAGTACTGGCACCTGTTTTTCTAGAAAAAAAGCACTGACGCTAATGATTAGGAAAGAGAGTCTCCCAGAGATAACATCACCATCCCTGCTTTGAAATAAATGGAGGTGCTTAATCTCTGACCTGTCCCTGCTCTACTAGCTTGGACCAATTGGGTGGTGAAGAGGGTTCTCTCCTACATCCTGACTAGCTTACATCAGAAGGTGGTGGAACATACAGGAATATGCTACAAAGTTTAATACAAATCAATTCACAGAGGATAGATTTGCTACATAAAGGCTATTCATCCTGATAACCCATGGATAGAGAACCTGTGGCCTTCCAGACTACAACTCCCAACATCCTTGACTTTTGGCCATGCTAGCTGGAGATGACAGGAGTTTGAGTCCAATGAACCCTGAAGCACCACAGGTTCCCCATCTCTGTGGGGCCCAACTGGGCATTTATATTCAGGACCATGACATAGGAACAGGGGGTGTTTAAAACCTTGATTCAACATGCAGTCAGGGTGGGAGAGAGAAGGTAACACATACAGGCTGTTCAACACCATACTGCCTCCTCACGTTTGATAACCCTGGATCATTCTGTGGGAACCTGATCTGACCCAGTACCATCCAGAGCTGCCTCAAACATGTTCTGGTTGAATCTTTGCTTGACCCAAATTTGCCAGTTTGGTTCAGGATTTGGGATTTGGTCAAATTGGGTGCACAGCCCCAGGAAATAGCAAATAAAGGAGACCTGATTCTGATTGGAACCACAGGGGAAGCAGAGTCTTCACATTACCATGTGATGGTCCTGATTTGGTTTAGTTCCCCCCACATGCTAGTTATTGGTTAAAATTGGAGGGGGAGCCATGCACTGGCAAGGGCAAATTTCTTGATAAAAAGTCATGGTTCATTTGGCACTGAAAAGCCAAATGTTCATTCCACGACAAGAGGAAGTGCATTGACCAAATATGAAAAGGGGGGGGGGGGAGTTTGATTGCAAAAGCAGTAAGAACAGATTTGCAGAAGACTGCGCCCAACACACACATGCTTTTATCTCCCAGGATGAAGATGAAACCAAGAGCAACAGACATTTTTCATCACTTTGCATCCTTACATGTTGACACTTAAGTGGAAAGAACATGTTGAGTCCCCCAGGAAGTGTCAGTTCAAGCAGGCATGGGACAAAGCTGCCCCCCCCCCCACAAATAGGCTCTTTTGTTTCCTGGGGTTGCTGTAAGTTGCAATATACACATATCTCATGCCAGATGATTCATAAACTGTGCAGGACCAATGGGAAACATATTGATCTTGGACTTTTGACTGGTTTCCAGTTTGTTAGAGAAAGGAGTCAGTGTTCTTAAGGACTTTTCTCCTCAGTATTGGCTGTTTTACAGGATGTCAGTTGAGTAACTGACTGGGACATCTCTGTTCATCAGCTGCAAATCATAATGAGAGGAAGGGCTGTAGCACATGTGTTTCACGCAGAAGGTCCTAGGTTCAATCCCCAGCATCTCTGGGTAGAGCTGGGGATGTTCCTTGCTCAAAACCCCGGAGAGCTGCTACCAGTCAGTGCCAACAGTATAAGCCAGCTTCCTACCTTGTTCCATCCTATGTACCATTATGAAACCTGGCTATGTCTTGCTTCATGCATTGTTTCAGGAAATACAAATTAGGCAGGTTTGCCTTTAAATGCAAACTGAATTTAATTTCTCAACATCCCTACTCTGCACACATACTCAACCCAGGATCTTGTTTTTAGTAGCAGAATTGGGTGAGCACACAGTCCTTTCGCATGCATAAGGTTTGTTTCAGCTGCCTAATTAGGAACCCACCCCCAAAGTATTTTGTTGCGGCTGTTGTTAAACTGGGGGCACCAACATGGCCCCCAGTGTGTCTACCAGTACCCCTGATAGCGACCATGAAATGTCTCAGTAAATATTCCCTCAAGACTCCACAATGCACAATAAACTGTTTGCTCTAGCTGCTCAGTCTCTGTTTGCACTGTCCTGGCCCCTGCTACACTGAATATTCCCCCTTAAACATTTCCATATTTAGATGCCAGGAGTGGCTAGCCACCCTTCCTACCATTCTGAACAGAGGAGAGGTGCAAAGAGCTTCTCTCTGTTAGTGTGGCAGTGGCTGGTGATGCAGTTACCGTCTTAAATGAATGCTAATGGGGGTGGTGATTTACAAAGAGAAATACACATGTTTGGTTGCCATTTTCCTAACTACATTCCTCTACTTCTTAGTAGTCATATCCTCTGCTCATTTCTAAGCCAAGGAGTTGATTTTGGTAGAAATACAGCCCCCCCATTTCCATTTCCATGTTGTGGCAAAAGCCACCAGGATAATTCACCTTTTGTGTATGACCAGAGCTGGGCTTGCTTGATACTAAATCAGGCTAAATCGAAAATTCTTTCTAGTAGCACCTTAGAGACCAACTGAGTTTGTTCCTGGTATGGAACAAACTCAGTTGGTCTCTAAGGTGCTACTAGAAAGAATTTTCGATTTTGTTTTGACTATGGCAGACCAACACGGCTACCCACCCGTAACTGGAACTAAATCAGGCTGTTGGGCTCCTTCTTTTAAATCTGGAATTGAAATTTAAAGTGATGCTTTTGTTTTCCATGTGTTCCTCTGGGCTTGCCACCTGCCTCCTCTGTCTTTATCCAAATAGTTTGGTTTTCAGGGATGCCCGTTTGGAGGTCAGTGACCCACACTGAAGAAACACCATTTGTCTGTTTGTTGTTCCAGTAGCAAGAGGTACAGATAATATTTTTTCCCCAAAGTAGATTACAAAGTAAGGTGCCTTCTTTTCAAATGTCTTTTGTTTTTCAAATCTTGAAAAAAATAAGAATGTTATTGAAACTCCTTGGGGAAACAAAGTTTGGATTGCCAACTTTTGTACTGGTTCTGCTCCTGTGGCTTAAACTAGTGGTGTCACCTGAAAGTATTTAACCACCAAATAAAGGAGAACAGTTTTAGAAGTCTATCTGCATTGTCCAGCTCCTCATTCTCATTCTGTGATGCTGAGGCTACCAGATGCTGAGCTGTTTTCTTTGGATAACTCAAGTTGATCCCAAAGGCTGCAACCTGATGCTGCTGCCTTAGCCGCCCCTTCATCTGCTTCTTCTCCTCTTCTCCCCAGATTATATGTCACAAGGGCCATCCTCTGGCATGTACCATCCATTGCTTACACATGTTTGCCTTAACCTTTCAGGCTGTTAATTTGTTAGTAGATTTTCAGCAAATCTCACAGGGGCATAATTTGTCTCAATGGACCTCCAGATTTAATATGTATTTCATTTAGGAGAACCCCCCTTTTTATCCACCCCCTTTTTTTTCTTCCTGTAACTGATTAATCCATTGGAATGTTGTCAGACTTGGTCCGACCTAGGAGGTCTTATCAATGGTTATTGCTTGCTTCACTTCAGAAGGCAGGGGGATTGGAGAATGGTCTTCCACCAGTGCTGCTGAATAGTAGTGGTACTACTACTACTACCAACAACAACAACAACAACAACAACAACAACAACAACATTTACAATCCATCCAGGCACATATAACCCTATTATCTGGGAGCTCTTCACCCAGATCTATGATGATTGATGCCCTGTAGCGTGGTTAAAGAAAAATATTGTGCACCTGCTCACAGGTCCAGTCCTCTGTTTGGCTTTGTATGTTTCAGGTTTAAGCCCTGAAATTCAAAACAAAGGCAAAACAAATGCAGGTAAACTCCCTGGTACAAGTTATGGTACTTCATTTTTCAAATTTGCCATCCGTCCTTTTTCTCCATTTGAGAAAGAGAGAGAGAGAGAGAGAGAGAGAGAGAGAGAGAGAGAGAGAGAGACTTATTTGCCCCATGTCTGGAGCAGGAATCAAACCAATGAATACAATGGATTTTCAATGTTGTTATTTTCAGTCCACAAACACCATGTAATTATTTGTGTCTGTCGCCCTGCCCCCCCAATTTGCATTGTGTTTCCTTTGTACTGAAATCAATGGTGTGGAATAAAGTAATGCTAATGGAATTCATTATGGAATTCATTATGTGAAATTATCCCACAGCAAGACAAATACCTTTTTATTTTGGTGGAAGACAAACTGCAGCAGAATGGCAACAGTGCTGCATGCAACAAACATGGGTCGGAAGAGAAATTGATGCTTTCTTACAACCCAAAGGTAGCCTTGGGGGGTTTCTGCCATCAGCAGAACCAAATGATAAACTCTTCACATGACTGTAGTACTTCAGGCTGTGAGTGATCCATTAGCTAATTTGAGTGCTCCTGCAAAAACAACAAAACACCTCCTGCACAGAAAGCTAGACTGAATTTGCCCCCCACCCCCGCTGACATGCTAGTTTTCCACGTGGGACATTTTCTCAGAGGGAAGCATGTGCAATCATTATCTGGGTTGTAAGAAATCATTATCTGGGTTGTAAGAAATGGGACAGTTGGGTCCAGGAAAAGTTATACTACTGAACCTGTTGACTGCATAAACTAAACGTGTGGAGCAAAAAATGAAGTGATCCAAATATAGTTGTACTTGGTTGGTTGTATGTCTTACTCAGTAGAGTAAATCTAAAATTTTGCAGGCTGGAGAATCCAGCAAAAGAAACATATTACTTGCTAGCATTCTTAACTGTTTCTTTAACTTGCAATGGTTCATAATGTACTCTTACTTGTTTCTGGCTCCTTAACCCCAATGTCTCTGAGCATTTTTTTTAAGTCAATATCAATTTTCTTTTTACATGAACCACAGAGATGACCCTTTCCTCCCTTTAGGAACATAAAACACACACCGTGTCATTTCTCTGTGAGAGGGGGACTTAGCTGTGGAAACAGTCAAACAGCTCCCCTCTCCCAAATAGGAAATGTATTTCAGTATGGATTACTCTTTATAAAAATAAAACAGTCCCAAATTGAATCCAATTTTTCCACCTCCTCTTCCCACATGTTCAAAGGTTCCCCTAGCATGCAGCTGTTTCAAGCAGGCCCTCTAGAAGCTCTTTCTGTAAATCTTTCTGTTTATTCACTAACTCTGTAGGGATTCTTAAGCCACCCAATTTTGCTTTGAGATATCCAGGTGGAACTCCCATCATCCAAAAGGGGGACTTATTTAACATCAGACAAAAGTGATAACAGAAGCATATGGTATGGACATTTAGGATTGGGCTTTGCTTTTTGCCAGCAACTCCTCAGTGTTTTATACTGATTAAAAAGAATAAGAGAAATCACTGACTTAGAACTCAAATCTGATCATTTCCTGTTCTTACTAGGCTGTACAATATATAATGGCAAAATATAGTAATGATTGTGAGCTCATTGCCTCTATGATTTCTGCAGCCATAATTTTTTCATCTCTGATGGGACTGGTTCCCAGCTCCCCACCCCGCTTTTTACAATCATAACCTGATATATTTATTATTGCTGTTTGATTGTGTCAATGAATTATTGTAAACTTCATTCAGCCTGGACACGGAGCTCCACCTCCAAGGGTCTTCCGGCAGTTTCCTCACTGAGAGTAGTGAAGTTACAGGGAACCAGGCAGAGGGCCTTCTTGGCAGTGGCACCCTTCCTGTGGAGCACCCTCCCACCAGATGTCAAGATTAAGAACTACATAACTTTTAGAAGACATCTGAAGGCAGACCTGTATTGGGAAGTTTTTAATGTTTGATGTTTTATTATGTTTTTCATATTCTGCTGGAAGGCGCTCAGAGTGGCTGGGTGGGGCATAGATGATACTACTACTACTACTACTAATAAAAATAATAATATAAAAATAAAAAATAAAAAAATCCTTCCAGTAGCAGCTTAGAGACCAACTAAGTTTGTTCTTGGTGTGAGCTTTCGTGTGCATGCACACTTCATGCACACAAAAGCTCATACCAAGAACAAACTTAGTTGGTCTCTAAGCTGCTACTGGAAGGATTTTTTTATTTTTTGATTTTGTTTTGACTATGGCAGACCAACACGTCTACCTACCTGTAATAATAATAATAATTCCCTAGACAGTGTATTGTTACTGTGTACTGTCTGAATTGAAAATAGAAGCAAATATGCAATGTTTATTTTGCACACAAAAGCAACAAGTTAGTAAGTGCTGAGTAAAAATGACGTCCCAGCCTTATTTAGGGATGGAGGAGGAGAGGCAGAGGCATTTCATCGAATATTCTCCTGGAGAGCTTGTGTATCAAAATAGGGCCATAGCTGAGGAGTAGAGCATCTGCACTGTATACAGAAGGTCATGGCTTATTTATTCTTGTTTGACATTTTGGTTTCGTCGCCACAAGTGGGAATAGCAGAGCTCTGTCACAGCTGCCTGGCTGCCACTCTGTATTTCCAAAAAATGGACTGGGTGTAATGCTATTCTGAGGGGAAATGGTAGCCATCTAAAAAATAAAGATGAGGAACCATTTACTAGAGGGTGGAGTCAATGAAGTCCTTCCCAGAGAAGACCCACTGAAATTAATGAAACTAAGTTAGCCACATCCATTAACTTAAGTGGATCTTCTCTGAGTAGGACTAGTGTTGAATACCACCTTATGAGTTTGGGAATGTTGTTTGTTCTCTATGGGCGGAATTCAGTGTTGTGCTATTACAATCTGTGCATCAGCACAAACATTTCTCCCTTCTCCTTGTGCATTGTTCTGTAGGTTCTTCCAACCCCTCAGAGCCAATCTGGAGGGCACAGAGAGGGAGCAGTCCTGTTGCTGCAGAAGGACTTGTTGTATTGGCTGAATCAAGATGGCAGGTTGGACCTTTCAAAACTGCCCTGATTTTAACCAAATGTTCCATGACAGTTCCGGAGTTCAAGGCGCAATTATTTTGTCCTTTATGAATGTCATTTTGAATCATTCTGATGCACTCAGATTTTCAAAATCACACTGATTTTAACCACTGATTTCAAAACTGTGCTGATTTTTTATTTATTTCTTAGGCATTCCTAGCAATGCTAGGTACAGGCCTGCCAGTCTGTTAATATACAGCAAAATGACCCTCTTTGGGAAGGGGTGGGGGCTAAAAAAGAACTAGAATTTCAACCACCCCACCAAACAAAAGTCTTCTCAGAAACTTCAGCATAATCTCTACAAATATCCCCTACCATAAACACAGTGTCCCTGCAACTCTGGAGAGCTTGAGTTGATGACACCATGTCCTCCTGTACTACTCCTTTTACTGTAGCTTGCCTGAAATCTTTAATGAAGTTTTCAAATTTGCCAGGATGATCAGGTGCATTTTATGTCCTCCTAATCCTTTCAGACAAACATTCATCTGTCACTCTTTCAGTGGGTCCACATACCATCCTGCAGTGAACAAAACCCACCAGGAACTGATCCCAGACACCCTGTATTTTTTTCCCTCTTTGGGGTTATTGATAAAATTCCTTAAATTGTTAATGCCCCTTTTATTCTACTCTGTAATTTTTTTTATAAAAAAATCTATTTCATTTTATTCGATTATACACATTTGAATAATGTGCTTTATGTGCTTCTTATCTTGTTTTCTTATTCTTGTTTTCTTGTGCTTGTTCAATGACAGTAACAATGAAGATTTAAGCACAATCTCTGCAAAATGCTCAGGATCATTAAAAAGGGGGGGGGGTTTTCCTGCGGACCCAGCCTAAAACAAACACGTTGCATGCGCCATGGCTTCCTCCGAGCAGCGCTTCAAATCAAATGAGCAAACATTCGCTCCTGTCGTCCTTCCCTCCTCCTCCTTTCCCCCTTTTCCTTTTCCATATGGCCTTTTCCTCCCTCGAGGCTTTAGAACATCTTGAAGAGCAATTTGCGAGCACATGTCAGCAAGTCTTCTCCGTGCCATTGTGGTATTTCCTCACAAAAGTGGATTGATTGGCATGTGTCTGTTGAGGGAGAGGTATCCTGTTTCAAGGAAAATACATGTCAGGTGCACATGTTGGGGAAAGGGCACTCAGACGCTGGAAGAATTAACAACCTTAAATAATTTGATTTAACTCAATTGATTGACTGGTGCAAACAAGCAAATGGAATGTTGAGTTGAGGTGATTAACTGTGATGGGGCCTGTCCTCCCCCGCCCTCCCCATCCCCAACTCAGTGAAAAAAAATACCAAAGGCAAGACCAGCGAATTAATACACTGCTTATAAACACACACACGGGGTTGTCAGAGGAAGGGGGATTGCCAAAGAAGAGGAAGCAAATAGACAACAAAGCAGAATAATCTGAACACGCAACATAGGACTCAAATACATTAGTAAAAAAATAAGCATTTTAAATGTGTTATAACTATGTGACACCATTTGGCACTGTAGAGTTCAATCCTTCAGCAACGTGATTTCCCATTATGAGCTTATAACACATTTTCCTGAAATTGGTTTTTTTTTTAAAATGTGTCTAGATCCAGCCATGTGGGTGGCGCTGTGGTCTAAACCACTGAGCCTAGGGCTTGCTGATCAGAGGGTTTTTGCTGCTGTTGTTGCATATAGAAACAATTTTTTATCTTGTCTATTAATCCCTTTTCCTACAATTCCAAGCAGAAATGCTTCTGGTTTTTTTTATAAATGTATATTTCAACATTTTTTTCATCTCATTATATATTATTTCCCAGAAGTCTTTCACCTTCTTACATTCCCACCACATATGATAAAATGTTCCCTCTTTCTCTTTACATTTCCAACATTTATTACTTATCTTATAGATTTTAGCTAATTTTACTGGTGTAATATACCATCTATACATCATTTTCATCATATTCTCTTTCAAAGCAGTACATGCAGTAAATTTTATACTTTCTTTCCATAACTTCTCCCAATCCTCCAACTGTATATTATAACCAAAATATTTATCCCAATGTATCATTACCGACTTAACCTCTTCATCTTTCAAATGCCATTCCAACAGTATTTTATACATTTTAGATAATATTTTACAACTATTATTCAAAATTTCACTTTCAAACTTTGAGTTATTATTATAAAATCCATTTCCTTTCAAACTTTCCTTAAACATTTCATTAATTTGACGGTAGTGTAGCCAGTCATTTACAAATTCTTTTACTTCTTCGTATGGTTTCATTTTCCATTTACTTCCTTCCTTAATAGTTTTCCATAAGTAATCCAATTTCCACTCATATTGATTTTTTTCAAACTCATCGCCTCCAATGGTGACAACCACCACAGTGTTTTACGTTCTAATAGGTTTTTGTACCTATCCCATACTTCAAACAGAGATCTTCAGAATATATGGTTACTGAATCCTTTATGAACCTTTGTTTTGTTATACCATAGATAAGCGTGCCAACCAAATCTATTATCAAAACCTTCTAAATCTAACAAATCCACATTTTTTTAACATTATCCATTCCTTTAACCTTTAACAAAGGCAGGACACTTCATAATATAATTTCAAGTCTGGCAGAGCGAAACCTCCTCTTTCTTTACTATCAGTTTATAACTTGTATTCTTGGTATCTTTCTCTGCCAGATGTATCTTGAAATCATCTTTTGCCATTCTTTAAATATCACTGCCCCCTTGATTATTGGAATTGATAGAAACAAAAATAACATTTTTGGCAGCACATTCATTTTAATTGTTGATATCCTACCCCAGAGGGATAGTTTCATCCTTCCCCATATTTCCAGATCCCTTTTAATTCCATTCCACACTGGTGTATAATTATTCTGAAATAAATCTATATTTTTCGATGTCAACCAAATTCCTAAATATTTAACTTTTTTTAACCACCTCTATACCAGTCTGTTGCTGGAACTTGTCCATCAAATCTTGCTTTATATTCTTGACCAACATTTTAATCTTCTTTTTATTCAATTTGAAACCTGCAACTTGGCCAAATTTCTTCCAGCACCTCTGCCGTACTGTAAAATGGGTCTTCCATTGTCAATACCAAATCATCTGCAAAGGCTTTAACTTTGTATTCCTTTCGACCGACTGAAACTCCTTTTATTTTCTCATTTTCTCTTATAGACTTAAGGAAGACTTCCAAGACCGAGATGAACAATAGTGGTGATAATGGACATCTCTGTCTTGTATTTTTCATAATCTCTATATTTTCTGTTACCACATTATTTACTATCAATTTTGCTTTTTGATTTGAATAAATTGCTTTTATTCCAGTTATGAACGATTGTCCAACATTCATTAATTCCAATTTTTTTATCATAAAGTTCCAAGATATATTATCAAAGGCCTTCTCCGCATCTACAAAAACTCATGCTGCTTGCTTTTCATTCCTGGCCATCAAGTATTCAACAATATTCACCACATTTCTTATATTATCCGTTTGTCGGCCAGGCAAAAAGCCTGCTTGATCTTTATATATTATTTCATTCAATACTTTTTTTCAATCTATTTGCCAAAATACTTGCAAACAATTTATAATCATTATTCAGCACCTATAATTTTTCACTTGTGTTAAATCAGAATCTGGTTTTGGTATTAATGTGATGTATGCTTCTTTCCATGTTTCTGGTGTTTCTCCATATCTTAATATATTATTCATTACTTCTTTTAACAGTACAAGTAGGGTATGTTTCATTTCCTTACAATATTTTGCTGTAAATCCATCCGGTCCTGGTGCCTTTCCACTCTTTAATTCTCTTATTGCCGTTTCAGTTTCTTCACTTTCTATTGGTTCGTTCAGTCGTTCTTTCTTTTCTGTCGGGATTTGTTGCACCTCTTTCTGTTTTAAAAATTCTTCCATTTTCTTTATACTTTCTTTTCCAGTTTTTTATACAATTGTCTATAGAAGTTTATAAATCCATTTCTGATTTCTTTTGGATTCTCTATTTCTTTTTCTTCTACTATTATTTTATTAATTGTATTCTGTGCCTTTTTTTTATTTGCCACGCCAGCCATTTTCCTGATTTATTAGCAGATTCAAAATTTCTCTGTCTCATTCTTTTAATATTCCACTCAACTTCTTGATTTATTTTCATTACAAATTGACTTTGAATCTTTATATCTTTATATTTTGATTTATCTTGACATTATTTGGTTTTTTAACTAATTTCTTTTCATTCTCCATTATTTGTTTCAAAATTTCCAATTTTCCTTTTCTCTTCTTTTGCTTCTAATACTATTTTGTTGTATGAAAAGTCCTCTCATTACTGCTTTGCTGGCATCCCAAACCACATCCATTTTAGTTCCTTTATTACAATTATTGACAAAATAGTCTATTAATGTTTTCCTGTCAGAGATTATTTAGCTGTGATTCCTGAATTGTGGGGGGTTGTACTAGATGACCCTTGGGGTCCTTTCTACCTTTACAATTCCATGTTTCAATTATTTATTACCTGCCCCTTACTATAAGGTCTCGGAGCAGGTCATACAACATATAAACATACAGAGATACAAAATTAAAATACATTAAAACAATTTACAGTCAAAAGAACTGGGTGGCTCTCTATAGTATATTGTGTCCAAGGCTAGGGTAAATTATCATATGCCAATGTTATACAAATCTATGTCCTCTTTCGTCCTTTTCCTTAGAAATGCATAATTGGCTCCCTTGAAGAGCAAGACAGAAAATGAACCCTCCTCTGTTCAGCAAAGAGATATTTGTGTTGTGTATGTGAACACAGCAACTATTCCAGTAACTGGGAAAAAGCTCTGGATTGGGTTACCATAGTTCAGCTCGTTTGGATGGGACACCCTGTGTTTTTTAAAGGAAGGCCCTAGCCTTGCATTATCTGTTTAATATGCTGCAAGCCATTTATGGCATAAACATTTCCAGTTCATTTTAACTTCATATCAGAGGAGAATAATAAAGACAGCCCACTTATTGGCTGCAGCTGTGGCTATGTGCGAAATGTAACCTACAGAATTAGACTGTCAAGCATCTGGAGCCAGGGAGTATTGTTTTCCATTCTAATCTTGCCAAAAAAGTTGAATATAGGGTTTTATTTATTTTACAAAAAAAAACCCTTGCAATTAAATATATCTCACCTATAAAGATCAGCTTCTTAGTTTTAAATGGTGATGGATATGTATTATACATTTATATAAAGATAACTGGGCTTTGCAAACTTACTGACTGAGCTCCCTCAATGGAACATTGACATTTGTTGCCATGCTTTCCAATTAGTCATCGCCCTGAAATTTAGTGCACACATAGCCAGAGATACTCTGATCATGAACACAGCTGAACACAGGACATTTGCACACTTCTTCCTGAAAATGGACACAATGGCTGTAGCTCAGTGGTAGAACATCTGTCATGCATTGCAGAAGGTCCCAGGTTGAATCCCCAGCCTCTCCATGTAGGGATGGTAATCCCCCCTTGCATGGGTATAGCCAGGATTTTTGTTGTGTGGGGCAGGACTTTTGTTAGGGGGGCAGAACCGATGTGATTGGTCAGTTAGTTAAGTATTTCTATTGTTTTACTTGATCTGGGGGGCAGCTGCCCCCTGCCCCCTCTTGGCTACGCCCATGCCCCCTTGTCTAGAACACTGGGCAGCTTCTGCCAATCATTGTAGGCAAAGGATGGACCATTGCTCTGACTTGGTATAGAGCATCTTCCTATGTTCCTATACTCCTTTGCTTCTGTGATGCAGCAAGGAATGTCTGTGTGTCCTGATTTGCAGCCCAAGTTCTGACTTGTGGTCAAGAACTGCAAGTAGGAAGAGCAGGAGGGGTCTTGAACTTGCCCATCAGTGGTTTGCACCTGGAGAGCAGACTGAGCAGACACATGAAGTCTCCTGGGCACAGTCTTTCTCCACTATGGGGAGATGCAATGTATTTGTATTGAAATTAGAGCAATTGCTTTTCAATTTGCATTTAAATTAGCTTGTTGTTGTTGTTGTTGTTGTTGTTCAGTTGTTCAGTCGTGTCCGACTCTTCGTGACCCCATGGACCAGAGCACGCCAGGCACGCCTATCCTTCACTGCCTCTCGCAGTTTGGCCAAACTCATGTTAGTAGCTTCGAGAACACTGTCCAACCATCTCATCCTCTGTCGTCCCCTTCTCCTTGTGCCCTCCATCTTTCCCAACATCAGGGTCTTTTCTAGGGAGTCTTCTCTTCTCATGAGGTGGCCAAAGTACTGGAGCCTCAACTTCAGGATCTGTCCTTCTAGTGAGCACTCAGGCCTGATTTCTTTGAGAATGGATAGGTTTGATCTTCTTGCAGTCCATGGGACTCTCAAGAGTCTCCTCCAGCACCAGAATTCAAAAGCATCAATTCTACGGCGGTCAGCCTTCTTTATGGTCCAGCCTTCTTTATGGCCATAAAGAAGACCATAAATTAGCTTATGCGCATTATCAAAACCTGCATCCTCTTTCTGGACAATGTGCAGGTGCCAGCTCTAATACTGCATGGTGACACCGGGCCAGGCAGACACAATCATGCTGTTCCCTATATATGCATTCTGATGGACATCTGAACAGGTTGCATGTGTAGGCTGCGACGAACCTCCCTGCCAACTACCCCTCTGTTACTAAGTGTATTATTTCTGAGGTGTTCCGGGTCACTTTTGCTATTCACCCCACCTCGATCCTTGAGGTCCGTCTGTGTGGATAATCCCCTTTTACTATAATTAGAGCTAACTATCACCCTGCAGGTCAGTTTTGTCTTTTCCCTGAGTTCCCCTCCTCATGAGCAACCATATATCACTGGACCAAATAAATGCCTCTTTTCTCTTGGCTCAACAAAAACAAGTCTTTATTTATTTCAGAACATCGTGCTTCACATATTTCGATAGTTCATCAGCTTAGTTACATCTAAAATATCAACTCTTTCAGTATAACCGACCAATCTCCATCCTATCCTAGCCTAACCACCACTATCCTGGCCCCACACCCCTCTTCTCCCTGTCTCCACACACACCCTCCCTCTTCTCCAACTACCAAAACGGCCGTTCCCACCTTTTAAACTGGGGATCACCCCGCCCCCAAACTGTCCATCAAAAATGAAGGTGGCTTAACTCTTTCGGCGCTGGGCTGTCATACCTCCTCCATCTTAGGGCCGATCCGTCACATAGGCCCCTGACACAATGTGCTCCACCTTCTTGTTTCTGTGTATCAGATCTCTGCTAAAGGGAAGGGAGGGTGCCAAGTCATTTTTGCTAATGTGCAACCTTGGAATTAGTGGGTCCCTAGGGATGGCTATAGGGAGATAGCAGAACACCTAATTGTCAAGCATGTCCATTCATTTCAATAGTATGACTAACTCTGCATATGACTAACATTGGATACAACCCAATGCTAGTTGTGTGTCAAGGCCCTCAGACCACCCCTCAAATAAATCACACTTCAGACATGAATTTAAGTTTAAGGTTTTTGGCATTATTTTGGCCACAACTTTATTGAAATACAAATTACGTGAGTGGTTGCTTAGGCATTGGTTCATACTATCTGTCCCACTAGGGACAGAACTGACATTTGTCAGTAAGGGGAAAACCCTATTTGGGGAGAGAATGGGAGCCGGGAGTCTGGCCCTCGCCTCTCCCCAAATGCTCCCAGGGGCTCTTGCATGGCCCTGGCCCCCGACCGGGGGATACGGACAAAAGCATAGCGAGCCCCTGGATTCCTTTAACGGAATTCCCTGCGCAGCAGCAGCATTGGAGGGGCAGCCACCGTCACTTCTGACCCCTCTACCAACCAATACTAACCAATGCCTAACTGCCAACCTTACAAGTTGTGACTAATTGCTATTCAGTAGGCGGAAACCAGAGGGCACCAGCCAATCAGCCAAATGGAAAAATTCCTACCAGGCCCCTGCCCCAAGAGCAGACAACCCCATGACAGGCATAGCAAGGTCATACGCAGAGGCCTAGTAATAGGGAGGGAGGGAGGGAGATCTGATGCATGCAGCGAAGAGGAAAAATGAGCAGCATGCTAAACAATATATAGTCCCTGGGCTGTCAATCAACAATTTGCAACATACAAATCTCCCCAGCTACACCCTGGACCCAATTACAAGAGACCATCTATCCTAACCCGCCCAGCAACATGAAGGAGAACACGCTTTGTGTCAACACTGAGAATAATACAGTGGTACCTCTGGTTAGGAACGCTTCAGGTTACAAACACTTCAGGTTACGAGCTCCGCTAACCCGCAAGTAGCTGCTCCTGGCTGTGAACTTTGCCCCAGGATGTGAACAGAAATCGTGTGCTGGAGAGGCGCACGAAGCGGGAGACCCCATTAGCGAAAGCGTGCCTCAGGATAAGAACGGTTTCAGCTTAAGAACGGACCTCCGGAACGAATTAAGTTCGTAACCAGAGTTACCACTGTACTAGTAGCAATGCTGCTAGTAGCAGTAAGGCATCACTTTAATATATTTCACCATGTTACTTCAAAAAAAATTAAGATGTTCATCCACCTTGAGCAAGTAGGATACTCACTAACCTAAGCCACTGTGTGAAAACTTGCCTCAGTTTTACATGGGTAGTATTTTGTAAGCCTCCTGGAAAAAAGAGAATAATTCTTCCTCCCTGTAAATCAAGGCAGCAGGCATATGGTTCCGCAGATGTCAGTGAACTCCAATTTCCATCAGTTCCAGCCATCACGGCCAGTTGTCAAGGATGATGAGGGTTGTCGGCTAGCAACCCCTGGAAAGCTATAGGTTCCCCATGCCTGCTTAAAATGAAATATACCAAAGAAAAGGGAGCTTGCCTCGAATCCTGACTTCTTGGAGGCTTGTCCAGGGTTCCTATAAACAACTGCTCCAGTCTACTATATTCTGATCAAAATATTCTGTTCTCGGTATATTGCAGGCAATGCATCATGCCATTTTGCAATCACTGGAGCAAATCATCAAAAATAGAAAGTAGAAGTACTCAAAGCAGCTTAATAAAGCCCAGATTGGCTCTGCCTCTTAGGAAATGTTTTAGAAAAACACATACAGGTGTATTTTGTACAGACAGGAACAGATAACTCAACAGTGAGGACAGGTGTCTATTGTTGGCATATGGCTGTCAAACTGTAAACCATTAGATTAAGCCAACCAGCTACAATTACTGGGAATGAATTAGGAGGAAATGATTCCCTCTGACTATATGTATGAGGGTCCTTTGGGGGAGGGGGGAGGTTAAAGCCAGCAATTATCTTGAAATCATTCTTTCATGTCTTTACCTGCCAAAGACATATCCACTTTCAAACTCTTCAAAAATGACGAGAGCCCCAAATGTATTCCCCGTGATTAGAAAATGAGACGTTATTTGCTAAAGGTCTTCTGTCCGTCAGAGGAAAAATATTTCAAGGCAGTTTGTCCTTTGGGATGATGCTAGCTCCCGTGGATTGCTTACAGAATGGATGCTAGCTTCTGTGGTGTCAGTTGATCCCTTGTTTACTCAGTTCATGTTCTGTATAGGCACTGCTAACCCTGCAGGTTTATTGAATGGTGGTATATACAGCTCTCCGGCAGTGCTCCTTTCTCTTCTTAGGGTTCTCTTTCAACCTTGAATGCCTTGTGGAAGGAGGCATGTCTGATGCTGGCATTAAAAATTTGCTGCTGCCAGGTGCAATTCTTCCTGTTTTTCCTTAGAGGATGGATCTGTTGCCTCTATAGATCCTTCTGCCTGAGGCAGTCACCTCACCTTGCCTCATGGGTGGGCCAGCCCTGACTGCTTGGGGGATTCATTCCAGATTGCAGAGTGAACCAAAATCATCACCCATCCCTGTTATACAGGAGGATTAAGGACAGTCTATCCATTCTCACTACCTCCAAGTGATCATGCTTACAATCTTGGTTTTTTGTTCTGCTTCTTTTTACTTGCACACAATTTTCCTCTTAGGCCTTTCCTCCTCCTGTCACCCTTCCTTAACTTTCTCTGCTGCTTATAAAGCCCAGGCACACACATGCCTGTAGATGTGTGAAATGAGGCAGTGTTTGAGCTTTGCATATGTAGTTAAACTAACCAAACACATTTTAGTATCCACTTCTTCTTCTTTTGCATATATTTGATATTACCTCCTACCTGAGGGTTGATTATGGCAGAGATGAAAAAGGAACCAGAGAGAAAGAGGGAGAGGGAGAGGGAGATGAAAGAAACAATGGAATAAATAAATTATTTGCTCCAGGCTTTTGAGATGTTTATAGTAAAAATGGCAGAAATTGGCCTGAACTCCTAAAAAAAAATTCTAGATCTTCCAGGGAGGAGAGTCTTGTGTTCACTGCATTTAGCATGGAGAAATATTTTGGATCTCAAGTCTGTTTTATTCGCAAAGTTGACTTAAAGCAGATGGACCTGTCAAAGATCACTCACACAGGTGAGCCAAATTGAGCTGATTGGTTGCTAAGTGTTAACAGCTGTTTAGTTAGGCAGCCAAGGAAATTGTTGCAGAGATCACGGCCTGCTAAAAGATGAGATCTGAATCAAAACATTAGGGAGAAAAACAGAACTTATCTGTGAAGTTATTCCATTGAAATAGGCCTTCAGAGAAGGGGGGGGCAATGTGGCACCCTCCAGATGTTGTGGAATCCAACTTCCATCATCCGCAGCCAGCAAGGGCAATGGTCTGGAATTATGAAACTGAAGCTGAAACATTTGTAGGGCACCACACTGGCTATTCTTGCTTTTGAACATACCGTATTTTCCGCTCCATAGGGCGCACCGGACCATAGGGCGCACCTCGTTTTTAGAGGAGGAAACAAGAAAAACATTTTTTTCTGGTTTTCCTCCTCTAAAAGCCCTGGTTTTTTTGAGGATCAGCTAAAAGTTTTGCAGCTTTTTTTGCAAAGGGAAAAACCCTGGTTTTTTGAGGATCAGCTAAAAGTTTTGCAGTTTTTTTGCGAAGGGGGGAAAGCAAAGAGGAAAAGCTCTGTTTTTATGGGGTTCAACTCACATTTCTGCAGCTTCTAAAGGAAAGGGAGCCTTTTCTACAGCTTCCAGACAGATAATCTAATCAGCCAGTCACATGTAGCTAGGGAAACAAACAACCTCCCTCTGCAGCACATTCAACAAAGGAGGGCGGGGCTGAAAGGGAGCCGGGGACTCTTATCTCTCCCGATCTCTTGCTGATCAGCTGCTGAGCTGGGTCCTTTCAATACCCCCTTTTCTCTTTGTAAAATAAAAAGCATGATCCTCTTTTGGCCCCTGGGCAATTCAGCTCCAGGGACCACTATTCGCTCCATAAGACACACAGATATTTCCCCTTACTTTTTAGGAGGGAAAAAGTGTGTCTTATGGAACGAAAAATACGGTACATCTCTTGAGCAGGATAAGACATGGATGCTTCTTCATCAGTTTCATTCTGTCTTCACACCGTTTATATGTTGGAAGTGCAACTGCAGGGATCATTTAGTTTGTATCTTAGGCGTTAATTATATTAGTGTTACTGCCAAGAGGTGGGTGGGTAGAGAGATGTTGCTTTGCAACCAGGCAGGGTAGCATGGTCTCCATTGAAGCATTCTCTGATTGGCTATATAGTAATATATGACTCTTTCATGCACATTACTTGGCTAAAGAACTGTGTTGTGAAATCTGGAGAAATGTGAATTTCAAGGTTGGCTGTGTTTCCATCCTTGTATTGTTTAAATGCAAGTTAGGTAGGTTTGCTTTGGATGTGAACTGAATCAAATTTCTCTTGCATACTTAGTCTGCGCTAAGCCTGGATCCAGACCAATGATTTGGAGCAGAGATGGTTGCTATTAGGATCAAAACCACCTCTTCCCCAAGCAAAAAAAAAAAAAAAAAAAAAAGGCTCATCAGGCTTTTGCCATGTGCCCATGTGGATGATGCATAAAAACACTTTCTGCAAAAAGAGTGAAATGTAAATTTTTATGGGTAGTACCCAGCAAATGACGTATGGCTGTGCAACAGAACTTCCTTTCTCCCTCCTCTATCTGCTGCCTCATGCACCCTCTGGAGCAGATCTTGGAAGGGTACAGGGGTGTACAGAGAAAGGGGAGAGATTGGAAGTTCCCTTGCACAAATGGAAATTATTGCACTAACTGAACTATTTAATTGGATACTGTCCCATGTATTTGTTACTTTCAAATCAGTTCCCCTGTAATCCTGATTGGATGCCTTTCTTCCCTTTTCACCTGTTTTCCCCCTTCACTCTGTTCATTAACTTTTAAAAAGAAATTAACCATTATCTCCTGATTAGTTTAAGACATTTTTAGATTGAGATCCTTATTTAAAAATTAAAATAAACATTTGCATCTAATTTAACTTGTAAAGTTTGAAAATTGTACTTTTAAAAACACACAAGCATACATATGCAAAATATCCATCACTAAACCTGAAATATTGATTCCCCTACATTTGAAAGGTGGAGTCTGTTTTGAAAAAGTGAAAAGTAGATAAATGGGTTGTGAGGCAGCCATAAAACATGAGATGTTTAGTAGAAAATCAGTTGTGTGATCCGTGGTCCAGAAGCCAAGAAACCATGATGTCATTTCCAACATCTGTAAAAACTCTACAAGTCAGTATTGCTCCCCATAATATATGGATGGCTGAAATCCACTGTACCAACAGAACTCCATTTACTTTGATCTAAGAACCTCCATCTGAAACATTTATACCGTTCCTTGGCCCAACAAGCTAATGAACAACAATTTCCACAGTAAGCCCTTTTGGTACATTTGCTTTTTTATGGATCTTCTTCTTCTTCTTCTTCTTCTTCTTCTTCTTCTTCTTCTTCTTCTTCTTCTTCTTCTTCTATTTTGTGCCCCCTTGGCTCGGCACCCTTTGTTGGGGAACCACCCTAAATCCAGCGCTGGTGTAGATGTGTAGAAACCTTTGACTTTGGCATGTAGCCTACTGCACAAGGGAAGACCTGTTTCTCTGCCCACATTCTGTCTCTGTTCCAGCCCATTTTTTGCCTCTGGTCCTGCCTGCTACTGGCATGTGGGCCCCAAGAAGGTTGCCCATGGGATAATGTGGGACCTGGCTGAAAAAGGTTCCCCATGTTTGTATCAGTGGGTCTTAAAAAGTAAAGTAAAAAAAAAAGTGCCTTTAAACAAGAAATGTTTACATGCAGCAGAACGGATAAATGTAGGAAGGTGAATCTATGAAGTTACTTTGTCCTCTCAGACCTTCGTTTCACCTTACACAGTATTTTCTAGTCTGCATGGAAATGGCTCCAAGCATCTTAGGTAGAAGTCTTCTACTTCACTTGCTACATGATCCTATTACCTGGATATGCCAGAGAAGATATGTGGGATATTCTGTTAGCAAAGTGCCATAAATAACACAGATTCCAGAGAGAAAAGTCCTAATAGCATTTTACTGAGCATACTGAACAAAAGCAGTGTATGATTTAAGGAGAGAGTTTTGCCTTTCTTAGGTCAGGTCATGCACACAGCAGGATGATATTTAACCAAAGAAACAGTGAAAATCTCCCTCAGAACTACACAGCAAATCAGAGTGTGTGCTACCTCATACCTACTTGCTAATCAATGCCTCCAACTGTCCCCCTCTTGGCTTTAACAGAATTAACCCTCAAGTTGGACACTGAATGATCCCTGCTGAACAACATCTGCATTCAAATCACTGCTTGTGCTGCTTCTATCACTATCCTGACTGTTAGTCCCAAAATATGGCTTGCAAGCATATGAGGTCACCATTTGTTGTGATAAGCAGGTCTAGGTTTGGTCAGTGCTTGGATAGGTGACTGCCTGGGAACCATGTGTAGAACACATTAGGTCCTATTATGGAAGAAAGGTGGGATACAAATGTAAGAAAAGGTTGTGTCTCTGTGTATAATCTATATATATATAAACGTTCAAGATGGGTCATTTGATGTAGCCGCAATGCTCCGTAACCGCTTGACCGGTTGCCTTCAAATTTGGACACAATATTCCTTGGCCATATGGGAAGGTTCTTAGGTACCTAGATTGCAAAAATATCACACCTTTCCCAGGTAAATTCGTGAATTTGTGCAAAAAAACCAGCGCCCTCCAGTGGACGTCAAAGACCACAGGCTGTGATATATTTCAGAGCTTACAGTGTTAAAACTGCTCTGATCACATGATGTACTGTTTTTCTGTGAGTCCGCGTTTGGGATGCTTTCTCTTTCTGTTCTGCTGTGCTGGGAGTTAGCCATGCTGGGTCATTTGTGCTGTAAATATTAAAACTTCTACATAAGGAAGAAGCCGGCTCCTGTGAGATTTATTGCTGCAGCTTCTTTACACACAGACCATCTTCCTGCTACGTGAGTGACTCTGAAATAGCTAAAATTGCTCTGCCAACAGCTCAGAAACTGGGAAGGGAACGTAGCAAAGCTGAAAGCATGCTGGACACCATTCCTGGTTATGGAGAACCAACCCAAGTTTGGTAGGTGAAAGTGGGATCGTGTGCGTGGGGGACAGAGCTAGCATTTTTACCGGAGGCAGGCAGCATTTCAAATGGAGAAACTGTGGGGAGGGAAGTGAAAACGGGGTCTCCTTCCGGGGGGGGGGGGATCAGGCAGCCCAGGAGGAGAGAGGAGAGGGAGGCAGGGGGGTCGTCAGAGGGAAGCCACGCACAAACTAAAGAGAGAGTCCGCGATGAGAGAGGACAGGGAGGGGGGAACAGAAGAGGAAAAAACAACAGGTGATGGGGGAAGTCTCAGGGCTGTTTCCACAAAATAAGTCACAGCAACGTGTGGCCGGGTCTACTAGTATCTCATATATCTATCTTTCTATGTGCATTATTGCTCATCCTGTCTTCATCACTCATTCCCAAGGAAGAGGTATCACCAGGTTCATGGTAACCCCATGATCTGCAAAAGTTAAGGGGTGGGGAGTCCAGTTAATGTTGCTCAAATGTATCTACATGGTGCCTAGAAAATAACTTGCACCTAAATATTAGCAAGACAAAGGAGATGGTTACAGGTAGGTAGCTGTGTTGGTCTGCCATAGTCAAAACAAAATAAAATAAAAAATTCCTTCCAGTAGCACCTTAGAGACCAACTAAGTTTGTTCTTGGTATGAGCTTTCGTGTGCATGCACAGTTGCACACTTCTTCAGATACACTGAAACGGAAGTCAACAGACCCTTAAATATAGTGAGGGAGTGGGGAGGGGTATTACTCAGAAGGGTGTTGGACATTCAGAGGAAGAGAGGGGAACTAGCCCCGTTGTATATCGGGGGGGGGGGTTGTGTGGAGAGAGTCTCCTCCTTTAAATTCCTGGGAGTTTACCTTAGTGAAGACCTCACTTCAGGTGGTTAGGAAGGCCCAACAGAGACTCCATTTCCTCATGGTCTTGCGAAAGAACAATGTTAAACAGCAATTGATGACCTCCTTCTACCAGTCCACAATAGAAAGTGTCTTCTCATATTGTATCACAGTGTGGTACATTGGCTTGACAGCCACGGACAGAAAGTCTTTACAGAGGGTGGTGAACATAGCCCATGATTTCATGGGCTGTCCCCTGAGCCTGCTAGATGGCATTGCAAGGGATCGATGCCTTAGGAGAGCAAGAAAAATTCTCAGGGACGATTCACACCCCGGCTAGCACCTCTTTAATCTTCTACCCTCAGGCAGGAGATACAGAAGTATAATCAGTCGTACCAACAGGCTAAAAAACAGTTTCTATCTGTCGGCTGTTAGGATGCTGAACGGAAAATAATACAGTGCAACTGACTTTCGGGGTTGGTGTGTTGTGCGACAAGCAAACAGAGTGCAATGAGATTGAGTGTTTGTGGGGTGGGTGGGAGGCTCAGTTAATTTCATTGTACACAAGTTATACATTGACAATAAAGGTATTATTATTCTGCTACACTATAGCACAAGAATACTGTCTCCCTTCCACAAGATGGCAATAATGCAACAATGTCGGAGAAGCGTCACAAAACAAATATTAAAGTGGACTGATGTATGGACAGTCCAATATAAATCCACCACTAATGCACTGTTACTACATCAGCTGCATGTGGCATAATACACAATACAACCCCCCCCCCCCAACCCTAGGGTTCATCCCACACTTACCATTGCTCTGCATTTCTAGGCACAGACCCACACTTTAAAGCTCCCTGCCCAAGGTATATAATTGCCCTGGTACTTTTTCCACATAAAACACTCTTTATAACTGAACTGGAGTCAACAGCAATCCATGGAAAACCGGAATTGATGTTTGTTCTGATTCAGCAGTAAAGAGTGGGTTTTCGAAGGGGGAAGTGCTGGAACAAAAACAAAAACAAAAACCCAGTGGTCTGATAGAGGGCTTTAAAGCTTTAAAGGACCTGTGCCTAGAAAGCTCAGGGCAAAAGTAAAGTATGGATGAGCCCCTAGTCTGGAGGGACCCTATGTGTATATGACAATGAAAGGAACAGATTGATATTGTATGTGCATGCATCTGCTTCCAATAATATATGTTTACATATTAGTGTGCAGTACAAATTTGTAAACATGTACATTTGAAACTTTTGAAGGAAATGATACAAGCTTTTCTCCTTTATTGGAACAGCATGTTTGAAGTGACTGAACCACACATGTAAATATCTTTAATACTGGACAGGTTTCAAACAGTATGCATATACCTATCTGCCTGTTTCATATTGTCATCCAATCCAGGTTTGTTTATATAATTCCGATACAAATTATCATCTAATTGCAGACCAAACTCAAGGAGTGTGTGTGTGTGTGTGTGTGTGTATGAAGGAACACATATCAAAGCAACAACCCACCACCGTTTTCAAGCTGTGCCTTCAGTTTCTTTTAAATTTTTACCATAAACATGACTAAATTCTGGCAAAACCAGCTGGGGAACTGAACTTGGATACAAATGCGTTCTTTAATTTTGGCTCCTGGAGGATCAAAACGCAATACATTTCAAAGAGGTTGTAAAATCACCGTACTTCAAATACTGTCAAATCCATTCACCCAGTTCTGTAAATGTAAGCAGACGTAGCTGGGGGGTGGAGGGTGGAGGGTGGGGACTCCTGCATCGACTTCTCTCATGCGAAGATGGAATATTTATAATGGGTTAAGTTTTAAAGCAGTTACAAGTGTGAGGGTTCTGGAAATCTGTTGGAGGTGACCCAGCTGAAGCTGGGAGGGGGTGAGCAGAACATATGTAACCTCCTGAAATTTTATTTCTGCACATGCAGCCTATATGCACATATATATTTCTGATATTGCTGTAATCGCAACATGCAAATGCAGAAACTGATTGTGGCCACAGGATTCAGTATCATGCAAGCACAAGTCTTAGTCCTTAAGGCTCCTAACTGCACAGAACAATATCAGCTTCAGAGATTCTGCCCTCTGACCACAAGTTGGTGGGTACCAGAGACAGAGCTTCTTCAGTGGTGTTGCCATGCTTTTTGAATACCCTTCCCCAGGAGGAGATATACATGGTTCTTTTGGTACTGACTTCTAAGAAGGCCATTTAAGAAGTAGGGAAGGGGTATTCTAAAAGGTGTTAAGATAGGGAGGAGTTTAAGGTCAAAGCATGAGACAAGATTCTTGAGCAGGGGGTCATGGACCAGATCTGGGTGCTCTTGTAGGAAACTGATTTCTTAGATCAATTTCAGTTGGGGTTTAGACACAGTTTTGGCCCATAAGCTGCCTTCGTCACCCTGTATGAAGACCTCTGTCGGGGGAGAGTCAGGAGAAATGTGTCCTTGTTAATTCTCCTCAATGTCTCAACAGCTTTCAGCATCACCAACCACGGTGTTCTTCTGCAGTAGCTGTTGGAGTGTGGGTAGGTGGTACCACTTTGCAGTGACTTTAGTCCTACTTGGTTATTTCCAGAGGGTGACACTTGGGAAGTGCTCGTCAGCCCCATGGAGCCTTCAGTGTGGGGTTCTTCAGGGTTTGATTTTATCCCCTGTGCTGTTTAACATCTACATGAAATCGCTGAGTGGGGTCATCCAGAGTTTTGGAATACATTGTCAGCAATATGCTGATGACACACAGCTCAACTTCACCTTTACATCTGCAGGGAAGTCAGTGGATGTGCTGGATTATTGTCTTTCCTCTGTAATGGACTGGAGGGGAGCCAATACACTGAACCCAAATCCAGAAAAGACTGCAGCACTATTAGTGGGTGGTACTGTAGACCAGATAGATGGGAAGTTGCCTGCTCTTGGTGGAGTTACAATCCCTTTAAAGGAAGATGGTTTAAGCAGAAGATGCCAACCCTGGCCCTACTGCATTGGCTGCCAGTTAGTTTCTGGGACCAATTTAATATGCTGGTTTTGACCTATAAAGCCTTAAACGACTCAGGACTACAATACCTCAAGGACCACCTCTCCCCATATGAACTGACCCTGAGATCACCATCTGAGGCCCTTCTTTGTATACCTCCCGCATGAGAGGTCTGGAGGGTGGCAACATGAGAACAGGCCTTTTCTGTGGTGGCTCCCCACTTGCCAATCAGTCTAGGGTGTTGCCTTTGTAGATTTCACTAGGAAGGTGGACAGGGACAAAGTCAGAAATAATTGTTTTCTCCTACCATCGGCTATGGCTCCACTTACTATGGGCCTCCTTGCCTTTTACGCTGCCTGTGTCAATACCACCACTGGCAATCAGGGTTCTAAGTTAGGGGCAGGTAACCTCACCTGAATACAGTCCTGCAGACTGGTATCTCTGGCCCTTAGAATTCTCCCTAGGCCACACCCCCTCACCCTAGACTTTAAATCTTTAAAGGTCCTGTTTAAGTGATTTTGCCTGGCTGAAATGTGCCCTTGGGCTGTGATAGTGCTTGCCTGGATGGAGCAGTGTAGAAATCTCTGGTGGTATAGCCCAAGCACATCCAACTCCCAAGAGATTGCGATCTACTCCCAGTATTAAAAAAAACTGGCAGCAGGGCCGTCTTAAAGGGATCGGCCGCCGTGGCGCAATGATCCCTCGGCGCCCTGGGCATGCCGCCTCTCCGCCCGCCTCCCTCCCATGCTGGCCGCCCCTCAGGAGGGGGGGTGGGCGAGCGGGGGATGAGGGGTGTGGCGCTGGAGCGGTGCGGGGCTTTGCACGCCCTTCCCAGCGCTCCAGCTGGGGCTCCGGAGGGCAGCCGGCGCGCGAGGGCTGCCCGCCTGCCCGTGGGGGCGGGTTGGGGAGGGGGCGCCTGGTATGCCGGCGGGCTCACAGGGGCACCCCTGGGGGGCCCAGCGCCCTGGCGCGGCGCGCCACCCAGCATCTATGACGAGACGGCCCTGACTGGCAGTGATCTATCACTTGTCATTGGAGGGAGGAGAAGCGTGCGTGGGGTGAGTGTTTTGGGGGAGGATTGTCCACAGTTGTCCTAAAAATCTGCCACTAAAGCCAACCATTGTATCCCCAATCGCCAACAGCAGATGCCAAATGACCACCCACCTTATGTGACGGAGGGACAGAGCAAGGGGGGCAGGGGGCGGAGACATCTCCCCATTTTTAGTCCTGCAATCAATAAGGATCCTGCAATCGACCAGGATCACCCGGGGATCTATCTGTCGATCGCGGTTGACCGGTTGAACATGTCTTGTATAACCTATTATACACCCCTGAAATTGCACATGTGGGAATGTGGCCCTCAGGTGGAAAAAGCTTCCCCATCCCTGTTCTAAACCATATAGGCAGTTCTAAATCATACTATAGCCCACTGAACAATCGTCTGGCCTAATTTAGCACTAATAGTTAGAATTGCAAACTTTAAAAATCTTAAATATTAGTAATGAACACTAAGAGATAAAATCATTATGGGAAGTGGCTCACCAACTTATTTCTGCATGTCAGCAAACCCTCCAAGTGTCCCTATTTTCCAGGGACATCCCTAATTTAGAGAAGCCATCCTAGTTTCTGATTTGATCCCAGACTGTCCCACTTTTCCTTAGGATGTCCCTATTTTCATTGGAGAAATGTTGAAGGGTATGGAGTTATCCGCCCACCCCCCAAGCTGTATGAAGGCAATCCTGTACAGAGAACTTTTTTAAAATGTTTAATGTTTTATTATGTTTTTATATATGTTGGAAGCTTCCCAGAGTGGCTGGGGCAACGAAGAAGGAGGAGGAGAGGAGGAGGTGGTGGTGGAGGAGAGTTTGGATTTGATATCCTGCTTTATCACTACTCTAAGGAGTCTCAAAGGGGCTAACAATCTCCTTTCCCTTCCTCCCCCACAACAAACACTCTGTGAGGTGAGTGAGGCTGAGAGATTTCAGAGAAGTGTGACTAGCCCAAGGTCACCCAGCAGTTGCATGTGGAGGAGGGGGATGCGAACCTGGTTCACCAGATTACGAGTCTACCACTCTTAACCACTACACCACACTGGCTCTGGGATATAAATAGTATCATTGTAGAATGAGATGTCCCTATTTCCATCAGAGAAATGTTGGAGGGTATGTGTCAGGATGCTGTGAAAAGCTCTGAGGCATCATCATTTTGATTTCCCACTATGTCCTGGAGCAACAGCACGTCCAAATTTCAGCTTTATTTATTACCTTGATACCTTTCCTTTGAAGTGGTCAGGGTGGTGTACATGGTTCTCCTGCTCCTCATTTTATCTTCACAACAACCCTGTGATGTAGGTTGGGCTGAGAGACTGCAAATCGGGTCCTCCCTCAAAGAGGGCATGTGTTGCGGTGAGACCTAGAGACCAATCCCCTGTGTTGTGGGTGGGTAAGATTGGTCAGCCACAACAACCAATTGGTAGGTCCCTTGTTGCTGGGTGTAATCTACACCCGTCCACCTCTCCCTACTTTTAGGGCTTTTGTGCTTGACCTTGCTATGCCATCGTGTGTCGTCTGTCATTGGGGCAGGGGCACGGCAGGAATTTTCCCCACTTGGCTGATTGGCTGTTGCCATTTGGGTTTCGCCTGCTGCATAGCAAATCGTCACAACTTGTAAGGTTGAGGATAGGCACTGGTTACAGTGATAGGGATAGGAGAACGCTCTTGCCATCCCTATGTGAAGGGTATTCCGTTAAAGGAATCCAGGGACTCAAATGGTTTGGGTTTGAGAGGGGTTTGAGCCCGTGCCTGAGTCCGGGGGGAATTTGGGTGGCGGATAGAGCATTTCCCTGGCTTTCCGCTTATCCAGGTGTTCACCCTTGGCTGACCTATGCTGGAACCCTGGATCAGCGCTACCTGCATGACAGGGAGCTATTCAAACCAGAGCCTATGCAACCACTCACTTTCTGTAATCAATAAAGTTGTGGCCTAAATTTTGCCAAAAACCAAACTAAAATTTGAGTCAAGTGTGAATTTATTTGAGGGGAGGTCTCTGGGTCTGAACACACAACTGGGCCAAGGTCACCCAGTCAGCTTCATGACTGACTGGGGATTTGAACCCAGTCTGGAACACTTAACCATTTTTCATCACGATGCCATGATGGCATCAGGTGCTGGAGTCAGTCTGTTAATTCTCTAGTAAACATTGGAACACCTGAGGTTTGCCCCACAGCACCTGGAAGTGGTGGGAGTTTTCTGAGGCTGTCACATGCTAATGACCTAGTTCAAATTAGGAATGGAAGAGTGATTTGGTTCAGTCTGCATTTCAAACACAAACCTGACTAATTTGTACTTCCCAAAATCAATATGCAAAACAAAATTCAGCTGTCCTTCAAAATTCAAACTTCTCTGAATATTGCGATATCTATCAGGGGATATATCTTCCCATGTATGTATATATGTATGTATGTCAGGGGGATGTGGTGTAAGAGGCATATATATGAAAAATAAATTTTAAATGCCCTATATTTGGGGAGACTCTTTGAAAACATATGTATATTGGGCTAGATTGTGCATGTGTATATTATGAGAAATGCATGCTAAAACAACAACAACAATTTATTCTTGGTATATAGCCTTGTTCTGTTTTCAGTAGCTTTTAAGAACTTTTATCACTGTTGTATGTGAGGGCTGCAGTTAAGGGTGTTTACAGTTTGAACAGACTGCTCCTGCTCAAAGCAGTTGGGGCTGCTTGCTGCCACTGTTTAATGTCACAATATATCTGCAATGTCCTCCACCAGCTATGTATTCTGTAGCTGAATGTGATTTACTGTGTTAGGGCTTGCACAGAGGGAGTTGCAAGGCTCTCAGTTTGTCTGACCATTTGCCCCCTTCTAAGCCTCTGAACGGGACACGGGTGGCTTGCCGATCGGAAGGTTGTCGGTTCGAATCCCTGCGATGGGGTGAGCTCCCGTTGTTCAGTCCCAGTTCCTGCCAACCTAGCAGTTTGAAAGCATGTCAAAGTGCAATTAGATAAATAGGTACCGCTCTAAGTAAACAGCGTTTCTGTGCACTGCTCTGGTTTTGCCAGAAGCGGCTTGGCCACATGACTCGGAAAAACTGTCTGCGGACAGAGGCATAGCAAGCCCAAGTGGTACCCGGTGTGGATTTTTTTTTTGTCGCCCCCCCCCACATCCGCCCACACCCCTTCAAGTCACAGTGAGTGTTTTGCGTTCCCCTACAATGCTTTGTGGCACCTCATTTGTATGCAAATGAGGTGCCACAAAGCATTGTGGGGGAATGCAAAACACTCACTGTGACTTGAAGGGGTGTGGGCGGGTGGTACCCCAGGTCCAGGTGGGCTGAGTAAAGCAAGCACAGCTAATGCTTTTGCAGTGCTGTGGTGAGTCCTAAGCCCAAAGCCACTGGATTTGCTCTGGCTTGTGCTTGAGGCTCTAGGTGGAGGTGCCAAATGTCACCCCTTGAAGATGGCACCTTTGTGCCCCCTGAGAGGGCAGTGCTCTGGTGAAATGTGCCAGGCTACGGTTGGAGCCCTGGCTGGACAGAGCTGTACTTCTGTGGCTCTTCCCAGCAGGGAGGAAAAAGCAAAGTGTGCTGTGTAAGCCAGCTGCTGCACTGAGCAACTTATGAGTTGTGGGGTGGGCATGCTGAGAGTCACCCCCCCTCCCCTGGAACCCAGGGCGGACCGCCCCCCCTAGCGACACCCCTGTCTGTGGACAAACGTCAGCTCCCTCGGCCTGTGAAGTGAGATGAGCGCTGCAACCCCAGAGTCGTTCGCAACTGGACACCTGTCAGGGTCCTTTACCTTTACCTTTAAGCCTCTGAACATACTGGTAACTGGTTCTTTGTTGTGATCATCTTGAGGGAAAGCCTTCTTGATTGCTCCATGTAAATAAAATACATTGCATAACTTACCTGGAGATACAGAATGACTTTTGATTGTCATTTTCTTCATCTGTTCAAGTAGCACCCAAGGTAATCACCCCATCAATCCACACCTTAAACCCTCCAGGTCTGGCAATATGGAAAGGGATGCCAATTTGACAGCTGGAAGAATTTTGGTGGGTGTATATGGCAAGGATTTGGGAGCTGAAGGGGGGGGGAAGCTGTAGAATAGGTAAATTTCCCACAAATGTAGTGATGCCCACCAGCTTGGTGGTGTTAAAAGAGGATTAGTCAAATTCATGGAGGATAATGCTATCAATGTCTGCAAATCATGATGGCCATGTTTTTCATCTACTGCTGAAGGCAGTATGACTCTGAATACGAGTAACTGAGAATCACAAATGAGGAGAGGACTTTCCACAGGCATCTGATTGGCCACTGTGAGAACAGGATGCTGGACTAGATGGTCAACTGGGTTGACCAAGCAGGGCTCTTCTTGTGTTCTCAATTATTAGCTACATTTTAGCATGAGAAATTCTGAGAGTGGTCTTGAGTCATTGGCTTAAAAGCAAATTCAGCCCTCTGGTTCATTTAAATTGCTCCCTTCCAGTCTGTATTCTGGCACATGGGGAACTCTGGCTCAAATCCTCCCTCAGTGATGAAGCTCTAGGAGTAACTTAATTCACATGGAACGATGTTCTGCTCTTCTTATACAAATGGTGAGATATAATGTGTGGCTTAGTTTACTTCTTTATTCTGTTAGGGAGGGGGCTCCCTTTACTTGTTTCTGTCAGCTCCAATTTTGTTGATTGAAAAATAAAAAAACCCTACAAGTATTCCCTGCAGAGGCAAGATCTACCTCCTATCAGCCTCACACTGTTTGCTAGAGACAGATGGAAGGAAGGAAATAAGAAGCTGAAGGAGTCTGGAAAAGTTGCTATAAGGCAGAGATGGAATGTTGAATGTGGCCCTCTGTGCCTCTTTAAGTGGCCCTTGGGACTTCTGAAGCCGCACCTTTTCCCAAGGCACTCTTTTTACAGGTACTGCTCTATGCCTGACTGGAATGTGTTCTTGAACTGTGATAATGCCTGGAGAAAGGATGGAGAGAGGTATAGGGGTGGGGTTATATGTAGAAACTTCTGGATTTTGCATGGCTGAAATGCAGCCTACTGTACAAAATGGTGAGTCATGCCAGTTGCCCCACCCACTTCTACCACCCCAATACTGGCATGTGGACCTCCAAAGGTTGCATGTGGGGGAATCTGGCCCTTGGGCTTGAGAATACCTGCAATGGATTAGGACCAACATGAAGAATGTGATTGGCCTTGCATGCCTTCTTTAAAAAAATAAAATAAAATAAAAAATAAGCAGTAGCTGTGGGAAGATCCAGACTAAAGTGTGGAGGGAAACTGGGTTTAACCATTTGCCCCTGTCACAGTCTTGGTCTGGACAGCGCACCTACAGCTTCTGTTCACTCGTGGAGGGAAACTGAGGAACAAGCCAGACCATTGGTCTATCTAGCTCAGTAGTCTATCTGCTCTCCAGAGTTTCAGACAGGAATCTGCCTTAGCCCTGCTTGAAGATGTCAGGCCTTTTAAAATGTGAACAGGGCTGTGTTAACACCATTAGAGGCCCTGAGCATTGAAAAGATCACGGTGCCCCGCCATTTGTAATCCGAAATGAAAACAATACTAAACTATAAAACAAAACAAAACAGATTTATTGCAACACACAACAGGATCTGATTTCCTGGCATTATTTCTATCTACATTTGTAGGAACGCCCCCAGGTTCAAGTGGGGATAAGTAATACAAAGAGAACCAAAATAAAAATAAAAATGGAGAAAAAGTTGTGGTGCAGTGTAAGTGTGTGTGTGTGTGTGTGTGTGTGTGTAAAATTCCATTTTGATGGAATTTGATGGGTCTCCTTTTTGCGTGTGCCTCTGCTGTTTTGGTGCCCTGAGCACACGTTGGCAACACATCACTGAATGAAAAGCATGTGTACAACCACTAAGTACTTTCCCTCCACCAGTGCCCCAGTAAATATCTGCCATGCTCAGAATGGGAACATGAGTCCATAATGGGACTCTGGATACCTGCCCCAAAGTCCTGTCCTGACAGCACCACTGCCACTCCTACAAATACTATTCAGTGAACCAAACTAAAGGCAAATAAAAGGACCAATCACATGCTTCATGTCATGTCTAGTTTGTCCCTTTGTTCTCATGGTGGCTAGTTTGTGTTTGGGCTGGAGCAATTCAGACAGGCCAACAGGACTGAAACCTCCACTCAGGATATCTCCTTCCATGTATTAGATGAAGTGTCAAGAGAAGGGTTCCAGGCCCTCCAAATGTCCCTATTTTCCAGGGACATCCCTGATTTAGAGAAGCCACCCCAGTTTCTGGTTTGATCCCAGAATGTCCAGCTTTTCCTTAGGATGTCCCTATTTTCATTGGAGAAATGTTGGAGAAAATGGAGTTATCTGACCCCCATAATTATCATTATGGAATGGGACATCCCTATTTTCATCAGAGAAATGTGCGAGGGTATGGGGTTCCTACCTAGAATTTTCCCTAACATGCTAATTTTCTATGTGCAGGGCACTTTTTAGAACATATATAAAGAGAAACAAATAATGCAACAGCCTCTATCTGCAACCTGAACTGGTGCAACCCAGACTCAGATAAACCACCTGGAAATAGGCCTATGACACAGAACATAGAAAAGGTTAATAAACAGTTAATAGTGGTTGGAGCCAAGGGGGGAGAAAGGGAGAGATTGAATTGCACAATAGTCTAAGTGCTTTGCTCAGAGAACAGGGAGAGAGAGTTGGGGACAGGAAGCATTGAGGCATCAGTCCTTTAAAAGATCCATGAAATCAAATTGAGTATGCAAAGATATTCTCAAAATAACTCTGAGAAATGAGAAAGGCACAGAGTCTGGTGAAAATAACCTTCGGATCACTTTACACTTCAGTAATCTCATCAATGCTAAAATTCTGCTGCAAAGTGCTTTTAAAAAATAATAATAATAATAATAATAATAATAATAATAATAATAATAATAAAAGAAAGTCCAATCTACATTTTACCCAAATTCTTAAAATGACTGAGTATATTAGCAATGTCAGCTTCCCTCCTCTTTCAATATCTTTCATATTTTGTATAGTTATTATGAAGACAGGTGGTCCCTTGAGAAAATCAGTGAGGCAGCTTGGGTAGAGCTCGGCCACAATTTCTCAAAATACTTTTCTTCTGAAGGGAGAGCAAAATTATGAGTGGTTGTTTTTTTTTTGCCCTTGAGCCTTCCCCCACAAAAGGAGTGTCATTTTGTCAAATATTCACCAAATAGTGTCTCCCACCACCCCACCTTCCCAGAGATACACCAGAAGCTACTTCCCATCTTCAGGGAATGATCCTGCATCTCTATTTCTGAGGCACAGTGGAAGACACTATATAGTGTCCAGTCAGCCAGGACTGAAGCTTTGCTATGGATACACTGCCAGTAATAACAGTGAGCCTCCCTCCCACAACAAACAGTTGGCGGATTTTGCCCCTCCAGTAAATATTTAGCAAACTCCACTCCTCCCAAAAAAAACAAGCACAATTCCGCTGCCGTAGAGAATCTCAGGATGCCAAAGTTTTGCGCTCAACTCATCTGATTATGGTCTACTCCATGGGCCACTGCCAACAATCCATCAGCTTTTGCTGATGAGCCAAAGCTGGAAGCTCTGCAGTGTTTGATATGTCACTGCTTCTGCGATGTTAAAGGAGTCCCATTAGAGGCAGTGGTTAATTGCAGAAGGCCATGGAGAGTGGTTGCACCTGCTCTCTCTGAGAGGGGATGGAACACCGTCGTTCGCTTTGAAATGTCCTGTTGCGTTCATCAGCCTGGATGGCATCGAGAAGTTATAGCCGTAGAAACCATATGGAGGATGTAAGGCACAATTAAGGGCTTCCTGGGTAATGGGACTTGATGGGAAAATGTTTCCAGATGCATGCAAGCCATACAGCATATGCCCAGCGGAACTGGGCCCTTGGGGGCTTGGTCCATTTAAGTCTTCTGCTTTGCCACTTTTGACGTTGGTTATGCTCAGAGAAGACAGTGCAGGCATCTCCACCATGAAGTGGGGCAAAAGGGGTGGGCCGGAAGCATTTCCCAGTTTAGGATGGCTTGGGAATATCAGTGATGGCTGTCTTAAAAGGCTGGTAGGGCAAATCTTGTAGCAGACGGGGAGGCCAAAGTGGTGGAGGTAAGATTCCGGGCATGACATTCTGAGGTTGCTTGCTGACAGGTGGAGTGTAGGAGGAGAGCAAGAGGGGGAGAGAAGAGAGCTGAGAGGAGACGGGGTTCCCCCGGGGGGTGTCACAGGGGAAGACCCAGGACTTCCACCTACAGTAAGGCAAGGAAAATTATGTCATTAAAATATTTCAAAGAGAGAGAGAGAGAGAGAGAGATTTCCTTTTCTCTCTCTAGTTACTCCCAGATTGTTGCTGTTTGGAGGCGGGGTTCGATCACATACTAGAAAATGCACCATGCAATAATAGAGACTTAGGAAGGTTCTGCACAACAAACCTGCATCTCCCAAAAAGTCAGACTTTTCCCAATAACCAAAGTGATGGGAAAGTGTTCTGAGAAGTGTGGGGTAACACTTGCTTTGATGCAATGTCATCTAACCTCTACAGAAACAACTAGAATGAATGTTCTTTTAAAAAAAAAAAAAGCAATGGGCATAATCTATTCTCCATTCAAACAAACCAGAATGAACGCTCAATAAACAAGCCATCTTAGTTGCAATGTACTCTGTCTTTCTCTCTCAAATGCTCAGGATATCCAGTGGCAGCAACTTCTGGGGCTACTACTAGGAATGTCCAGTTCTATACTCTATGCCCCAAAGTATAGCCCTGGTGGTTTAAGCCACAGGTGCTTCATGTCTTAAACCACCAGAGCTATAGTTTGGGGCATTTCCCTAGACCAGCCTTGGGAAACCTCAGACCTGAAGGCTGAAGGTGGCCCTCCAATCCTCTGTATCTGTCCCTCAGGCAGACCTGAAGCCTGAAGGTGCCCCCCAGTCCTCTGTATCTGTCCCTCAGGACTCTCCCCAGATCATGCTCTCCACTCTCCTTGGGTGCTTTTGTCTGGATGAAATGTTCTCTTGAATTGGGACAGTGCCTCTTAGGGTTCCCACTGCATTCTTAGGGTTCCCACTGCATTCTCCCAGGCAGGGGTGCCAACTTGAATAAAATATTGGGGGGCAGGTAAGCCCTGCCCCAAAAATTGATCACATGACATAGTGCATACACACAATTTGAATGGCAGCGTCCATCAACTTTGGGCCCCCCAGCTCCCTCAAATATCTTATTGGGAGGCAAAGACCCCCTAGGAGTTGGCTCCTATGCCCCTAGGGAAAACTTCTATTTAGTGCTCAATTGGAGCTTGCCGCAATTTTCTGGATTGACATTTGCTCCAAATTAGCACTAAAGAGTGGGTTTTCCCTGAGAACAGAGCAGGGCAAGGAAGAACCACTTGGACCCACGCCTAGAAAGCACATGTCAAGCCAAAAACCACTCAGACCCCTCAAGTGGAATTGTGAGTGAGCCATAACTTGCCTGGTTGGAGGATAAAAAGTGTGTTTTTTGGGGGGGGGTAGAAATCTCTCCATTTTGTGTGTTTAGAAAGTGGCTTTCTGAATCAACCACTCTCATCTGTTGCTCCATGCACATTTGCTTTTGGCCCTGCCCACCACTGATGCATAGACCCTGGAAAGTTGTCCATGACTGAATATGGTTGTTGGGCTTAGAAGGTTCTCTACTTCTGTTCTAGGATGTAAAGAGATCCCAGGTATTGGAATGACTCCACCCAGGTTGGCCATTGGCTTGCCTCAACAGGAAGAGCTAAAGGGACTTCCTGTTCAAACACAAAGTTTGCCTGAGCAAATATTATTTTTTCCTCTCTCTTTTCTCCTAACCTGCTGGCTCCATACCCATCAACTGCCCCCCCCAAAAAAACCAGGACATCCCATTCTCTCCTACAAGAGCACGGCAGCCGTTTTGGGAGCCTTGCTCTGTCATGATTTTGGGCCAAGATCTCACCCCGGGGGGGGGGGGGAGGTCGAGTCTGTGTTTGGTCTCCAAAGGTATGAAAACTATTAGCCTAACTGAAATGATGGTGTGTGCAACATGGCTGAAATTATAACACTATTTGACAGAATGATAGAAATTCAACTAAGAATTATTTTCTGCAGTTGGTTCGTGGTACCAGTTTTTGAGGGTGGGAGGAGGTGAGTGCCATGTTAAGTTCTCTGACTGCCTTTGTGTTCCTCTCTCTCTCTCTCTCTCTCTCTCTCTCTCTCTCTCTCCACACAAACACACACTCATTATGCCATTTCCACACTCTTTTGGAGAGAGTTTAAAGTGGAATGAATGTTCCTTGCAATCAAGCATGTGTAATTATCTCACCAGAATGTAAAGCTGGGTATTTATCCAGGCTGCAAGCTTTGAGCAATTTAATTGATGGATTAATGAACAAAATCTTAAAAGGGGGCAAATCCCCCTTTGATTAATCAGTTGGGCTCAGAAGAAGCCAAAGACCTAGGATTCTCAAAGGACAAGCTGCCCTCAGGCCCCAAAGATGCAACAGCTCCCTCTTTCCTAGGCTGATGAAAAGGAACTGTTAAAATAGCATATCCTCCTTCTACTTGGCATCCAAAATCAACAAATATTTTAGCCTTTGGAATGAAATTATTGCAGAATTATTCAGAATGAAAATAAGGACCCCAGGCAACTGAAACTCACTGGAACTAATGTAGCAGCATAGAAGCTAAAGCTCCATTGAACAGAGTGAGACAGAACCTGCCTTATTATGGGTGAAGCTACCCTTGCGCCTGGTGTGAAGATGTGGATTCAGTGTAGCGGGCCCAAGCTTGTGGAACTCCCTCCCTAATTAAAGTTAGAAAGGCACCCTCTTTTCTGAACTCCAGGTGCATGGTGAAGTCCCCCTTATTCCAGCAGGCATTTTTAAGTTAGTTTGAGTTTCTGTTTGGTTCTATGATGATTTCTTTGGTTTTGTTTCATTCCTTGTAAGGTTTATTTTTATGTACACCACATAGAAATTCTAATAATTAAGCAATATGTAAATGTCATAAATAAATAATTTCCAGTGGCAGATGCTGTTGGGGGGGAGGTGGGGGTGCAGCAGTAAAGGTTGGTCCACTTGGGGAAATGAGGCACTGCCCACCAACCTTAGACTATCCCTAGAGAGTCCACACCTGCCTACTTACTAATAACCAGTGCAGTGTGGATTCAGTGAATAGGAGGGCAAATGAGAGAAAACTAGAATTAATTGGCTCTGTCTCCACTTACTATTGGACTCCCTGGCTTCCACCTTGCCAGTTCCACTAGGCACCAGACACCACTAAGTGGCATCTGCCACTACCCTATTACTCTTCCTGAACCCCTCTGCTGGAGATTAGAGTTCTTTTTGCAACAACTGTCATACACAGCATAGGACCATTGGTCCATCTACTTCCCCACGCACTGCATCTGAGACCTTCTGCATGCAAGGCTATTACATTTCCCTAATTGAGCCGGCTTTCCTTAGGGGCAGTGAATGAAGCTCCCTGTTGTCAGGGTTGAAATGAGATTCAGCTACCAGTCCAGTCAGCTTCTGTGCATAGATAGTGGGACACTATCACATCCTTTACCTCAGGCATCAAAATACCTTGGGCTGGCTCTGCAGTGATACTGACTCCTGTGTAAACAGGCCTGGGACTAGGCTGCACAAAGTTGAACAATGAACCAGAAAGCCCTTCAATTCAACTCTTGCCTCTATCATGGATTCATTTGGTGGCCTTAGACAAGTAACTCCCAACCAGTCCCTCATGGGGATAATCAGGTCTAGCATCCATCATGCTCAGGCAGCTGTTGGGTCTTGGTGTTCTGATGAGACCCATCACACTGACCTATCTCCATTCATTCCAGAGTGGATAGGGGCTGGGGGCTGCCATTGTGTTTTCCCCAGTGCCCTAGACCAGGCATGTCCAACTTTCAAGAGACTGAGATCTACTCCCACTATAAAAAAAACAAAAAACTGGCAGTGATCTACCAAAGTTGTTGAGTTTTATTTAGGAAGCCAGAGTTGTTGAGCTCCCCCCCCAAAAAAAAGTTAAAAAAATTTTTGGGGGGTGGCCGTGAGATCCACCGCGATCTACCACAATCTACCATGAACCGCCCGCAATCGACTATTGATTCTTCTTGTTCCCCAGGCATGGAACTAGATTCTCAACCACCAATCTATGGTCTTTCCAAAGGAAATGTGCTTCTTCTTAAAACAGTTTAAAAGGAAAAATCCCTCTGCTCTGCTCTGCTCTGGATTCAGGCTTTGCCATGCTTAGACCTGATGGGGCTCAAGTCAGCCCAGCTCAGCATTATATTGTTGTGAGACATGGTATTGGTCAGCATGGAAAGTCCCTTTATCAAAAGCATTTCATGAGCCTGCTGACATACATAGGAAGCTGCCTTATACCAAGTCACATCACCAATCCATCTTTCTCAGTACTGTATTGTCTGCACTGCCTGGCAGTATATCTCCAGGAGACTTTCCCAGCCCTGTCTCAAGAAAACAGGGAGTGAAACATGGACCCTAATCCAAACGTTCCCTGGGGCAGGGAAATGATGGTTTAAATAATTTTAATTCTCTAGCCCAGAAAGTTAAAAGCCAAATTTGCATGGCCTGTTAAGAAGCTGATAACCAGATGTAATGTCTTCACTGAAAATTAGCTTCCTTGCCATCCCAGTATTCAGGTTGCCAAAGCCTCCACGGAACTGACTGCACTGAAGATGTTGAAAATCATGCCACTGTTGCTTAAAGTTCAGCATAATGATCTCAGAACCAATAGAGAATTCTGTACTTACCCTGACTTTCTGCACCAAAAGACTTAAAATCCAGGGTAAGTGATGGTCTCCATGGATATGATTCCAGAAGTCCATCCAATACTCCTCTACAAAGCAAAGCACGGACATCAGCCTAGCACTTGCATGGGAATATATTCCGAAGGCTGCTTCAGATAGTGACAAGTAGGGTACTATTTAGCAGAGTCACAGCCATATAGGAAATGGGCAAATAGGAAATATGAACACTTATAAAAGTAATCTAATTTCCACTTTCCTTTATGGAGATGGGGAAAAAATCACAGACTTCAAACAAAATATCCCTGCATCACTCTTTCTTGCCCATGATCCTAAGAGACCAAGGCATACAAAATAGGATATTGTTGAGATTACCTACCAATGACTATATACCAAAAGTTGATTTACACACACACCCCTTCACGGAAAATGAAGGCCTCATTCTGATAGGGGCAATCCACATGCAAATTTCCACACTAGGAATGCACCCTTCTCATCAAAGGGGAGTACAAGCGTCTCAGTCGCGCTGGGTGTGAAGCTTCTAGGGCATCGCAGAAGGCCCTGCAACTACTGTATGAAGTTCAATGGAAGGTGAGTGATGGGGGGGGGCACATTGGATTTTGTGCAGGGTGCCACAGTGCAGAGGCCTCTGCATCCAGCAAGTTTGTAGACAGGAAGCAAGGCAGTTTTATTGCACATAACTATTGTTTTTACCATGTGCAAATATTATTTATTATTTCATATGTGTAGATGCAGCTTAATAGCAAAGCAGACTCTAAGTGTTTTAGAAAAATAACAGATGAAACTGGAAAACTGCAATATTATGTTATAGAAAACTACAAGGCAAAAGCATATACTACTCCATTGGTTAACCGACTATTACACTGAAACTCATACTATCAATTAGTTAGTATAGCCTTCATGGATCTGGTCCCCTCAAGATGTTTTGAACCACAACTCCTCCCACCAGCACTTGCTGGGGCTCATGGGAGTTGTAGTCAAAGCATTTGTAGATCACTAAGCTGACCAAGGCCGGACTATGATACCTTTAACTAGTGGACAGCCCAGGAAATAAATGGTAATAATTTACCTGTTTCTTCCAGGGTCTCTAAACCCTTTAGCAAAGGGATTCCGGTCAATCTTCAGTTTTGTTATCTGTGGACATTTCGCAGCAAAACAACAAAGAAAGAATTGTTTTGAGTGCTGTAAGTAACCCAACACTAGAATGGCAAAAACCTAGTTAGACAGAATGAGAAATTTGATTCCATTCACACTTAAAGGCAAATCTATGAAATCTGCACTTTCTGAAACAATATGAAAACCTAACTACAGTCATCCTTCAAAATGCACATTTACCTGAATTTTGTGTTGCAGTTCTCCAAAAATGGTTTTTTTAAAAAATGCATATATTAGGAGAAAGTGCATAAAAATAAATGTAGTAGTGAAAAACACATTAAAAATGCATTATATTAATGCTGGGAGAAATTCACACTAAAATGCTGATTAATTATTCTTTTTTTAAAAATGCAGATTGCTGCAGAAATGCGGAGAAATGAATTTAATATTAGATAATTGAGAAATGGACAGAATGAAACCAACAGATCCTTCCATCCCTACTCATATGTGCTCAATGTTAGAACAGGTTTCTAAGAAAGTGTCACAATTACCCTACATATAAACATGAGTTTTTCGTGGTCACTAGAGTCCATTCTGTGAATTTTGTGGAGCACTGTCCTCAGTGAGGGGCTTTGGGTATACATGAGTGTAGGGAGAGGGATATAAATGGTGAGGCCTTGGGAAGCCATTGTTGTTCTGCTCATTGAGTTTGTTCCACTCCTCTTGAGTGCCAGTTTAACTCATAATCATTTGTTGGGTTAGAATGTGTTGCATTTGCTACACCTTTGAAGTCATTCCTTGATTGATTGATTGATTGATTGATCAATTGATTGATTGATTGGAATTCATATACTGCTAATATTTTTTAACCTCTAAGCAGTTCACATAAAATACGCATTTAAATTATCAATGAAAAGTCAGAAATAAAAGCAAGTTCATTTTTAAAAGACACAAAACGTAAAAAAAACCCAGCATAAAATTGCATATTAAATTGTGCACCAGCTTTTCATATCTGGATAGGCTTTTGCAGACTCATACCCTAATGTTACTGGATCACACTTGTGCCCTGGTTCTTCTAAAGAGAAAACTTCACCAAATCAGCAGTTTTGATGTGATCTTATACATGCTCACATCAATATACTTTCAGTACTGTTCTATTGATGCATCCATGCAGTTTGGCACACTCATGGTTAAACCGCCACACAATTTATAAATAACAATACTTATCATTCAATTTATGTTATTTAAAGATCTTAAATATGACATAGTTTGTGAGCAAGAAGTAACCTCACATGCATGATATAGTAGGGGTCATTTTCAGTGAGGTTTTTTTTATTCTATTAATGACCTTGTTGTATTGTTGTTTGTGTTGTCCCTGTTTTTAAATCTAACTCAGAATAAAATCCCATGCGTGCCGCCCCCTGCAAAGAAAACAACACCTCCCCCCAAAAAGTATAATGGTATAAATAACTGAACTAGGAATGAGAGAGCGATTCATTTGGGTTTCAAAAAGCCCACACTTCCCTAGCCTAAACATGTGAATCGGAACACAGCTCTTCTTTGGTTTTGTGTGCCCTTGTTTGGATTTTGTGATACAGTCTTCCAACTAAAGAATGCAAACAAAAATGTGTATACAAGTACAAAGGATGTGGAAGGAATGCATCCATCAGCCAAAATAACATAGATAAATCCACTGTACAGAGGAAACATGACTTGTAAAAATTGTATGACAGGAGAAATGTGCCTGAAAATGCAGATGAATTTTCATGAAGGCTTAAAATATCTGAAAAGTATGCAGAAATGGGGCAGACCAAACTTGACACTGGAGAAATAAGAAACTAAATTACATGTAAATTGACAGATTCATTCACATTAACATCAAGTTTGGTGCAGGGCCAGCATTTAATCAATATTTTACTGACCCAAGACATTGAGGCAAACTGCAATTTGGTCCGTGCGCATACACACACACACACACACTTTTCCATATACAGAAGCTGACCTTATTGGTAGCACCTTCCACCACACCTGAGGGATGTATTCCAGCTCAGAGGGTGCAGGCCAAGGCTATGCACACTAGGGAAGGTGAATGTGTCCGTTTCAGTTTCTCTCAGTTTCTCACTTTTCCTGTGTTAAATTCAGTTCACCTTTCCCAGAGCCGTCTTAAGGGGATCTGCCGCCCTGGCGCGGCTATCCCTCCGGCGCCCCCGCCATGCCACCTCTCCGCCGCCTCCCTCCCACGTTTGCCGCCCCTTGGGAGGGGGGTGGGCGAGCGGGGGATGAGGGGCGTGGCGCTGGAGCGGCGCGGGGCTCTGCACGCCCTTCCAGCGCTTCCGGGATGGGAGGCGAGGGCGGCCGGCTCGCGCTCCCGCGCGCAGCCTGACGGCGCGGTGCGGCTGGGCAGCTCGCGCTGCATCGGGCGGGCGGCCGGCTGCGCGCGGAGCGCGAGCTGCCCGGCTGCGACGCGCCATCGGCTGCGCGCGGGAGCGCGAGCCGGCTGCCCTCGCCTCCCGTCCCGGAAGCCCTGGAAGGGCGCGCAGAGCTCCTGTGCTCTGCTGGGCAGCCAGAGGGCGTGGCGTGGCCGGCCAGCTCCCTTGCCGGGAGTCAGAGGGCGCTGCCGGCAGGCGCTGCCAGCGGGGCTGGAGGGCGGAGGCGCCCTCCAGGCCATTGCGCCGTGGTGCGCCGCGCCACCAGCCCCAATGGATGAGACGGCTCTGACCTTTCCACATCAGCTTGCAATTTTTAAAAAACAACAACAGAGAGTTCTCATGAAACTCCATTGGGATTTTAGTGTGGTTTTCTCCTAATACACACATTTTAGCATGCTAGTTTTCCTTTTTTTACAGAGCAGTTTTCCATAATATAATGCATTTCTCTGTTGATTTATTTATGTGAGGTTTTTTTTTAATGCATCAGTCCCATTTCAAGGGGGGTGGGAGAGAAACTACCTTAATTTGCACAATTCCAAATTCTGAAGAGAAATGAATGGAAGTACCATTCTTGAAGCATCTCTTAAGTAACTTGCCTGCTGGTTTTGATAGGCTGTGACAGTGGTGAATTCAGTTTCTTTAAATGAGAAGGTCTGAACGCCTGCTGCTGGCAGTGACTGGATCTGGGACAGATCAAACCGGGAATCCTGGACAATGACATGGACTCTTGGCTTGTATTTGTGCATGGACTGCAGAATAATCTGTAAGAGAAGAAAGGCGAATGTCTTTAAAAGCCTCAGATCTAGGGACCCAGTGCTACTATATCTGGCTCTTGGGACTCTCCCAGCCCTATTCTGTGTCCTCCTTGAGTGCCACTTGCTTGCATGGGTGGGGGGGGGGTGGATGAAAGAGTGCATAGAAGCCTCTGGCTTTTGCATAGCTGAAATGTAGGCAATTGTACAGAGGTAAGAATCACCTGCACTCCTCAAGGAAGTCTTAGGGTAGCCCTAAAAGTTATTTCTTGTTCCAACAAGAAAATTCTGTCCATCCCTCCCTTCTTCTCCCATTATAGCAGTGCACCCTCCAATCCACACCTACATGCCCTTTGTCGTCCATCTCATTGTTGGTCAGTTTCACCCGATCAAAGCTGATGATCTGCCTCATCCAGGTCTCTCCAGAGCAAGGGGAATCTGGGTGGATGTAAAGCCGGGGTGTGATGCAGGAATGGTCTGTGTTTCCAGCCACCATCCACTGGGAGCTGTGGTAGACATACCTTCATAGGGGACAGAGGTTGTGAGGTTAGGAATCAGCAGAACAATCTGATGCAGAACCCACATTAAGTCCTGTAGTTGGCTTCTCAACCACAGATCATAAGCACATTAAATGCACCTGCTGGATCAGACAAAAGGCCTACATAGTCTAGCATCCTCTTCTCACAGTCAGACTATGCCTGTAGGAAATCCATAAACATTCTTGAGCACCCCCCCCCCAAAAAAAAAATTTATTATGCCCACTTTCTGGGTTATGCAGAGTTCAGAGCCTACCCTGTAAAGAGCCCTTAAAAATGGAATGCTGACGACATTCCTTCATCTCTCACTGCCCATTCAGAAGGCTACCTTTTTATTACATTTGCCACTTCTTTAAGCTGTTTTTGTTGGTAGCCTAGGAATCCTTTCTGGTGTAAAAAGAGACCAAGAAACTCAATGAAAAAAGCAATAATAACTTCACTGGATGCTACCCTCCAACATCTGTTATTAGTAGCAGATCAACTCTGAGTTGATCTCTAACAATAATGATTAAATACTAAATCCTATAGTTGCAGTTTCCTCCCAGTTCTTTCTATTCTGGGGTCCTGTAAAATGTGCATGGAGTATTCAAGGCTCCTTCAAAGGGATTCCAAAGAAACGAAACTGACCAGGTGTGCTGCATCCCCAGTAGTCAGGTTTTTAAAGCCTCCATTTCTTTGCCTGACACTCTGCGGGACTGTAACTGGCTCACACTTGTTAGGTCTCAGCCTCTGCCCCCCCCTTCCTCCCTACTCTTACCCCTGCTTTGCCCACAAAGAGATTGTGTTACGGTTCTATTTAGGGCTCAACACTTGCAAAATTCGCTTTCTGAAATTGACTCACGTCAGTTAGGAAGACAAGGACGGGTATCTGAACCCTGAGTATGTTTCTCTCTGCAGCGGATGTCTCAATATTTTTTCACCTTTAGAACACTGACAGAAGGACCATATGCATACTTACTCAGAAGTAAGGCCCAATGAGTTCTATGGAGCGTACTCTCAGGCAAGGGTGTATAGCATTGCAGTGTTAATAATCCTATTCTTTTGTTTTAGGTAGTAACTCCTATTGAACTCAGGGAAATTTCTCACTGCAGTTCCCTCACTGCAAGAAGCAAAGCTACAGGGAACCAGGCAGAGGGTCTTCTTGGTAGTGGCGCCCGTCCTGTGGAATGCCCTCCCATCAGAGGTCAAGGAGATAAACAACTACCTGACATTCAGAAAATACCTGAAGGCAGCCCTGTTTAGGGAAGTTTTTAATCTGTGATATTTTAATGTATTTTAATATTTGTTGGAAGCCACCCAGAGTGGCTGGGGAGACCCAGCCAGATGGGCAGGGTACAAATAATAAATTATTATTATTATAGAGTTGCACTGCGAAAGCAACGACAGAGCAAAAACGTGCCACATATTTAAAGCATGGTTAAAGCATATGGCTTCTCGCAAAGAATCCTGGGAACCGCAGCTTTACTCTCACAGAACTACAGTTTCCAGCAACCTTAATAAACTATGTGCTATTCATATGTGTTGAATATAGGCCCTACTTAATGGGGGGGGGGGAATCTGCCCAAAAACAACACCGAAACTGGCATTTAAAAAAAAAGTATTTCTGATTTCTGTGATCGATTTAAACAACATGATTACATATCCCGCATTGAAACCTTTGGGACGTAACACGCTCACTGTTGCATTAGCTCAAGACTCCTACTGCCTTTGATGTGGGAGTGAAAGGCAGCTTTTTCAAAAGGCAGCCCCTGATCTCAACGTCCCCCAAGCCCTTTGTCGAAGGGCCGTAGCTCAGCGGCAGAACGTCTCTTTTCCCCCCAGCATCTCCTCCTGGTAGGGCAGCGAATCCTTCCCTGAAACTTGGGTGCACAGGCAATAATCATGCTCAGTATAGGCCCCTAAGGCCATTTCCCATGTTCCTATGTCCTGATCAAAAGCACCTGCATTGGAAAGAGGTACTGTAGAAACCAATGTGCACATCGTCTCTCAGACCAGCGGTGGAAGGAAGAGCACGGGATGAAAGTAAATGGGAGTGTGGGGCACACAGCTCCTGTCTGTGGCACATAGAATATTGCACCAGGGGGACGCAGGCCCACCGTGTGTATATGTATACGTCTTTAGGCAGATCTGAAGTGTGTGTATATTCCTTTGTGCAGCGCATAGTTCCCCTGTGGAACTCCCTCCCTCAGGAGGCACCGGCAGTGATGGCCACCAACTCAGGTGACTTTTTCATTTTTCCTTTTTTAAAAAAAGGTTTAGATAATTTCATGGAGGACAAGGCTGCTAGCCTCAATGGTTTTTTCTACTTCCATGGTCAGGGGTGGTATGTATTGGAATACCATTTGCTTGGAACTGCTGATCCTCTCAGGTCCTGCTTGCAAGCTTCCCACAGGCTTCTGGTCAGCCCTTGGAAACAGGATGCTAGCCTAAATGGGCTAAAGACCTGAACCAGAAGGCTTGTCTTATGGAGTCTGAAGGAGTTTGCTTAGGCTGCAGTTTTAACCGCACCTGCATGGAAGGAAGCCCCACTAAATTCAGCAGGGCTTACTTTTGTGCAGACATAGGACTGCGCTTTAAGAACTTGCATTTAGAACTGACTTGGATCTTAGCTTTCTGTCAGCGTCTGAAGAGCCCTGCCTACAATATGTTTTTGATTGCTGTTTTTCATGCGGATTTAAAATCAGTTGGAATTAATGGGGGAAATATCTCTTTGGGTCCAGATACTTCAGAGTATTTGGGAAGTCGTAAATCCGTGCAAACAGCGAGCTATTGATATATTTTGCCTATGGGTCAGAAAAGCTTTAAAAAGAGGAATCGGTTTACGATTACTCCCCATAACTCCGGCCCTGAATGATTTGGGGGAGACGCGGTTATTTCCTAGAAGGGGGGGTAATCCTGCTGAATATGATAAAATAGGCATAAGAGCGGACTGCAGTTTCACATGTAAGTTGATGGTCATATTATGAAGTTAGGAAGGGAGGGGGGGAGTATTTGAAGAGAAAAGGGAATCCTGCATGGTGTGCATCTGCTTGCTTTAAAATGGCTTCCAGGCCTACTGGGGTGGTGGGGCAGGTCCCTTCGACATCAGTGGGGCTGATTCACACATACATGTAGGAAGGAACCATCCTGTAACTGGCAGTTGAAGCTGGGAAAAGATTGAGTGTGAGGTGATGCTACCATATGCGCATCCCTTTCTGTGCTGGTTGGGAGCTGGAGACCCTGACACAAGCAGGAGGCACGTCGTCATCACCTCCTGCTGAAGTCATCCGCGAATGAGAGCGTGCATGTGTGAACTGACACTTTATCTTGCTTAGCTTCCAAAGGAGAACTGTCCCGCGTTTTACCTGTATCTTTTCGAATCGACCGGCACCACGTCTATGGCGATGTAATATTGCTTCATCGAATCCAGACCTTTCACTTTGACTCTGACCGACGGAAACATTCTCCTGCGTAAGAAGAGCAATAGGTTTCATTTGGCATCCAGTTCCTTGGTTCTTCTCCTATCCCGCTCTGTCTCCACTGCTCAAGGCTCATCGCGCAACTGTCCACAGCCATACCTGAAAGGGATACCTGCCGTTTTATGAGCACCGGAAGTCTCAGGCCGCCGAGCCTTTTAGCCGCCGCCCGCTTTTCACACCCCCAGCCTGAGTGCATTCCCTGTGACATTTGCAGGAGCACTGGAGTTTAAGGGACACACCCCGTTCCCTTTGCATTGCAAGGCTTACAGCCGATGGGACTTGCAAGAAATGGGCATGATCCTGTGCGCGCTGACTTGGGAGTAAGCCCCCTTGAACTCAATGGAAATTACTTTCGAGTAAACATGAACAGGTTCCGGCTGAGTTTCCCTCTTTTGCTGCTCCCTCTATTATCATCACCCCCATTCCCTGTCACATCAGAAGGGGAGAAATGATCTACTTTCAGGTGTAGTAGAATCAAAGAATTGTAGGATTGGAATGGACCCCAAGGGTCATATAGTCCAACCCGCTGCAGTGCAGGAATCTTGCCCACGAACCACAAACCCTTTGGTTAACAGCACCGATACATTGCGCCACAGAGACCTGGTAGAAACCCGCGTGGAACACTTCCTAGTAGTAAGAACATAAGTAGCTGTAGTGTTATGCAAAATACTACTAGATGTATTAAATTGCTGGTTTCTGTCATAATGAATAAGCCCGATTAAAAGTGCTTAGTATTTTGTTTCGTTTTCCAAAAGCTTTCTATATCTGCGAATGCATGTGAAATCATTTAGGCACCATTATCAATGCTAAATCTTAAAACATGCTTCGTGGGGGGAAAGGATCCCAATCACAGCAGGGGTTTATTTGTTTGTTTTTCTCCCTCCAACAGATTGTCAATAGGACCAGACTGTTCGTTTACCAAGCCTTGGACTGCGGCTGAAAGTTAGGAAGGAAAATCTCAGATGGACCGAAGACCAAGGGGAGGAGAGAGTGGGGATGCAAGAGAACGTCGATGTGTTAGCTCCGTAGAAAGGTTTACCAGAAAAACAAGTTTCCAGCCCAGCAGTGAGGAACAGAGAGCCAGCAATGGTGTAGTGGTGAGAATGTTGGACCAGGACTTATCAGGGTTCAAATCCTCACTCAGCCATGAAGCTCTCTGGGTGACCTTGGGCCAGTCACCATCTTTCAGCTTAACCTACTTCACAGGGTTGTTGTGTGAGGATGAAATAAAGAAATGTTAGGATGTGAATGTAACAGTCAATAAACATGTCAGATGTTCCTGAACTATACAACTCTCACTGCATCTGACTGTTGGTCATGGCAGCTGGGGAGACATGAAGTTCAGAAACACCTGGAGGGCCACAGGTTACCCCATCCTCCTCTAGTCCCCTAACAAATGTGTCTGCAATCCTATACTTGGGGTGTGTGTTCACATTACCATTTTAGAAGGCCGTGAAGTTGTTAACATACACACACACACCTTTCACCGGTCTTTCCTCTCTCCCTGTTCACATCAGCAGGGCTTCATAGTGTCACATTCATTTTCTTTGTGTACACACTACAGGATGGAGGTGTCTTTACCCTGTGCAAAGGCAGCTAGAGATACCGGTAAATTAGAAAAGGCTTGAATGCTCCAATCCATGTGAATCTGATTTAAGAAACAATGCATAAAAAACAGCTGTGCTTTTTTTTAAAAAAAAAAAAACCTGCAGGAAACATGTGCATTTTTTTAACATAATGGCCTGCATGAACATGGCACAGAAATTCGGGTAAAAACCCAACACAGTGAGTGCACAGTAATTGAGAATGTGAACACAGCCTTAGTTAGCTAGGAGTGAGTCCCAGTGCATTTAATAGGGCTGTTATCTGAGTAGAGTTGTACAGAATTCCAGTGCACCTCTGCCTTTAAGGCACCACAGAAAGCCCATGGACCTGGCTTTCCACTGCAGTACTGAGGTCAAGGGTAGGAGGAGAGAGCAAGCAAGGCATCGATGGTTTCCCACATTTTGAAGTAAGTGAAGTGAAACATACTACCCTCTGCATAGCACTTTTCTGAAGTCCATTCCGTCTGCACCACTGCACCTGCTATTCAGGGCAGAACCTTTTATTGCCCTAGACTTCAGGGGCAGCTAACATGGTGCCCTCCAGATGCTACTGAACTTCAACTTGACCATAGGCCATGCTGGCTGAGGCTGATGGGAATTCTAATCCAACAACATCTGGGGGCACTACAATGGCATCCCATTGTTTTGATAATCTTGCGAGGAATGTTGCGTGAGGTGGGAAATGTCTACATTCTGACTTGGCCAGGCTGACTTCTCACAACTCATCTGTTGAGGGTGAGGCTGTCAATGGCTACTAGCCATGATGGCCATGTTCTCCCTCTACTGTCTGAAGCAGTAGCCTCTGAATACCAGTTGCTGAGAATCACAAGCGGGGAGAACTCTGTTGCACACAGGTTTCCCAAAGGTTGAGAACAAGATGTCTTTGGCCTGATTGGACTGGGCCCTTCATATTTTCTTATGACCTTCATAAATTAATCTCTCTTCCTCCCTCTATCTGAAAAGAACTGCAAAAATGTCCAGCCAAACAGCAACTGGGTGCACAAAGTTAGCAAAAGCATTTAAAGCCATGCATTTCATCCATCTAGCTACTGAGTGCCAAAAACGCCAGAATCTTGAGATTTGGAATTCCACAGCACACATCCTCAGGCACGGATATTCGAAAACAAATTTTTAAAAGCATCTTCCTTCCTTCTTTTAATGACACCATACTGGTGAAGAGGTTGGCCTTCTCTCTAGGAAGTCTTATCAGAAATGTGTTGTGTCTCTTTCTGACCTTATAGTAGAGGGCAGGTAAGAAATCAAATAAATCAAGTACTCAGAAGTAAGTCCTGCTTGGCTTAAGGGGCCCTACTCCTAAGTAACCATGGGCAGGATTGTAGGCAGATCAAATCCATGCACAGGTTTCCTCCAGTAGTTAAAAGAAAGGACACCTACTACTTAGGAATAAGTTGCCTTGAAATGCATTGACATCAAACCAAGGATGTTTAGGATCCTGATGTTAGGCTCCTCACATCTTTCCTTCTTAGTGACATGTCACCCAATCGTACTAACTCAGTGGCAGAGCACATGCTTTAATTTTTGGTATCTGCATTTAGAACCCCGGGAAGATTTTTTTTTTTCTAAAGCCCTGGAGAGCCGCTGCTAGACAAACTGACAGTATAAGGCAGCTTCTTCTGTTCCTTACGGCTTCACGTGGAAGTAAGTCTCACCAAGTTCTTACTCCCATGTCAAATTACATCAAATTGCAGCCTCAAGCTTTGCCTTAACAGCTGGGCCTTGGTGATAGTGACGGTCATCCTCTAATTAATGGAGCTCCGGTTGGGGAATGGAATAGATTTAATGGAGAAAAGAACCTGCAGAAGGTTATTATAGTCATTTCTCTTGATCAGCGAAAGATGAACTTGTGAGAGAGGCGGTGGTAAGAGAAAGAATATCGTGGCAAGAGATTGTCTTTTTATCGATTCAGTGATGGGTTCAATGGTTTACAGCCCCCCTTGCATTTAAGGATGGGAATATATTTTACTTCCTTTCCACCCAAACCTGCTAAGTTGGCCCTGCAGCGTTTGCGAGCCCGGGACTTGAAAAACCTTTTATTTAAAATGATATTAGAAAGTGGCTACTGCATTGTCGGTAATAAGTTTTACGCAGATCACAAAATCCCCATAGTAAAGTCCTCGGCCACCGAGTTATCCATTAGCTCATCAGTTTTCTCTCACTCTCCCAAATCACGATATTACCAGGATCACTGTTATGAATGAAGGAGGAGCTTTTCGCTACAGAATTTATTCCAGGTCGTGAGGAGAGGGGAGCTGCAGTGCAGATGAAGGACAGGACAGGAGCAAGCGATAAACATATCTGCCTGTGCTTCCCCCATCCCCCGTACTGCAAATATTTGGTTTGAAATAAGGAAAACAAATTATCTTAACTCTAAGCGTTAGGGGTGTGTGTGTGTGTGTGTGTGTGTGTGTGTGAAGGAATTACCCTCCAAGATTACAAGGAGCTTTGGTTCAGGATTGAGCAAGGACCAGCACACACCCGCGCCTCTAGAGAACTGGAGCAGGCAAAGTAATTGTTAGGGTAGATGGAACAACGGTTCTGAATTGTGATTTATGTAAGGCACTTTCAGACTTTCCTGTATCCCTTCGCCTTACCATGGACGGAAATTCTGCCTCAGACATTGAGGTGCTGAGTTTAAAAAATGTAACCTCTGGCAAGAAAGGTCCCTTGATTTCCCCGTTTCGTTTTCATTGGAAATAAAAGGGAGAGGAGGAGGATAGCGACTTCTCTCCCTGAGTTGTGGGGAGAACAAATTTGTCTCCTTTGTTAAAATAAGCCTCCCCCACCCTCTTGAACACAGTGTGGCTTACTTCTGAGTAAGCATACCATTTGTGCATGGTATGGGCACGATCCACCCCGACCAAAGCACTCTCAAGATCAATCAGTTACTTTCCAGGAGAGAGTTGAGCAAGCGCTGAATTATTTGGCGTTGAAACCGGCGGGACTTGGAAAATGTTCCTCAGAAGGAGGTTATTAATAAGAATGAATGAAAGGTCGAATGTAGTAGAAACCACCCGTGTTTGTTAAAAGAAAGAAAAAGGCCTTACAGTACAATCCTATACATGTCTATTCTGAAGTAAATTCGACTCAGCGCAGTGGGGCTTGCCTTACTCCCAGGTAAGCGGGTATAGGACAGCAGCCTTAGTAATTTACTTGATCGAACCCACAATTCCGTGAGCGCACAGACTTCGGACCATGCTTTCCTGTGTAGCCTAACTACGTGCTACCGCGAATGTAACGTGTGGACGCAGCCGGGAGAAAAAGCTGGTTTATTGGAAAGGGTAGAGCAATCGTGTGCATTTTTAGCACAACAGCTGACACCCCGGCAGGCACAGTCGCTAACGCGTTACTGGAAAGTGCTGTCTGGGGGTAGATCGCGCGCAGCACACGCATACACACAAAAACAAAAAAAGGAAGAGAGACATGAAACTCCGGACCAGATGCCCTACCTGCCGGCTTTGGTGATAATCATTTCAGTGCCGATTTCGTGAAACCTCTTCCACAATTCCGAACCTTGCAGGTCCACTTGGATCGCTCCGGCCCCTTCTCTGGTTTCCTCCGGGAGGGAGCCCGCCATTTCTCCCTTAGATTTCTTTTCTGGGAGGAAATAAATGCAAGCGGGTTACGGGGACAGAACTACAGCGAGTGCCCGCGGCTTGGACATGCCATTGGCTCCCTTTCCTTCCGAGTGGCTCGGATCGGAATTCATGCGGAAGCTGCAGGGCTGCGTTGCGAGGGCCATTGAGAGCCATTCGTTTTTTAGGAAGTGCTCTCAAATATCCATTGGAAGTCCTGGAAGGATTTTCTAGGCAGAGTCTTTGTAGGCACCGATAATTCCTATAGACTGCTGGGAGGAAAATCAGATGGCACTCGAACCTGCTCCATCCACACTATGGATTTAAAGTATTTTACCAGCACCACTCAGGAATCTTGGGAACGGTAGTTTGTTAAGCACCCTTAACAAGCTACAGCTTCCATGAGTCTTAGGGAAAACAGAGTGCTTTTAATGTGCTTTAAATAGATAGTGTGGATATTTTTTTTAAAAGAAACAATTCAAACAATTGCACGCACGCACGCATACATATGACTTATTTTAGCACGCCTTCCTTCCTAGAGAAATTTTGGGAAAATAAGAACTCGCAAGTAAATGTGTGGAAGAAGAGAGTGTAAATCCGGGATGAGGAACTCTCGGTCCTTGCAGGTGCTGTTGGACCGCCACCTTCCATCTGCTCCAGTCAGTCTGGTCAATAGTCAGGAATGATGAGAGTTACAGTCCAGTAACATTTGCGGGGTCGTATGAAACGTTCCCTGGGGTGTAAATAACGAGGGGGGGAGGGTTCCTCTCTTCCGCCGCCACTGAAGTAATTACTTGGCATACAATTGAGCGCTAGGTGTAGTTTTCGCTGCAATTGGCCTCTCTAAATTTCATTTGAATTGCACCAGTTTAGAGGTTATGCCCGGAACAGAACACAGATCACCCACAGGCCCCAGATTAATCTTCCCTCGGTGTAAAACGAAGCTTTGAGCCATTCCCTTTAGTAGAACTGGGAGCACGGCTGAGCCCTATTCACATTTAAGAATCTTAAATTAAAAACTCACAGTTCAGCACTCGGATTTGGAAAAAAAGTACTCCCTCGGCGCGCGTCTGCCTTCATTGTACATAGTCCCTGATTATCTTACCCTTCGCTTATTCAACACAGTCCTAATTTTTTATTTGGGGCAAGCGTTATTGAAAAGAGAAGACGCAAGCTTTAGGGTGACGCCGGATTCTTCTTCCAGCTGGCAAATGAAGAAATAAAATTAAGAATCAGTTCCCGTGCCATGCTTTTCTTGGCACGGGAGTAAACCCTATCAGACGCAGAGGGAGACTCAGCTGAACCGTGCAATCCTAACTTAAAAGTAAATCCTTTTGGATTAAATGGGAGTTTGCTCTCAGGGAAGCTGGGGCAGAAAATTAGGACCGAACCCTTTCAGGCTACAATTCTAAACGCGCTGACCGACTTCCGAAGAATGTATAACTTTGGACTGCACGATTCGGCGGCTGCCCGACTAGCACTGCAGTGAGAAGAAAGGAGAGAGAGAAGGGCGACTTTACCTGGCGCCTGGTTTTTCTCGAAGACTGTCTTCTCGGCTGCTTTCTCAGCAGAGCGCTCCTCTTCTTCCAAATCCAGAAGTTTGCGCTTCCCCGAGTTGCCCACTAAAACGTCCACGGAGAAAGCGTGCGCCCTGGAGCTCAAAGCCATGATCCCCGTTCCAAATGTGGAGTCTCTTTCTTCTTTTGGAGAATAAAATAAAGATAGATCAGGAGGGAAGCCTTCCTTCTTTACTTCCCCTACTCCCACTTCAACGACTCCCCCCTCTTCAAAGCCGAAAAGAAACTTCAGCCCAGCTCAGAAGGGCTTGTGGCCCGATCAACCCCCTTCCAACGCTTTGCGCAGCATCCTAGAGAGTGAGAAAGTATATCCAGCTTCCCAGCTCCATCCAGGATTCCTAATGGCTCTCCGAGGGAGCGACTAGCAAAAAGAAGACGACATTTCCACCCCTACTTTTTTTAAAATAAAAAAAAGGTGGGGGGGGGAAGAGAACAGAACTGCCTTCTTTGGCAAATCCCAGGGACAGAGAAGTAAGACTGACAAGGGTCAGAAAAGGAGAGGGAACGCGAAGTCAGCTGAACCTGGATCGAGCCAACAGACTCCACTGTTTGTGTTAGGCACTGTTGGAAGTGCTTAAGAGAGAGGATGAGGGAGAGGGGGAAGTGGGTGCGGGGGAGAGAAATGGGGAAGGGGAGGGGATGACCATGGGGGTTGAGGAAAACTCGCCCCTCCTTACCGGGATGAAAGTCTGATACTCTGTTCTCCTTTCCGTCGGCAAACTTAGAAGGAAGTTCGACATATATTGCTTGCTGGGTGCCAATTTGCCAGGCAAAGCGCAGAAGCGAGTAGCAATAGGAGGCGTCTTTCTGGGCGTCCCTTTTGCAATCCCTGTCTAGATCTGGCGAGTTGTCTCCTGCCAAGTCTTCGCACCACTGTGCAGCGTGGGAGGGATGAGGATTTCATGAGGACTAGAAGCAACGTTTCAAAAAGTTTGCTTCCGGACCTTTCCATCGAAACAAACATGCCTGTCAGCCTTTATTGTTGTCGTTGTTGACGTTTAATTCTGTTACGAAAGCCGCAACAACAAAATAAAATAATCAGCAATAACAAAGCTGTCGCTATCCCAGCCACTGCAAGCCTATGAGTCTTTACTTGCAAGTAAGTGGCAGCGAATTTAATGGAATCTAATTCTGAGTAAACATGGACAGGATCGGGCTGCATGTTGAATTCTGCGCGCTTGGGGTCAAATCTTCTGATGAAGCGTTTTATGGGGAAGGAAGTTCCGTTGAAATCTCTCCACATCCACTGCCCAGTAAAAGTGTTTATTGTAAGCGATACGTTGATTTCAAGTTATTCTTCCACGCAGGCTTATTTGATAAAATGGCTTCTCTTGAAGTTGTTTTAAAATGCCCCAAAGAGGCGAACAGTTTTGTCGGAACTGAGGGTGGGAACGGCGTCTCTTTGATTATGCTGATCCTGAGTTTCATTCAGCGCTTTACAACAGCAACGCGTGTAACCTTACGGGGCTGGTCCCTGCCGCGAGGCGCTTTCAATCGAAGCGCACGATCCGGCCAGCTAGGTGCGTTGAAATTGCCGGAAACAGCTAAGCACGTCCTTATGCAATCAGACTTACTGGTAAATGAAAAGTGCTTTTAACTTTGGCTGGAAGGTGCCCTAAATTCCCACCGGGAAGGGACAGCAATAGGGGAACAGTAACGGAGGGTTAAGTCATAGCATTCATTGATCTTTAACATTTCAACAGATTGGCTTCCATTTAGGAGTACAAAAAGCATTCACGCAGGCCGCTTAAATCCAAATACTGTACTTTGGTTTCAATTCCCCTCTACTTCAACAGTGGGGGAATGGCCAGGCAGGCAAACCAGTTGGCGTGAGGGGGGGGGGGTGGATTTTCATTTCTTCAGATCCTTGTTTCAGGCTTAAAACGGTTTGGTGGTTCCCATTTGACGTTCAGAATCCAGGATGTGATATTTCCTCATTTTGATTTTAAAGCCACTCCAGGGACAATTGCATTGTTGCAGAACCACCCAGAAAAATAACTGCCTGGAACCGATTAGGCGAAGGAGGGACTCCATCAATGGAAATAAATCGCGCTGGGCTTGCTAATTTCAGCTGCCTTCACAAAGTCTTTATGTTTGTCCAAATATCAGAGCAATAGCATGTTTACCTGGAGGCAATTCCCTCCGAGTTCCATGGGGCTGAGAAATATGGGTTGTATTCAGCTAAGTTTTACGCATTTAATGGACCATAGTCCTGCCTATTAGTTTCAATAAGCCTGCTCTGAATATGACCAACGCTGGGCACAACCCTGGATTCAACTCAGAGTGGACTCCTTGAAATTAGTGAACAGGGCTAAATTAGGTAGATTAGTTTCAATCTAGCCAAAGTTCAAAGCACTTTTCATTTCTGCTTGATTGCACTGGGGCATACTTAGCTTCTCTTGGAATCAATGGCAATGTCAACGTGCTTCGCTAGCCGGATTGTGCCCTTCGACTGCAGGATGTTACTCGCGTTGTTCTTGTAAAGCGTTTTATAAACATATGTTTATGCAAATCTAAATTTAAATATCTAAATATACAGTATACCACCCTTCATAACATCCCAGAGCAGTTTACAACACAAATTTTAAACCAGCAAATTAATCCGCGCAAGAATAACTGGTAAACCTAACAGTTAGTTACACAAACAAAAACGTGTGTTTTAAAAATTTGTTTAAGAGGTGGACACAGCTCAAAAAGGTCATCTCCTGGTCACTCCCCTCAGCCCTACTCTGGTGACTTATTAGTATAAGCACGTTTATCTGAGGAAGTAACCCCATGTTGAACCGAGTGGAATTTACTTCTGAGTAAACATACATTGCCAGCGCTACCAGACGCGTCCCAAATAGAGTAAGGGCAGGAATGAATCAAACTAATACGATGCAGATGTCCCGGTTATAATATTAAGCACTCTATTACTGCATTTATAATATCAGTCTATTTTAATCATAAATGTTTTTATTGGTGTAAGTAAAATATACACTGGTATTATTAATACGGCACGATTTTAGAATGACATCCTGAACACGGGTATCTCCATGTGTGTGGGGTTTTTTTTATTTTTTAAAACTAAAAAAGTGCTCTTTTGGCTGCAATCCTATTTCCACTTGCATGGAACTAACCTTCACTTATTAACATATTATTATTATTATTATTATTATTATTATTATTATTATTATTATTATTATTATTATTCCCTGTCCACCTGGCTGGGTTTCCCCAGCCACTATCGGCGGCTCCCAGCAGAACCATTAGCCCTATCCCGAGGACTGCACTGTTTTTTAAAAAATGGGGAGGAGGCTTATGCTGCTACAATTCCACATACTTCCAAACGCGAAGCAGTTGTGCATTGATTTAGCCTTACTTAATCACTGTGTACACAGTACATTCATTCTTCAGGATAGTGAAGTAATGTGCATTTGTCATTTACATACTGTGCATATCTAAATGCAGAGTATGCTTTGAGGATGCTCCTTGCCTGCTACATATATTCTTTCACACAAATTAGTCAGCTAATTTTTAAAACAAACAAACAAACAAACAAACAAACACTACTCTGCTGCAAAGACAACTCTATTTACAATGTCTCTCCTCTCTCTCCCTCCCTGCCCTACCCTCAGACCTGGGACAGTCACAAGCTAGGAAGGGCAACATTAAAAGGTGATGAACAGTCAACTATTTATTTTACCATATGGTGTGGGTAAGATGAGCACCACTTGGACTTCCTGTTTTGTCCCCCAAATGCCTTGGTCCAGCCTTGTCTAGATCAGGGGACTGTTCCCCCCCCCTCCCCACACCGCATCACTTTCAGTGAAGAAGGCCTGTTGGTCTCTAAGATGCGCTACTTGTTGGAATATTGCTAATGGTTAAGAGAGTAATGGGGAAATTTAATTTTAAATCAATGAAATTTTTGCCAAAGATGCAAAAAAAAAAATGCTTTTCACTGCAAACCTCTGCTTGTTTGCTCAGAAGTAAGCCTTGTTGTATAAAATGGAGCTTAGGAAGTGTATTTTGTATCCTTATTATCCACCAGGGTGTTTTTTTTTGGGGGGGGGGCATAATTTATCACCACAGTCCTAACCAAGATGGATTACTTCTGTATTGGGAGTAAGGCTTCTCCTACACCTGAGTGTTGCACTCTAGCTAGTGTGGAGGACACTCACCTCTTTCTTCCACACTAAATTATACATGGTGTGAAGAGAGCAGATAGAGAAGATATTTTCTCCCTCTGTCATAATAACGTAATGATGTTGGAAGATTCAAAACAGGCAAAAGAAAGCACCTTTTCACGCAGTACGTTGCTAAACTGTATTTTGTTCCTATAAAATGTAGTCAAGTGGCCACCAATCTGAATGGACTTAAAAGAGGATTAGACACATTTCTAGGGGGTAACTGCTTCCAGGGACTGCTAGTCACTATGGCTGTGTGTTGCTTCCACTGCTGCAGGCAAGGCTAGTTGCTGGGAATCACAGGTGTGAGGAGTGTTGTTGCACTTTGGTTCGGCTTGCAGGTTTCCCGTGGGTTTGTTAGTAGCCTAGATGGGCCTTTGGCCTGATCCAGCAGGAATCCTCCAATGTTCTTATTTCCTAACTAATACTTTCTAACTAACCAGGGCACTATACAGTTCATTAGTAATAATGATGCACAGAGGGCTAGTAACACTTCTAGTGTAGAACATATGAACTGTGCAGATGCATAGCTGCAATGTTATTCCACCACAGAGCCTCCAAAAATTTAAAAACTGGATTCCTCTACAGTCAAAAAGCATACCAGCAATTGTTCCTGACACAAATAATGCAATAATCAAATGAGGCTTACATCTGAGTAGATACATGTAGGGTTTACTGATAGGATACAAGTCTACATTCTCAGCCAAAGGAAATAGAAAACAAAACAAAACAACAACAACAACAACAACAACAACAACAACAACAACAACAACAATTTATTATTTATACCCCGCCCATCTGGCTGAGTTTCCCCAGCCACTCTGGGGTGCTCCCAATGGTGTGTTACAAACAATACAGCATTACATATTAAAAACTTCCCTAAACAGGGCTGCCTTCAGATGTCTTTTAAAAATAGGATAGCTGCTTAAAAATAGGATAGCTGCAAAACAAAAGACTGGCAATTCAACCCTATGAACATGAGCTCAGAAATAAATGCTATTTAATTCAGTGGGGCTTACTCCCGGGGTGTAAGATTGCAGCTTAAGGTTGATGCCCAGTTCAGGCAGGCTCACTGAAATAAATCATATTATTTATTTATTTATATACAACTTAATGCCCTAATAGTTCATAAGCGTGTGTCATAGCTGTCAACTCCACCCCACCCACCCCTTTTAAGGGAAATTCCCTTATTCCAAATAGGATTCCTCGCAAGAAAAGGGAAAAGTTGACAGCTATGGCTCGTGTGTGTGTGTGTGTGTAGCATATTCATTAAAATAATTAAAATGTACAGTGGGTCTACTTTGAGAATTATTCCGTTCGTCTTGAAGAGGAGGAGGAGGAGGAGGAGAAAAACGGGGTTTGGTTGCTGGGGGTCGGTTGCCTTTGTTGGGAAAACGGGTTTTTATGGGGGGGGGTTAATTACGATTTTCATTTATGGCCTATCTACAAGCACCTGGCTCACATATGCATGCAGTGCATCTCTCCGTTGCTCAGCACTTCGTCAGTAGTAGCTGAATGTGTGACTCCATTACAAAGCGCAGCGTTCCAGGCGATAAGGAAAGCTGTGTCCCCGGCCTTTGATCTAGACTAGAGGCTGGTCCACGTAGATGAAATCACTAGAAATCACTTCTCGAGGGCGCCGCGCAGCAACATGCACATGTTAATAGGCAGCTAGAGAGAGATCGGATCAAAAACCTTGCAGTTCACTTCTCCCAAAGCCTTCTGGACAGAACATCTCTCTATATTAACGCCTTAAATAATCTTTGGGGAAGGGCCTAGCTCAGTGGCAGAGCCAATATTTTGCACGCAGAAGGTCCCGGCATCTCCAGGCAGGGCCGTGAATAGCCCCTGTCTGAAAACCATAGGGAGCTGCTGCCAGCCAGTGTCGGCAAAACTGAGTTATATGGACCAATGGTCTGACTCAGTGAAAGACAGCTTTCTTTGTTAGTGTTTTGGGTTGGGTTGCTCCTTTCCTGCGAAGCTTTGAAAGAAAGAATGAAAGGGCTCTTCTTAAAGCTTAGGTTGCGCACCCCTGGTTTCTCTCTCCAACTGGAAAATCGCAAGCGTTGCTAGTGACCCATGGCTGATAAAGTGGCAAGGGCAGGAGAGAGCCGATTACCAAACTCTCTCCAGGGTAGGAAAGCGAAAGCCACGCTG